>NW_023425562.1:78326996-79526996 GCF_014108245.1 Pipistrellus kuhlii | reverse complement strand
TCTTTTGACTTTCATATTGATTAACATTAATTACTTCAAACTCTAATGCCAGCAATCTCCTACTGAATTATGGTTCATGAAAGCTATTGACTTATGTGGAGGTGCAGTAAGAAGTCCTTTTTAGGCAAGACTACAATAGATTGCTGTCAGGATTATCTAATTATTGAGTAAGCAGTGGTGATGAACTCTAGCAATAAAAATCCCTTATGCTCACCAGGGGCTCTGGGTTTGAAATAATGGCTACATCTGAAAGAGTGAATTGGCTTTTCTTCTTCATCCCCCTTACACAGAAATTCTCACTTGTGCTCTTCCAGAAGCAAAGAATGGATCAAACAACTGTTATCTCACTCTTCACCCAACTTTCCTTCTTTTATTTAAAAGTCCTTTGTATTTCTAATTGGATCTGTATTGTTTCCTTTTCCTTACTTTCTAAAGAGTTCTCTCTTAGGTATCTAGTAATAGCAATGACAAAAGTTTCCTCCATTTAAAGGGACATATCTCTTTCTTTCCTTTTTTTTCTTCTTCATTTTTTGAGCCCTCACTCTGTGCCAGGACCTCAACCATTGGGTCATCATCAATAAGACTAGTGTATCCAGAGGACAGCCAAGTCCCCAATGACAAAACCCCACAGTGGGAGCACCTGGTACAGCTTCTGTCTTTGTAACCAGTCCCTTGCTGATAGAATTAGGTATTGTTACTTCTCCCACCTTTCAGGTAAAGAAACACACCTAGGAAGGGAAACTATGGCTAATGGATAGAGACCATGTTTGAACTAAGGCAGGTTGGGTCCAGTATCAAATTTCTCTTTCCCCATTGCTCTTCTAAATCTTAAATTTAGAAGTCTGAGTTGTGAAGGACCATAAAAACATTTAGTTCAGTGCCTCATTTTATAGAAAGAAACCATTATTTTGGGCAAGTAAAGTACTAGTTTAACTAGGTCACACTCAGAGAGCAATGCTTTCTTTCTTTCACTGATTCATTGATTCATTCATTTATTTAGTTATTGTAATTTAACAAATATTTACCCACTGATTCCTATCCTGTGCACTATCAGTACAGTAATAAATCAATCTAATAAGTCCCTACCTCATGGAATTAAGAAATTTAACAGGGGAGAGATAGAGGATAAGCACATAAATGATAGAGGCTAACAATAAGAGCATAAGGAGTGCTTTGGAATGGGGTGGTTTGCCAACCTGGATAGAGTGAGGCAACGGACTATCTGGGGAGAGAACATGCCAGTCAGGCTTTAAGCTAGAGGCCAAAGAAGAAGAAGAGCATGTTTAGAGAAGAGGTCAAGGGTGAGAGTCTTTTCTGATGACAGATCATGAATTTTGGAGGCTCCTGAGGAGGAGAGAGCTGGAAGTTGTAGATGAGGCCAGATGAGGGGATGAAATGAAGGACACTGGGGGTGCTTGGGCTTCTGTTAGTATCTGGTTTAAAAGGGATGTTATGTGAGTCATGATAGGTCTGTGCCTATCACTGCCTCATTCTAGGTTTGGTTTCATGGCAGTTCATGGAGCTGAGGCAGATGGTGTGCAGTTGGGTGAGGGGAACTACAGAGATAAAGAGGAATGTTCCTAAAATGCTGCTCTGAATAAAATAGCATCTTTCAGCCGAAACATGATAGAAATGTTCTTTAAGCAATAATCCAGCAATAGTCGATGGTAAGTCTTATGAATAGTTTCAAGAAACACAATTTTGGTAAATGGATTCATTTGGAAACCAGAAAGTGATTTCTGACAAGTGGGTCCCCAGTGAGTTGATGTTTGATGAACCGAGCTGCTTCATGCCATTGTGTCCAGCAGAGGAGGGACAGGTGCATCTGAGATATTCCTTAGACACTGTCCCCTTCCTTTCTCTCTACTTGGAAAAGGCCTCTGATTGGCTCATCTGGGGCACATACCATGTCTGATGACAGGTTTTAAGATGGGTATTTTTTAAGTGTGAGAGGGTACTCTTCTAGAAAGGAGGAAGAGATGTTGGACAATCAACAGCATTCCTTTGTGGTTATTTTTCCAGATCACTGCTCCTCAATTTGACCACAGAGAAGGGGAGACTTAGGGTGTCAAAATGTCCATACCCTCAGAATCAGGGACTGCTTCAGTTTAAATGCCTATAGTCTCTGGACTTTTGTCCCATGGCATTTTTCTGCCTTGGATAGCTGTGAAACATCTGCTAACCTCCCACTCATAAATTATCCATGGCTGTGCTCATATTTCCTCTGGAAGTTTGCACAAATTCAGCTTATAAACTCATTCATATGCCTCAATGGCCAACATTACTTATGTGTAGGTCCATGTTGGCTTTGTGGCTAAGCATGGAATCTGACCCCCTGGCATCAAGCCCAAAGGGAGCTTGGGTACTAGAGAAGGATGATAATTAGCCAGGCTCACTGTCTGCATGGTGCCTGGGAGGAATGTTCAAACATCGAACACATCCCTGACCTCAGAGATCGGGCATCAGTTCGTTCCTTTTCTCGGTGGAGAAGAGACACTATCAGCAGAGCAGTTTTTTCCCCCTGTTGTCTGATCCAGCTGTTAGGAGAGTAGAAGTCCTGATCATGTTCTAAATAGGAAGAAATTGATGTTATTTACTTTCCTGATACCATTTAATATGTGAGTGGTTGAGTGTAAGTTCCAGGCACTCTAGTTTATCATGAAGTCAACTTTGCCCTTCATCCTACCTAAATACATATTCTTTTATTTATTTAGCCTTGAGCATTGCTTAGACAACAGATTTCAATTTAAGATCTCTAATACTATATCTTCAAGTGTGATTCAGATAAAAATGCTTTCCAAGTGGGCTGGGTAAATCCAAGATTACATGGAAAACAACCATTATTAGTTTCGGTTCTGGCTGTTTTCATGTCTTAAAACAATTCTTGTCAACTAAGGCTTAGCCACAATATCAAATAGCAGTTTATAGAGGCGTGAAAAAAAAATCCTTCTTTTTAAGTGAGCAAAATAAATCATTGCTCACTAACAGTAATATTTAGAAAGATTAATTTGAATTGTTTCCTCCTCTGGCTACATTTCACTCCAGTCAGTATTTATCTTTTGAAAGTTTCCCAATCATCCCAAAAAGATGGATTAGACTGAATTAGTTGCAGTGGCAGAAAAGTAAAACAGAAATATAAATCCGAGTCTAATGGCTACGGTTTGAACAACTTTGTGTGCAGTTCTCTGAAGACAACCAAAATAAATATTTTCCGCATCAGCTAGGGCTTGATTCTAATTCCTTATGATTATTTTGAAAACAAAAAGGCTGAGTCATGATATGTGGCTGGTGTCAGTCATGACATCACAGTGAAATGATAATCTGGAAGAAATAATTTTATCCTGTATTTGTCATTCTTTAAAAGTGGAGTATTTAAAACTTATGCCATAAGGATCATCTTGATGCTACACTGAAGTTTAAGAACAATACTCTTCCATACCCTTCTTTTTCTTTCAACCTTAGCAGATATTAGCATCTTGTTTGACATACTAAGGAGTTTTTGTTTTAACAATCAGTGAGCACACAATATTATCATGGCTTAATTTTATAGTAGAGTTGGGCTTCTCAAATGATATGTTTGTGGACACATGTTGATTGCCTTGCCCGTGAGCACTTATTCTCTCTTTTTCAAACAACATCCCTATTTTCCTATGGGAATCCATCCTTTCTTCATCATTGGTCCTGCAGTCTGGAGAGGACTGACCTCCCCCTCAATCCCAGGAATGCAGTTGCATTCCTGTGACCTCTGTAGTTGGCTCAGGTGTGGATGTGTGGAGGTGTGGGAGGAGATGATTCTTGAGGATTCTAGGAGAGATACTCCCTCTCTTTCTCTTTTTTTGACATGGCTACTCTGAGTAACACACTCTCTCCTGCTGCATGTGAATTAGCTAGCACTGAGCCCTGAGAGCTGTTGGGGGTCCCCAAAAGGAGCAGTACTGGGGCAAAGCAAGTGAAGAGAAGGCAGAGCAGAGGCCCCAAGGAAAGAGAACCTTGGTGCATGAAGCCTCAATTGAAGGTTCCTCAGCATGTGAGCCCAGAATGTATTCCAAGAACTCGGAGAACCAACCTGAAGAGAATAGTGAGCTCGCTAAATATTGTGATCCATTGGCCACATGAATGACTAAATACATCCCAATGTTAGTGAAGCTCAGAACATGAGAATTAATTTAGAGAACAATTGTTCTCCAGAAAGAGAGAGGAAAAAAAGTTTACCAAAATTCTTTAAATAAGGAATTCTCCCTAAATATTTCAAATTTAAAGGTGAGTCATGAAAATTTGCGTTACACTGAAGTTTTCTGGATCTGGCCAATGAGCTAGAATATGTTCAGCTTTTACAAAATTAATATTCTACTTGTCAACACCCACATTTTTATAAATGTTAGGTGTTGTGAGAAAACTGATAGCATGGGAGTCATTAGTCATATTTGTCAAATATCCCCTATTGTACCATTTTCTGAGCATATGGTAGGATTTTTCCCAGCCTCCTCATCATGGGGTGTGGTCATTGACTAGTTTTTGCCAACGGGTTGCAAGTAGAAGTGATATGTGTCACTTCTGGGAAAAATATTTCATTACCAGTGTAACACCCTCTAATGCTCATTGTCACTGAAGCATGGGATTGGTGGTATTTGAGAGGATGGTTACACTGTCCACCTGGACCCTGAGTGACAGATATGAGCAGAGCTTCCCTGCCAACCCACAGTGACCATAGAGTTGTTACAAGCCATGGTGATTTGGGAATTATTTTTACCATAGCAGAACCTGGCCCATCGGGACTGATGGAGTCCCTGATGGAGTTAGGACAAAGAAACTAGAGCTAATTTCCCTGCAATCTGTCTAAGAAACTGGCTGGGCAAAATTTCACAGGCATTTCAGTGGGATGATAGGTTGGATGTTTATTTTCCTGAACCAGCTTTTAGCATTGAAGAGACAGGCATGTCCTTGGATTCTTCAGACAGTGTCCAGCATAGGGACAAATCAGAGAGCCCTGTCCAATGCCAGAGAAGAGAGAGGAGGGGGCAGGCAAAAAAAAAAAAAAAAAAAAAAAAAAAAAAAAAAAAAAAAAAAAAAAAAAAAAAAGGCCCTGTGGGATAAATTAGATCACACATTTTTCTTGAGTGATACAAATAGATTGGACTGCTAATGTAATCACTTTTGGTTACCAGACAGTACTATATTTTTTGTTTGTCTGTTTTGTTTTTATATAACCTGCTTGAAAGGCTGGTCCTTAGAAGTTCAAACCTTTCTTAGGATTATGCATATAATACGTAGAACATGATTTTCCAAGGGTGAAGACTGTATTTAAATTTTCAAGTAATACTTACTGACTTAGTTTTGGATATTTCTACTTGCAGAAAAAATGGGCGCAAAATAAGTGTTTTAATTAGGGATCTATTTGGATGATGAAATGTAAACTAGGTTCTGGTACTGGATGTAAAATTCTTTAAATCAACTAGAAATTACTGAATTGTTCACTTAACGCAGGTGTCTTTTATGGTATTAAAATGATACCCCAATAAAGATATTTAAAAAATTTGGGTTTCACCATGGAGTATACTGTTGTTGTTTTTTTAAGTGTCAATAATTTAGAATGAGGGACCCTGCACAGTGCCTGGCATGCAGTAAGCACTTGATAAATGGACATTGAATCAGATCAGAGTTGTGTGCCCTCAGAGGCCGGAGCGGTCTGTGGGTGTGTGGGGCTTACTCCTAAGTCATCTGGACCTGGCAGCTCTGTTGGAAAGGAAGGGGAGCAGGGTGTCTGCTTTTCTCTTCCTGAAGGTTTGCATCTGCTTGGCCAACCGTGATTGTCAATTATGAAATCCACTTGATTATATTGAACATATGCTGTTTTATGGCCACACAGCATCGTTCCTTCTGCATTTGGCTGCAATAGCTGGAATTTCTTTGGGGGCAACACTCCTCTCTATTCTCAGCCCATTTGGTCTGAGTGAGGCTGACTCCCACCTCCAGTACCTGGAACCGAAGGTGGGTCAAGCTCAGCAGGTCAGTGAATCCCATCGCCCTGACCATTGTGGTTGGTGTGGGATGGATATGCCCTTGCTGGCTCAGGCTCTAGCCTTTGGTTCGGTTCACATTGCAGGGAACTGGGACTTTCCTTGCTTGTGGATGTGCGCCATTGGGGACCTAATACTTAGAGCTCTTGGCAGGTGTTTCTTGTCATTGAAGCTTGAGAATGAAGCCAGCCTGGAGAAGAACACAGCCAAGAAGGGGAGAGACGGACCCTTGGAGTGGCATCCTTGGAGTCCCCAGAGTCTGCCTTCTGTTTCCACAAGCCAATGAGCACCCTTTTTCATGGGGTCAGTCTGGACTGTGTTTTCCATGTATTGCAACCAGATTCCTGGGTCAGGGATGGCTCTTGCTTTCTGCAAAGAGGAGAGAGCAGGAGCTATAAGCACCCCACTGTGTTCCAATTTTAGAAATGCATGCCAAGCAGGGGCCAAGAGGAGTTAATGAGGTCAAATCTGAAATCCTTGTCTCTTGGAAGCAGGTTACCCAGTAGCGTTTATTAATATTAATGGTAATAATTAGAGCCACCATTTATTGGTGCATACTCTGTGGCAAGTGCTATTTCACTTGCTCTGCGTGTAGACACTGTGCCGAAGCTTACTTGCTTCAAATTGTCCCAGCAGGTTTAGGAGTTGGTGCTGTCATTGTTCCCATTTTACTCAAGAAGAAACAGAGGTTAAATTGCTGACAGTGCCATAGGCAACACAGAGGGTCTTTGTGATGTACCAGGCAGTTTTAAACACTTGGTGTGTTTTAACTCAATCCCCACAACAATCTTAAGATGCAGGTGGTATAGGTGTTACCTCATTTAACAGATTAAGAATTTACGGCCCTGAGAAGTAGAGTAACTCACTCAAGTCCACACAGCCGGCAAGGGCTGAGCCTATGATTTAGTTCAAGAGCCAAACTAAGGTCAATCTGACTTAAAACTCATGCTCATAAATAGTAGATTTTACTGCCATTTTAAAAACTCAGTGTTCAATTTTGTAGTGATGTTAGATTTATAGAAATTTTGCAAAGATAAAGAGAGAGCTCCTGAATGCCCTCCCCCAGTTCCTGTGATGTCATGTCACATGAGCAGGGCCCCTTTGTAAACACTTGGAGCTCAGCATTGGTGCATCCCCATAAGGAAGCCCCTCCCTTTATTTGCATTTCAGCAGCTTTTCTGCTTTGGCTTTTCCTCTCTTCCTGGATGCTATCCTGGACACCTCATTGAATTTAGTTCTTCTGTCTTATTTATTTATTTATTTATTTATTTATTTATTTATTGAATTCCGATAGAAAGAGGAGAGGGAGAGATAGAAATATCAGTGATGAGAGATAATCATTGACCTCTGCTTTCTGCATGCCCCACACTGGGGATTGAGCTCACAACCCGGGTATGTGCCCTTGACCAGAATTGAACCCTGGTCCCATCAGTCTGCAGGCCGATGCTCTATCAACTGAGCAAAACCAGCTAGAGTACTGTCTTTTTAAAAATAATTCTTTCCATGTTGGGATCTTTTCTGGAATGAATAAATGCAGTGTTTTCTTTTGGTCTTTTTCTAGTTGAAAGAACAATAACAAAAATATTTTTTTAAACTTGAAAAATGATTTATTTTATTATATCTTATTTTTTCCATCACCATTTATTCCATCTATGCCCTCTTCCACTTCCTCTTCTCCCCCCTGCAATCACCACACTGTCCTTTATGTTCATGAGTTCTCTCTTTCTCTCTTTTTTTCTCAGTTCCCCCCCACCCCTCCCGCCTCTATCAGAGCTTTCTGCCTGCTCTCCATCTATGAGTCTGTCTCTATTTTGCTTGGTAGTTCAGTTTGTTCATTGAGTTCCAAATATGTGTGGGTATATTAAGTACTGGGAATGAAGGCCTAGAATTTGGGCCATTATTGGGCATTGCAAGCAACTATTACCAAATGTATTCACTAAAAGAATTTTAGCCTTCTATAGTTGCTGTATGCTTTTGTTTTCAATGAAGCGTTTCATGTTTCATTTTTAATGCAATGGTAGCCCAATTTCAGCAAGGGATCGTTCTCTCAGATTCTCAAACATGAGAATTGAACCTAAAGCAGACCCAAATGTATCTAAGAACACCATCACTCCTTGCCAGTGTTTCCACAGTATCCTGCCCCAGGGCCAACCCTAGGCAGAGTGGATCTACTCTTAGGAGGCGTGGCCCTGGAACCTGCATTTTCCACGTTCTTCAGCGACAGAGTGTGTGCTTCTGTTTGGAACCCACGGGGGCAGGATCTCGCCTGTGCAGGAGGCATCCCTAAAACTGAGACTGAAACCAAAGCAAAACAAGCCCGCACCCTGACGGCCCGGCTATGGTCAATTACACGGCTTATTTATTCCCCAGGCGAGTGTCCCTTATGTAAACCACACTCCATCCATTCAACTAAATCTTAGACCTGGGGAGAGAGGAAGAGGCAGAAAGAGAGAGAGGGTTTTAAAACACGCTGGCTGCCTGGGTGTTAGATGGGGGACCCGGGTGCCCCCCTGGAATTCTTCTCTGCGGCTCCTGCCTCATGGAGCGCAGGTCTCTCACCCGCCATACCTGATGCTCACCCAGAAACAGCAACATGGTTTAACGGGAGGAAACGAGCGAGGTCACACTTCTTAAAAGATCTTACTTCCGACTTCGTGGGTGACCCAAGGTGTTTTTCAAGAGCAGTTATGATTAGACAAGACTTCAGAACCCAGTTCATGAATGAATCTACTGTACATATCGATACTTAAATACTCTCTCGAGTATAAAAATTCCTCTTATGTACACATATACATATATGTGTATCACTTATAAGTGAGACATGCATATGTTATATGCTCATGTATGCACCTAAAATGACTCATAATCCAGTGACAGTCTTGAGATGGTTTGTTCTTGTCCCCTTTTGCACTGTGTATATCAAACTCAGGGAGAGGAGTGACTTGCAGGCGCTCACCTGCTGGCCGGCCAGTTAGGGATGTGAAGTCAAGCGCTGGGCCCAGAGACTGGCCACAACCCCGCCCTGTGCCGTCCCTGTCAGAGAGGACGCCCGGCCAGTGTGCGGGCTGGCGAACACCGGAGGTTTGGGACATAGGAACCTGGCGGCGGCGGCCCGTGCTGTTTGTGTGGCTCTCAAAGCTTGGCAAGAGCCCGGCATCCTAATGATGCGATGTGGCGTGTTCTGGGCGGCAGCGGAGGAGCTGAAAAATGGAATTCTCCTCGGCGAGTCACTAATCATGAATATAATGAGGTGAGGGCCGCTTCGAGTGTCTCCAAATGAAGAAGAACATGACAAGGGCAGCGCGTGGTGATGAGGTTACGCAGAAAGACCAAGGCGACAGCGCAAGACAAATGCAGCCCGCACCTGCGCCTCCCGCGTGCGCTCCCTCCCAGGCTCTCCTCCTCCAGTCCCAGTCCCAATCTCTCCTCCTCCGTTCCAGCCCCATCTCCGCTGCAGCGCTTACTGCAAAACCAAGGTTTTGCTTGCAAACAGCCCCAGTGAAAGGCAGACTGGACTCACTTGTATTTTCAGCGAATGCTTTCTCCTTCTTTAAAGACATAATAAGATGTTGCCATTACGCGTGGAATAAAACATCCATGGCTGTGTAAACAAGACCAGACCCTGTTCTGGGCTCCTGTGGGGCGCACACCGCCCGCAAGACTAATGCAGGAGTCTCCGGGTTTCACCTACCTGGGTGGGTTCACGTAAATCACATTTGGATGATGTGAAATGCTGCCACATTGTACCCACTGCCTCACTCTCCTAAGACACAGGTGCTGGCGAGGTTGAGGGACGCTGCGTCTGCCACAGCCTGGCCCCTCACTGAACCAGGTCCCAGTCCTGCAGGAAGGGGCATCACTCATTCCCGTGGGCAGCTGGGCAAAGGCGGGCAGTCATAGTTTCTCATCCGCTGGGCTTGGCTCCGCTGGCCTCTTCTGGAGGGAGTTTTCCGTGACACATTAGAATGAATTTATGAGCAGGACAAATATTTTAATATCCCGGTGAAAAATAAATCTGTAAACAATGTTTCATCGCCAGCAAAATGTTATAAAACATGAAATGGGTGGCAATAATTATCATTGTTTGTGAGCGACATCAGAAGTCTTTTCCTTTTATCAAAAACTATAATTATAATGCCAGCTCCTGGTAGAAAATTCAGAAAATGCAGACACACACACACACATACACACAGGTGCTGAATTCTCATTGCATCTGCAGGGATTTATATGGTGGGTTCTATGCTCCCACCTTGAACTTGAAATAGCATGGTTGTACCCACAGTGCCTCAGGTGCAAAGCCAGCTCTCAGGTCCTCAGATGCTTCCTTCACCTGTACCTTCCTGCACGGAGCAAGCACAGCGCAAACCCCCCCAGCGCCGTTGTTTTTACCAGTATTCCAACAGGTGCCAAAAACAAAGGAGGGAAAAGACAGCCAACCTCAAGCTGGAAATGCTCAGCAATGTACCTTGATTTGCAAAATTAAGTAAAAGCCATGTTCTTTAGAAAGTTTGATACTGATATTTTCTTACATATTCTGCCCTTTTTAGGGGAAAATGTGTGACTGCAAGTAACAAAAGACATTTTGTTTATTAAAAGAGGAAGTAAAACGTTCTCTTCATAGAAATCCATCCTTGTTGTTTGAGCGGAAATTCCAAAGGCCTGAGGGTGTCAGGTGACTCTGAACCAGAGGAGAACACCAGCATCTTGTCTTTCTCAGAAAGTGCCACCTGAGGGCTTTCAAGGGAGGCCCCAGAAAGTTTAAAGCGCTATTTGTGTTTGCTTATTTCTGAGAACTTGGTTTGGGTGTAGATAGAAAAAGGTCAAAGGAGGATGGACCACTGTTCTGTCATTAAGAATTGCCTTGCCGATGGCTCAGTTGGAGCACCATCCTGTGCACCAAAGGTCAGTGGGTTCAATTCCAGGGCAGGGACATGCCCAGGCCCACTTCAGGGTTCATGGACAGCCATCTCCACATCTTCTCTCTGTGCCATCACAGCAAGGCTCCACCCTCAGAGCTGATCACCTCCCAAAGGCCCCACCTAACAGCAACCGCATTTGGGATAGGATCTCAACATATGGATTTTGAGGGACACAAATATTCAGCCCATAGCAACTCCCTTTTCCATAAAAACATGCAAACACAACAATCCTGTACCTGAGGCATTCCTGACATCCTAGGATGTACATGCAGGTATGTGTGCTGTTTGTGAGCCCCGTGGAGCCGGGAACCAGTTCTTGCTCTCCTCTGTTTCCTCCCCAGCTCTCAGCGGTCCCTGCATAACAGGTGATCAGCATATGCTTGCCGAATTGGGATAGAAATCTGTGAGTTGACTGGGATAGCTAATTTGATAAACAAATTATTGTTAGTGAGTGAAAGCAGTTTAATGTTCCATTCTTTCTGATTCACATTTTCGAATGGGCATAGGAGTCTTGGGGGATTTGAGGGATGGGGATCCGGGTTGCTGAGAGAGATTAGAAAATTTCTGAGATAGCAACTTCGCTAACCCTTAAATCATTTGTAGGCAAAAGTCTGTGTAGGCATAAAACTTGACCTAAATATGCAAATGAGAAATAATGAAGCTGCCATTTGCTGAGTGTTTACTGTGCGCCAGGCACGGTGCTCAGCTTTTCTTACACATACCAGCTTCCTTCGGTTAGTCCTAACAATATTCCCATAAAGGCCGTGCCATTATCCCTGTTCTTACAGAGGCAGGAATAAAGGCAGAGAAAATAGGTAATTCACACCAAGGTCACCCTCGGCTAAGAAGGAACTCAGGTGCTGTTTAACCTAGTCTGTCTGACTCCAGGTCCTCCCGGGTGGCCCTGTTCTGACTGCCTCCCGCCTAGGGGCAGGGCTGCTCTGCTGTGTTCTCCGTCTCTGCAGTGAATGGGGCTATTGCACGGATCAGGGAGGGAAGGTGTTATGAGGATGTGTAAAGGCTGACACAGACAAAGCCTGCTGCATGCAAGCAGCATGTTAATGCCTAACCATTGGGGACTTACTGGAAAAATGCCCAGAGCAGGAGGAAACGGAGCCAGCCAGGTGCCCAAGTGGAACCACACAGGAGGGGACGGAGCTGGAATATTTGTGCTGATGGAAGAATCCGAGGGATGCTTTCTATCTGGGTTGGTTGCAGTATACGCAGGGACTCTGATGTCCTCCCCTCTGTGGCCCGGCCTCGTGTTTAGATGGTGGGGTAATGTGCAGGTGTTTTTATTTTATTTTATTTTATTTTATTTTAATTTTAAATTTTTTGCCATCTTAATTTGAATTTCAGGTTTATAAAATGTTTTTACAAGTAAAAGAGTAGGGCCTTTTCTCTCTAGCACTTAAAAACAAATAATTAAAAGCATTAGACAGTATTTGTCCTTGCCATTCATGGAAGTCTGTCAGAGGTGAGTCTGGGAATAAAGAATTGTCTTAAATGCTGACTCTTTAAATATCCTTTAGATCTCTAAAGCAATTGTTTTTAGTGACAAAGTATTATACCACGGTTTCCAGTTTAACTATGGTTTGAATGTGGTGAAGTACCAAGTAGCCTCGCTGGAAAGGGGTGCTGTTTGGGACCGATGTGGACAAACACTTGTTCAAGGAGAAGTGTCTCTTGAAAGGAAGTTACACTCTAATTAAAAGCTGTGCCTTTTATAGCTCAACGTTTGATTGTTTGTCTTTAATGAAAGTTTAGATAAAGGGGCTTGTTAATTATACATCTGTCTCCAATGTGGTCCTTTTCCATTTGCTTTGTTATCACGGTTCTTTCCAATTTCAATTCGCCACCAGGGACATATCAAGCATTCTAAGTTATTAAGGGTTAGAGCAACAAAACCTTAGTAATTAGTAAAAACATTTTACTAATGAATGCAGCTACCTGACCTCAAAATCAAGGTGTTTTCAGGTCAGTTGGTAGGTTGGATTGTCAGTAAAAGTGGAAAAAATGTAGACATTAGTGCTATTCATTTTAATTTCAGATAAATAAGATAAATATTTTTGGCTTCAAATGAGGTTTATTTGTTAGTAGGCTGCTAAATGTTTGACTGATAAGACATAAAGTATCATAATGTTATATGTGATAGTCATGGGCATTTTCAGATCTGTCTTTTAAAAATACATGGGACTGCCCTAGCTGGTTTGGCTCAGTGGATAGAGCATTGGTCTGTGGACTGAAGGGTCCTAGTTTTGATTCCAGTCAAGGACACATGCCTGAATTGCAGGCTCAACCCCCAGTAAGGAGCGTGCAGGAGGCAGCCGATCAATGATTCTCTCTCATCATTGATGTTTCTCTCTCTCTCACTCTCCCTTTCTCTCTGAAATCAATAAAAATGAGAATATTTTAAAGGTAAAATAAAAATAAAATATATAGGACTTAAATAAATAAAACAAATATACCAGTATGTGATATGCAAGAGATTATTAAATTAATATGTAGAAAAATGAAAATTACAGAAAGTATCTTAATACAAATTAGCTGTAATGTTATGCCCCAACTGCAACTCCTTTTTAATATTTGAGTATACTAGAGGCCCAGTGAACAAAATTTGTGCATGGAGGGGGGGTCCCTCAGCCTGGCCTGCACCCTCTCCAAACAGGGGCCTTTCAGGGGTCGTCCAACTGCAAGCAGCTGGACATCCCTTTCACATTCTGGAACCGCTGGCTCCTAACTGCTCATCTGCCTGCCAGCCTGATCGCCTCCCAACTGCCTCCCTGACAGCCTGTTGGCCCCCAACTGCACCCCTGCCAGTCTGGTTGTCCCCCAATGGCTCCCTGCCAGTATACCTGGTTGCCCTGAACTGCTTCCCCCCCCCCCCCCCCCCCCCCCCGCTGGCCTGGTTGTCCCCTAATTGCCTCCCTGCCGGCCTGGTCACCCCCCAGCGGCCGCCCTGTTGGCTTGGTTACCCCTCAACTGCCCCACTGCTGTACTGGTCATCCCTGAACTGCCCCCCCCCCCCCTGCTGGCTTGGTCACCCCCCCCCTCAACTGCCCCCTGCTGGCCTAGTCATTCCCAACTGTCCGGAAGGAAGTTGGACATCTGGAAGATGTCTGGTCACCTGGTCTAATTAGCATATTACCCTTTTATTAGTATACTAGGGGCCCGGCATATGAAATTCATGCATGGGGTGAGGGGAGGTGTCCCTCAGTCCAGCCTGCACCTTCTCCAATCTCAGACACCTAGAAGGATGTTAAACTGCCTGTTTAGACCCAGTGGGATCAGGTCTAAATGGGCAGTTGGACATCCCTCTCACAATCCAGGACTGCTGGCTCCCAACTGCTTGCCTGCCTGCCTTCCTGATTGCCCCAAACCACTTCTGCTGCCAGCCTGATCACCCCTAACTACTCCCATGCCAGCCTGATTGATGTCTAACTGCTCCCCTGCCAGACTGTTTGCCCCCAACTTCCCTTCTCTGCCAGCCTGGTCACCCCTAACTGCCCTCCCCTACAGGGTTGATCACCTCCAACTGCCCTCCCTTGCAGGCCATCTTGTGGTGGCCATCTTGTGTCCACATAGGGGCAGGATCTTTGACCACATGGGGCAGCCATATTGTATGTTGGAGTGATGGTCAATCTGCATATTACTCTTATATTAGCCAGAGGGGGGAAAGGTGAGAATACATTAATCAACAGTCCAAACAGACACCATACACAGCATCCAGAAGAATGGTAGTCTCCCTTGAAGAGATCTGAGAGTTGTTCTTGAAAGAAGGTGGAATGGACATGATGCCCAAATGAAGCAAATGTTTGCCACTATGACTATATATATATATATATATATATATATGTTGTTATTTTGATATCTTCAATGATATATTGAGTTTTTGTCAACCCAGAGTGATTTTGTGCCCCAGGTACATTTGACAGTGTCTAAAGACATCCTTAGTTGTCAAAACTGGGGGCATTGCTACTGGCATTTGGTGGGTAGAAGCCAGAGATGCTGCTAAACATCCTACAATGCACTGGACTGTCCCCATGACAAGGAATGGTCTGATCTAAATGTCAATGATCTTGAAGTTGAGAAACCTTGTTTCTAAGTCAATTTGTATGTCTTATTCCTCTACAATCCCTTTATGTCCTAGTAGATTACTGGACAATTTTTATTTTCAACGAGTTCTCCAGATGATATGAATCTGGGATGGCATTTTGAGAGTCACTGAATTAGTTCAAGACAAACCAAACCAAACAAAAACAAGCAAAGATTGTTACTGAAATAATTCCAGAACTAGTTTAGAAGTCAGAAGTTGCTATCTTTAGTTCTAATTTAAGTCATGATTTTAATCATTTTTCTTCTTAAGATATGTATAATCATCTGGTCCAGTACAAGGAACAACCCCAAGGAGATGGTTGGACTTGTCCAAGATCCCATAGCTACTCTGTTGGCTAAACTCAGAGAAATTCCCTCTTTTCAGTACATCCTGTTGTCTTCCCAGAATGGGCAATGGGGAGCTATTGCAGGGCCTTTTACAGAAAGCATCCAGGGTGTGGGTAGTGGAATTATAGGAACACAACAGATGTTTAGAGAGTAAATGCAGCAGTTCGGGTGTTCTCTCTGACAGTCAAGCTTTAGATGCCAGTAGGATCAGTTCCCCATTTCTGAGATGCAACTTTCCTCCTGTGGGCAAAAATGGCACCCTTGGGCTGCTGGGGACATGTTTAGTTTCCTCCTCATAAACACAGTGAAGACAGCAGAGGTCGAATGTCCTGCTTTTGAACAGAGGTTGGGATGAACATAGAGGACCTTAGAGAGATTGATTCCAAAGTAAAAGTTCACCTTTCACCAAGGTGAGTATAAAAGGGAGGAAAAAAAAAAAAAAAAGAGGATTTGCCTTTGAGAATCACCCTTTAATAATGCAGACCATCTGGTTCTCTGATTTAAAAGATCTTTTCCTTGAGGCTCTTGGGAAAGCGTGTCTCTCACTTGCTCGGTGTTGGCTTCCCATGGTTTAGGAGCAGCCCAGCAGAGAACTCCCCAGCACCACCTTCCACACTCCCTCAGATACTTGACAGCACTTCTATGCCCTGAATTAATATGAGAGTGGATCCTTATTGCCACAAGCCCAGCAGCAAATTCATGGTTGTTTGCTGCAGGAAAGCATCATTACCTATCTGGTGAAAAATTCTTCCCTTTTCCCTCTCTCCCTCCCTTCCTCCTTCCCTCTCTTCCTTGCTTTATGTAGACAGCAAACTTTCTTGAGCAATGGGTGTTGCAGGGGCAAAGAAGGCAGAATTCTTAGCCTCCACAAGCTCATGGTCTGTTCTAGATCATTGAACTTGATCCTGAATGCTTAAAACCCAAGGCAGAAATGTAGTTTACAGCATTTGACCTTCATATTTTAAAGATTCTTTCATGTAGTCTTTTGTTATGCAGCCTATAGTTATTGAGCTCCATTCTGTTGAGTGCTGAGATACTGGAGTGAACAGGATCTGAAAGGTCTCTTGTTGGGAGAGGGTGAGAAAAATGGACAAGAAACAAATGAACAAGAATTGCTGATCTTGAGAACTGGTTGTAATGAGAATAGATCAGCAGAATAACTAGGCAGGGAGGCTTGAGCATTGAAGGAGGTGATAGGTGACAGATGGGCTGAGATCTGAAGACCAGGCATGCTGGGATCTTGCTATCCAGGTCCTAGAAACAGCAAATGCAAAATTCCTAAGGCGAACATGGTTGCAAACCCAGGGAGCTGAGAGCAAACCCATGGGACTGGAGGATCATGAACTTTAGGGGGTGGTGGGCGATAAAACACAAGACCAACAAAAGCAGGGTCCAGTTCAGTGGGTCTTATTTACCATGGAAAATAGTTTGGATTTTATTTTAAGTGTAAAGAGAAGGAACCATTGGCGCACTGTGAGTTACAGATGTGACTCTAGCCAAATATATTAGCAAGGTTCAGGTATCCTGGGACCTCCTGAATGCCATTATGCCAACATGACCTCTGTATATGCTTAATTATAACAGTTGAACTGCTATGTCCTTTTAGATAAACAGAGTATGACCGCCAACTCCTTGGAGTCAGACCTACTTTGATTTCACTCTTCTTAAGAGAGGTTATGGAATGTTTATCACAGAAGAATCTCTAGGAAAATGGATTTGGGACAGACAGTTTCATTTAAAGGTTGGGATGTAGACTATGTGACTTCACTAAGCATCAGAGGGTCATAACAATTTTCCAGGGAAAAAATAAAAAATAAAGTTGTCTTGAACTAACTATCTTGTCTATTAGCAAAGGCCTTTTTCATGTCTTTCTTAAACCCCAATCTGACCAGTTTCTGTATCTATGATGTATGTCTTGCCTGCAATGTCTTTAGAGCAAACCCCTTAAAATTCCCCTTTCCTGTCTCCACTAGTTAACTGGTTGGTATTCATTTTCAATGGGCATACTAACCCTTATCCTAACCATTATTTGGTTTTGCAGATGAGGAAAGCATTTGGGCATGAAGACAATGAGAAAAAACAAGTTATATCTTGTCTTGTCATATTCCCATAGCAAGTAGGAAAATATGCTAGTTGAAAACTCCCCAATAAATATTAAAGTTATTTCCTATTTGTGGCCAACTGCTCTTTATTGGTCTTTCTATTTTTACACCAGTAGCAAAATAAGAGAGAGAGAGAGAAAGAGAGAGAGAGAGAGAGAGAGAGAGAGAGAGAGAGAGAGAGAGAGAGAGAACTGATTTTACTTTATGGGCCCATATTTGCAGGGTATGTCTTGATGACCTTGAAAGAGAGCTTTTACATGTTTGCCCAGTGTAGGCAGGAGTTCAGTTTGATTCCCAAAGCAGCTGGAGGTGTTTTCTCTACCTGAATTCTAGATCTTGCCAAACTATAGGCTCCAACTTAAATACTTATGCAAAATAATTGCTGAGTAAGAATGGTATTTGTACCAATCCCTCTAAATGCAAATAAAATACTGTCTATAGAATTATGGAAGAGGCTTTGATTGAGAAGTGACAGCAGATATTTGCAATTATGAAGGGAGGGTACCAAGATTGTTTGGAGACCTGTCAGGTTCTTGCAATTACTTTTGCTTAGAAGTCAGCAGGATGCCCTGCTGTGACTTGCAGCCTGAGTGGGCACTTTGCTTGGAGCTTGGTTTGGTTTTTGAATTTAGAAATTTACCTCTTCCTCTTCCCTTCTCTCCGTCCCGCCCCCCTCTCCCCACACACTTTGCCCAGACTTTCTCTAAAACAATGGTAGATGCACATGGAAAGAAGACATGGTTGGGTCACTTTTTGAGTTCCTGGAGTGAAATAAGGAAGAGGAGAAGTATCAAAATAATGGTGACCCACCCTATGTCATCGTGCCTCAGGTGTGAAGTGTGAACATGGGTAGTTGTCAAAATTCTTTACATCTTAAAGGGTATAGCATTACAACCAATGGAAAGGCTCACCGGATGCAATAATCTGATAGGGCTGGCTTGGGTCATGCATGTGATCAAATTCCAGAACTGTTTGATGAACTGTTTGGCCAGCATTAGAAACAAAAACAATAAGTGGAGTTTGTGCTAAACCCACTGGATGAGTTTATTGGGGAACAGAATAGTTATATAGTATCAGCCTGTCTTCCCACTTTTATACATGGAAAAAGAAAACAGGCAAGTCTCCCAGAAACTACCTAACCCATGTGATCAAGGTTAACATAATCAATATTTGTCTTGAGAAAGACACACCATTACTTAGCATGTGTAACTTGGATCTTGTGAGGAAACCATCAGACCCGAATTGAGGGACATTTTACAAAATAGCTCTGCTGTGCCTTTGGAAAATGTCAGTGTCATCAAAATCTGTTCCAGATTGAGGACACTAAAGATACTAGACCATCAAATGCAGCACATGACTGGGGATGGATCCTGGATTAGGAAAAAAATGGCGCCAGGTATGTTATTGAGACAATAAATAAAATTTGAATATATATACATTCTATGTTATAGAGCAGTAATATATCGATATTTGTTTCCTGGATTCAATAAATGAATTGGGAGTTGTGTCAAATAATATATTCTTAGGAAATTTGCAGTAAGGTACTTGGGATGAAAGATCAAATTGTTTAACTGAATAACAGCAGCATTCATATATGTTCCCTGTGCATATTTTCTATGTGTGCACACACATCCCAGGGAGAAAGCTAATGTGACAAGCAGTGATCTAGGTGGGCAGTATGTGGAACCTGATTTACTAGATGGACTACTATTTTTGCAACTTTTCTGTAGATTTGAGTTTTTTTCAAAATGAAAAGTTAAAAAAGAAGTGAAGGGAGGGGAATGGAGAAAAAAGAGTAGGAGAGGGAGGGGCTAAGATACATTTGAGGTCTGTAACCACTGTGAGGATGCTGCAGCCACCACCGGCTGTCCTCAGACCTTACCTTGGCCTGGATGACCCTACTGGCTGTTTGTTACATTCACATCACCTGTATTCTCTTTCAAATTCCTTGAGAAGAGACAGCGGGGAGAAGGAAGGGCATTCTCGCCCTTTCACTGTGAGTTTGTAAGACTGAGTGTGTCCAGGAACAGAGCAAGCCTCTTCTGGGGGCTGCCATCCAGTCCATTCACTATGGCCTTGCAGCACCTTCTATGGAATTTGGATTCCCTTTAAATGAACCCACTGGCATCCTTTCCCCAAGATACTTCTCTGTTCAGGGTTTCTGGGGATCATCTAGCTAGCTAACTAATTAATGAACTAACTAGCTAACTAGCTAACTAACCCACCTTCCCAGCCTCCTAAATTAGCCTTTGATTTGTGAGAAAAATATTCTTTCCCCACCACTACCTCTAAGAAAAAGACTCAGGAAATAGTGAAGAAGCACAAGATTTCTGTCTCTAAACCTTTTACAATTACCATTATTTATCTACAGTAGTCTGCTAGAAGCCTGGGGTGGAGGCTGGGAGAAAGTTGCAGAAGAGGTTACACAGAGAGAAATCTCTCTAAGCATGTTCCAGCTCCAGGAATTCTTGAAAGTCTGAGAAGGAAGGAAAAGTAATTAGTTAAATTTTATGAAATGCAGATTCTGTTTAGGTATTATATTTTTTTGTTTACATTCTTTGTAGTGTTTCATTCTGTACATAAGTGTTTCCCAAAGTACCGTACGGTGCGCGAACCCCCAGGGGTACGGAAGAGTTTGGTGGGGGTACGCGTGGCACTGGAGTTTGGTGGGAATATGCACTGCACCATGCTTAGCTGCACCTAATTCTACGTTCTCATGAGTAGAAGGAGTACTCAGCATTACGAAAATTATAGAGGGGGTACACATATGTCAAAAGTTAGGGAAACACTGCCCATTGGAAAAAAAATAGTTATATTATTATGCTCAAAGGGGTTACTTAAATATCTCTATTTCATAGTTTCTGATTTGTAAATGAGTGTATAATAACTATGAGACCGTGTCCTACCTTTGAGGTTCTAATAACTGGAATTTGATTCTTTAGCTGTGAAGGAAGGAAGTAAGCTGATTTTGTGGGGAGTGAATAACATAAAGTCCCAAGTGGCAGGTGTGTGACTGCTCAAATGTAGGCCTTGAACTTGTGCTAATCCCTTTCTATCCACAAGTGAAGAACAAAACTAAAACCATTTAGAAACTTTTGTAGAAATTTATTTAAGAAATTTATTTTGAAATTAATAAAAATTGGAGCCCTGTATTTTCTGTTTAATTTTTAAATTTTGTTTCCTTGATTTTATTTTTATTGTATTTTACCAAAAACCCCCAAAACATTGGTCTGAGATGAACTAGGGTTGGGAGGGACTCTGTCTCTTGACCATAGCATAGACAATTGGAGAAGCACTGTTTGGGAACCCAAGATTTGGCCTCTGTTAAATTTTTTGGACATTTTACTCCAATCTCTCAATTCTGCCTCTTTCTGTAAAAAGCCACTTCACCCTTCCTTCCTTCCCCAGAGACGGCCAATCTCCACTTCTCAGTTCCCAAAGCACAAGATGGCTTTGACAGATCCCAGCATTGAATCATAGCCCCGTCTTGCCATAGTGGGTGACCATGAGGAAAGTCCTTGACACCTTAAACTTCACTTTTCTCTGCAATAAGAAGATATACTACTGTTCAGAGAATTGTTTAAAGGATTAAATGAGATAACACATACCAACATTTAGCACACGAAGTTTACTCAGTAATTATTAGCTGGGATTCCCATTCAGAATTGAGTTGACATTTTTTAAAGTATCTGCATATTAGAATAAATCAGTTAAAATGACTGTTAATAAATACTACTTTCTGTAAGTCCATGAAAATCTCCCCTGCTCTGCCAGGTACAGCCTTACAGATTTCCCACTGCCTTCCAAAGTCACTGTTCTCACAGATGACAATATAAGCAGTCAGGGTGGAGGTGTCACACAGGACCCAGGTCCTCACTCTCTGCTAATCTATGAATAATATTGATCTTTAAATTAAAGGGAAAACACAAGGTGGGATCAGGAACAAATCCTTTATTGATTTTCAGACCCTCTTTATCATTATTAAAAAGAAAAATTAAATGATGAATATAAAAGTAAGTAATTTCAATACTTTCATATTATTTCAAATATTAGCATAATGGTAATTGCTTCATTAAGAAGAACATTTATTCAATCTGGCTCAATAGATGCCAGAGTCTAATTTTAAGCCATGTTGGCAAATAGAAGGCACATACTGAATGATTGGAATGATTTGGGTATTCAAATGTAGTAGTTCTTTGATCCACACTTCTCTCTCTTTCTTTCTCTAGGATTTCTGGGATATTCTATTAGAGCTATTGAAGAGAAAAATGTATCTGGACAATTACAAATGGGAAAGGGTAAAGTGATAACATATCAAAGAAAATAAATATCTACTTATTTATTAGATGATGAAGTACCCTTTAATCTCCTGAACCCAAGTATGGATGGGTTGGAATTTGGGTGCAAACGAAATGGTATAAATAACAAAGTGACAGTTTGGTGAAGTTAAGCCTGAACCATATTCATTTTGTATCTTCTGGTCACCCAATTAGATGTTTAGCAATCAAATTAATGTTTTAGTCCCACTTCAGGGGCAATGATTAGCATATTTATTGGGTAATGATGAGCTATCAAATTTCAACCACTGGTCAGAAACATGTTACTTGCCTGGTCCTGGGTGAATAGCCTAGAGCCAAACAGATGGCTCCTGGCTCTGTAATGCCAACAGGCTGTTGGAAAGCTCTGTCTTTACCCCTGACCCAGAGCAGCTGGAATTGAGGATTTAGCAAGAACAAAACAACCTTAGAACAGAAAAATCAATTGCATAAGTAAGATGGACTTCTTGTTTGGAGGATTCGGAAGAAAGCAAAATCACTGAGAATGTATGAACAGGCCATTTGAAATAGAAAAAGCAGGTAATTCTAACGTGGAGGATTGTGTTTCTGTATTTGACATGACAACATATAGCCATTAAATACTACACAGTATTTGGCATCAGACAATTGTGGATTTCAATCTCATAAGTAACCACCCCAAAACTGAGCCCAAGGAGCATTGATTATATATCACAAGTCTACTGCTTGGCTTGATGGTTATTCTTGCCTGGGTCGGGCTTGGCTGGTCTCTGCTGGACTCTTTCATGCTTCTTGGGTCAGTTGGCAAATACTTGGTAGTGGCTATGTAGGTTGACCTCACCTGGAAGGCTCTTCCTATGATCTCTCATTCTCCAGTTGGCTGGCATGAGCTCATGCATATGGTGACCTCAGGGGTCTGCAACCCAGAACAGAGCTTGCAAGCTCTTGAGGTAGAGGCTGGGCCCTGATACACCCACTGTATTCAGTTGGCCATGGTAAGTCTCAAGTCCAAAAAGATTAACAGAGTGGAGAATACATCCTGCCTCTTGACTGTAGGAGCTGTAAGGTTCCATTGCAAGAGTGTGGCATTCAGGTGAACTGTGGCCATTTTTGTGAGTAATCTATCATACACACTTATCAGATATTGGACTTTACATAACTAATCTTCAGTTTCCTTGCATGTAAAATAGAAACAATAGTCATATTGCTCTCAAGGTATTGTGAACATGAAAGGATATGAGTAAAAAGGGCATGGCTCACTCTCTGGGCACACAGAAGCCCTCAGTTAAATTGGTATTAACACCCTATATTGTTGCTTCTATTACTTTAGCAGAACACCAACTTATTTAGGAAGACAGACAACTCCTGCTGGGGTTGTTCTTTGTCCTGTACTGGCTGAAGCTACATACCACTTAGGAAAAGTTGAGTGTCTGCCAGATGGTGGTCAGTGTGCATCACAGCGACCAGTTGTTCTGCCATTCAGTTGATTTGCAAATTAGCCTTTTATTATATAGGCTAATTTAGTTCAGGTCATCTAGAATTCATTAAAATTCATCTTTCTATTGCACACTCTGTTCCAGGCACATTGATGTTCTTAATATTTCTCAGAGCAGCTAATACACACTTGTTACTCAATAAATATTGGCTGAATGAATGAATGTGTCCTTATCTGAAAATACCTATTTTATTTTGTTTGTTTCTTGTATGTCTCAAAAGGCCAATGTTGAAATACATTAATGGAACAATTTATTTTTGCTGAATTAAAAATTTCCCTCCAATTTATATATCTCTGTATCCCAGACAACACCCTCTCCAAATATATCCACACATACCCCACCCCCCAAGGATATATTTTTAACCTTTACATTCAGTTTTATGTCAAAAGAGAGTATTGATCTTTGGGATTTCCTAAGAAATGTGATGTTTACATTAGTTGCACCTTTCAGGCAAAGCAAAGATTTCTCTCCTTCTCCCCCAGTCTCTGTATATATAAACACATGTATATACTAGTATACACATGCAAACTGTCTCTCTCTACATATATGTATATAAGCTCATAAACACATATAATCTATACATATACAGCATATTTATATTTATATTACATATGACATATTGCAAATATATTTATTATTTAATGTATAATCCTATATAATAAAGAGGTAATATGCAAATTAACCCTCACACCCTCACTAGATGGCTGTCTATGACTAAACGACTGAACAAGCAGGTTGCATGGGGCGACCAGGCCGGCAGGGGGGTTAGTGAGAGACGACCAAATGACTGAACAGCAGGCTGCATGGAGTGACCAGGCTGGTGGTGGGCGAAGGGTGACCAGGCTGGAAGCAGGGCAGTAAGAGGCAACCAGGCTGGCAGGGGGAACAGTGAGGGGCAACTAGGTTGCTGGGGGGGGAGTTGGGGGGAGACCAGGCCTGCAGGAGGGGTAGTAAGATGTGACCAGGCTGGTGGGGGGGGGCAGTTAGGAGCATCCAGGCTGGCATGAAAAAGCAGTGAGGGGCAATCAAGCCAGCAGGGATGGGGGCGGGGGTCAGTTATGGGCAACCAGGCAGGCAGGTGAGTGATTAGGAGCCAATGTCCCAGGATTGTGAGAGGGATGTCTAACTGCCAGTGAAGGCCTGGATCCTGGGTGCCGGAGGTAAACTAGTGTTGGCAGCCAGGAAAAGGAAGGCCTATTGCATGCCCCCTTCATGCAATGGGTCTCTAGTATTATATAATTATAAAACACTTATATTTATATTATATAGTACACATATATTGATACAGTACACATATATATTACATATAGTATGTAATATTATCTATACATATAACTATATCTAATTGAATGTGTTTAGGTGTTGATTTTTAAACCCAAGGTTAAATTATGTTTTTAAAATATTAGTCATTTTATTTCCTATCAGACCACTCTGGGTATTCAGTCTCCGATGAAGCTTTGCTTTAAGATGATTGTTTGAAATACTTTGGCCATGTGACACTATGTGACTTGGGAAAAAGAAAGGACTAGCCAAAGGAACTGGTGTGTTTAACGTGGTTTAGCAGAGACATTGAGGAGGTACACCAGCTGGGTTCCAATTTCCTAACACTGCTTGTAATTCATGTGCACTATTACAACTGAACGCTGTATTGCTTGTTTTTATGCTTATTCTAGAAAAATCCATGCTTAAGTTTTCAATTGTCACAATGTACAGGCTGTTAACTTCAGTGCCAGACAGGAGCAACACTTAGGTCTTGTGTTAATCTGCTACCTATTTATTTACTGCTGAAATATCTCAATATAATTTTGGGGTCCACATAAACCTTGGGGAAAAGGACTTTCTTTCCATGAACATGCTTACTGAGAAATGAGTTTGATCAGGATCTGGTGGCCCAGAAGGTAAATGTACAATGAAGTTAACTAGATAATGTGGCAATCCATCACATTCACACTGTGCATCCAACTCCAAATATATTTAATAGCACAGCAGCAGGCACTTAAAGAAATATCTATGGATCAATGTGGAGGAAAGCCACATTCTGAAGCAAGCAATATTTATCTTTTTAAAAGGTTTCGTCTGTGTCTCTCATTTTAATAGCTGAATTCTGTTTGTCTTAGAGGTCTGGAGTCTTGGAGGAATCCTTAGCTCTTCTGTTATTTTTGATGAAAAGTATTGTTCTCATTTGGCCACTGGTTATAACTTCCAAACTGAAAGCAGGTCACCCTGTAATTTCAAGGTAACAAGCGAAAAAGTTAATACAATACAGCGCCAGAGGAAAATGTCTGAGGCCTGCAATTGCCATCAGTTGATGGGCCAGGTGGCTGTTTTCTGAAGTGGTACCCAAGGGCTGAGCCAGAGCCTTTGGAGTCATTTCAGAATTCTAATCTAATATGAAGGTCAGGAATAGGATGGATGGGAAACAGGGCAGGGTGTAGGTCTTGGGATTTAAAATTTTGGTATTTTTTTTTCCTCTTTAAGTAGAAAATATTAAATCACCACAAGGCCCTCCCATAATTCAAACAGAGAGAGGAAAGTAGTCTTAAAATGCATTTCAACATATGACATTTCTTAAAATGCCAAAATTCTTAATATGTACACTCTGGTTGTTAAACCATGAGCTCTCTTGCACTGATCAGATGTGCAGATTTACTGAGGAAGGAGCGACCCAGCTCTATTTCAAGCTCAGAATGACTTTGGGCATGAGAACCTGTGTGTCTGTTCACATGGGGGGCGGAGTCTAACAACAGTGGGGGTTTGCTTATTTTTTACTCCTTTATTTTGGAAAATATTATGGGCTTATTTCTTGAAGAATATTTTTAAAGTTCAGAGAGTGATATAACAACTGTTTTCTTAGGATTCGCAGTAGAGCATTATTATGAATTTCTTATATTCTTTCACATTTTTTCTAAAATGACACATTTAGATAAATGTGAAATTCCTTTTTATATCAACCTCAATCCCATTTTCTCATAATTTTCTCAGTGGTAACCATAATTATCAATGTGTTTTTTCAATTATATTTTTATCACTTATATACCTATTTGTGATTTCTGTGTCTGTGTATTTGTATTATCATATAAAATTTTGTATTGTGACGAGATATCATGCATTTATTTTGTGATGTTTACTAATGTTGAGATAAATTGATTTAGGCTATTCATTTTAGTAGCTTCGTGGCACTTCATTCTGTGACAATATCATCTAGATCCTTGTGGATGGACATGTAGATTCTTTCCATCTTTTGATTCCCCCACCTTAAAAAATTATATAATAAGCCTTCTTGTATAAGGTATATCATGCAGGGTATTTTTTTATTTACTTCTAGAATATATATATTTTAAAAGGAATTTGATGTCCAAGCATAAATGCATTTAAATTGTCCTCCAAACGACTTTAAAATTGATAGACCCAACACTGGTTTGTTGAAGTGCCCCTCTCCACATACTTACAAACACTAGATATAACTGGGGTTCAGATTCCTTGGCTTTAATGGGAGGTAGAAGAGTTTGAAATCATTCATTTTCTCTGTAGATATAATGCTCTGTGACAGAATGCCTTACTTGGGATCATTGTTCTTTCCTCCCTTATTTATCCCCTTCCCTCATCCACTCCTCTCTCCACTTCTCCAACCTTTCTACAATCACATCCATACCCATGGCTCCCATTGCTACCTATATGCTGTTCAAGAGCAGACAGTATTTCCATGAGAAGGTATCAACTCTGGGTCGAGGTTAGATGGCAAAGAGTCAGTGGTGCCCTCCCCAGCTGACATGACTGTGTCTGTCACATCGTGGATGGTCAGCAAAACAGTTTGAAATCAAGGAATCTTAGATAAGGTGGGATTAAAAGATATCTTGCAAGGTTCTATAACTTTCTCAACTTGCAGAAAGAACCATTAAAAGTGCCATTAGGTGAAAACATAAATGACAGAGCTCTTGCTGGATCTTGCCTTCTTTTTCAGGTCCCTTAATTGCCAGATTTTATTTTTTGGTCTCATCTTTAACCAACCTGCTTAATATAATAGAAAATGTCCCAAGTTTTGTTCTCTGAATAAAATTTATATATATATATATATATATATATATATATATATATATATATATATATATATATAATGAACAGAGTATTTAAAAAAAAATTTTTTTTGGAGTAGTCTGAGAATGACCAGAATTTAAATTTGAGTAGCTCTGACCCGTGGCAACACTCGAACCACAGCCCCCATGATTCTGTAACTCTGGGATAAATGGGTTGTCTCACTTCACAGCACACTTGAAAATTTGAATGCGCAGTAGATCAGATTTTGGGGAGCTGGCTCATTCCCTTTCCTGACTAAGGAAAATACTCAGGAGGCAATAAAAAAGTTTGTAATAGAAATGGTTCATAAGACACTTATTTTTAACCTTCACAAGTAAAAAATAATTTTTATTTTGCATTGTTTTCCTATTATTGCCCTTTTGGACAATTTTCTTATCAAACCAGAAAGAAAAGGCATGGCAGAAGAAAGATCTACAGTTTAGCTCAGCTGGGAGTTGAGTGACTAAAATACACCCATCCTTTTATGAGTTACTTTGAATGATAACAAATAACCTTATTAATTTTCAATGGGACATACTCATAAGAAGGCTGATATTTTCTTCCTGAGTTAAGAGGTAACATGATTGTAATGGATATTTGTTTTGATTTTATTTTTTCTAATTAATTGATGTATTTGTGTCTATGATTTTATTTGCTGCCTAACTTCTGTCCACTTTTCTTCTAGTTATAGACCAAGTTTTATTAGGGAAAATCAGTCTTTTCTATCAATTACATTTATTTATTTATTTATTTATTTATTTATTTATTTATTTAAAATATATTTTATTGATTTCTTACATAGAGGAAGGGGAAAGGATAGAGAGTTTGAATCATCGATAGAGAGAAACATCGATTAGCTGCCTCTTGAACACCCCCTACTGGGGATGTGCCCACAACCAAGGTATTACACATGCTTCTGACCGATATCAAACCTGTCTGCAGGCCGACGCTCTATCCACTGAGCCAAACCGGTTTCGGCATATCAATGACATTTAATTGAGATCACTCATATGACTTTTGCTTATCTCTTTATCCTCCTGTCACAGGAACTGGGTTAGATAAGGTACATGAAGTCCAGCACATCTCAGAATGTTGATTGAGAGGAATTCTCTTTTCTGCTGGTATTGAATCTAAGAGCTCATCAATTTGCGTCTCTGGGTAGCTACCTTCCACCAGATAGAATCTGAAAATAAGGCCAACCTGGCAAACAGATGCCAGTGCCCCTAGGTCCTGATGACATCATTTGACACCTTCAATGAAGCCTGATGGTGTATCAGTTTAAATTCTATAATTTTCAGTTACATGAGGAAGGAAATCACCTCTTAGCCTAGGCAGATGTACAGTGTGTTTTTGTCATTTGCAACCAAAAGAGCTTAAATAGATCTGCTACCTCTGGCAGAGAATTATAGAATGATAAATGTGTCCCAATTATTTAGCCTCTAGAAAATCCAGAATCTAGAAGAATGGAGAATCTAGAGTCTAAATGGCTACATGAGAAGGGTCACAGAAAGTAGAGAGGTTAGCCTGTAGATTCAATCAGAGAATATAGGGAAATGGAGGCTCAGGCTTATTCTTTTTGGATGGTGGTTGGAAAGTTTAGGTAAAAGTTGGCCCCCAAAGTTTTCCACTGTTTCTAGGCCCTCCTCTCCTGCAGAGGTGGGTTCACAGTATTAAGGAAAGACCCTGACTAGTCCTAAACACCTGCCTCTGTTACACAAACTTCCTGAGAATTTAAACACATAATAAATATGAGTCCTATTCATCAATAGAACTCATAGTGAGGGAATGGCCATAAAAATGCAAGCTATTTAGGGAGATATATACTGTTAGTAGAAAGAGATTTGAAAAGCATTAAACACGGGATCATTTTCTTTACAAAAACATCTTGCCTCCATTTCTGTCTCCTTGGAACATTAAACACAAATGAGTTCAAGAGAAATATTAAGTATTTTGATGATTTATGGTTAATAGTAAATTCAGAGAAAAACACACCAATTTGAGGCTTTATTGTTATTAAGGGACAGTCAGTGCTCCCATCTTCTGCAATCAGCATGTTAAGTCACATTCTCTCTTTTGCATATTCACAGTCATGGTCATTTTAGAGGCAATATACATAACAGCATCTTCTTTCTGTTTCTTTGCCATGGCGTCTTCTGGTTGGAAAGCTTGCACAGTTTAATATTTTCCCCAGCAGACAAGTTTGAAGCCTTTATTTTACTTTCAGAGACAAGACAGGCGATGATGCTTCTGCAAGTGAAGAAACAGGTCTGGATGCTGCATTATCAAGCTCTGATTCCAGAATAGTTTCCTTTTGATGGTTTTCCCCCAGTGCCATTGAAACCCTGCATTTGTATCTGTAGCTGTTCCATCCTGGTGCCTTTGTTTATCACTTCTCTCATCAGATTGGAAACCATTTCTTATCTTTCCCTATCCTGTTTTAGCCAAAACTGTACTATTCATACCAAGTCAACAAAATCTTCTTATATATATACTAGAGGGGCCCAGTGCACAAAATTCGTGCATGTGGAGGTGTCTCCCTCAGCCCAACCTGTACCCTCTGTAATTTGGGATCCATCACAACCCAGGACTGCTGGCTCCTAACCACTTGCCTGCCTGCCTGCCTGCCTAATAGCCCCTTAACCACTCCTCACCTGCCCTCCTCTGCTGGGCTGATTGCCTCCAACTCCCTTCTCCTGCAGGGATAAGGGGACTGGAGACTGAGGCTGGATGAGGCTGGATGCTGTGGGGATTGGGGGACTGAGGCTGGATGAGGTGGGGCTGAAGGGGCCAGGGGACATTGGCTGCATGAGGCAGGGCTGTGGGGCCTGGGCACCACCATCTTGTGGCTGTGGGTGCCACCATTTTGTGAGGGCATGATGGTCAATTAGCATATTCCCTCTTTATTAGATAGTATATTGATTTCAGAAAGGAAGGGAGAGGGAGAGAGATAGAAACATCAATGATGAGAGAGAATCATTGATGGGCTGCCTCCTGCATGCCCCACTGTGTATTGAGCCCACAACCTGGGCATGTGCCCTTGACTGGAATGGAACTGGGACCTTTCAGTCCTCAGGCTGATGCTTTATCCACTGAGTTAAATCAGCTAGGGTCAAAACCTTACTTATAAATGAAGATAGGAGTAAAAACATCTAGAATTGAAAGACAGTTGGTGGTATTCTTTGACAAATTGAACACTTTGAAAAAGACAGAGGATTTATTAGGTCCCCACTCCTGGGTGGAAATCTTTTTACACTTTGTTCCAACACCTTCACTGAGCCCTGAGCAATGACCAAGAATGGGAACAGCCATCTCCTCCCTCCAAAAACAAATAAACATTTGTTTTCCAAAAGGTCAAAGAAAAATAGGAAGTTTCTAAATTATCTCAATGGGCACTCCCATGACCACCACTATGGGTAACACAATGAATTAGCATGAGTTAATTTACTCACAATGAATTAATTAATTCAGTACAGAATGTCCCATCCAGTTCAAATAATTCTTAATTCCCAACGAGCCTGTTACAGTAGCAAAAGAATACACCCTGAGACTGGGAATAAGTTGAGGAGTGAACCATCATGTGACGTCTTAAAATATAAAGGAAAACGTGAACTAGAGGAGCAGAACACTTCCTAACTTTTTCCTCTGAGAAGTTATTCCTAGTTTCTCCCCCAAATAATATCTTGTTTCTCATTCTCATACTACAGCCTACCTTTCATTAGAAATAGCCTCAATGTTGAAAATTTTAAATGCATTTCTATAAATCCTCAAGGGTAGAGACTGTGTAATTCTTTGGCTCATCATAGAATTCCCAGAGCCTGATGCTGTGCTTGACACACAGACACATAAATATTTGTGAATGAATAAAACATTTTTTCTAGAAAGAATATCTTGAACATTGTTGATCGTGGTAGTTGGGAGGGGAACTCTAGTGTTAAACAATAGGAGAATTGCTTTAAATACATTTTGGTACATCCAAAATAATGAGATAGCATGATATTCCCATTATTAATTTTTTCAAATAATTTTTAAGGGTGTTGGTACATAGATGCAGTGCTTAGTGAAGAAAGGTAGGGCAAAAGTCTGAACAGCTCTGAATAAGTTCTAGAAAATTGCACAATTATTTTCCTTTTATCTCATTCCTTTTCTGTTTCTCCAATTAATTGCCTTAGAATAGCTTTGTACCTCTCCAGGCTCCTCAGATAGGAAGGTAACCCCACGGGAATGTACAACTGGAGCTTATACTTCTCTGTGAGACTGCTCCACTCCTCTCAGGCTTGGACCCAAGCATTATTTGACTCCCAATGTACCACATGCATCATATACACACAGAATTCCCCTAGGATTCTCCCGGGCACTTAATTTCCATGGAGGACAACAGAGACTTCCAGAAGCACAAAGGGGATTCTGTTCTATGAGACAAAACAGAAGAAACAATTGCTCTACTTTCCTGTCGTGGCTGAGACTTGGCGTAGAGTTCATTTATATTGCTACACAGTAGAGGGATTTTCTCAAATCGCCTTCCAGACCATACTGGTTCTTATGGATCCTTATCTGGTGGTCCAAGGAGGAAGGGTTTTCTGCCCCCAAATTTGGAAAACCCCTTATACTAAGTCTCCTTGAAATCTAAAAATTGTATTTCCATATTAACGGTTCAGAGAGATCTTCAGCCAATAAGAAAAATTGGTTGTCACAATGAAGTAATACACTCATTTTTAGGTATATCTATTAAATGAACATGTGGCCACTACCCACTCTTTTACTCTTAATAGCAAGTTAATAATATCATTGCACCTTTGTCCTTCTGAAGGATAAAGCCCCAACACTTTCCTGCAGTTTCCAGATTCTCAAACACCACTATAATATATAGTTTTGTTCATAAAATCCAGAACAACATAATTGTATAATCATTACAGCTTACACACTGGGGAAAGCATCACCAAGCATTGTGGAGTGAGCTAGCACTGATTCAACTCAGTTGGGCTTACTCACTTGCTAAGGAACTTATTTCTCCATACAGATCACACAGCTCAAATCAATAAATAAACAAAATTATAAATGCCCATATATGGTGAGCCTAAACTGGGTCTTTGGGCCACTGTGGGAGAGGTGGTTTATTATTATAGTATGAATTCTGCAGTATCTGTATACAAGATGGGTTTAAGCAATAGATGACTTAATTTTTTCTAAATTGTCTTTACCTAAAACCACCAGGTGTACAGGTATCGCACTTGTGTGAATACTGCCTACTTGAATAAGTATTAAGGGGGAAAAACGCCCCCATCACACCAAACCTGAGATTTTCCAGAAGATTTGGCCTAGAAAGTGAGGCTAAGGAAGGTATAGGTTTTAGATAATGAGTAGATTTAAGGAAAAATAAGCATTAACAGTATGAGGGGTCATGTGAATGACTGAGGTTTGAGAAACGGATTCTTCTGCCATGAGATAGTGTTAATTACCAGTGTCCCCATCAAATGAAGTGGGCCCCACACCTGACTGTGCATTGGAACCCTGGGGGAAGCTTTACAAACACAACTCAATCTCCATCCTGGATGATGACCTCTGTCTCTGGTTGTGGGCTATGGGCATCAGTAATTCTTTACAGCCTCAGGGACTCCAGTGTGCAGCCAGGGCTGAGAACCACTGGGTTAAGGCATTGTACTAATCTTGCAGTTGCCCCTGATTCACTTCTTTCCAGCTGCTTCTGGATCTTTCTGATTTGTCTAGACTCACCCCATGTCAGTCCACCTAGCCCACGTGGGAAGAAAACACTTCAGGATTCAATTAGCAGGTGTTTATTACTTAAAAGGCTACATGAACTTTACACTCCACCTTGGATTTTGGTCAGTTTTTCACTCTGAAACTTCTCTTAGCTGTAACAGGGGAGGGTAAAGATGATCTACTTGATAACAATGATTTTGTCTTATTTTTAGTCTATAAATAACTACCGACTACCCATTTAATCTACTCAACATGTGGACAGTATGCATGAAAAAAAAAAAAAAAGATTTGCTTGATACATCCAGACTGAGTGACTAAATATTTGTTACTCTAAGACTGAGACATGGAATAGCAACCCTACAAACCACAGGAAATCAGAAATAGAAAGTTCACTCACCTGCCTCCACATTGACCTGCTTCTTCTCTTACAACTGCATCTGATTTGTTCTTTTCTAAATGGCTGCAGATGTAGAAAGGGAGCTGGGTCTTCTCTTTCCATTCACCCAAACTTTGTAACCAAAAGTGCAGCTGCAGTTCTGTCCATATCGATTTTCCCTCATATGCCTTCTGCTCCCGCCCTATTAACCCTTTCATTTTGCGAACATGCAGCTTGATTCTTGGTATTCAAAAGGGATCAAATATAATATTTTGTAAGTTTAGTGAGCATCTCTATCCCTGGTGTTGTCAATGGGACAGAGAGTAAATATTTTCAACTTTGTGGCTCATACAGAATCTCTGATACAACTCCACTCTGTCATTGTAGCATGAAAGTCATCCTAGACAATATGGAAAGAAACCAGTAGCTGTGTTCCAATCAAACTTTATTAAAAAAAAAAACAACACACCACATAAAGAAAACAACAACAACAACAAACAGGTGGAGGGCCACATTCAGTTTTCTAACCCTTCTAACTCTACAGCATACAAATGTACCCACAAAACATAGTAAAGTAAAACTGAGAATCTTAGTGACTGCTTTATAAACTTACAACTTTATAAATACCAGTAAAGTCACTTAGAAAACTATTAAAGATAATTCTGCCCCCAAAGTGAGCTCTGTACCATTGCACATCATATCAGTATGATTTTAATACTGGCCACGAGCTTACCTGAACCTGCTGTGCTTTATCCCTTCGACAGAGTTTCAGCACATAGGAGGACAAGCAGAGAGCAATGGCTCTGTACTGACATGCACAGTCTGAACTACAGACCCTACACCAGGCCCCATAACCCAGTTCCACACATCAGTCCTTAAAGGGCCATGCCATTGGTCTTCAGCACCCCTGGTGAAGTGTGGAAACTAGCATTTACATTTGTGCATGCTAAGGCTTCTGTGTGTCTGGCCTTCAGAATTAAGGTATCCATATCACCTTCAATCTCTCACTATTCTGTTTTGTTTGCATGAACTGGTTATGTCCCACCAGCAGTTTGCTACTCCCATTTGTTGACATCTGCCACAGCATTTGGCAGAGGTCCAAATACTCTGTCAATAAATGAATATATTTTGATCTCACAATCACTGGGTTAAGACATTAACCTGGCTTGGGCATTGCTTCTGCTTCTAAATAATTCACAAATAAATGCATGTTGATTATATGAGTGAGAAATATAGACCCATCTTAAGTGAAATAAGCTGAAGTGATGGGATCCTTGTATAGGCCAAGTCTATATGACATAGAGTCATTGGTAATCTTGACCTGGTTCTTAAATAGTGTCTCTGATCTGGGGACAATCAAGAAGTTCAAATTACTTAGCACTTATTACTTGTATATATAGCAATTCTTTACCGAGGCGTGGCATTCCTACACACTGTGCTCTATGCCAAGTATTGAAGCAACAGGGGGCAAAGCATGGTCTCTGGCCTGGAGGAACTCTAGGTAAGAGGGAAAGTTGGATACTCTACAGGCAGCAGAACTCAGTTTTACTGTGAAACAATTCAGGGTGTTGAGAAAGAGTCAGAGAGAGAGGAAGAGAAGTGAAGAGAAGAGGGAGAGAGGGAAACACACACACACACACACACACACACACACACACACACACAGAGAGAGAGAGAGAGAGAGAGAGAGAGAGAGAGAGAGAGAGAGAGAGAGAGAGAGACACCAGATCCCTAATGAGGTCTAGGATAGCTTTCTGGAGGTTGTCACAGCTGAGACAACAGAAGGGATGGATGAGTGGGGATTAGGTGTGTGAAAAACAGGCTCAAAGTGAAAGGCAAGGTGTTCCAAGAAAAGAAAGTTGCTTTGCAAAGACCTAGAGCCAAGTCACATGATTTCAGTTTTTGTAGAAAACTATGCTCACTAGCTATGCGGCTGTGGGATGTGTGACTTCCATGAGGTGTGTTCTGCCCAGCAGCCTGAGAGAGTGGCAGTCTGGTTTACCAAGCTGAGTTTACACATACAGACAGATACTTGCTAAATTGGTGCAAACACAGTAAGAGTTATCTTCCCAATGAAGTTAAAATTGAAGTTGATTATGAGGAGTGTTTGTAGCCCCTCTTCCCTTTGACACTGTTAGGACAGGATGGATTGTGATGGACCTTGGAGTGTTTGCAACTACATAATCCTCCTTTGTCAACACATCCACCTTGCTGGACACAGAAGTAAAGCAATGATTGGAAGGCAGGTTATCCCTACTTCACACTTCACTTCCAGACACATACCACCTGTGTCCTGATCAACCAACATTTTCATCCCTCTCCCTCCACCCTGCTCCAACTGTGCCCTCTGAGCACATCTATAAGTGTATACCATTCCAACATTGACTTGTTTTAAAGGGCTCTCTTGGTTTGAATTTTAATTCAGAAAGCCCATCCTTTTGTGTTTTGGTAGCATTTGTAGTGCTGAGTACACACATAGCACACAGCACATACACCCTACACATGCATTCATTCTAGCATACATTTGAGTTAAAGTGTAGGCTGCTCAGATAAGAATTAAGGAAATGGTAGTTTAGGTGGTGCATGAATATTTTAATAACCATAAATGACTGACATTGAGAAATATTCTATATAATAAAAGGCTAATAATGCAAATTGTCCCCTCAGGAGTTCAACTGGGAGACCGGGAGTTGATCACTCGCTATGATGTGCGCTGTGGTGGGGAACTTGGCAGGTGACCAGCCATGGCAGCAGGGTGTGGAGAGAGTGAGGGAAGGAGGCAGGGAAGTGGTGAACCTGATTGGCCTTGGTTGCTGGCCATGCCTAGGGACTCTACCTGTGCATAGATTTTGTGCACTGTTTTTTCTAGTTATTTTATTAAACAGAATATGTGTTTTTGGAGTCTGATTGTAGATTCTGTATAGCATTTTGGGAAAGTTACTCCATCTCAGTGATGCTCACTTTTTAAATCTGTGGAATAGTTGAACGAAGCTGACAGCACAAGTTTTTGGTTTTCAGAGCCCTAATTTAGACATTGATAGAAGCACTGAGCTGAGTGTCTAGTATGTTGCATGTAGTGTGAATGTTAGTTTTCTTCCTCACTGCCTCCCATGTGTCTCCTACTATATTTCTATAGTGTTTTCCTTCTGAGAGAGCTGAATCTAATCTTTATTACCTACCCATCAATATCCAGAATGCAACTTTCCCCCTGAATTTACAAGAACTTTTTCCATTAGTTTCCCAGCTCTTTCTTTCCTTTTCAAAGTCATTGAGCAAAAGGGAAAATTGCATCTTTTGGACTGTTTCTGGCTGTGCAGTCAGCATTCTGATTCAGGAGACCACAGCTCATGTTCCCAATTTCCAATGGCCATGTCTGCTGTGATGGTGTGAAGATGTTTTTGTCGTGAGCTTGGTGGGACAATAAAGCATGCAGGAGATATTGCCACTGAAACATAACTTGCACCTCCTATCCCCCAGAAGTTATGAGGTTTTAAGTGATAGAAAAAAACAACAACAAACAAAACAAAACAAAACAAAAAACATAATTTTCTACCAATAAACCAATTGTTTTAAAAAAATTCTACAATCCAGGCTTTATTTGTATTTTGCCAAATTTTTTCATTAATTTTCTCTCTCTGTTCCAGAATCCAGTCCAGGGTACCACATTGCTTTTAGTTGTGTTAACGAAAAAAAAAAACAACCATTGAAACTTGTAAAGAATTTTAGTGAGTTTATTTGAGCCAAATTGTCGACATATGCCAGGAAGCAGAACCTCAACGGATAATGCTCCGGAGAATGGCAGGTTACATTTCTGTATTTATACATTGCAATCAAAGGAAAGGGATGTAGGTGAGTTACATGAAATTCATTGGTGATATAGATTAGGGAGGTGGGACAGAGCAAAGCTGAGGGAGGGGGCGGGGAGTGAGGGGGACCTCTGGGATAGGGTAAAAGGTGAAATGATGGACATGAGCTTCTTTTATAGAGATGGATACAGGATACTCTAACTGTCTAAAGTAATTAACAGTTGACAATTAACTTGATAACAATAACAATGAGGGAATGCCTCAAGGCCATTTGTTGTGCCCTGAGGGGGTCGGGGTAAAAAGGAAGTTACAAGTTACCCAGACATCTCAACAGATAAGTTATCTTAGAGGCTGGAAGACAGATGGGCTCAGTAAAGTAGATAGAAGTTGATCTTTGTCAGGTGAAATATCTGGGACATGACTACCCACTATAACCTGTTTGTAATTAGATATTAAATTTTCAAACCATCTTTTGTGGTTATTTTAGGTCTTTGAGTTGCAAGGCTGCCACACAGGCCTTCCCTGAGCTTGTCAGGTTAGCATGTGGCTCTTTTCTTTCACAGTTGTTATGTCTCCTTTTAGTTGTTATGTCTCTGCTAGTCTCTAAAATTTTCCCACCATTCTTTACTTTTCATGACTGTGAGAGTCTGGAGTGAGAGGCTCCTATCCTGCAGGATGTTCCCCAAAATGGGCCTGTCTTGGGGGCTCTTTTTTCATGATTTGACTGAGGTAATAGGTTTGGGGAAAGGAAAGCAAAAGGAGGTGACCTTCTCATCTGGAAACCTGATGGTTGCACTTGACAGATGGTATGAACCTTCATCACCTGGTGGAGGTGGCACCTGCTGGGTTCCTCCACTATGTTACTGTTTTACCTTCCCATAAGGTGCTTTTGGTGGAAGCAAGTACTCAGTCTAGCCCACTCTCCAGGAGAAGGGTGGCTATCTCCAGGAGGCAGAAAGAGCTAAAGCTCTTACATAGAATGCTTCTGCAAGGAAAATGTATCAGCTTATTTAAAAATCTGTTTTTGAGTATTTTTGCTCTATAAATCAAACTCCAAACGATCTAATAAAACTCACACCTGGAGTGGTCTTGCTATTCCCTCTGGTCCTTGTGTTTTGAAGTGTTTATATAACAAAGTGTTGTTGAAATGTGTTTCTATTTTCATCTGTAAAACAGAAAGAATGGCTTCAAAGTCTGGTCTCTCTGTTTTCTTTGGAAAAAACAAACAATCCCCACATTCAAATGCTGGAAGATGCACAATCCCATGGGGGCTTAGCTAAAAGAACAATGGCTTGCTGCAGGTTAAACAGCATTCCTCCAGAGTTCATGGAGCATTTTCCTAATCTAAAGCACACTTACCTAGAGCGGTTTCTTCAATGCTGCTGCAAATAAATGATGGCTGGTCTCATCTCTGCTACTTTGGCTCAAGGGGGTGGGCAGGTATTTCAGAGACCTCAGTAACACTTCCACCATCCACAGGCATGATTGGCTTAAGTCAATTTGAAAACATTATTCAATCAGAAAAGAAACACTTACTGAGTATTTATAGTGTGATAAGCCTGGAGGTGCACCAGAAATGTATCTGCCTCATGAAATTATGCCAGGTGCTCATTGCGCCAAAATTATTGCTTTTTAGCTAGTAAGTTGAAAAGGTATTTACTCTTCAATACGCTTGTTGGCTTTTTCCTCTTTGCTTAGGGAAATGGCAAGGACAAAAACTGGGTGGTTGAATTTAACTTGGTGCCTCGTTTGAAGAAGTCAGAGGTCCAGACTTTGCTCTGAGAGCTCCAGTGGGAACTGAACCACAGGGTACAGAGGGCAAGCTCCCTTTGGCCAGTGCCTCATGTGCAGGTGTGTGGCCTCAGGGCCTGGTGCAGTCAGTACCAGGGGAGGACAGTAACTTTAATTGAGGTCTTTGGCATTTGTCTAAATAAGGGGGAAGGATCCAATACATTTCCATGATTACTAAATAATTTTATTTTTTAAAAATATATTTTATTGATTTTTTTTTTTTAACAGAGAGGAAGAAAAAAGGATGGAGAGTTAGAAACATCGATGAGAGAGAAACATCAATCAGCTGCCTCCAGCACACCCCTTACTAGGGATATGCCTTCAACCAAGGTACATGCCCTTGATCGGAATCGAACCTGGGACCCTTCAGTCCTCAGGCCAGTGCTCTATCCACTGAGTTAAACCAGTTAGGGCTGATTACTAAATAATTTTATTAATCAATGTCACCCCAATAAATTCAATAAAGATATAAAAAGAAGAAAAATGTGGAAGATATTTAAAAAACTCAAAGAAAGCAAATAGCACAAAATATTTTAATTAATAAATTATATCTCGACAAAATGAAAACTTTTTGAAAGATGCCATCAAGAAGACCAAAGGCAAGTCTTGCATTGGGAGAAAATATTTTCACATTAAATATCCGACAAAGGACTTGCCCCTAGACTATATAAAGAATACTTTATAACACAGAAATAAGAAGACAGATAACAACAACAACAAAAGAACAAAGTATTTGAAGAGACACAAAGGTGTTGCCCATTCACATAAGTCAAATGAATGATCCATAAGCAAAAGAAAGGTTACCACACATCAACAGTCAACAAGGAAATACAAATGCAAACCATACGATACACATTTATTAGATTAGTGAAGATCCTATATAATAAGAGAGGAATATGCTAATTACCCATTATGCTCTGAGGTGTAACAACCAACCTCATAACAATCAGATCACAGATCTGCAGGATGATGAGGCAGTGAACTTCAAGCTGGCAGAGGAAAGCTACAAGAGGGGGCAGGGCAGCAAGCTATGAGAGGAATGAGGGGCATATAGAAGGGCAGGGCAGTGGGTAGAGAGCTATAGGAGGGCGGCAGGAACCTATCGGCATATGGAGTCATGCACAGGGCTACTAGTAATAATAATAACAATGAAGTGACTCTGCCAAATGTTGGGGGGAATGTCAAGCAATTGGAAGACTTGACAGTCAGGGGAAGTCTAAAAATATTTCATTCACTTTGGAAAATAGTTTGACTGGTTTTAGCAGTTAAACCTATGCTTATCCTAAGACCCGGCAATTCCACCCCTATATATATATACCCAAGAGAAAAGGTATATACCCAAGAGAAAAGGAAAAATATTACACCAAAACCTGTATTTGAAGATTTATACTGCAGTGTCTGTATTTGTAATAGCGCCACACTGTGAATATACTATAACTTTTTCCACTCAAATGTTCATCAGCAGGTAAATGGAAAGTTACAGTATATTTATACAATGGATAGTACTCAGTAATAAAAATGAACTACTTATATAGCCAATGTAACTAAACTTTACAATAGTTATGCTGAAAGAAATGAGACACAAAAAGAATGCATACTGTGTGATTCCATTTATATAAAAATTCTAGGGCACATCACTAAATCACTAATTCCTCTGGACAGAAAACCGGTCAGTGTTTCTGAGGGTGGGGTGTGAGGAGAGGGATGGACTATGATGAGGTATGAAAAAAATTGGGGGGAATGATGAAAATATTTTTCATCTTGATTGCAGTGATAGCTTTATATATATATATATATATATATATATATATATATATATATATATATGTGTGTGTGTGTGTGTGTGTGTGTGTGTGTGTGTGTGTGTTGAAACTGATCAAATTGTACAATTTAAATGTAGGCAATTCATTTACTTCAATCACATTTTGATAAAGTTGTTAAAGGAAACCTTACAAAGGCTTACTATTATGTTCAGATGACCTGATTGCTTGTGGTATAACCCAGGGGATATGATTGGAATGTGAATTCTTTCTAGAGGAGAGAAATGATATCCTAAATAACACTGGTGATTTAAAGTGAGAACAATGTCGAGACCCAATCATATCAAAGTAATAATTATTTGTCTCAGAAACTACCTAGATGATTGCCTGCAGATACTGTGGTTTAAAATATTCTGAAATTACAGTTGGTCCTTGGCATTCACAGTCTCAACATTCAATTTCAACAGCTCCCGATACGCCTCAAAGGTGGAGGGTGGGTTGCAGTGGATAATTTGCTGAGGCAGAGACTTAGAAGCACAGGGCAGACCAGGCATGAGATGCAAGCCATGTGATTCTCACTGGTACATCTTCCCACTGTGACTTGTGGCTCTAACAAAGTGTGTGTGTGTGTGTGTGTGTGTGTGTGTGTGTGTGTGTGTGTCTGTTTATATCAGGTAACCCATCACAGAAAGGGGGAATCTGGTTAATTCAGGGTTTGAAGGTTTACACATCAGACTTAACAGAAGTGTGCTTATCCATTGATTGATTCAAGGGATAGTCACTGAACTTGGACCAAGTGCCTGGCACTGAGGATATGCCAGGCTTTTTCTTTGTGGTCTCACAGTCCACCAGAAGAGACTGACATTGATCAAATAATCACCAAAGGCCAAGTAAAAAACCTTTATTAATGCAATAATGAATGCCAGCTCCCACAATGGGAGCTAGAGGAGTGTTTGCTGTGGGAGTTTGGTCAGGCTTGCCTGAGAAACAGGGTCAGAGCTGAGACTGGAAAATAAAGCAGAGCCTGAGGAAGGGATAGGAGGGTGGACAGTGGGTCATGGGGGTGGGAGGGTGGGATATAGCAGAGACTTATTCCTATATAATAAAATCTTAATATGCAAATTGACCAAATGGCAGAATGACCAGTCGCTATGACACACACTAACCACCAGGGGAAAGATGCTCAATGCAGGAGCTGCCCCCAACCCACAGGCCTCAGGCCAACCAAGGGCAGGTGCCAGCAGAGGGTCCCTGGTCACTCTACCAGTTGCTCCACATATTGGCTCTGATCACTGTCAAGGCCTAGGGATCCTATCCATGCACAAATTTTGTGAACCAGGCCTCTAATAAAATATAACACATTGTTTGTCAAGTGTAACTTAATTTTGGAAATGTTATAAAACTTGAGTGTTGAAGTAATGTAGTTTTAGAGGAAACTATTAGAATAGTTAAAAAGAAAATGACCAAAACCAAAGTAATTTAAAGAGTCTGGATAAGTGCTTACTCAGCCATCCCTCAAAAGTTCTAGGTGTCTAAGTACCTTTTATGTCCTGCACAAATGAGCAAGCTGAAGTTTGTGCAGCTGGGCAGCCGAGTCCAAGCCGCTTGAGTCACCCTCCCTTTACCAGCTTCCCCAGGAATCAGGAGATTCCCCTGGCTCACTGATGAACTTGGCAACACACCTGCCTTGGAGCAGGTACCTTCAGTGGCCAGCAATATTCCAGATAGATAAACCTGGAAAGAAAATTGCCAACTAGCCAGCCAGCCCATGTCCCCAATAAGCCTGGGTTCAAAGTGATGCTCTCTCTGAGTGTTATGATTCTGGTCTGCCAAATTCATGTTTTTATGATGTGTTTGTGATAACGGTTTATAACCAGAACTATTAATCTCTTTAAAACCCCACCTGCTGCATAGCTTCTCCATCAATTAAAAAGAGCTTTCACATGTTGAAAAATAAAAATAGCTCATGTCTATGATTTTACTGTGTTTGAAAACATTGAAAATTTATGAAGTTTAGATGGAGGGACAAATAAAAGCAATTACTTGGGATTAAAAAATGGTTCAGTCAATGTTGAACATTGACATATGAACCAGGAGGTCATTGTTCAAGTTCTGGTCAGGGGACATCCCATGTTGGGGCTTGATTCCAGTGTGGGCGTGCAGGAGGCAGCCTATTGATTAATTGGGGGAGACAAGACCTGCAGGGGAGGGCAGTTGGAGTGATCAGGCCAGCAAAGGAGGGCAGTTGGAGAGGACCAAGGCCTGCAGGGGAGGGCAGTTGAGTGGGATCCAGACCAGCAGGGGAGGGTAGTTGTGGGGGCATCAGGCCAGCAGGAGAGAGCAGTTGAGGGGGACCAGGCCAGCAGGGGAGGGCAGTTGGGAGCCAGTAGTCCTGGATTGTGAGAGGGATGTCTGACTACCTGTTTAGGCTCAATCCTACTGGTCCCAGATTTGAGAGGGTGCAGGCTGGGCTGAGGGACACCCCCATGTACAAATTTTGTGCACTTGGTCTCTAGTCTAATATATGTGAATAACACAAAATATCACAGGTGGATTTTTATGGTTCTTTTTGCAAAATTAATCTCTGTTCCATTGGCACTAGGCATTAATGATCCATCTGTTGCTTTCTTACCCTCACATTTTACCTTTTACGTCCCCCAATGTTGGACACATAGATTGATTCTTAGTCTTTGGCAGTGAAACTTATTATACATGTTCTGTCTGGACCTGTGTGAGAATTTCTGGGACTCTACACCCAGGAGTGTAATTGTTGATGCATCATTAAGCACACGGCAAGTGATCTCTTATCTGTAAGCCACAGCTGGCATATGGCCCGTCCCTTTCCATCTTAAACTTCCTGCTTCCAGGTAACAACCTACAGAGGATGGTGCCCTCTGCCTACTCTCCACTTGGCAAAGGTTCCAGGAATCTGGGGCAGGGGGCCAGTGGGGGAAGGGGAAGGGGGAGTTTGTCTTATTTTCTGGGCATCAAGATGACCTGAGGGGACTTGCTAAAAGTGACTCTGGAACCCTACCCCTGAGTTTCTTATTGAGTGGCTCCAGCAGAGGAGGGAAGTTGGGGGGGGGGGGAGGCCCAGGCCTGTAGGGGAGGTCAGTTGGGGGGGACAAGGCCAGCAGGATGGGAAATTGGGGGGTACCAGGCCTGCAGGGGAAGATAAGTTGAAATGGAGGGCATGGAGCCTGAAAAGGTGCATTTCCAATAAATTCAGGTGCAGCTGCTGGTGATTCTGGGTCCATAGTTTGTGATGCTCTGCCCTAGGGTCGGGTCAGGGAGGAGAGGTGTGGCTTGGGGCAGCAAGGTGGTCTTGCTTGTGCAGATAGATGATTGCCACTCAGTCTGAGCAGTGGCTGGAGCAGCACATCTGTAAAGGCATCAGAAAAGGAAAAGTAATAATCTAGAGAACCATTTTAGGGCTAGTTAGTTACTTGTAACTTCCTGAAACCGTATCTAACTAGTGATGTGGGGGGAAAGAAGTATTTGGTTTTCCTTTGCTTACTTTTCTTTAGCATTCTTTCCTCCTCTCTCCCTCCCTCCTTTTTCATGCTGAAGATTCCTTCCTTCTAGGTTTTCCATGGTGCCTGCTCTTACTCATTTGATAGCGAGTGGATTAGTTTCACATCGATTGCTGTTTGGCTCAGAAACACATCAAGTCAAAGGATCTGAGCTTGGCTTTGTGCAATCAGAAGCTTTTCTACAACATTCGTGACTCAGTCCATTATGTATATGTCACCTTCGGATTACCTGTGCTAGTGCCTACTAGACAGAAGACCAGACTTAGCATCATCATAGCTCTTAGGAGTTGTGAATATAATATTAGTCACCTATTGGCATTATTTGTTATAAGACTTATTTTCATAATGGGGAACATACACATTGATTGTGTTACATCAGGGTTTCTTAGTAATTTGGCAAATATGCCCTACTTGATTGAGAGCATCTTGGCTATATTTCCCCATTCAACTTCTTATAAATCCAGAATTTTCCTTTTGGAATTCTTTCACTGTGTCTCAACCACCCACAGCAGATCTTCCCCTTTTACTGAATACATTTATTGGCTCATAAAACAGCTGTTGCTGGTGAGGACAGGCATATTTTCTTTATCTTTTATCTGCTTCATAGTCCCTTGAACAGTGTTGCATAATGGTTTCTTGAGTTCTTGGGTACTATGTTTTTAGAGTCACAGTCTATGGCCCAGCACACTGTAGGTGTTCAATTAATGCTTATTGAATGAATGAATTGACAGAGGAATGGATGGGCAAATACGATTAATTGTTGTTTTTGACTAGCTGAAAAGAATTGTATTAGATACTCCTTTGAATTATGTTTTATACATCAGGTGAATGCATGGGCAATTTAATTAACAATTTCTATGGTAGTGACAGGACTTTTGGTAGATTTAATCCTGACTCTAAAAAAAAATGTTTTTAGTATGTAATGTCATTCCTTAATAGTTATTGTAAAATATTATAAATTCTTTAAGAAATAATTATCTTAATTGGTCCTCTTCAAATCAGTTATTTTTGAGATTGTAACCACAAATATACTAGTTCATGGCTGCATCATTTAATAAATACTTTCTAGTAAGAATTTAAAAAAAGAGAATTGTATTAGATCACTATTTTTTTTTTAAACTTTACTTTTGCTTTACTTTATTTCACAGTTTGTTAGTGAAAATGGTCACCTATTGCCTTCTAGCTCAGGACTCTAGAAACTACTACATTATAAGCAAACTAGATGCCTGGGAGCTTTCTTTTTATGAGTTTAGTGAAAATTAAGGGATAGTGCCTAGAAATAAACACAACTTCAGTGAATTCCCAATTAAATGCCTGAAGTCTCTTTGGTAAGTATGCGACTTATAAATAAACACATAAAAAGAATCCCAATTACCTACAATAGTGAAAAATGAGATATTCTGTTTTAAGTTCATTTTCTCATCATTAGAATTTTATTATTAAGTTGGATTTCTCATTAATAGAGAGTTGTATATTCCATGTAGTATTTTCCAGTTTTCCTTTGGTAATTTTTATTTTGGGCTCTGAATATAAAAAGCAATCAAAACCTATTGTAGAAAATGCTGGGAAAGAATAAAAGAACAATATAAAAGAAAAATACCTACAGCACCAGATAATACTTCTCTTTATTCCTGGTAATTCTTTATAGATATACTCGTGGCTTGGTGCACGAAGTTTGTGCATGAGGGGGTGTGTGGTGTGGTGGTTCCCTCAACCCAGCCTACACCCTCTTCAATCAGGGACCCAGAGGGATTAGGCCTAAACTAGCAGTTGGACATCCTTCTCACAATCTGAGACCACTGGCTCCTAACCACTCACCTGCCTGCCTGCCTGATCATTCCTAACTTCTCTGCTTGCCTGCCTGATCACCCCTACCTGCCTCTGCCTGTCTGCCTGATTGCCCCCAACTGCCTTTCCCTGCCAGCTTGATCTTGTCCCAACTGCCCTCCCCTGCCAACCTGGTTGCCCCCAACTGCCCTCCCCTTCTGGCCTGATCTTGCCCCTAATGGCCTTCCCCTGCCTGCTTGATCGCCTCTGCCTTGGCCCCCATAACTACTGCTTTGTCCAGAAGGAAGTTGGACATCCAGAAGATGGCCGGTTGACCCAGTCTAATTAGCATATTACCCTTTTAGTAGTATAGATAGATTATATAGGATAAGATTGCTTAAATTGCAGGGGGGGGGCGCTTTTTCAGCAGGAGGAGATGCACATGACAGACAAAAATACATAATCCCTATATCTGGACTGATAGCCAGCCATATGCACTATACTGCCAAACAGGTCATTAAAAAAATTGAACCACTTTGTTACACCTTACAGCAAATAGCTGTTGCCCTTAAAACCTCTCCTCAGCCCCCCACCCTAGGTTCTGCCTTCACAGTTCACCCAGAGCAGATTAGGCTCTGATTGGTCTGTTTCTATGTCAGTCAGCATCAGAAGCTCTACCTCCTAGGCAGCCATTGGCTCCTCATAGTTTACCCAGATTTGGTTCTGATTGGTTGGTTTCTATGCCAGTCAGCGTTTTTGTGCCTATCTTCAGTCCTGATCAGAGAGGCAGGGCTGATCAGCAGCTCCTGCAGAGGCCCAGAGAGAGAAACATAGCTGCTGGCAAAGTCTGGAGAGAAAGAAAGAGGCAAGGGCTCTTCAACAGTTGCCATGGAAGCTGTAGATCAGAACCTGCCTCTTTCTCTGGGCCTCTCTCCGAGCCTGACCATAGCCCCATAGGAAGTCAGTGTTGGGTTGCTGTGCCCAAAAGCAGTGGCCAACTTCTGGTGTTCAGTCGAGCCTTTGGTCGTACAGACCTTGGTTTTTATATATATTAGGACTAGGGGCCTGATGCAGGAAATTTATGCAAGACTAGGCCTTTCTTCCCCCAGCTGCCAGCACCAGCTCCCCTCTGGCACCTGGGACCCAGGCTTCTTTATGGCTATCGGCAGGCACCCATGGCCTGGGCTTCCCTCACAGCCCCAGCTTCATCAGAAAGGTTATCCAGAAGGATGTCTGGAAGGAGGTCCATATTATGCTTTTATTATTATAGACTAAAAAAAATAAAAATAAAATAAATAAAAATAAAGGCTTAGTGCACAAAATTCATACTCAGGGGGAGGGGTGTCCCTCAGCCTGGCCTGCACCGTCTTGCAATCTGGGACCCCTCAGGGGATGTCCAACTGCTGGTCAGACATCCCTCTTGCAATCTGGGACTGCTGCCTGCCTGATCGCCCCTAACTGCTTCTGCCTCAGCCCCCATTGCAGAGGTTTCATCCAGAAAGACATCTGAAATGACATCCAGAAGGTCATTCTGCTGTCTGGTCTAATTAGCATATTACACTTTTATTATTATAGAAGATAAGTACATTTTAAATTCGTTTTTCCCCTCTGTTTGCTTATTTAGTTTTTTTTTAACTTATATATTTATTTTTTATTTATTTATGTACATATATAATTCTATATATGTATATATAACAGATTTTATTGAGATTGCATTGTGTTTTTAGTTCTGCTTTTTTTTATTCAACAGTATATAAGAATAATTTCCCCATGCCAATAAGTAGTCTTAGAAGACATTTTTACTTTCATGGTTGTGTAGCATGACATCACATGGATACATAAACATAAATTTCAGCAGTCCCCTTTTCTTTAGCATGTAGGTTGAATATCCTCACACAAAGGTGTGTCTTTGTTTTCCTCTCTCATCCTATATAATAAAGAGGTAATATGCAAATTAACCCCTATGTCCTCACAAGATGGTTGCCTATGACCAGGCCAGCAGAGGGGTCATTGAGGGACAACCAGATGACTGAACAAGTAGGCTGCCTTGGGTAACCAGGCTGGCAGGGGTTAGTGAGGGATGACCAAATGACTGAACATCAGGCTGCATGGGACAATCAGGCCAGCAAGTGGGGAGGAGGGGAGGGGGGTAAGCCGTGAGGGGTGACCAGGCCAGCAGGGGTGAGGGAGTTGGGGGTGATTAGGCTGGCAGGGGAGGCAGTGAGGGGCAACTAGGCCAGCAGGGGTGGGGGCAGTTAGGGGCCACCAGGCTCACGGGCCGGGGGGGGGGGCAGTTAGGGGTGACCAGGCTAGCAGGGAGGGGCAGGTGAAGATGACCTGGCTAGCAGCAGGGGGCAGTTATGGGCTACCAGGCCAGCAGGGGGGGCAGTTAGGGGTGATCAGGCCATCATGCAGAGGCAGTGAGTGGTGATCGGGGAGGCAGGCAGGTGAGTGATTAGGAGGCAGTAGTCCAGGATTGAGAGGGATATCCAACTGCCGGTTTAATCCCAATTCCCAAGGGGTTCCAGATTGGAGAGAGTACAGGCTGGGCTGGGGGGACAGCCCCCCTGCATGAATTTCATTCACCAGACCTTTAGTAGTTTAATAATAACAGGGCCCTATAGGAGGAGTAAGTGGTGAAAAGTTGAGGCTATCTTAAGCATTTTTCAGAAGGTGCTGCCAATTTTCAGCAGCCCTGGCAGGGTAGAGAGTTCTCACTGTGTTATAGTGTGATCATTATAAAATATTACTATCTCATTAAAAAGATGACCTGTTTGATGGGTTAATTTTATGAGCATCCAGTGCTTAAACACAGGATTCACTCTCCAAGGACACAGGCCATAGGCTTGTTCAATTTTTAGAGGTCTGAAAGCAAAAGATTTTATCATAAAGACAATAGACAGAGATGTTACAGGGTCCCAGAAGGAATATATCCTAATTGCAGGATAATATTTTTGCTATTTCCTTTCATTGTCATTCCTCTGTTTTTAATTTTTCAGAGAAATAGAAAAGCTTTTTACTGATATGGTCCTTTCCATGTACCCTCACCTCATCCCTGGTAATCTACCTTCTGTAGAAATATGTTGAATATATTTTTCTCTTAAAATGTGCATACTAGACCTATGCCTGCTCAAAACAGAAACCAGGTTGTCTTGATTTTATTGTGGCATCAGGTAAAAATTAAACATCAGTATGGTAGAGTCATTTTCAACTTATTCATAAAGAGGGGTTTATTTTCCAAATTAATTTTGAATGTGTGACTCCCCACACCCCTCGGGTAAGGACCCAGGATGTTTTTTGTTCCTAATTATGTAGCCTTGCTCATAGACACTGTCCCAAATCCCTATTCTTTCTCCACAGATGACAGAGGCTGTCAGAGGTTTAGACTCACATGAAAATCCTCTCAATTTAGAGGAAGCAAGGTGCATGAGGGGTAATAAATATCACAGACAGGAGAGGTTCACACTTCAGTTCTGCTTAAAGGAAATACTCCCGGACAAGAGAACTGATGCTCCTCTTTTCCCTCTCTCCAGCCCACTCCAGCTTCCCTCCGCGAAGAGAACAAGGACCCTCAGTGAAGTCCTGCTGATGACACCCATCAGTGGCTGTGGCTTGTTCCGTCTGGAGCCCGATGGGGCCATTGTACTTGTGCTGGCCCCTGAAAATCTCTTTGGCTGTCACAGACTCTCAGCTGGGTAACTTGCTTCAGTACAAATCCTCGGACTGCTTTTCTTTCTGTCCTGGAGCCTGGTGTGCTGGCTCCAGTGCATATATCCATCGTTACAGGCCTATGAAAAATATCCCCTGTGTGCATTATCATTTTCTCTCTCTTCCTTATTTGTGTATGCTTCTCAATGCCACTTTACACATAAATTACTTAGCTGCAATTGGTTGGCTGTCCTTGAGTCATTTTATTTATTCCATTTCCTTGGCACTTCAATATTTTAAACACTTCCTTATGAGTAAGGTCTGAAACAAAAGCACACTAGGTCCCCGTCGGGAGTCACACGTTAATAAAATCCCCAACCAAATGTAAATGGAATTGCTGCCATTATGATGCCTTGGCGGAGATGTACATGCTGCTTGGAGATTATTTAGTAGAATTATTTGGCTCAGTAGGAAAAAGGAGGTAGAGAGGAACATAGTGATAATTCGTATTTCTTAATATCATAAAATATACAGTGTTCAAATGTCTCCAATGGTATAAATACGTAATGTGTGTGTGGGTGTGTGTGTGTGTGTGTGTGTGTGTGTGTGTGTATGCACATTTATTTGTATGTCTATAGTTTCTTTGAATGGAGGTTGAAATAATATTAGCACATTGCAATTAGAGATATGTCTCTTAGGTCTCTTTTAATTGTGCATTCTTCTACCCTCTCTATTTTTATTCCTTGAAGTTTATTTTTAAGGAATTCCTGTCATTTATTGTGTCGAGGCCCCTACCATCTGTTTGGATCAGTGCATTTCCTGGGGGCTCTCACTTGTCCTCTGCGCTGGGCATTTCCTGCCAATTGGTAATTATTGATAGATCTCCAGAGGCTTGTCCCTTTGCAGATTCAATTTTTGTCAGTCACCCTTTTTGGCAAAGTAACTTAATAGGTGGTGTTCTTATCTTCAGAAGGCACATGTTGTTTGTGTTTCTCTTCTTTTCATGATATTAGTAGCCATTGATGACCATTTTCCACTTCATAATTTACTGAAGTTTTTAAAATAGTGATGTGTGGATTCCATCATTCTTTCTTCATTCAGTGAGGAGAAATTTACTCACCAGGTGCTTAGTTACCCTGATGCCCAGGCCACATAGGACAGACAGGATTAATACTTCCTTCTCTTTCTCTCTCTCTCTCTCTCAAATATATATATATTTAAATATATTTTATTGATTTTTTTACAGAGAGGAAGTGAGAGGGACAGAGAGCTAGAAACATGGATGAGAGAGAAACATCAACCAGCTGCTTCCTGCACACCCCGAACCAGGGATGTGCCCACAACCAATGTACATGCCCTTGACTGGAATCGAACCTGGGACCCCTGAGTCCACAGACTGATGCTCTGTCCAGTGAGCCAAACTGGTTTCGGCCCTTCTTTCTCTTTACTTAACTTTTTTTAAAAATATATATTTTATTGATTTTTTTACAGAGAGGAAGGGAGAGAGATAGAGAGCTAGAAACGTCGATGAGAGAGAAACATTGACCAGCTGCCTCTTGCACACCCCCTATTAGGGATGTGCCCGCAACCAATGTACATGCCCTTGACCAGAATCGAATCCGGGACCTTTCAGTCCACAGACCGACGCTCTACCACTGAGCCAAACTGGTTTCGGCTTTACTTAGCATTTTTAAAATAATGAATTTGTTCCCTAAAATGATGCAAAGATTTTTTTTTTAATTAGGATTTTTTGTTTAATTTTTGTCTTTAGAATCAGTATAAATTCACGTGTTTAAATTTTCTTGGTTGTTTTAATTTTCATATCATTATCCTTATTGATGCTTCCTAGATCAAAGCAGCAAAGTCAGCACAAGGCCAAGGACTGTTGAGCTTCCCCTGCACTCCTCAGTTGAGGACCGGAAGTGGGGCATGAACTAGGGAGTTCTGCAGCGTGGTGTGTAGGAGGAGGCATGAAGTGCATGGAACCCTTAGACTTGTCTCTATTAATTTGTGTCCTCATCCCAAGCAATAATCTAAGAATGGTCAGTGTGACCCAGAGAGGAGAGAGAGGCCCTTCTAAGTAGAGGAAAGCCATAGACCAAGATTACTGTAATATTTTCTATGATGAGTCACTAACCACAGTAACACTTAAAAAAAAAAAAAAACTAAAAAAAACTTATGGGTTCCATGGATCAGGAGTCTGGGTGCACTCTAGCTGTGTCCTCTGCTCAGGGTCCCCGGGGCTGAAATCAAGGTGTGGACTGTGGTTGCATTCTCATCTAAGGCTCAGGAGCCTCTTCCAAGCCCACTGGTGGGCGGGAGAATGTAGATCCTTGGGCCTATAGGACTAAAGTTCACAGCTCCTGGAGGCTGCCCTCTGGCCTGTTGGACAGCCTTCTCTTCAATATTTGGAGTTTTCCTCTTCAAGGCCAACCAGAGAGCATCTTTACTGCTTTGAGTCCTTGACCTCCAGATCCTGGTTGAAAGAGCTTGTCTTATTAGGTCAAATCCTCCCAGGATACTCATTCCTTAATTAACTTCAAGTCAACTAATTAGTTTTTAATTACATCTATAAAATTTTCACTTTTGCTATATACCATAATGCAATCAACTGAATGAAAACATACTACAGTCACAGAACAGAGGATTAAACATGAGTTGGATTCATTGGAGCCATCTTGGAGTTCTGCCTACCTTGGATAATATTTGTAACTTTACTATAAACTTGCTATGTTGCTGGGTCCCAGGCATGTCTCATCCCTGGGCCTCAATTCCCCTGCCTGCACAGTGCAAGGACTAAACTAGGTTATTGCTCAGGCTCTCCCAGTGCTAACATTATGGTGCTTACTATTCTGCTGTATTCACAATTTAATGAATGTTGGCTCTGTTGCTTCATATTAACACTTTCCCACAAAATCAAGGAGAAACAAGTGCCTAAATCAGCTGCTATAACCAAACAGGCTTGTAAATAATTAAGTGCACTCTCTGCCTTTGACGGGTGGTTTTTACACTGATCATAAGTCAGTCATTGAGTTTAAAAGGCTTGATGTGCTTAAATCTAGATTTACAGGATCTGTAAATTTGCTGTTTCATGATGAAACATTTATTTTAATAGGACATGTTCACGGGTTCTCTTTGTAGTACAGTTTATTCTAAAAATAAAAACATGCGAACAAACCTTTTCATTGTTTGACAGAAACTAGAACAGATGCTGCAGGGGGTAATTTTTAATAAGAGCAACAGCATAATTAGCAGGAAACTCAGTTGATAAAATATCTGTTTAATTTGAGCAATCGGTATGCTACATTTAAAGTAATCAGATTAAAGTTAAATACAGTACTTGGAATTATTTTTATGTTTAATGTAGGGCTCTATAAAACGAGACAATGTAATATTCAAGCATTAACAAAAGAATCCTGGGGAGGTTGCCCAAATCTCGTTGCTACGTAACAGAATATCACCTCATTCCCCATGTTCTTTCTTTTCTGCTTTTAGCCATTTGAAGCATCAAATACATGAAATAGAACATGGCATAGTCAAAAAGGGTGAAGGAAATTTATAGTAGGTTATGAAAATTGGCATGTGGCAATTTGGTCAAAATTTAAAAAAAATATTTGTTTGTAATCTACCATACTTAGAGGTAGAAAAATTGTAAATCTTCACAGAGTTGCTATACAGTGGTGTGTTACAATCAAAGCAGCCTCAGTCCGAATATATATATTAGTAGTAATACAGACACAAAAGCAGGCTTATAGCTTATTCTGTAAATTCAGCAAAGTCCCAGCACTTCTCCTTGGCATTGGTAACATTGCGATGGATGATTCTTTGTTGGGGGGTGGGGTGGGGTCTGTCCCTTGCATTGTAGGATGATGTTTTGCATCTTACCAGGGCCTTAGCTTACTTGATGTCAACCCTTCCCCCACCCTCTCCCCAAGCTGTGACAACCCAAACAGTATAGATTGCAGAAAGACTAAATGATTGTGGAAGGTATGCTAATATATTTTAGCAAGTAAGCATATTTCCTTGGTTTTGTGAGCCAGTCTATCAAATTAGAGTCAAACCCAAGGAGAGGGTTCTGGGAACCTCTGATTTGTAGCTTGTTGGTGACACAGATAACCACCTAGATTCAAGATTGGTGTCTGAAGTGGAGGGTGTTCTGTGGGACTGAGCTATTGATCCATGGTCTCTGATGCTGTCTCCAGGTAGACAGTGTCTGGATTGAGTTGAATTATCAGACACCCTGCTGGTGTCTGAGAATTCCTGTCTACACACACACACACACACACACACACACACACACACGTTAGAATTTGGTCCAGGAATCCAAAAGACACTCTAAGATAAAGGATCTATTCAGAAACCCAACAACTGTGTAGCAGATGGTGCTGGGGAACGATCAGCTGAGACATGAGTAAGCATTTCTGTTCTGAGGGTGCACACGGCAATTCAGGGTGCTCACACACACACACACACACACACACACACACACACTCTTGTATTGGGATCCAGAGGTGCAGACACTAAGCTAACTCAATGGCTATTTATTTTCCTAGTCTTCATACTTCGGTAGTTTCCATTTAGATGCAATAAGAATATCCAAACAGGGCCTAGGATTTAAACTCAATCCCTTAGAAAAACACTGACTAAAAAGGTATCTTACTGAATAGAGTTTTCTATTTTTCAATGTTCTTTTGCAAATTCTTGTGGGGGATTTGTGTGTGCAGTAGAAAAAGTATTTGAGACCAACCTAATTGGGGTGACTTCTGAGAGCACTGGAAATCAGCTGGTTGTCGGTACCCCAATCTCCCTAAAGTCTTCACTGAGGAAGCTTGGCCTTTGCTCACATGGATTGTGGGTATTAGCTGTTGATGATTAAATATTGCCAAACAGCTGCCCTGAAAAAGAAGCCAACAGTGATGTGCCAGTTCAGCTTACTATTTGCAGTTGACACTTCTTTTGTTTTTTAAAATTAAATTAGAAAATACAAACAAGGTGCCTCCCTTTGTTTCTACCCTTTTTCATGGGATAAATTGCTCCTACTTGTCTCATTTGAAATTCAAGGGATTGACAGGCTAAGCAAATTATTATAGTCAAGACAATGCATGAAGATGAACAGACAGGTATTTATTCCAAATGTATCCCTGAATGAGTATAATATATTTGACTTGAATTCAGCAAATATTTAGCTCATGGTGCCTCTTAAAATTCTCCACTGAGGTCACCCTGAAATCTGGAACCCAAGAGAAGGCAGAAGCTGCCGGGGGCAGGTCTGAAATCACTTTGAATCCTCTGTTATCTGTGGTGTGCCCAGGAATTTTATTCCCTCCCAGGAAAATGTCATGCATGTATAATAATTAGAGTGTTTACTCCTTCCCCAAATATTGTTGCATTGCCACTCCAGGAACACTTCACATGTTGACATACAGCTATACATATCCACCCACTTTAAGATCCCAGGAGAGCAACACAAGGACAAAGAAGCAGAGTGTTCCTTCAAGGTGCTTAAATCTGGTAGGATCCTTGCAGCTAATGGTGACTGAATACTTTGGACCTGAGATCAAGGCTTTGCCATGCATCATCTGATTTATTTCATCTTTACAATAATTCTTTAAGATATGAATGATGATGAAAATTATTCATTTAATTTGATTAAGCCTACTTCAAACTGAGAATGCTTAGACAACTTGCCCAAAGTTACAAAATCAGAAACTGGTAAAAGCAGCATTTGGACCCAGAGATTCCTACAGCAGAGGCCACCCTTGCCCACTGGGCCCCTTATCCTCAATGTCCAGTGAAAGTGAAGGGATTCATTTATGTATTAGGAAATCAGCACTAGAGCTGGTACTGATGTTCTAAATCTCATTTTGAATATTCAAGAACCATATCCTTGTACAATGAGTGAATTTTAAGTGTACAGTTTAATGAGCTTTGGTGGCTTCCACTTATGCAATTCCTACTTTACAAGATTTCAACCATCACCACCTTCCCCAGAAAGTTTCTCTTCTGAAGTATTCTTCCCAGCCAACTTCTATCTATACCAACAGTGAAACATCTGCTGTTTCATCTACTTCAATTTTTTTAGCCTGCTTGAAGACTTCTTATAAATGGACTCACAGCATGTACTCTATGGCATGTGCCTGCTTTCACTGAGCATATTGTTTTCTTTAATTTTTTATTGATTTTTAGAGAGAAAGGAAGGGAGAGGGAGAGAGAGGAACATTGATGTGAGAGGGTAACATTAATCTGCTGCCTCCTGTGTGCCCTCCACTAGGAATCAAACCCTCAACCCAGGCTTGTGCCCTGACTGGGAATCGTACTGACCACCTTTTGGTGCATGGGACGATGTTCAGCCAACTGAGCTGCACTGACCCTGGCAGCATGTTGTTTTTGAGGCTCATTTATGTTATTTTGTGTGTCTGTAGTTCCTTCATTGTTATTGCTATGTTCACACCCTCCTTCTCTAATTTTTTACAAACAAGGAAGGGTTTGTATCTGCCTGTGGGATTTAGGGGCCTGAAAGGGGACTCAACAGAAAGGCATCCATATGTCTTCAACATGATCTAGTCTATTCTTACACACATCCTTGCTGGCTTTGCTCTCTGAGCCCAAGCACTTAGCCACAATAACTGGTGGGTGAAGGACTGATGCACAAGCCAACCATTTGTGATTGTCTGGACTCAGAGAAAGCTAACTGTCACTGAGCTTCCTTGACACTAATTGTTTCCATTAAGAAAGTTCTACATTTTATGGCAAACAATTGAATCCATGAAATCTTCATGTTTGGAAAATATATATAGAAGGCAAACAAATCACTGAAAAAGGCCATCCACTAGTGGTGTGTTTAGGTCCAATGCAACTCTGGGTCTCTAGACCCCAGCATGGCTGTGTGCTGGGCTATCTCATGTTACCATGAATCCCAGCCCAGTGCTCTAAAATGGAGCAGAATGGAGATGAGCAGGATTTCAGGAAGATGCCAAAGGCTTTGGAGACAGTGGGGGAAGTTTGTGTGAGCATCAGTGGTGGCTCAGAGGTGGGAAGTTGGCTGAGTGTTTGGGGCACGTTAATTGAGTTGCCTTCATTAAGCTAATGATCATGTAGTGCAGTAGAGGGCTATGATACTGTTCAGATAAATTGGGTTCAAATTAGAGAATTCCTGAAGGCCAGAGTGAGGAGTTTATACTTAATTTCACAGGCACCGGGGAGCCATTTTGAACACAGATTGTGAGCTGAATAGCCCTTGAGAACAAATAATTTGGCAGAAAACTGTATTGTGAAACTGGAAGGAGGCAAGCACTATGTTCAAACCTGAGCTATGGCAGCATACCGGCCTAAGAAGGAAGGTGTGAGTTGATTTTTGTTGGAAGAATTTCTTTGGGTCTTTTCCCTTATGGTGTGTGTGTGTGTGTGTGTGTGTGTGTGTGTGTGTGTGTGTGTGAGAGAGAGAGAGAGAGAGAGAGAGAGAGAGAGAGAGAGAGAGAGAGAGAGAGAGAGAGAGAGAGAGAGTGTGTATGTGTGTAATGGACCAAAAACTAGCTATTTTGCAGGTTTTAAACATAATTAACCTTGTTGTATTCAGCCCTTTACATTTGCTCCATTCTAGACCTTAAGCCAAGGCACAAGAAAACCCAATTAGGCTAGTAATAGCTTTGGACTAAATTATATTAACTATTAAGAGGACTTAATTTATACATAGTCAGCATGTATAATTCTCACTATGGAGAAAACCCCAAAATGCTAACTTGATATTAAAACCCGAGAGAACACAAATCTGCATAATATAATCAAATCACTTTTATTGTGAGGTTGAGATAGGTGGCAGGTAGTGGAGTTATTACAGAAACAAACTGTGCCAAAGTCCTTTCCGATTGGAGCATGAGAATCGGGGAAATTCAGTTTCTTGGTTTGGAGGCAACAGGAATGATTAGAAATAAACTGTAATTAAAATAAGAAACTTACATTCACTTTCACCTTTTCAAGAGACGAAGAATAGTGTGGAAAGAGCTAAAACAAGACTCTGTACATTCGGGGTAATTATATTACAACAAGAGTGCATAAAATTTTAAGGAGAAAAGAAACTGAGAATGTTTTCCTACTTTACTTATTTTTTCTATTCTACTTTTAAATTTGTTCTGAATTTGCCTCAAGAATGATGGGAACTTGAAATAAAACAAAATAAAAGGGTAATATGCAAATAAACTGAGCAGCAGACCAACTGACCAGCTAATCAAAGTGTAATATGCTAATGATATGTTAAGGCTGCTCAACCGCTAGCTTTCACATGCACTAACAACCAGGGTCCAGACAATTGACCCGTCGACCAGTGGCTATGATGTGCACTGACCACGAGGGGGCAGATGCTATGACCAGTATGTTAGCTTACTGCTGGGGTCCAGCCCATTGGGACTGAGGGAGATGGGCCAGACACATCCTGGAGCCATCCTGTGGTCCCTCCCCAGTCCTGATTGTGTACTGGTGGGTCTCTCAGCCTGGGACCTCTCACAATCTGGGACCCCTCGGGGGATGTTGGAGAGCCAGTTTCAGCAGGATCCCGCAGGCTACTCCTCTTGGGAGGGTGACAGAGGCTGGGCTTATGGCAGGTGAGTGCTGTTTCAGCAGCGTGAGCCTCTCCAGATCAGGACTGATTGGGCACAAGCCCACAGCAGGCACAGTGGGGCTGGGATAAGTGGGAGCAGCAGGTAGGAGATGCAGTTGGTGCTGGATTGCGTGTTTCGGCTCAATCCCTGCAGGCTACCCAGAGGGACCCCACCTGTGCACAAATTTGTGAACTGGGCCTCTAGTCAATTATGATTGTCATCATTATCACTATCATCACATATGTTTGTTTTCTCATGTTTTTGTGATAGGATTTATAATGAAATATAAGGTACATGGCTCCAATATATATATATATATATATATATATATATATATATATATATGAAAATCACTAATAATATAAGATAGCATAGTATAAATATTAAATATCTACTATTTATATTAAGTATCACATCTGCATCTCCAGAGAAATGGGTGAGGCATTTCCTCAGCAGGATACAACAAAGATGGTGACTAAAAACAGCTCCACCTCTGATGTCTGAGGGTTATTCAAGATCTAAGTGAAGAAGTTTAGTTAGTGCCTTTTATAAAACTCTATTCTTTTTCATCACTAAGAAGTCCAGAGAGTTGCTTTGATGTTAGGCTGACTTTAGCATGAATTCGGGCTCTGTGACCCTCAGAAAGTTGCTTAATCATTCTGAGCAGTGGTTTCCTCATCTGAAAACTAGAAAGAATCCAGGTCTACCTCATGGGATTTTGGTGATACATAAGTGATATAATGAAAAGTAAGTAAAGTGACTAGCACATAGTAAGCACTCAATACCTATTTATCATCATCATCACAAGAAGCTGTGTGTTAAACTTTGTTAGGTGCTAAAGAAGGTTTGGAAAGAGAGTTAATAGACATAGGTGATGTCCAGTTGGACAGGGCTTCACAATATTTGGGTTCCGATATAATTTACTCATAGGCATTTAGATTTTCCAGTTTTTGTGATAGGACTTATAATCAAGTATAAGGTACATGGTTCCAATGTACATATATATATATAACAATGAAAAATATGCCACAATGAACATTCCTGAAAATATTTTAATGCATCACAAGGCATATTTCTATCTGATAGTTTCATGACATCAAAATTTGGGGACCAAATATTTATCAGCACTGTATTGGTCTCTCTCTCTCTCTCACTCTCTTTTTTTTTAGTTTCAAATGAGAAACTCTTATTAAGTTTGCTTCAATGAAAATATTTATTATATTTTCCTGCATACTGTTAAAATACTATGGCTTTTACATGGTATATGCTGATTCTAGTAAGTCCTCTCTCTTTTTTATCAAAATAATTTTGCTGCTTCTCCTATATTTATTCTTTTAGATGAACTTTGAGACCAATCAATTTCTATGGAGGCTTTATGGGAATTTTATTGAACTGGTATTTTGAAATTAATTATTAATTTTGGAAAAATGGATAGATTTGCAATATTGAATTTCATCTTAAGTTTTCTTCAACAAATCTTTATGGTTTCTTCTTATAGCTTTGAATTTTTTTAAAGTTCATTTTTAGATATTTGATATGCAAAGATAATATTTTCCATAGTAAAAATTAATTGGTTAAAATGAGAATATAGAAAATATATTGAATTTTAATATTGTTAACCTTTAAGTCAAAACAATATAAACCAATAAAAATTAGTAAATAATCAAATAAAATTTGTAATCTAAGTATATCATATTTAGTGTCTTTTTAAATATTCACAAAAATTTGACAGTTATAGTTATTTCTATTTTCATATTTTACCGGCAAAAAGTATGAAGCTTAGAGAGATTATCAAATGCCCACAGTCACATAGCCAGTGGCTGGTGTGTGGATCATGTTTTGTGGATGGAAAGGGGCCACATGAAACCTGACAAGCTCAGGGGAGGCCTGCATGGTGGTTGTGCAAACTCAAAGACCTAAAGTAACCACAAAAGATGGTCTGAAACTAAACTTTAACTAAAAGCAGTTATGGTGGGTAGTCATCTCCTAGGCCAGTATATTTACTGACAAGGTCAACCTTTACCTTTACTGAGCCTATCTGTCTTTTTGTATCTATAATAACATACCCTTGAAATGTCTGGGTAACTTGTAACTTCCTTTTTTCCGGACCCCTTGAGGTACAACCTAATGTGCCTGGGTATCAATAAATGCCAATTCTTTCATTGTTATTGTTATATTGTGAATTGTTGACTATTGGCTATCCTGCACCCACCTAAGTATGTGTCTATCATTTTACTTTTTATTCAATCCCAGGTGTTTCCTCTGTTTTGCTTTCTCCTGCCTCTCTAATCTATCACCAATGGATTTTATGTAACCCACCTATGCCCCCTCGTTTGATTGCAATGTATAAAATTAGATGAGAAACCGCCATTCTCTGGAGCATTATCCCATTCCCTTGAGATACTGTTTCCCGGCAATTGTCGACAGCTTGGCTCAAATAAACCCACAAAAATTCTTTACAGTTTGAATGTTTTTACCTTAACATTTTTAAACACTGGTCTATCATATATCTTTTTATTTAGGTTATAAAGAGCATTTCTAAGAAATCTAGTTGGATTAATTAGGAAACAAAGATCATTTCTAAGAAATACAACTGGATTAACATTCATTCAGTGATATCTTCTGACAAACTGGGAGTTTATGTTTATAGATGATTAACCTCATCAGTAAGGTAGGATTCCACTTTTTCACCCTTGGGGTGTGGATCCAGCACCTGCTTGTTGACCAAGGCTTAAGGGGGATCACTAATATAGCTACTATTTTAAAATTCTCTTAGTAAAAAATATCTTCTCTCCTAAAATAATAATCCCTGCGGAAGTGTTGGTTTTATTCTATGCAGAAATGCATCAACAATATTGACATTTTTGAAGAAGATGATGTTTAATCCTATATAATAAAGAGATAGTATGCAAATTAACCTTCATGCCTTCACAAGATAGCTGCTAATGACCAGGCCAGTAAACTTTGTTTCCAAAGCTTTAATGAGGATTCTGAGATGAGTCATCATGGACAACAAATGCCTTTCCAGGTTAGCGAGGACCAAACAACTGAACAGCAGGCTGCATGGGGTGACCAGGCGGGAGGGAGCAGCCATGAGGGGCAACCAGGCTGGCAAGTGGGGGGAGTTGGGGATGACCAGGCCAACAGGAGGGGAGAAATTGGTGGTGACCAGGTTAGCAGGGGGGCAGTTGGGGGCAACCTGGCTGGCAGGAAGGAGGCAATTTGGGGTCACCTGGCCAGCAGCAGGGAGCAGTTAGGGGTGACCAAGCTGCCGGGGGGTGTTGCATGTGGGGGTGACCAGGCTGGCATAGGGTCAGTTGGGGGTAATTAGGCTGGCAGGGGTGACAGGCTGGCATGGGGGTAGTTGGGGGTGATCAGGTTGGTGGGGAGGAGGGCAGCTAGGGGCAACCAGGCCAGCAGAGGGAGCCAGTTGGGGGCAACCAGGCTGTCAGGGGGTGTAATAAGGGGTGACTCAGGCTATCAGGGGGCGTAATAAGGGGTGACTAGACCAGCGGGGAGGCAGTTAGGAGCAACTAGGCCAGCGGGAGTGCAGTTAGGGGCAATCAGGCTAGCAGGGGTAGGGGGGCACAGTTAGGAGCAACTAGGCCAGCGGGAGTGCAGTTAGGGGCAATCAGGCTAGCAGGGGGAGGGGGGCACAGTTAGGAGCAACCAGGCAGGCAGGCAGATGAGCAATTAGGAGCCAGCAGTCCAGGATTGTGAGAGGGAAGTCCAGCTGCCTATTTAGACTTGATCCCCAAGGGAACGGCCTGTTTAGACTTGATCCCCAAGGGATCCCAGATTGGAGAGAGTGCAGGCTGGGCTGAGGGGACCTCCCCACCATCATGCATGGAGTTTGTGTATCAGTCCTCTAGAAGTGTATAGAATCCTAAAGAAAGCTAGAGAGACTACCCAGAAACCACTTAATGTGAACAAAAATAAATCACAGCAACTCTGTGAAACTAATCTAAAAAACTGTACATCTACTATGGCCCATCTGGTTTTCAGAGGTTCTGTAGGATCCTGTTGAATCCCACAGAGAACTCTAGACCTATTTGAACTGTTCAGCATTTCCCTGAACTCAGCTGAGGGTTTTAAAAAGCCTCCTCATCCCCATCTCAGATCTGAACTCAGCATTTCTGGGAAATGACTCCCATGCTGATGTTTAAGACTCACTGGCTTCTCGATTGCTCATTCAGTCTAGACAAGAAAACAATGAGGACACTTAGCTGCCACGGACAGTAGAGAGTCTTCCCTTTCCTACATGTTGTTAAACTCCACAGCTTTTTTTCCCCTTGGGAACATCCCACCCATTGTCAACTTCATAAAAATTGATTGCGCCTAGATGGAGGTACAAGGTTTCAGGGCTAGCACTGACTTCTACCGCTAGACCAATGTTTACCTGTCTTGTGGCTGATAAGGAAAAACCCATTGCTTTGTTGTGCTGCTGCTTTTGCAAATACTCTGCCTTCCGTGGGTGCCTTACAGTGGAAAATTCTGCAGAGCAAAGCTCCTCTGAGCCTGGCTGAATTGCCCAGGCCCAAAGGGCTTTGTTTCCAAAGTTTTAATGAGGATTCTGAGATGAGTCATCATGGACAACAAATGCTTTTCCAGGTCTTAAAGAATGACTATAACTTGGGAGGAAAGGGTTGGGAGTTGGCGGTTTAGTAATCCCTTCCTAACCATGGAGAACATCATTCTTAGCAACCTGCCCATGGTAACAAAATCCCACAGTGGTCCTGGTCATGCATCTGCGTCACCGATGCAGTTTGTTAGGAGCTCTGAACTGCTTTGATTGATTCATTTAATAGACACTAGTTTAACCTCCCCTTCCCACCCTCCTCAACTCTCCAATATTACTCAAATCTGCTCATTTCTTTCCATTTCCATGGCTACCCTCTGTCTAAACTCCTGGCATCGCTCACCTGACCAGTCAACTGAGCCCATTCATTCAGCAGGCTTATCCTCCAGCTTCCCTGGAACCCTTATCCAAACAGCAGCCAGGACAGTCTAATATATATTTATTGATTTCAGAGAGGAAGGAAGAGGGAAAGAGAGAGATAGAAACATCAATGATGAGAGAGAATCATTGATTGGCTGCCTCCTACATTCCCACTACTGGGGATGGAGCCTGCAACCTGGGCATGTGCCCTTGACTAGAATCAAACCTGGGATCCTTCAGTCCACAGACCAATGCTCTATCCACTGAGCCAAACCAGCTGAGGCAGGCCGGTCCCTTTTGAAACTCCTCCATAACTTCCTATGGCTCTTGGGCCAAAGATCAATACCCTTGAACTGGTCTATAAATCAAGTGATGTCCCACCACTTGCAGTTTCCCACTTCCAATTTTTAACATGCACACCCCTTCCCCCAGCATCGCCTCCTCTCACTCCTTCATGGGCGCAGCCATCCTTACAGTCTTCACCTGAAGTCACATCCCCATTCGCAGGGGAGCCGGGACACAGGGCACGCTCTCATTAGCTGTGTGCTTTCAAAGAGACAGATGGTTTCCTTGTCGTGCCTGACATCAGCTTGTATTGAAATATTTATTCCTGTGATGATTTTTATTAATAGCTGTCTTTTGTGTTACACTATGAGTCAACATCATTTTTAAAAAATATTGTATTCTAGCACCTAGCTATATAAGTCCCACAATATGTATGAGTTAAATGAATAAATAATCTTCTCCTCAAATGGAAATATCTTATTTTTCCCTCAAACATCTATTTCTTAGAAAAAAAGTTTGTCTCAGTTGAGCTGCAATTTATCTGGAATCCTTAGATTAATTTTCACATATAAACTATCTTTTGTCGTATCTCCTGCAAAGGTGCAACTAGAATCAGGTCATTCCACCTCCAAAATGCTGATTTCACTGCTCAATTTCTTTCTGTGATACAGATTGGATATTACAAAAGTCCCGGTCCTTCTAATTTTGAGTGTTCAGTACACATCCGTTGTGATTTAAAAATTCAGGAAATTTAATTGACTCCTAATGTTTTCATGCTCACACTTGTTTTCCTTTCTTTGGAGCCAAAGCTGTGCCTGTCCCATTACTTAATGGGAGTCCTCATTGCAAGCTAATGCTGAATCAATATTTTACAGAGCAGCTTGCAATCGCGGTCACGTTTCTGATGTGCTGCTGGGTTCCACGCGTGGCCAGAATACCAATCCTGAGCACTGCTCCCTGGCAAAGCTGATCTGTGATGGTGGCTGACAACCCAAGTGTTTTATCTGCCGCCTGCCTCTGGACATACAGGACACAGAGGCTAGGAAAAGCTGTGTATGGCCCTTGGTGTGCCAGTTAGCAAAGGCCACCGCCAACCTGGCCAGGGGGATCCTTGTGGAACAAAATACACTCAGATAACTGAGAATGGCTCTTACAAGTGGATGTTTCTGCCCAGCCTGTTCTGTGAAGCTCAGAATCAAACAGAAGGAGCGCAGCTCTTACCCAGACCTGAGGGACTGGCTGCCAGTCCTCAGTTTGCAAATGAATGCGACTTACTGTAAGCGCTGTTTTCATCTGTGAATTGGGATTTTGTTGTTAAGGATTTTTTTTCTTTAATGCATTTCCTTCTTCTCTCCATCGTCCAAGGAAAAATTGTACTGGATTGAGTTAAAGAGGCAAGGGAGACTTTGTTTAAAATGGTTGTTATAGGGACAGAGTGGCCACAACCTTATTAAGCAAGAGGAAGGGAAGTGCTCAAGTGCGGGGTGAGCTGAGGAAAGCCATCAGGGCAGGGTGGTCTGTCTTTAAGCCATCAGTGTCTGCTGATTGGTGTTCACCTAAGTTACCTTCCTCCCTTCCACAGAGACTGGGTGATCCTTTTCTTTCTTTTCCTTTCTTCCTTCCCTTCTTTCTCTCTCCCGCAGTTTCTTGCATTCTTTTAAAAATTAATTAATATTTTAATTGAATTTATTAGGGTGACATTGGTTATTAAAATTATATTGGTTTCAGATATACAATTGTACAATACATAATCTGCATATTGTACTGTGTCTTTACCACCCATAAAAACACTTAATTTGAGCTTTCTTAACAAAAATTTAAATGCACAATACAGTATTGTTAACCACAGGCACAGTGTTGTACAATAGATCTCTAGAATTTGTTCATCTTACCTAACTGAAGCTTTATACCCTTTGAACAACACCCACCCTCTACACACACACACACACACACACACACACACCACCCACCCTCTACCCTCTACACACACACACACACACACACACACACACCACCCACCCTCTACCCTCTACACACAAACACACACACCACCTACCCTCTACACACACACACACACACCACCCACCCTCTACCCTCTACACACAAACACACACACATACACACCACCCACCCTCTACCCTCTACACACACACACAAACACACCACCCACCCTCTACCCTCTACACACACACACACACACACCACCCACCCTCTACACACACACACACACACACACACCACCCACCCTCTACACACACACACACACACACACACCATCCACCCTCTACCCTCTACACACAAACACACACACACACACCACCCACCGTCTACACACACACACACACACACCACCCACCCTCTACACACACACACACACACACACACCACCCACCCTCTACACACACACACACACACACACACCACCCACCCTCTACCCTCTACACACACACACACACCACCCACCCTATACTCTCTACACACACACACACACACCACCACCCTCTACACACACACACACACACACACACACACACCACCTACCCTCTACACACACACACACACACACACACACACACCACCCACCCTATACTCTCTACACACACACACACACACCACCACCCTCTACACACACACACACACACACACACACACACACACCACCCACCCTCTACACACACACACACACACCACCCACCCTCTACACACACACAGACATGCACACACGCACACTACCCACCCTCTACACACACACACACACACACCACCCACCCTCTACACACACACACACACACACACACACACACACACACCACCCACTCTCTACACACACACACACCCACACACACATACACACACACATGCACACCATTTCTCTCTCCCCCAGCTCCTGGCATCCACTCTCTACTGCCTGTTTCTAGGAGACTGAACATAGGGATGCCTCCTATAAGTGGAATTACGTGGTCTTTGTCCTTCTGTGGCTGGCTCATTTCACCCAGCTCATCTTTCTTGATGATTACATTTCTAAGCAGTAGCCCCCAGGTCCTTGAGAAAGACATTCCTGGACTAAGAAACTGGCAAGAGGCTCAGAAAGATTTACATCTCAAAGGGAAAAGGAAGAATTTATAAAGACAAGTTTTCTAAAGTAAACAGCCTAAGAAAAGGGCGGCATGGGGGATGGTGAGGCACTTGGTCAGGAGAGAACCTGTGCAAAGTGTAATCAGGCTGATGGAGCCTTAGGAAGCCATCTCCATCTCTCTCCCTCCCTTCTTTTCTAGTTTTAAAAATCTAAATACTATTTGCTATAACAGAATTAGATGTTATTAAAGGACTTTGTTTTTTATTTATTTTTTCATTTTATTGAGATATCATTGGCATTGTATTAGCGTGAAGTGTACAACATAAAGATGTGATATTTACATATATTGCAAAATGATTTGTTCATCTAACCTCAACCTCACACAATTACAATTTTTCTTGTGATAAGAATTTTTAATGTTTACTAACTGTGGTTGGAGTCACATGCCAACCTGACAAGCTCAGGGAGGGCCTGCATGGCAATCTTACACCCTCAGAGACCTAAAGTAACCATAAAGGATGGTCTGAATTAAACTTTAACTAAAAGCAGTTATGGCAGGCAGTTAAATCCTAGGCTGGTCTCTTCACTGACAAGTTCAACCTTTACCTTAACTGAGCTTATCTGTCTTTTTTGCATCTATGATAGCATATCCTTGAAATGTCTGGGTAACTTGTAACTTCCCTTTTTCTGGACCCCATTGGAGCACAACCTAATGTGCCTGGGCACCAGGACAGATACCACGAATTCCTTCATTGTTATTGTTATCATGTTAATTGTTCCTGCACCCACCTAAGTATGTGTCTATCATTTTACTTTTTATCCAATCCCAGAAGTTTCCCCTGCATTGCTTTCTCCCACATTCCTAATCTATCACCAATGGATTGCATGTAACCCGCCTAAGTTCCTTTCATTGATTGCAATGTATAAAAATAGATGAAAGCCACCATTCTCTTGAGCATTATTCCCAATATGTTGAGATTTTACTTCTCGGCAATTGTCGACAGTTTGACTCAAATAAACTCATAAACTTACAGGTTTGAATGTTTTTATGTTAACATATCTTAGTTTTCTTTTTAAAAATCTGAATTTATTGGGGTTACACTGGTTCGAACAATTGTACAGTTTCAAGTGTACTACCCAATGAAACACCATCTGCACACTGCATCATGGGCCTATGGCCCCAAGCAGAGTCTCTTTCCATCCCCATTTCTCTGGCCTTTGCCCACCTTTACCTACCCCACCCCCCTTTCCCTATGGCTATCACCACTATGTAGTCTGCATCGTTGTGTTATATATAGATGTTTTTTTGCTTAATTCCTTCACCTTCTTTCAAATGTACAATATGATACTATTAACTATAGTCACCATGCTGTACATAATATCCCAAGAACTTATTTATTTTTAACTGGAAGTTTATACCTTTTGACCACTTTTTTCCTACTTTCCCCACCCCCATCCATGCCCTGGTGATCACTAATCTGTTCTGGGTCTCTCTGAATCCATTTCTTTTTTAAGATTCCATGTAAAAAATAATTTCAAAAATGTAAAATCATGGTTTTCATATAAATATAAAAAAGTGTGTATGTTGAAACTTTTATTGAGCTCATCAATTAAACAAGGAAGCCAGCAGATGTTCTAACAGATTCAAGGGAGGTAGACACAGCTGGCATTTATAGGTCAGGGTTTCTGAAACGAGGGTGTGAATGGGGGTAACAGCTTTTCCGCAGTGGACCTGGGAGGTCAATTGGATGTTGACTGAACAACATTTGTGTGTCTATACATAAGAGTTATTTTTCATTGCTACCAGTTATCTTCAATAACAAAGTTATTACTATAAGCCCCAATTCACAGAGCTGTAAATAATTCTCATAGAATCAGAGTTAGGTAATTCAAATGGGTTTGCTGTGGATATTACCTTGTTTTCCATTGAATCACCAATCTTTGTCCTATAGGTCTATACTTCCATGACATATTGTGTCTCTTTGTTCCTTCTTACAAGTCCTTTTATAACCAAACAATCCAGGGGTCTGGGCTACCTATCATTATTTCAGCCAATTAAGCAGCGACAGGGTGACAGGGTTGAATCATATATGTGCATTTATTCCAATAATGCTGCAGTATGGGAGAGCATCAAGTCATCCTCAAAAATTTGCTCTACCTCTTCCCATAAGCCAACTGCTTTTATTGGCTAGAAGGACAATGGGAAAGTAAGCATTATAGGCATGGAAAGTAGGCAGGTATAATGGTTACAGACAATAGGGCTGGGGGTTGCAAAGAATGGATGCCTCTCGGACTATACTGACTCAGCCATGAGAATGTAAATCTTTCCATAATGATAAGCATTTCTCAAGACAGAAGGATGGACTGCAGTCCAATGTGAGATCCCATGTCCAGGGCATGCAACTCTCAGCCAGGTTAGAATGTGCTTTCTCTAATCAGAACAGAACAATCACATTTAACAGAGTATGATTAATACCCTATATAATAAAAGGATAATATACAAATTGACCCTAATGGTGGGACGACTGGTCACTATGACACGCACTGACCACCAGGGGCAGACACTCAAAGCAGGAGCTGCCCCCTGGTGGTGATGAGAATCTACCCCCTGATGGTGAATGAGCTCTCATAGGGGGAGCACTGTTCAGCCAGAAGCTGGCTCTTGGCTGGCTAGTGCAGTGGCAGAGGTAGGAGCCTCTCCCGCCTCCATGGCAGTGCTAAGGATATCTGACTAATGGCCTAAGCCTGTTAGTGGGACATCCCCCGAGGGCTCCCAGGCTGCCCAAAGGATGTCCAACTGCCAGCTTAGGCCTGATCTCCTGGGGAGTGGGCCTAAACTGGCAAGTGGACATCCCCCAAGGGGTTCTGGACTTGCAAGAGGGTGGAGGCTGTGCTGAGGGACCCTCCCCCCTGAATGCACAAATTTTCATACACTGGGCCTCTAGTTTCTTATAATTATAGCTAATTCCCAATATTATATTTCTGCCCCTACACTTTTGCACTCCTGTATTGTATACCCAGTATAGGTCTGGTATGCTGAGAAGGTTACAGCCCATGATCTAGGTCTCTGCCTTCAGGGTGCTCAGCCTAGTCCAGTTATCCCCAAGGATACCTCAACTCCAAGAAAGATGCCTGATATAGGCGGGACCTAATGAACTGTTCTTGGATTTCCTTGAATGGTGTCTGTTAGGACTATAGGACAATACAATCCTTAACAGCCATTTGTAAACTTCTAGCCACAGAAGACAAAGGCCAGGCGTCAGACATATGCTGGACACTAAGAGTCCTGACCACATACCTGCATTCCATCAGCATTCCGTCACCTCAGCCCCCAAATCCAGTGCATTTAAGAATGAAACTCCAGCTCCTGGACCCAATGTCCCTTTGGCTTGGTGCTGTGTAGGCCTTCCCTTTGGACAGCCCAACTCTTTCCTTCAATAAGTTCAATTTTCCTTAATCATGATTGGAACTGGCTATTTATCCAACACATGTGCATCATCATGTTAACCTTTCAATGTCTTATCCTTCTACCTGGAGGCTTTCCAAAAGGAGGTGGCAGCTTGTCAATAGTTGGCTCCCCAAATGTCACCAGTACAACCTCTTAATAAGACAAAACTGAGTTAATTGCTTAACCAGATAAAAAAAAGAATACCATCTCCCAAACTTTGGTGTATTCAAGAGAGGGGAAGTTAAGAATTCCCAATGCTCTGCTCTTGCTATCATGAAAGTCTTAATAATTTTGAACAAGGGGTTTGCATTTTTATTTTGCACTGGGTCCTACAAATGTCATCACCAGTCCTAATTATGACCATGAGGAGGCTAAAAGGCTAATCCCAAAGTAACCCTGATATTTGGGGTAGGGGGTAGGTAGCAATCTGAATCTGTGCCAGCAAGCCCAGTGTACATACATTCTTGATAACTTATAATTAAGTCACTGCTTCTTTCCCAGAAACTGGCCTTGCAATACAGAAGTCATAAACTATGAACAGTGCACAGCCCCAGATGGGAGGCAGGATTATTAGTGCTGGTACCAGGTCAGACCATTTAGATATGGTCTCAAGACCCCCAACACCTGGGGCCTTTTTTGCAAGGCCCATGAAAGGACTGGAAGCATAATCCATATTTGAGGGACAAAGATACCAGAAAGATATAAAAGAGAAGCATCCTCCATATTACTTTGCTCAGACTTGGGAAGTTATTCCACTGGGTTTGCAGGCATAATGAACTGTGTAACTTCTTTTCTCTAAAGCATTGCTTGGTTTTTATCCAGTCTTCTGCAACAACCAAGTGTTGCCTTCCCCACATGGCTAAAGTGTTATAAGATTACAGATGAGGGGCCACTGAATTTTTCTGGGAGGGGAAGGGTGACAGAGATAGTGCTGGTCTGGTGAATCAAGAACTCAGTTTGGAGAATGAATAGAAGTTCAGAAGCAGAGAAAGGGAGTCTCATGGTGGAGGGGACACAAAAATTACAAGTTGAGTTTGGAAATGACAGATCCTTTGTAGAACTCTGTGTACCAGGGGCAGTGTTGTGGCATCTGACAAAGTAAAGGAGAAATTGAAGGACTCTGAATACATCAAGGTAAGTGATTTGGAACCTACTTTTAGGCAGTGGTGAGGGGGACCTTGGAAGTCATTAAAGGGAGCAGGGACAGGCTCAGAAGCAGATTTTGGACAACCATTCAAAATTGCTGGAGTTGGGATTTTGAAGGGTAATATTTTAGTACAAGCTTGGCAGATGAATGCATATGTAAATTCTATTCAAGTATGTTATTGTTATGCAAAAAAGAACACAAGTGGTCTTCAAAATCACTCTCTGGGGAAAATGCCAATGTCAACCACCCAGAGAGGAATCCTAGCACTGGCTGCTGAGCACTGTATTCAGAGTTTTGATCTAAGAATTACCCTCAAGAATTAGAAAGGAAATGCAGAAGAAAATAGAATTCAAGGCTCAAGTTTAAAGCCTTATCATACAGATGTCACAGTCACCTCTAATCTGTATGTGTGACCCCAAAATCGGAAAGGACAAACAGTGTGACAAAGAATTTCATTGAACTATGAACTTATGTCTCTCTTCCCTCTCTTAGTTGATTTGTTCCAAGCAGGTACCAGTTGTTAAAGGATAATGTTCAAAAAAGGTAAAAACATGACCTCCATACAGATATAAAATGAACACCTGTCAAAGATTTTACTGATCTCATTAATGAAAGAACCAAACAGGTTTACAGCTGCTTCAAAGGGGAATTCAAAGTATGATAGTTTTACAGATGAGGAACATTTTTATTGAAATATTTTGACAAATAAAATTTACAAATAGTTGAAATAAATTTACACTTCACTTTAATAATAGGCAAAAACTGGATATCCCTGCAGTGGGGCAGGGACTTTAGTCTGCTGGGGACAGACTTTGCATGTGTTTAAACAAATGAGATTTGCATTACCATGTATTTTCTTCAAGTTAGCTTCTGTTCCACACAGTTGTAAAATAGCCCAGTGAAAACCAAGGCACAGCTCCTGTAGGATAGCATCTCTCAGACATCTAAAGTCTTAAACTGTCTTCATGCAGAGGTCCTTCTGTGCCTCTTGGCCTCAGTGAAAGTTTGTGTGTCCCAGGCTTAAAACCTCCCCCTCCTTCTTCTACTCCTCCTCCTCCTCCTCCTCTTCCTCCCTCCTCCTCTTCTTCCTCCTGCTCTTCTTCCTTCTCCTCCTTCTTCTTTCCCCATATGTCACATTTTAAGCTAAGCCCTAGAAAGAGGTGATACCTGGAGGGCAGGGGCAGTGGAGAGGGATGAGGAGGAAGCCACACTGCAGCCAGGAAAGCAGAAATCCCTTAGAGCTTGGTGCTAGGTTTGGTGCATGTGTCAGGACAGATGGCTTTTTAGGGGCGGCACAGGGCTAGCTGTGCCCTTATACCCAGAGGGCCTACCAGAGGGAGCCATGGTCAGTGTGGAATGCTGACTAGGCTGATCATGGAATTCACCATCCAAATCAAGACAGGTTTGAGGACAAAAGGGATCACTATGGCAGAACAATCTAGGCACACTTAGGACACAATATTTTAGCTCTATAAGCAATTTCTAGGAACAGGAAGTTCACATATAGTTGTTTTTCAGAGAAAGCCCATCAGTCTCCAGTTCCTGGAGGGGACTTCCATGACCGTCCCTGAAGGTGCTGCTGTTATAAGGCCCTCAGCATACCTGATGGAACGTTTGGATTGTGTTCTGACAGAATTTGAATATTTAAGAGCAATGAGTGAAACTGAGTGTTTTTTGGGAGGGAGTAATAGGAACAGAGAGGTAGACGCTGTTCTGTGAGACATGCAGGAAGGATCTGAATGCCATGGTGTTTGCGCATCTCTGTGGGAAAGTGTCCCATTGAAAAGGATTCTCTGTGACCCCAGCAGCAAGGCTGTCACCAAAGGAAGGCTTCTGTGACACCAGGAGACAGCACAAGGGGCTGATTTACTAGAAGGGCCAGTTCCCTCCAGGACAGCCACCGTTTCTTGACACCAGTCTTTGAACAGCCATTTCCTGTTGCTTTCCTAGGTTAGTTCATGAGTCAATGATCCACCTTAATATTCACCTTTCCTACCACAATCGCCCTCTACACCAGCAACACATTTTAAAATACATGGCTGTTTAAAATGAATCATGTGTGTAGAACTACATTATCAACTATTGCACATTCATGCACCCCCACCTGCATTGTACTAGGGGGCCCCCTAGGCGGACAGGCATACAAAACTCCCTGTACAGACTTAGACTGCAGCTGACCCCAACATTTAATCCCTCCCCCCCCGTAAAATGGAATAATTCTTACCTACTTGTAATGTGGGCTGAGAATTAAGCTCATTGATAAGCAATAACGAGCCTCAGCTGTAGGAGTATAAGTCCCTGACTAGCATTTTGTATTGATGGATCCCTCGGTAGGACTGGTGATCCAATGGACACCCTCAGAATGAAGGTTCTGAGGGCATGCCATAGTACACAGAGTTACAAAAAATATCAATAATATGAAAATATAGCCATCAAAATATTTAAACCATCACATTCATTATCTAATGACATATGCACTTTTAAAATTAATACCCTGAAAAACAAGATCTAGTAGTAGATCTGACAGCTACTATAACTGAACAATAGTGGTGAGCATGGAAGATATTTGGAGGTGTCTGCAAGAACCTTGTTATGATGTGAGCATAATAGGTGATTTCTGTTGGTGAGAAAGTTATAGGTGCCCTTCTCCTCTTGTGGTTGTTTTGCTGCCCACATTTATAACAACAACAACAAATACTAAATGTAAGTTAGAGGGACTGAAAGCACAGGTGTGTTTGATGTTTTGGCATTTGCGTTTATAGACTCTGAGTTCCATCGCCAACTCCTACAATGGCCTATGGACCTATGACTAGGGCCTCCTGTTATCAGGTACCCCTGCTTTTGGGTCATGGTTCTCCAATTCTGTTCTCAGAGGTTGTTCATGGCCATCTGAGAGCTGACTCGTCCCCGGGATGGCCAGCACCTGGGACAGGTGGACTCCTGTTTTCTAATCCTCGGAACCTGTGAGTGAACTCTGGCCTGTGGTATTTATCATTGTTTAACATCAGTGGAACTGTTCTCCTCGGGCCCCTAGCCCTGTCTCCCTCTGCGAATTCAAAGCCTGGATCACTTTCCCTCATGGCACAGAGCCCTGGAACATGTCATTTTAACAACTCTGCTGACATCGAACTGTTTCCACTTCATCTTTGTACTCGTTTAGTGGTTGGGAAAGCCATGGCAGTGTCGCTATGCCACCCCAAAGGCTGGGCGGCAGCCAGAGGTGGGGAAGCAGAGATGCTCAGGGAACCTAGAAACAGAGCAGCCAGAGCAAGTCAGAGGGGCGGCAGCCACACCAGATCTCTTGGGAAATCGTTTGCTTTTCAGAAGACCTGCAGCTGGGTCTTTGGGGAGAGCTGATTTGGGGTTCCTTCGCATGTTGGGAGGACTACTGTGGACTTACCTAAGTCACCCGGCCTCCGTAGCACTTGGGACAAAATCCAGACTGCTTACTCTGGCCTATGAACTGCTATCTCCATGTGTCTGGGACCATCTTGCTCTGTGACAATTTCACCAGCTTGATTTTGAATAAGAGCCACTTTCACTTTCAAACTATACCAGTTTGAACGATAAATCTTGCCATCATCATAGTGGATGCTGCCAGGACAAGGGCATGCTGGTGGCCCAGGGCTCTGGGTTGCTATCTGGAAGAGAATCACTTTGCAGAACTCCATGTGCTGTCCCCAGGGGTCCTGGCCAATGGAGGAGGGGCTGGGCCTTCCCAGCTCAGAGCGGTGAGGCCTCTGTGGCTCTTTCCTCTGCTCATGCTGCTTCCTGTATTTCTCCCACAGTTATTGCCAATGAGGACTTCCTGAGAGCAAGTCTCAGTCTCAGAGTCTGTTTCTCCGACAACTTGACCGGAGACAGTCATTCTATCTATGTGGGTCTCTGAGGCCTGGGCCCATCCCCAATCTGACCTTATCTTGCACTGAGTCCTTTTAGCTAACATGGCACGCTTCTGGTCTCCACTGGCATTCCACCTGCTGTTTTCTCTTCTCCACTGGTTCTGTCCCCACATTGTCACATGCCAAGTTGTTTCTTGTCTTTCAGGTCCTAGCTCAAATCTCATTTCCTTAGTGAGTCTTTTCTCCCCTGATTCTGTCCAAATAGTCACTTTTCCCAAAGCCTCTCTCTATTGCATTCTTCTGTATTTCCTCCACAGCCCCACCACTAACTGAAAATATCTTGCTTATTTACTTTCTTATTGACTTTCTCCTTCTCTGGAATATAAGTTCCTTCTGGGGCAAAATTTTATTTATCTTATTCATCCTTGAATCTCCAATACCCAGAAGATTGTCTGGCATATAGTAAGCCCTTGATAATATTGGTTGAAGGAATGAATAAGAAAAAAAATGGGGGAAACAAAAAAAATATATACAGTACAGATTTATTTATAAACTTTTCTTATGTCTCCCAAAATTGTTTTAGCTATTTACTTAGCTTGCAATTTTTGTTTCATTTTCTGGGGAATAGTCTCGCCAATTCCTCTTGAATTTCTCATCCCCATGGCTTCCCACCTCTATACCTTTCATTTTCAAGACTCTAATAGAAGATATTACCCACGAGAATTATTAAAAGTTACCATAATATTGTCAAGACTGGTTTGGCTCAGTGGATAGAACATTGGTCTGCGGACTGAGAGGTCCCAGGTTCGATTCTGGTCAAGGGCATGTACATTGGTTGCAGGCACATCCCCAGTGGGGGGTGCGCAGGAGGCGGCTGGTCGAAGTTTCTCTCTCATCGATGTTTCTGGTTCCCTATCCCTCTCTCCCTTCCTCGCTGTAAAAAAATCAATAAAATATATTTTTTAAAAAGTTACCATAATATTAATAACTAGCATTGACTGTGTGTTGGCATTCGCTTAGACGAGTCAATAACTGTTGTACATATGTGAACACTACAGCACTTTGAGGTAGGTATTGCTTTTATTCCTCTTTTTTTTTACAAGGAAAGGAAACTAGAGGGAAGCTTCAGGACTTGTTCAGGGTCACACAGTTAATCAATGACAGCAGAACCAAGACACAAACCCGGTTTTTCTGAGAAGGAACTGGATCTGTGCTCTCCAGGTTGATGCAGTAGGAAGTGCTCCAGGTCTGAAACAAAGTGCCCTCATGTCTGCTGTTCTGGGGCCACAGTCTCTTAGATAGCTCCAGGACTCAGCTTCCTCACTATTAAATGTGATTTATGCTGAACTGTTTGCTGCAATAATTTAATGAAGCGATAATATATGGACATACCTGGTATATGAAAAGAAGTCCAAGGGTTTCATCCCTTTCTGATGCAGGACACTGTGAAAGCAGCAACATGTTTCCCTACTGCCTTTCATCTCAGACCAAACAGAAGCTGAGGGCATTTTCAATCATGCTAGCTAAAACTCTACATAGTACATGATCTTCTCTAACATGTATGTTTGGCATGTGTACTGACATACTAGTATATATCTATATATCTGAGGAGCAGCCTTATAGTTAAGATGGATCCAGAAGAGAACCTCATCTTTGTTATTTCTTACCCTCTCCTGCTACCTTAAACCCTCCCACTTTCCTTGGGGGTAAATCATACATTTAATCTCTCTAATCTATGTTTTCTTATCTGTAAAATCATTTGGTATAAAAATTAAATAAAACACTGCCTATAGTACTTAGTATAGGATTAACCCCAGTAACCCATCTATTTTTATTAATAGTAATACTCAATAATATAAATAGTGTGACTCTTTTTATTTTATTATTTGATTATATTTTCCTAGAGAATGTATTTTTAATTGGGCTTCTTAGTATAGTGAATACAGAACCATGACATATTAGTTAAAGGGATATAAAATGTTAACATTGTGAGCACTGTCCCACCAACTTGACACCAGCCTCAGGCCTAATCTCATTTTGCGGCTGAGGGTTAGAGCAGCTCTGGGTTCCTTAGGGGTGTGGATCCTTGAATGTCTTACCCTCCCACTGCTGAGTGACCATGTGAATCTCAGTATTGCCCAATTCATTCCCTTCTGAATGGTCTTTCCAGATTGTCAGCTTCTTTTTAAATTTTCATTTATGTTTTATTTATATTTTATTTATTTTAGAGAGAGGATTGCATTAGGGGGAGAGGATTGAGAGAGATACATTGATCGATTGTCTCCCATATCTACCCTGACTTGCGATTGAACTCACAATCTGGGCATGTGCCCTGACCATTAATCAAACCTTCGACCTTTTGGTATACTGAATGAAACTCTAACCTCCTGAGCTACACCAGCCAGAGAAGTCATCTACTTTTCCTGGCTCTTTGAGGTAGCCATCTAGGACATGTCCAATTTACTCTAATCTTAGTTTAATAATCGTTAATGGTAGGTAGTCTTAGAATTGTAGAATGATAGGGCTGAAGGTGACCTTTGTGATCGTTTTGGCATATGGATGAAGTCTAATTCTAAGAGACAGGATCCCTTCTCCTCCATGAATTTGTAGAAGAAATGAACCTAGTTTTTGAGAAATTGGTGCAATTCAGATTCAGATTCTAGTTGCTATTGAATTAACATCTCCTGATATATGGATTCTAAGAAAGCATTCCCAGCACTGATATTTGGAGTGGAATTATGAGGGATAGTCCTCTGGTTTTTCTCTAATATGGAACAAAAACAGCCAACTGAGATCTAGGAAGAATTTTCAGTCAAATGGTCTTCAGCCTAAGAGATCTTCACATCTTGCCTCTGGGAAGTGGCTTTGGACAGGGACAGGATTCTTCCGGGGGCGGCGGCATTCTTGCTGACACTCTCAAAGGCCAGGCAAGCAACTTGCTGGCATAATGGGCATGGATATTGCATCTCATTTTGCATAATGTAATTAAACCTGATTATATACAATTATTCCTTTCTACAGAAAAGTTTCCTTGAAAGGTTAGAACATTGATTGCTGAGAATGGAGAGTTCAGTTGCATGTGTTGACCCTACATAGCAATAATAACCAGTTGAACCAATGTGTTTTATTCAAATAGACATTCCTTCCCTGCCCAAATGTATTTAACTTCTCACCAAAGAACTATAATCAAGATGAACCCCAATGAATGAGTCCAAAAACAGAAACACACTTTTGTATTATAAAAAAACCACCCCGCATCATTTGTTATTTTTATCATCTGATGCTCTTAATATGTACTTGACTATAATAAGGAAATAAAAGGAAGTGATTAAGCTCATTGAGTTGATTTTAGAGGGGACAAGTATCCAAAAGGAGGAAAACAGCAAAGTGTCAATTATGATGTCAAGAGAGCCTTTCCCTGACTTCCTTCCATCCTATTCCCTGACACTCTTCCTTTAATTTCTCACAGGGATGTGTTTGCTTTCCAGACTATTAAGGGATAATCTTTAACGTCTTAAGCAGTAACTTCTCATCTCAGAGAAAAAGCCAAATTCCTTACAGAGGCTAACAGTCATTACATGGCTTTCTATTTCTATTTATTTTTTATTTTTTTCCTTTTGCTTTCTTATCCCATCATTCTGCTCTTGTCACACTGTATGTCCCATGGATCTTATACCATACTAGCCAGATTCCTATAACAAGCCATTGCTTTATTCTTCCTGGAATGCTCTATTCACATGGCTTGCTCATTATTATTTATTTTTATTTTTATTTTTATTTTTATTCTATACTTGGCTTATTTTCTGGCTTCTGCAAGGAAAAAGGAAGCAGGTTGACCAGTACTCTCATTTCCTACTGGTAGCACTGAGATTGATCCTATTATTCCACATTATGTTCTGAGAAAGCCATGTGGATAGAAACAATATTTCAATTTATTGATGATTACTTCCTTTCACAAGCACTATGAGATTAATTAACCTCACAATGAGCCAGGAAATGGGTAAAATGAATAATTGAGTTTGAAAACAGAACACTTTTGTAGGACAGTAGTCCCTTTTTAAACTATGCATTCTAGAATGATAGGGTTGTAGGTGACCTTCATGATCATTTAAGCTTGCAGATGAAGCCTCTTAAATGATGCATCCTAGATGTTAATTTTTGACATTTACCAATGATTCCCATATAAGGTGTGACATTTAAAGTCATACTATCCAAACACTCTCTGCCAACACTCATCAAATTCCCCAATGCATAAATGAGTTCTACACACTCATTGTGAATTATTTGTTTTGCTCCTTCTTGAATCCTATTGGGTATGTGGAGTCCATCATTACTTACTTAATTAATGAATAAAATATTTATCGAGTGCCTTTTATATTCCTGGTTTTGTGTTAGATACTGAGTACACACACACACACACACACACACACACACACACACACACAAATAGGACCTAGTTGATTAACTTTACCTCTGATGGTGGCCCAGCAAATCTGATCACTTACAATTTGAATTCACTCTAAATCAAGTGCCAGATAGGACTAGCCAGACACTTGTTTTCCATCTGGGTGAAACCAATGATTACAATTTTCAGGGTAAGTGTCATTGCATGTCAGCAACTTCATATGATTCATTCAATCTACTGGTGTAGCTTAAATCCTTATTTGAAGCCTTGAACACATCCAAAATCTTGTCTAGATATCTTTAAACTTGATTCTAAGTAAAGATCAGGACTGGCTGGGGGCAGACTTTATTCCCATAACAGGTGCCTCTCTCCTGCACCATGTCTAATCCAGATGATAAATGCAGCCATAACTTCTAGTGCCACAAAAATATTTCAGTCACATGAGCACTTGCAACCCAGAAAATTTTTATTGAGGATTTGAGGGCCTTGAGATGCAGAGGAGTTAAGTTGCAGTTATGCAAACAAGTTTAATTATTTGAAGATAATTTGAAAGTCATTAGGGTACATTCTAAGGTGCTATAACAAAGAAATCCCAAAATACAGTGGATCAGTGCAGTGAAGACAGAAGTTGGCTTCTCACCCATGAAACAGTATTGGCAGAGGAGGCAGAGGTGGTCCAGGGATGGTTCAGGGGTAGATGACCAATCAATTGATGATCAATTTCAGGGCATGATCATTTCAGGGCATGCCTATGTTTGTACTCATTCATCTAAATAGAATACAGTGTTTGTGAAGGTTATAAATGCAGACTGATTCAGATGGGTCATTTGGCTGCTCCAATACCCTGAGTGGGTTTGTCATTTTAACACAATTTTCCAAAATGGTGAACAACTAATTATTAATAAAATTCCTAACAAAATACATGCCTCCTGTAAAAAAATTAAGAGAAAATTACATAATCATTGTATTCCCGGAAAAGTCACTATTATTAAAATCAGCCAAATGAACATTATTTCTATACTAGAGGCCTGGTGCACGAAATTCATACACTGGGTGGGTGTCCCTCAGCCTAGCCTTCCCCCTTTCACAGTCTGGGAGCCCTCAGGAGATGTCCTACTGAGAGCTCAGGCCTGTTCCCCATGGACCAGAGCCATGCAGCTCCATGCAGGACCCATGGGCAAGTCTGTGGGTTCCCTAGGGGACTTGCTCCCAGGGCAGGCAGTGAGGCATGCCTGCCTGTGAACCCCTGGTGGGAGTAGCCTCAGAGTTGGGTGGCAGTGGGGCTGGGGCTGTGACTGCTTGGAGCCTTCCCCCAGCCCTGGTGTGTGGTGTGTATCCACCAGGGCTGGGGGTGTGCTCTGAACTTGTCATGAGGCAGCCTCCTGAGCTGGTCATGCTGTCCCAGCCTAATTTGCATATTTCTCTCGTATTATATAGAACTAGGGGCCCAGTGCACAAAATTTGTGCATAAGGGTGGGGAGTGCCCTCAACCCAGCCTGCTCCCTCTCCAATCTGGGACCCCTTGAGAGATGTCCGACTGCCCCGGGATCTGGCCTAAATGGGCAGTCAGACATACTTCTCACAACCCAGGACTGCTAGCTTTGAACTGCTCCCCTACCTGCCTTCCTGATTGCCCCTAACCACTTCTGCCTGCCATCCTGATCACCCCTAACCACTCCCATGCCAGTCTTATTAATGTCTAACTGCTCCCCTGCCAGCTTGTTTGCCCCCAACTTCCCTCCTCTGCTGGCTTGGTCACCCCTAACTGCCCTCCCCTGCAGGGTTGATTACCTCCAACTGCCCTCCCTTGCAGGCCTGGTCCCTCTCAACTGCCCTCCCTTGAAGGTCTGGTGCCTCCCAACTGCCCTCCCCTGATGGCTATCTTGTGGTGGCCATCTTATATCCACATGGGGGCAGAATCTTTGACCACATGGGAGCAGCCATATTATGTGTTGGAGTGATGGTCAATCTGCATATTGCTCTTTTATTAGATAGGATAGAGGCCTGGTGCATGGGTGGGAGCCAGCTGGTTTGCCCTCAAGGATGTCACAGGTCAGGATGGGGTTCCCTTGGGGCATGGAGGGGACTGAGTGAGGGGCCTGTGGTTGTTTGCTGGCCAGCCATGCCCCCTGGCGACCCAAGCAGAGGCCCTGGTATCTGGAATTTATTTACCTTCTACAATTTGAAACTTTGCAGCCTGGAGTGGAGCCAAGCCTCCTGCTCCCTCAGAGGCCGGCAGCCATTTCTGTTGGAATTTATTCACCTATAGTTGAATCTTTGTAGTATTGAGAGGAGGCCTATATTGAGCGGCAAGGGAGGCAGAAAGCTTGGCTTCTTCCATTGCCTGGGAAACCCAAGCCTCTCTCCTGCTCTCTGTGGCTGTAGCCATCTTGATTGGGTTTATTTGCATACTCACTCTGATTGGCTGGTGGGTGTGGCTTGCAGGTGTAATGGGGTGAGGGTTAATTTGCATATTACACTTTTATTAGGTAGTATATTCAATAGGGTCATTCAATGTCATTTAGGTGTGGAAAGGACCTCTTATTGGGTCAGGACTGTCTAATCTTCCAGAGGACATCCAGCTTCTGTGACCCACACCCAAAAGCCGAGCTGTGTCCTTACATAGTATGAAAATTAAAAATGACTCCCCACCCAGATTTTCAAAGTGCCCCCTATGTGATGACATTGGCCCCACTGAGAGCCATTGCTCTAAAGAAATGTTCTTTCTCTGACTTTGAAACCAAGGTTCATTCTGAGCCAAAGCACGCATATGCTTTCTTCCAAAGGGTTAGTTGTAAGAAAGCAGAGTTCTTGCCCTCAGTGAGAGATGCAGACTAAGATATTTTGCACTTGTGTGCAGACACATTAGCCACATCACCCACATTTGTTTCTATGCTCTCTCGGACTTTCTGACTGATTTTCTCCTCCACATGGATTTCAGTGAGAAAAAGGAATTGAGGGAGAAAAGGCAAAAACAATCTTTTTTTTTTTTTTTTTTTTCTACAAATGTCTTAAACCCATTACTGTAAGATGTGTGAAAGTACTACATTTACAGAAAAGTCGAAGTAATAGCAAACAAGGTGAGGACATTTACTTCTAACTGGCAAGGTATAATCTTCCTAAAAGGAAGCTGAACATTGACTTATTCAGCTGTGTATCTAAGCTCTTTGCTGTCAAAGGAAACTGGAGTTTTGAGGGAAAATGTTAACCTAAAATTCACACTTAGCTGGATGCAAATATTCAGAGCACAGTTTTACTTTAATTTTGTAGAAGAATTGAATCACTTTTGCATTTAACTCCTGGTAATAAACGAATTTCTTTTTAAAAGATCAGATTCTCACTCCTTAGTCCATCATCTATCAATCAATAATTCTTGGTTACTGAATCCTGTTTTTCATGCAGTTATAAGTTTTATGATTATCTGTGACTATATATTCTGGTCCCCAAAACTCTTTAACTATAGGTGGGAGGGAGGTTGAACTTCCAGTTCAAGATTTTACATTTCAAGTCTTCTTGAATTGCCTCTCTCTCAACAACCATATAAAAATCAGAACTCTCATCTTACAAATTTAACACAGTTTAAAGTACCTTCTAAAAGAATCTTTAAAATACTTTGCTGAAATGAAATAAATCACTGATTGTCTCAGAGTCAAGAACAATTGGGTGTTTTCACTTTGGCCTGGAGCAGTGGTCCAACTACTATGGTCCAACTACTATGGACCTTGGGGTCAAATCCTGCTTCCAAAGAAAACTCTTTTGCAAATGTACCAATCCCATGAAACATACATTTTAGTGTCCCTGCTAGAAGTTCTGTTGGAACACCATGCATTTATTGCCTGTGGCTGCTTTCACACTGCCATGGCAGGTTTCAGTGGTTGTCTAAAACGAACTATACATGCTGCAGGCCTAAATATCTACTATCTGGCCTTTGACTGAAAATGTTTGCCAAGCCCGGGCTTAGAGAATCCACTGATTTTTGAGGTGATAGCTAAAAACCAAAAGCACATGAAATTCTAACTCTCAGCGACAGGTTCCAACAAAGCTTCCATCAGCAGACACCTCAATCTGTGGGCTTTCTCTGCTTACCAGCTTTTCTGATTGGTGATCCCCATAAAGAGATTATGCTGTGGCTGTCCATCTCTGGCCCCTTGGTTTTTCAGTTAGCAAGCCTGGGGCCTGGAAAGTTTATAGAGCTCCCCCTAGAGGTTCCGAGATCAATCTTAGACAAAACACACCTTTTGAGTTCCTTCCCATGCCTGTGGCCATCTGCTCACATGCCCTTATGCTCAGATGAACTCTGCCTGCTTTCTGGAGAACCTGTAAGGTTCCTGAATGTGATTTGAAGATAAAAGGAATTTTACAAGAGAGGTACCAGGTATGGGAGCAAAATGGAATAATGGAAAAGGGAATACCAAAAATTCAGTTGTCCAGATAAATAATATTACAAGGCAATATTTTGTAAAATTAAAATGAATAACAAAACATCCATGATGAACAAAATATCACAATTATTTTCTTTTTTTAAAGCAGGAATAGCATTACCGATTCCTTTTGACTCATGTCTCATCTTGGCCGTATTACCGAGGTAGTCTTTCTTTAAAATTTTGACTTTTTTCATTAATCACAGGATTTTTAATTAATTTTAGTTTTTAACAATAGTGTATTAAAATGTTTTTTATCTGGACTACTGAGTTTCCTGGTGCCCTCTTAAATTTTGTGCTTGAAGCAAGTGCTTCACTCTCTTTACCTTAGTTATGTCCTTGTAAGCTGCTAGAACACCTGAGACTAGGGGTATATAACAAAAATTTTTCTTTCTCACAGTTCTGCAGGCTGTCAAGTTCAAAATCAAGATGCAGGCAGATTTGGGATCTGGTGGGGGTTGCTTCCTAGTTCATAGACAGCTGTCTTTCATCATCTTAAGTTGGAACAGGGGTTTGGGAGCCCTCTGGTGTCTCTTTTACAAGGGCACTAATTCCATTGATGAGGACTCCATCCTTCTAATACCATCACCTTGAGGGTTAGGTTTCCACATATGAGTTTGAGGGCACACAAGCCTTGTTGTGGCCCTGCTACCTCTAATTCCCATAAGGACTGAGGAACTTGGACTGGGAGTGAAGAAAGAGAGCAGTCCCTCACATTTAAAGGATAGGATACAATAAATCAGTTTAGGGAAAATCAAAGTCCATTATACTTAGCATTTTCATAATGGAAAGAGTAAAATCCTTTCCAGGTTAAAAACCTACCTATTTGATGTAAACAGGAATACTCAAGCCTCCATTTGTTATGATTTTTATATGGATGTTGAGAGAGAGGCAATCCAAGAGGACCACAGATTTGTTGTCCTAAATCACTATGTTGCATTCTGGTACTCCCAATATGCCCCTCTCACTCTGTGTAGTTTTCTGTGTAGTTCCTTGTGTAGTTGTCATTTAAATGGCCTTCAGTTCTCTCATCTGACCAACAGTTCTGTGAGGGTGGAGGTTCTGTCTGACTTGTATCCTTCCCTCCCAGGACACATTTGACACAAAGTAGGATCTCAATAAGTATTTGATGAATGAATAAATATGTTTATGTCCCAAGAAAAATAGCAGACTATTTCTATATTTCAGGCTATCCAACAACTATGTTTATAAACAAGCATACTTTTACAGAGATTTATGAAGACATTAATCCGCTAGGAAAAATAACTATTTGATTCTTCAGAGGAAAGATACATTAACATCAGTAGACAGTGATAAACTACTTTTTTTTTCTGATAGTATGTTATTCACTATCCAACATAAAATAAAAAATCAGAAAAAGACTTAAATGGTTGTATCTTGGCTTTAAATGAACAAAATAAAGCATGTCCTTACTTTCAAAATAAACCAGGAATATCAGGGTATCTAAATGTTCTATTGGGCTGGTTTTCAACAGGAATCAGTCACCCTTTGTTAACACAAAGGGAATGGGCTGGATCTGGTAATTCAATTTTAGGATCAATGCTGTTCAATTATTTAGTAATAAATCCTCCCAGAACAGCATTACACAAGCACTGTGCGATTTTTCAATAGGGTTGGGGGAGGTGAGATGGCAATTTATTGATCAGATGAGACTGTGGGGGACTGATAAATTCTGCAAATGTGGAGTAAACCCAACAACACAGAACACTACTTGGAAATTATTCCAGTATTTCATCTATACATTAAGACTAAATGTAAAGCACTGGCATCTTTTCAGTGCAAAAGTTATCTCAGCAGATTCTCATTCTACCTAAGGTAAAGTTCTAAGGTTACATAAAGGAAGAGTCATTAGCAGGGAAAACTATCTTTGAAAATCCCTTAAGGAGACAACATATTGGAAACTGCCATATCATGGGTCAACGACATCCACCTGGCCACTTTCTCCTGGGTAGGAAGAGATCTCTGTTTTTATAGGTACTAGGAAGTAGCACAGGAAGCAGTGAGCTTGTGTTTTCAGCCAATGCTGTGGGAAAGGGAACTTATGCTATGAAACATAATTGAGCTCTGGCCAGTGCGGCTTAGTTGGTTAAGCATTGACCCATGCACCAAAAGGCCACTGGTTCTATTTCTGGTCAGGGCACAAGCCTGGGGTTGCAGGCTCAATTCCCAGTAGGATGATGTTTCTCTATCACATCAATGTTTTCCCCTCTCTTTCCCTCTCTCTCTCTCTCTCTCTCTCTCTCTCTCTCTCTCTCTCTCTCTCTCTCTCTCTCTCTTTCTCTCTCTGTCTCTCTCAAATCAATAAAAACATATTTAAGCATAACTAAAAAACACAACTGAGAACGAGCTGAGGAGGAAATAGGCACATGTGTATTTTCCATGTCACACTCACTCTGGATTAATTTGTTCCTTGGTTGGATTGAGGGGATGGTGGTATGCATTGTTAAAGGTAAAGTAGAAGGTCTGTTCCTTGAACTCCATTCAACCTGCTTCCTGGGCATGTTGACTGTCCTGTGTCTCCTGGATGGCATGCTGGCTGCTTTGTCTACTCTCTGCACACTTCTGCTAAGCTCCGTGCTTACCATGTGCTAGCTTTGCTGTCTTAAATCTGTTCATGGTAATTATACTTGTTATTATAGTTATACTAGTGACCCAGTGCACAAGATTCATGCACATTAAAAGGGAATCAGTTAGAGAAAATATTTTAATATTGCTATTTGCCCTTCCTCTATAATAGAAGTGTCAAAGATGAAAAAAAATTAGTAAAATATATATGAAAATCTTCCTCCTGTCAGAGTCTGGGGCACACCATGGGAACCAGAGTCAAGTCCCTGCCTACCCATGTGTGCCTTGAAATCATATGAGAACCAGACCCGGCTGGCCCCATCCCCATTGGGCTAGATCCAGACCTGGCCAGCCCCTCCCCTGTCAAGCCCAGCTGGGTTGGGGCTGTGGCCTCAGGTTGCCTGGCCTGGCACAGGGGTAGAGGGAGAGGCCTGAGGTCCCCAGACCCAGGTTTGGGGGCGCACCTTGAGGTCGCCTGGCCCAGGCCAGGGGGCATGGCCTGAGGTCCCCTGCCAAGCCCTGTCAGATAGGGAGCACAGCTTCAGGTCCCTTGGCCCGGCACTGCGGTGGGGTGAATGGCCTGAGATTCCCCAGCCTGGGTTGTGGTAGGGGGCATGCTTTGAGGTCCCTGCCAAGCCCCACCAGGTGGGGGGCAAGGCCTGAAGTCCCCTGTCAAGCCCTGCATGGTGGAGGGTGCAGCCTCAGGTCCCCCAGCCTGGCATGGGTGAGGGGGGGGTGCGGCCTCAGGTCCTCCAGCTGTTGCTGAGCCAGGGGGTGCACTCTGAGGTCCCCTGTCAAGCCTTGCTGGGTGGGGAGCATGGCCTGAGGTCCCCCATCAAGCCCTGTGGGTGGGGGCACAGCCTGAGGTTTCCTGCCCTGGCCCAGCACCATGCAGCCTCAGGTCCCCGCTGATTTCTTGTTAAGACTCATTACAGGAACTTGGCCTCTGCTGTGGGTGCAGCCATCTTGTGTTATGGGATTCCCACCTCTGCTGTGGGTGCAACCATTTTTTGTTATGGTGTGATGGTCAATTTGCATATTCCCTCTTTATTAGATAGGATAATTTAATGAGTATTATGTACATTGATAAATTACAAGTGTGAAAAGGGATTTATTGCTATGAAAACTAAATTGAATGCTTTGGAAAATATCGAGCAAGGAAATTATGGTGTCAAATGTTAAGACAATGAAAATATAAAAAACTAGTAGTCTGGACTCAATTACATTAAAAGACTTCTGAGGTCTTGCAGCATTTTCAAGACACTAAAAGTAGAAATTAGAGCTATGCATCCTATTGTTAGAAGACAGAAAACAGTCTGCTAATTAGAACAATTAGAACATGCACAATCAGGAATGGAAGTCTACATAAAAAATGGGAAGATTGCAGATTTATATGTTTTAAAACTTAAAATAAAATGCACTAGCAAACACTGGTAATTGTTCAGTCATATTTATTCTTTACTTCTTCCTTTAATTATAGAAATCATGAGGTCTGTCTGTGCCACAGCATCCAAACCAGAGGATAAATGTCTAGAAGGCATTACAGATCACTATGGCCATGTGACTGAGCTCCGGGCAAAGGTACGTGAGCAGAAGTGGGGTGCCTATTTTTGTCATGCCCTTAAGAGGAATGGGCACACACACACTCTCACTGACTCCTTCTTCCCACCAGTTGGTGGAGGGAGCTGGAGCTACTCCATGGACCTAGAGATGATAGAAGGCCTGTGCTGAAGTAAACACAGTACATCAGCCTGGACCACTCTCCTTCCTCTGCCTGCACTGCTTCACTAGCAACAAATCAACTCTGTTCTCACTGATCCACTGTGTTTTGAGGTCTCTTTGTTACAGAAGCATAGAATGTTTCCCAACTGAAACACACTATCATCTTCTATCTATCTATCATCTATCTATCTATCTATCTATCTATCTATCTATCTATCATCTATCTATCATCATCTATCTATCATCATCTATCTATCTATCTATCTATCTATCTATCTATCTATCTATGTATCTTTCATCTATGCATCTTCTATGTATGTATGTGTGCATATATATGTATCTATCATCTATCTACTATCTATCTATCTATCTATCTATCTATCTATCTATCTATCATCATCATCATCTATCTATAATCTATTTATGTAGTTATCTATATATGTAAAACCCTAATATCCAAATTGATGGGATGGCAGAATTGTGAAACAACCAAACAACAGGTTGCTATGACATGCACTATGACATGACCACCAGGGGACACAATGCTATGACATGACCACCAGGGGACACAAACAGAACATGGAGGACATTGGCTGTGGTGGGATGGTGGAACAGGTAAACAGGGGCATCAGATTAAGGTAGGGCACTGGTTGTTGTCATTGGGGTGAGCCTCTGGTGGTTACTGAAAATTCTTTGCTCCCACATGCTCTGGTCCTGCTGGGCACTCTCACCTGCTGCTGGTGCCTGGTGCTGGCCCCAATTGCTCAGCACAGGCCCTGATCACTCCGTGTTGGTCCCATCGCTCTGTGTCATCAACGGTTGTGAGTGGCGGCTGCTGGCCCTGATCACCCCTCAGGGCTTCTCCATCTGCCCCTGCTCCTGAGGGGCAATCAGGACTGGCAGTCACCTCTAGCACCCACTGCTGGTGAGGGCCCCACTCGTACCTGCTGCTGGCATCAGCGGGTGAGAGTGAGGCTGGCACCATCAGCGTGTGGGAGTGGCATCAGCAGGATCAGGGCTGCCAGCTGATAGGGACCAGAGACCACTGTGGAAGGGGACAGTCAGGGGCACAGAGGATGGGCCAAGACCTGCCCCTGTGCCAACTGCAGCCTCACTGCCCACAGTTCCTTTCAAGGTGCATGAATTCATGCACTGGACCCTTAGTAAAATACATATACGTATTTTCTGTTTTCATTTTAAATGATCTTGTCCATTAACCAAGTGATCTACCAGTTCTGATAACAAGGCTTCTCTTATATTATTTCCCCTCTCTTCTCCACTAGACATTGAAGTTGAGTTTGTCTCAGTTGGCAGTGCTTTCTGTGAAAGCTACTTTGTGTTTCTATGACAATGCACTGCATGAGCTGCACCTTCATCTAGTTACTTCTGCAAAGCAGAATAGGCTTGACCAGCTGGCAGTTGTCGGCATATGAACCAGAGAAAGAAAGGGTCAGATGTTCAGAGAATGTCCCCTGCACACCCATGGGTAGCCACTGTGGAAGGTTCCATGGCTGGCATGCACACTGTAGCTTATATGAATGGCATCCCAGAGTTGGGCAGTGCCCAACCCAAGCAGCTAGCTGTCCACAAAGCCCCTGCTGATGCATCCTAAAGGGAGTTCACTCTCAAATTCATCACCTTATTAATCAGTCATTGATTCTTGATGCTGGCAAGGATATAGCAAAGGAGACGCTCTCACATATCATTGGTGGGAGTGAAAATTATTAAAGTTTTCACTTTATAGTCTCTGCATCAAAAATTAAACACTGTATATGCTTTAAGCAAGATTTTCTCCTTCTAGGAGGTTATTTTAAGACATTCTCATACATGAGGATGGAGGTATATGTGTAAGAGTGTTCACTGCAGAAGCAGAGAAATATCGAAATGTTCCTCTTCTAGCCCTTCATTTCTTCCTTCAAGAAATGTTATCTGAGCATATGCAAAGTGTTCAACTTAAGGAAATTTAGGCCAGACAAGATGCATAATAACCCCAACCTTATGATCTCTCTCTCTCTCTCTCTCTCTCTCTCTCTCTCTCTCTCTCTCTCTCTCTCTCTCTCTCTCTCTCTCTCTCTCTCTCTTTCTCTCTCTCTCTCTCTCTCTCTCTCTCTCTCTCTCTCTCTCTGTGTGTGTGTGTGTGTGTGTGTGTGTGTGTGTGTGTGTGTGTTGGGGGTGGTGATGAATAGTGAAGGAATATCACAATGTCAAATAGTCAATAAGGCAATGGATGCATACTTCATAGCTCATCCACATTATCAGAATGCTATAAAGCCATTCCAAAAGATGACATATACCAAGTTTTACTAACATAGAAAATTATCCAAGATATACTGTAAAATGCATGCAATGTGAGTAGTGAGATAACAGCTTCATAAAAAAATATGTGTTTATAGGCATATACATGGCTGTGATTGTGCAGAAAACATCTGATGGCTTGTAGGTCAGAACATTAACAGTAGCTGTCTCTGGGGTGAGAGTCCAAGTACCAGGCAAGGTGTAAGGTGTATATAGGGAGGCAGTAAGAATAAGGAATGTGTCATACTTTATTCTGCATTATTGCATCTTACATTGAGGCCATGTTCCCATTCTACTCCTGTATTTACAAAGAAGACACTGACAAGCAATAATCAGTGCTTCCCTGGAGCTGATGAGGGTACCAGCAATGGAGGCAAGTGCTGATGCCAGCCTTGATGCCAGGTCTTCTAGAAGAAATTATCAATGGCTCAAACAGCTCAACTTTTTGAAGTTGCCATTGCACACCTAGGAATTTGCTTAGAGAAGTCATTCGTGATATGTTAGGGAAATTTAATTATATTCATTTCAGCTTTGCTTATGACAACTTAAAAAATGGTGTCTAACAATAGGGGAATGACTAAACAAATGGTGGTAATTCCATATGATGAAGCATTACACAAATCAAAACCTTGTCTTAGTGACTGTGGACATATGTAAATGCCACAGCTTGACAATCTGGAAACAAAGGTAAAAAATAAATAACTGTTGCAATGAAACTCATCTATTGATGCATTTATGACCCAATGTTGCAATAAAACTCATCTATTGATGCATTTATCTATCCATGCATGTATATACATATACACGCATGCATCTGTCCATCCATCTATCTAACAAAAAACTAAACTAAGACCCCCAAATTTTAAAGTGATAGTATTAATGTATTACTGCTTATTTTAAAACTATTTTGTGCCGAAACCAGTTTGGCTCAGTGGTAGAGCATCAGTCTGCGGAATGAAAGGTCCCGGGTTTGATTCCAGTCAAGGGTATGTACCTTGGTTGCGCACACATCTCCAGTAGGGGGTGTGCAAGAGGCAGCTTATCAATGACTCTCTCATAGATGTTTCTAACTGTCTATCTTTCTCTCTTCCTCTCTGTAAAAAATCAATTAAAAATATTTTAAAAAACAAAACAAAACAAAAAACTATTTTGTAAAAGTTTTCAGGTGTCACTCGGGCCAGTGTTTCTCAGTGGTTAGAGTGTCAGCCTGTGTGCACCAAAAGGTTTCAGATTCGATTCCCCGTCAAGGGCATATACCTGGGTTGCAGGTTTGAACCCTGGCCCTGGTCAAACTGCATGCATGAGGCAACCAGTGGATGTGACTCTCTTACACCGATATTGTTTATTTTTTTTCTCTTTTTCTTTCATCCTCTCTTTCTCCCTCTCTCTCTTTTACACTGTCTCTAAAAAACAAATAAAAAAAATAACAAACAAACAACAACACACAAAAAAATATCCTCAGGTGAGGATTAATTAAAAAAAAAATCCAGGTGTCTGCATGCTTGGGTATTACTTTTAGTAACACACACACTCACACACACACACACACACACACACACACATTCACACACACACAGACACTCACACACACACACATTCACACACACACACACTCACACACACACACACTCACACACACTCACACACGCACACACACTAACACACACACACACTCACACACACTTACACACTCACACACACACTCACACACACACACACTCACACACACACACACTCACACACACACAGACACTCACACACACACTCACACACACTCACACACACACACTCACACACACACACACACACACACTCACACTCACACACACACTCACACACACTCACACACACTCACACACACACTCACACACACACACTCACACACACACTCACACACACTCACACACACTCACACTCACACACACACTCACACACACACTCACACACACACTCACACACACACACACTCACACACTCACACACACACAGCAATACAAGTTAACTTAGCACAAACATCAAACACAAAAAGAACCTACGTGTGGCAACCATTGCCATCATTTCTTCAACTTAAAAAATGTTTATTGATTTTAGAGAGAGAGGAAGGGAGAGGGAGAGAGAGAGAGAAAGATCAGTGTGAGAGAGAAATATTGGTCAGCTGCCAGCAGCATGCCTAGACCTGGGACCAAACCCACAACCTGGGTATGTGCTCCCACCTGGAATCAAACTGGTGACCTTTTGGTGCATGGGATCAGACTCAACCAACCGAGTCACACCAGCCAGGGCCCTTCTCCTTTTTTGTCTGCCCACTCAAAGATTATTCACCCCAAGGAAAATGGACCAGCATGACAGTTACCATGAATTAGGGTGAATCATACAACATGGCTGTATTTGTAGGTGGAAAAAAATTAGCAGTTTTATAGGCTTCAACACAGTACCTACAGTGCATGCTTTTTTAATTGGAATGAAATTACTCAGTCTCTCTGAATTCTCATTTTTCACTGCAAAAGGCCATTCTTTCTGGGACTCTGTGATTAAGGTGGGAATGTGCTGTATCTTTCTGAGATGGGGAATTTCTGCAGTCACACAGGGCCCTGCACTCAGAGGTTCCCAAGCTTGGTGCAACACTTAAATAGTTTTGAACAACGGGCTCATGTTTTTATTGGCTCTGAGCCCCACACATTCTGTAATGATTTTAGATGGGAATATTCCTGTGATATCAAGTATGCATATAAGGAAGATGATGTTTTTGGAAACACTATGGGAGCAGGCAAGTAAAATTGCCCTCATTTTTAAGCTGTAAACCTAGGCACATTCACACCAGCCTCTATGTCACTGGGAACATTTCAGGGGAAGCAGTAGGTGGCTCTGTGTAGGAGGTAATGGGAGGCGTCACTGGGTTATTCTAACCGGGAGGAAAAGAAGTGATAAAGTTATATAACTCCCTTGAGTCCAAATGGGCACATGGAGTTCTCATTATTGCATTTGTAAGCTTCCCATGTACCCATCAAGAAGGAAAGGCATTCTACTTGCTTGCTTTTGGAATGAAACTGGCAGAAGTCTGACTTGTGTTTCCCCCACAAAATGCAGCAAATATGATGCTTGTTAGTTTGGATTTCTGCCTTATTAAAACTGTGCTCTCAGCAGAAGGTACTCAACTCCACGCTTGCTCCCTGCCAGAATGATACCCTTGCTTAAGTGGGGAGGAGAAAGATCTCAGAGGACAGGACTTTGTCAGTTACACTCTCCCAGCCCCTTCGGCTATGCCGTTGCATTTGACCTGTCATTCTTTTGAGGGGCTGTAGTCCAGTCTCTCTTGATAATCAGTACAGTTTCCAGAAGGAGTCATCTTGGATGTGCAGAGTGAACTACAGTGAGTACCTGCTCACTTACTGTGGCATTATTCTCATGTTTTTAATGTGGCTCTTTCAAACTGATGGATATTTCGTTGTCTAGTCTATTTCAGGATAGACTTTGTGTTAGAAAAAGTTCGTTCATTTTTTGACCATCGTGGTCACCTATAACAAGGAGATCACAGTTTGATTCCTGGTCAGGACATATTCCCAGGCGGGCTCAATTCCCATTGCGGGGCACATAGGAGGCAGTGGATCAATGATTATCTCTCATCATTTATGTTTTTATTTCTCTCTCCCTTTCTCTTACACTGAGAAATCAATAAAAAAAATATTAAAAAGAAAAAGAAAAAAGAAGTAACCCAAAAATTCAAGTACATGAAAACTTATTCCAGAATTGCTTAAAATAGTAAAATAATGCTCAACAAAAGGCAAATAATTTTTTTTTAAATCATGGCAATTTGATGTAATGGACAGTGTGCCACCATTAAAAATCTTATATATAAAAATTGTTAATGCATGACGTAGAGTCAGATTTCAGTGTGTGAACCTGCTTGTAGTCTGTGTACTTTGCTACCCAAGAGACACTAAAGTAGACATAATCAAAATAACCTCAAAGACTAACCCTGAGATGAATATTGTGACCCAGGCTTGGAGAGGCAGTGCTTCCTTTGAGGCCACAGGAAGGAGGGACACAAAATGGACAAAGAAAGTGGGTTGATGGGAGAAACCACAAGTCCTAGAAATTGGGGATGTGTAGGAGAAGGAAAGGATATCCCATTGTGAGAAGTGGGGAGGGGAATGAAATGTCTCAGAGTTATTCATTAGGCAGAGCCACCATTCAACAGTCTCCTGTAGTCTTAAACACCTCATGAGGGAGGTGGACTCATTGGGAGGGGATGAGGACAGGGAAACCATGTTATTCCGGTCAAGATAGAACTTTCTAGCACCTTAGGAACTCTCTCTACAAATATAGTACTAGTGGAGAATCACAGAGTAATAACCTGATTATTTTTCTTTTTTAAGGCTATGTGAGAGTTCTGAGATTTATTCATTCATTCAATAACTATTTCACAAGCATCTATTATCTGCCAGGCACCCTGCTAGGTACTGGCTTCTACACTGGTGAACGTGATAGGTGTGTGCCCTCAGGGGTCTGTGCATTTTCCTGGAGGAACTCTTAGGTCTGTGCAAACAGAGCACAGTAGGAGGGCATGCGAGTATTACATGGGATACTGTTTTTCTTGCTGGAAATATAATATCATTAATATATATAGCTTCAAAAGAATTTTGAGTTTTGCTGGTCCAGCATACAAGTCAGTCTTCAATAAAAGCTTGAGAGGAAAGTGATGGACAGGCTCTGATTGGATTTCTTATAAAAATTGGTTTTGAACCTTGGGGAAGGATTCTCTCATAACATCTCTTAAATGAGCCCTTTTCAGTCATGATATATAGATATCTGAGATGTCGAAGTCAGTTTTGAGATGTATTAGCAATAATTAGTAACATCTGATGTTACTAAGGTTTCCCCCCATAATTTACTTTAAAATGTATAGTCAATTATATTTCAAGTAAAATAATGACTTGCATCATGACAATAGGAGAGAAAAGACTAAACTTTTACCAGAGACTTAGGAATTATCATGAAATGCACATCTAATTTTATTTCTGCATCAACTCTCTGTGGATTACCAATATAGTGTTTTAACTTGTCTGGAAAATTTTCCCCTCAAAGTTGTATATATCTAAGAGAGTTAGTAGATTTACTTTATTTTATAACTGGTAAAGCTTCATCTTGAAACTATTGTATTTTCTTTTAAAAAATGATCAATATGAAAAATCCCACCTAGGAGCATTCACTTCCACTCTGTCTTGCTCAGTGGATAGAGCATTGGCCGAAACACCAAATAGTTGCAGTTTCAGTCCCACATGTGGGCCAATCTATGTTTATCTCTCTCTCTCCTCCACCTTCCATTCCATTCTCTCTAAAATTCTATGGAAAAAATATCCTCAGGTGAGAATTAACAAAAATTAAAAAATTAAAAGAAACATTCACTTTCATTTTAACTCATAAGCAATATAAATTTTAAAATTAGGAATATTGAACAAAGCTATGCAGTGTTAAGTAACTGGCCTGGATGGAAATGATCCACCTTTAGGATAATTAAGAATATGGACTTTGGCCCTAACTGGTTTGGCTCAATGGATAGAGCATCGGCCTGTGGACTGAAGGGTCCCAGGTTTGATTCCCGTCAAGGGCATGTACCTTGGTTGAGGGCACATCCCCAGTAGGAAGTGTGCAGGAGGCAGCTGATCGATGTTTCTTTCTCATAAATGTTTCTAACTCTCTATTCCTCTCCCTTCCTCTCTGTAAAAAAATCAATAAAATATATTAAAAATAAAAGAATATGGACTCTGGTGAATTTCAGAATGTATGCTAGATTAGAAACAATTCATTTTCTAAAGAAAGTTGAGTGCTGAAAAGAAATTACTTGAGGTTGCATTTGGCTGACCAGCTCTGTGCTTAAGTACTACCATCATCTAACTTGCTTTCAAAGCCTTCTCTCCTGTTGACATGGTTCTTACAATTTGATTTATTTTAAAGCTTTGCTCTTTCCTAAGATATTTATAATCATGAATAGGAATACATAGCTGGTAATCTATAATCAGTAGGGGAATATTTAGCCCTGTTATGGCAAAAACCTGGAGATTGCAAGGTAGAATTCTCCAGAAAGCCAGGGAGCTTAGCATCACAGAAGTTTCAGTTTCCCTTCAGTATTCCTTAGCCTGATATTCACAAGGAGTCAGCCTGATGTCTCCATTAGTTAAAATGTTTGAGTGACAGTGATAGAAATTCTCATTTTAATGGACTTCAGCAGGAATGAGGAAATCTGGTGTTTATTAGATAAAAACATGCCAAATTAGAGTGGTTTTCAGGGAGTTAAACATATCAGGGGGCCAGGCCCCTCCACCTCTGCCCCTGTCACTCCCCTGTTGACTGCATGCTGGGGTTCTGTGACCCGCAGGAAGGGAGCCCAGGAAGCAGCACTGCCTTATGCAGCTTGAAGTCCAGTGGAGAAGGATGTGGGTGTGGGTTTCTCTTTCAATATTTATCTCGATAAGCCTTAGTGAGACGCACATATACCTCTTCTTCCTGTTCAGAGAGAGCTAGCTATGCTAAGCTAAGGATTTTTCCCCCCAGGGAACATCTTATTTATTTATTCTAGTACTCGACAGCTTGGAAATTACATTTCATTAAAAGCGTTTTGTAATTTATCTGGACACCAATTAGTCCCAAACTGTGGTGTCTGACTGTATTTCCCACTTGCCACAAGAACGCTTAGTCCAAAATTTAAATATAAAATTTCCTTCAAATAAAATATTTTTATACAACTAGGTTTCCCCCCTCTTTTAAAGATCCATATTTTTATTCTTATGACATAAAAAATAATGGAATAACATTAGGGTATGATAAAACATCCATCTTTCTGGGTAAACCTCTCTGCTCTTATTATTTGTATCCTGAAATAGAGCCATGCTATTCATTGAAATCATAAACTGTCTTAGGTCTAAGTATTAATTAAGCAGAGCCAGTAAAAAGTTAGCTGGCCATTTCCCCTCAATACTTTGGAGAAGCTTAGGTGTTTTCATGCCCCCTATTACATTAAATAATCAATGTGCAAGGGTCTTGTGTCAGGTGAATGCATAGCAAGGTGATTTCTAGGACAGGCTTTAATAAAAACAAAAACATTCAAAGGGCAACTTTTGTGTCTGAGACTGTTTCCCCATCTGAATGCAGAAAGAGGTGGGGACTCCTCCACCTCTCCATAATTGTCTCCTTCCAGAGCATAAAATCCCACTTTCAAGCAAGCATCAGGGAAAATGGGGATTTTCTCATTATCCCAGAGACCTTGTCTGACCACCATACTTTCCAATGAATAACCATGAGATCTCTGAAGCATTCTGGTCTTTCCATCAGTCCAAAAAAAGACCCTCATTTCCTGGTGACCCACTTCTGAGATGTCCTGTCCGCAGGTCCAGAGTAGATGGGGGAGTCTGGCTAGAGTGGCTCAGTTGGTTGAGCGTCATCCTGTGCACTAAAAGGCTGCCAATTTGATTCCCCATCAGGGCACATACCTAGGTTGTGGGTTTGATCCCTGGTTGAGGCAACCAATCAATGTTTTCTTCTCCACCGACTCCCCCCTTCCTGTCTCTAAGCATGTCCTTTGGTGAGAATGAAAAAAAGAAAGAGTAGATGGGGAAACTGAATAGAAAACTGCTTCTATTTTGTTCCCATGAAAAAATCCCATGGTGTAAGAAGCAGAAAGAGGCAGTGATTCTCATTAGCCCTCCACAGGCTAGGAGGACATTGGGAGTCCTGGCAAGTTTCAAGAGCTGTAAGTTTCTACCAGGCACTGTGTAAGCTAGGGACACCATCTCAGAAGATATAGACATACATTTTCCTATTTATCTGCACTTTCCCCTCTTTATAATTGCCCTTCAGCTAAAATTATTGACTGTAAGGCAAGTGACATGTGTTTATTTGTTTATAAAATACTTAGTGTTTTATAAAAGGCATTGTGGGTAGGTATAGGAGATACAGAAATTGATGTGATAGACAAAATTCTTGCCATTCAAGACCTTGTATTTTTTGGAGGTGTGGGGGAGATAATAGACAAGTTTTTAATATAAAAATTGGGAGGTATAAATCCTATAGCAAACAAAACAGGGAGTGGTGTTATAGTAATGGGGTCCAGATAGCAGCAGTTTGGTTATGAAATCAGAAAGCAGTTATTATATTTTAATATTCAACCTTTGGAAGTGTTTCATCAAAAGGCAGATCTATTTTTGCAAAATGATTGCATTTGTCAGGATTCTCCAGAGAAACAGAACCAATAGGATAGACATATACATAGACACAGAGACAGACACAGACAGGTGCAGACACAGATACAGGCACAGGTACAGGCGCAGACACAGGTACAGGCACAGACAGAGGCACAGGCACAGGCACAGGCACAGGTGCAGGCACAGACACAGGTACATGTACAGACACAGGCACAGGCATAGGCATAGACAGACACAGGCACAGGCACAGGCACAGGTACAGGCACAGACACAGGCACAGGCACAGGCATAGACAGACACAGGCACAGGCACAGGCACAGGTACAGGCACAGACACAGACACAGACAGACACAGACACAGACAGACACAGACACAGAAACAGGCACAGGCACAGGCACAGGCACAGGCGCAGGCACAGGTGCAGGCACAGACACAGGTACATGCACAGACACAGGCACAGACACAGGCATAGACAGACACAGGCACAGGCACAGGTACAGACACAGACACAGACACAGACAGACACAGACACAGACACAGAAACAGGCACAGGCACAGGCACAGGTGACATAAGAGTTTACTGATGAGAATGGCTTCCGGCATTTATGCAGACTGAGAAGTCCCACAATTGCTGTCTGTAAGCTGGAGAGCCTGGAAAGCCAGGGATATAATTCAGTCCAGTTCAAGGGCCTGAGAACAATTAGCTCCTATGTTCAAAGGTAGAAAGAGATATACATTTCATCTCAAGAAGAGAGAGAGAATTTGTCCTTCCTCCACCTTTTTGTTCCATCAGGCAGGCAGCAGAGTGGTTGATCCCCAAAACCTTGGTGAGGGTGATCTCTTTACTCAGTCCATCAGATCAAATGCTGATCTCCTCTGAAAACACCCTGCCAGACACACCGGCCATCTAGGTATTCCTCCATCCAGTCAAGTTGATACATGGGATTAACCATCTATCATGATGGTGCCAGAGCTGACCTTTATTTTAGCTTGTTAGCTATACAAATGCTTATAGGCAGATAAAGGTTGGTTGTTGTATAATATCCAATTTTGGAAGGCCCATGAGTTTGAAATTGTACACTTCTGCCTTTTCATTTGAAAAGAATGTTCCCCTACGAGAAGGGGAAGAATGGGTACCTGACTCTATAGTTAAACATGTGGTGTGGGGTCCTTCTGTGAGCAGGAAGGCCTGTGACCCATATGGTACTATTGGAGGCTTGGTCCTAACTCCTTAAATCAGCAGAATTCATGTTGTTTCAAAGGGTGTCCTATGAAGATAAGGTTGCATACAAACCAACAGGTCAGAGCTTACAACTCCATATCAGCTGTCTTTCTTCTTAAATATTCACTTTTACCTCCCAAGTCTTTCAAACAATATGGTTGTCAATCATTCAGTAAATGACCTCCAATATCTTCAAACTTTTATAGCATTTCCCTTTTGCACTCTGGCAATGCTTTACATCCTAGAGATGCTACTACAAATCACAACTATTTATTTTACAGCCCAATACTTATAAAACAGAGCTTTTTTAGAAAAAGGAGTGGGGAAGAAAAGACAAATGTTGGCAGATAATAATTTACAAAATAAAAATGTTTTCATGAAAAAACCTTGTAGCAGGGAGAATGGACTCGAAGCCCCACTTGAAACACAAAATCGAACAACCTTCATCTCACCTTGTTTGTGATGAGATCTTCAAAGTGTAGTTTGGCATGGTCAGATGAGATTGGGGAGGTGAGGAAAAGGATTCCATTTATTGCTCAGTCAGTGCCTTGCACTTAGTAGATGCTTAGAGAACTTGACTTAACTCTGATGCCTCCCTGGTTTATGGTGACACATGGTACAATCCTGAAAATGGGTTCTTTGTTCCGGTCAGCGGGAATTCACAATCATCCTGCTTTAACTCATGTGGAGGATTTTTAGAGAAATATATCAAAATGTATGGAACGTGGATGCTCTTATAGAAATTTCTTCTAATTTTTTAAAAAAAATATATTTTATTGATTTTACACAGAGAGGAATTGAGAGGGACAGAGAGTTAGAAATGTCGATGAGAGAGAAACATCGACTAGCTGCCTCCTGCACACCCCCCACTGGGGATGTGCCTGCAACCGGAATCGAACCTGGGACCCTTCAGTCCGCAGGCTGACACTCTATCCACTGAGCCAAACCGGTCCCGGCTAGACCAGTGGTTCTTAACTTTATCCAAATCATGACATTTCTGTAACAAATATTTAATAATATATCTTTTATGATGTAAAATTCATAGGTAATGCAACCTCCATATTAAATAATTTAAAAACATAATGTCCTAATGATAACATAAATGAGAAGTAAGAGAAAAGGACTGTGATTTATAACAATAATGATATAATGTGTATTTTGACATAAATGTTTAGGTTTGACCATGCTGGAAGAGATAATGTAATAGGTGAACATTTGTACTCACACATGGAATTGGCACCTTATACACATTTCACAACAAATACAGCTTATTATGTTGGTGGTTGTGATAAAAAAAATATATACTGAGATTCTCCTAAATGATGAATGAATATGTCAGGCAAGTTATAAACCAAAGTAAAACCTTACATGAATTTCCACAGAGATTGCACTCCTAGAAAACTGAGCATTTAAAACTGTAAAAATATATTTGAGGTTTGAAAGGGAAGTGCAGGTAGATTCTAGACTCAGAATGTCCTGGACAAACTGGGTCACCTGTGTGGCCATCCAAGAGGACCTTTCAAAGTCCTTCAGACTACAGGAGCATACTTTGTAGGGTCATTTCCAAATGTTGCCAATCTTCTTTAGAATTTTTGAATCTAGTTTTGATTCTAGAATTTTCTGGAGAACAGAGGAGCTCTGGAGCCCAATCACCTGAGCCCTGCCATTTAACAGTGTGTGTGCTTGGCAAATTACGCCGGATGCTTCTGTCTCCTCGCATGTAAATACAGACAATAATAGAACCTGCTTCATGCAATTGCTATGAGGATCAGCTTTATTGCATAGGAGGTGTTTAGAACAGTGCTCAGCAAATAGTAAGGCTGACAGTGTCATGTAGAGGAGATTAATACAAGGAAATCATAGACCTTACATCATGTGTCAACTTTGTCTATAAATAACACAGAGAGAGGAGAGAACTGTCACATCAAAGCATATATTTAACTGACATATACATGCAGATATATGACTAAAATATACATTTTAACCAAGAGGTAATGGGATCTTTTGGAAAGGGTAGTGGCATAGAAATGAGAAAGTCTGAGCTTTGGATTCCTCATCTAGAGAATGAGATGATTGTAGTATATAGATTATGATAATGATGATGATAGTGATGATGATGATTCCGATGATGATGATGTAATGTGTTTTGAACTTGACCATGCGTGAGGCACTGTGCTGAGGGCTTTACACTCACATCATCTCCTTCTTAAGATAACACTGTAGGAATTGTTGGCATTTTAAATTTACCTTGTGGCCTCTTTCAGATTTAGCTATGTTGGCATGGGGATTTGGAAGTCAGCTTCATCATCATCACCTAAATTGGGGTCACTCCCTCTCTGAGATCTGACTCCAAATTCCAGGCCCTAGTACAGTGGTTGGCAAACTCATTAGTCAACAGAGCCAAATATCAACAGTACAACAATAGAAATTTCTTTTGAGAGCTAAAATTTTTAAACTTAAACTTCTAACACCACTTCTTCAAAATAGACTCACCCAGGTGTTGGCATTTTGTGGAAGAGCCACACTCAAGGGGCCAAAGAGCCTCATATGGCTTGTGAGTCACAGTCTGCCTACCATGGCCCTGATAAATTCACTTACCCTAGCAATATCTAGGCAAACCTGGTAATGAAGTAACTTATTGAGGAAACAGAGGGAAGCTAGATAGACAGAAACTGGAACCATGCTGGGGAGTGGAGGGAGAGGGGAGAGGCAGGAAGTAGAACTGAGAACCTAAGTAAGTAAAGTTATTAAGGTACCCCAACTGGGCAGGCAAGGGGGGGGGTGAGTACAGAAGACATGAGCTTTAAAATGTATGAATGTTGCTAAGACAGGCAGCTTGCAGATAGCCAATCACAAGACGGTGAAGTGTGTAACTAAAACCAAGAGTGTTATTAAGGAAAAATTCTTTGAAAAGACCAATTAGGAGTAGCAAGGCTATATCCACCCCCAAAATTAAAAGGCAGGCACTTCCTTTTTACTCCCTTCTCCCTGGCATGCAATGCATTGCCATTCCTATAATTGGAAAGCTCATCTTCTGTCCCAAGTGGCTTACGGCCATGTGGGACTCTATACATAGACAAATGGATTTTAATTTGCTTGGATGCTGAACTACAAGCAACTATAACTGGAACAGAAGCTCTGGACAGTGGCCTGAACCCCAGTTGCACCTTTTCCTGGAATGGATTTGGTCCCACTAATTGTTTTTGTCTGTGATTTTATTCTTCGATTTATCTAGATAAGGCACTAGGACTCAAACACCCCACATTTTGGTTTCGTTACCTACCAGCAAATTTGAAAGAAGCCTATGAATGGTGATGAGCAAGGGTGCTTAGGGCCATGGCATTGGCTTAAATGCCTTCTATATGTATTTGTAGACCCAGCTCCATTTGACTTCCCCATTTCCCATGGTCATTCCTGTAATAGGGTGATTCAGAGATGTGCTTTGAACTTATTCTTTAGAACTTAAGTGGAAGGTTGCCCCAATCAGTAACATTGCAAAACTTTGCATAATTTTGTGAATTGAGAGCAGTATAATGAAAACTATTTAGCAAATACTTGAAGAGATTTATGGAAAGCATCTAAGGTATGTTGAGATAATTGTTTGATTGTGATGCTAATGCAGGAGACTGAGGCTTGAGTGAGGTGATTGGTATTTCAAACCTTTTAGAAAGAACTGTCACTGTCTAGTCAACATAATTTGTGCCTATTCAGACATAGGGTCTAGATAAGAAGAGTGCAAGGATGTAGGCATCAGAAAAAACACCCAAGTGGGATAAATGATCAATTTGAGTGAGAAATGCACTGATTTTTATTGTTAGAGAAAAGCCACGGTTTGGATTATCACTTGTTTTGTTAAGCAAAAATACTTAAGAATACCATCTTTAATTACTTAATTTTCTCCCAAGCATGGATTCAAGTGATGCAGATCCTCCTTGCCTCCCCCCAAACAAAACAAAACAAAAACAAAAACAAAACCTCACTTATGTGAGATTAAAGGCTTGTAGCTTTTGCACATTAGGAAAACAATGACCTCTCAGTATAACATTGGGCATTGCAAGCTCCCACGTGCTTGCCTTCTCCATTTTAACCTATGGCCTGAATCTCCAATCTACACAATCTTAACCCTAACCCTAACCTTAACCTTAATCCAACCCTAACCCTAACTGTATCCCTAACCCTGTGTTCCACCTAGAATTTCCTTCTTATATTTGCCAGCTGTGGTTCATAGGTTTTATTCTCAAATTGAAAAAATTAGGAGGCAAAAAAGAAATTTCAGAAAGTTTTAACCATCTCATGAAGGAAATGGGAATTTCCTAAAAGGTTATTGAAGCAAAGGGTGTAGCTGTTTATATATTTAAAGACAGAATTTGAGCTGAACTATAAATACTTTATTTGAATCATAAGGGGCAAATGTAATGTGAGAATCCCAATAAGTTTATATCTAGTTGAGAGTATTTGGAGTAATAAATGTGAACGGACATTAAAGTGAATTTGCATTTATAAGTGCTATTCAACACCATGAGCCATTATTAGGATTGTTATAGTGAGAAGCCCATATTTTCAAACAGAAATTTATATATTTTCAACAACCAATATTTTTTGTCCCTTCAGAATCTACACAGTATATGTACATCAGAATGAAGCACTTGAAAAATTCCTGTTGAATGAAGTTGTTTCATATAATATTTACAAAACTTTATAAGCCTTTTATTAGAATTAAACTATTTATGCACACACACACACACACACACACACACACACACTTCAAACTTTCCTCTCTTGAATATCTTGAATTTGGTCAACAGACACTTTTAAAATGCATACCCTAATATTGTAGATACAGAAATGGATATGCTTCAGCACCTACTTTTAAACAATTAATATTGAATGGCTTCATGTCATAGGTAGCACAGAAAAGGTGGACATTTTTGCCAAAACTGGTTTGGCTCAGGCCCTGAGGCCCGCGGGCCAAATCCGTCCCGCCAGGCCTTGCAATGTGGCCCGCACTGCGCTGTCATCACTGCACTCCGCTGCGTTTCCATCACAATGACAGTTTGTGACTGTTCAGTAAACCATTCGGCCCGCGATTTAGGCTGGATTTTAGATTTTGGCCCCTTCTCTGATTGAGTTCGACACCCCTAGCTCAGGGGATAGAACGTGGGTCTGCGGACTGAAAGGTCCCGGGTTCGATTCCCGTCAAGGGCATGTATATTGGTTGCAGGCACATCCCCAGTGGAGGGTATGCAAGAGGCAGCTGGTCAATGTTTCTCTCTCATCGATGTTTCTAGCTCTCTATCCCTCTCCCTTCTTCTCTGTAAAAAAATCAATAAAATATATTAAAAAAAGAAAAGAAAATGTGGACATTTAAAAAAATGTGGACAACTGAACAATCACAAAGGAGGAAATCATCTTTGAAGACAGGAATAGGTGACATGTGGATGGGTCTCCTTCTGACTTCAGGTAATTTCATTTTGTATTTTATAGAAAGCTGGATCATATTATATTGTTTGATAGTCTTTCTTCGACTTAATGTTGTTAACATAACAAATGAATGACCTTTTTCTACTGCATGGTTTTGAGCAAGCACATGCTAACTCATTATATGGCGATACCGTATTTTACTTAACCTGACCTCATTTGGCATGAAGGTTATGTGCAGTTTCTTTGCAGTGGTAAGAAACCCCTGTGAAGACATATTTGAGTGCATCTCTGTTTCCTTAGGGTGAATTTTTAGAAGCACTATTTCTAGATAGAAAGGAATGAGCCTTTAGAGGGGTTTGATACATGTCAGAAAACTGTCCCTGAGAATGTTATACTAACCAACCCTTTGTGACTTTTTCTGTCACTCTCTGCCCTTCCCAGCTGTAAATAAACCTTAATTTGTTGTTTTATGCCCATCTATTCTGCCAGAATGTGAGTCCAACAAAGACAGGGGACTGTCTGCTCTGGGCATCGCTATGGCTTCGGCACCTGGAACTGTGCCCAACACAAAGAAGTCACTCAACGATGTTTGAAGAATTAAAGGTAGAAAGGATGAAAAGGTGAGCAAAGTGGAAGGGAGAGAAGAAGAAAACTAGGAAATGAAGGGAGAATGAATGGATATATATAATCATCCTGGCTTTGTGGCTGTGTTTATATATATATATTGATTTTGTATAGAGAGGAAGGGAGAGAGATAGAGAGTTAGAAACATCGATGAGAGAGAGTCATCGATCAGCTGCCTCTTGCACAACCCCTACTGGGGATATGCCTGCAACCAAGGTACATGCCCTTGACCGGAATTGCACCCGGGGCCCTTCAGTCCCCAAGCCGACGCTCTATCCATTGAGCCAAACCGGTCTTGGCTGTTTTGTTTTTTTTAATTTATAAATTAAAAAAGGAGTGCTCAGTGGCTAATTCTTTTTTTTAAAGTATATTTTATTGATTTTTTTACAGAGAAGAAGGGAGAGAGATAGAGAGCTAGAAATGTCGATGAGAGGGAAAATCAATGGCTAATTCATAAGTGCTTTTCAATCCAATGTTTTCTGTACACATGGTTATCAAACAGTGGAAATGTGGGGCTTTCCTGAGGCACAAGGATCCTGAATGGAGGGAGGGTGACAGTGGCCTGGGGAGTTAAGAGGAAAACTACAAGTAGATAAATATTTGCTTTTATGCTGCAAGCTCAGATTGGCAAAGGCTTAAAGAAAATAAATGTCTGCACTCTGAGAATCGCTGGAGTAGGCCTGAGGGGAAGCACAGGAAGAAATTGTGCAGCAGCTAAGAAAGACCTGTTGGTTAAAAGACTAGAACTCAGAATGGCAAACACACATGTATTTATTAGGATAGAAGATGATTCAACTTACAAAAAGAAAGTTGTTTTTCTTAGGTAACTTATTTCTCAGCCTCTCTTTCATCTCCCCACTATTCTTTGTCCAAAAGAAAACAACTTTCTTTGTCAAAAGAAAAGAATTTGGCCCCTTAGCCTAGTAGTAGATTTTGGAGCTAGTACTAGGCTGTGTGCCAAGTGTAATAGATTAATTGACATGGAAATATATTTGATCACAATATCATTAGATTGGAAATACCCAAGTGGGTAGAGTGTATATCAGTGCAAGTTAATGCAGGGGAGGGACTCTACTCCAGGATTTTTGTCTCAAATCCCCTAATTAAAATTAGTGTTTGAAAAATAGCTATTTTTCAATGAAATGATGCAAATTTAAATTCTCCCTGTTAGGGTTATGCTGGATTGAGGAAATGCAAAGGTGGTGCTTTGGGAGAGGAGATTCAGATAAGATTACCAGAAAAAACAATCAAACAGAGGATATTTACATACCATATTATAAATGAGTAATATATCCAGTCTTGCAAGAGTGCCTGCGAGATCTAAAGGAATAAACAGAATGGTGGATAAGAAAGAATTTAAAGTGGGAGGCTCTTTGGAGACTTTAATGTTTAAAGGGTCTAATTCATAGTCCTAACCACATGAGGCAAATGGCTTACATGCAGTGTGAGGACTCTTAGATGGATTCATTCAACATCTCCCATTTCTTTAAGAGGATGTAAGAAAGCCCTTTGCTCAGTATTGAGCAGGAGACACCATGTTCCACAATAGGGCTCTTTGCACTCATATTCCACAAAGCCAGGGCTCTCTGTCAATATGATGCTTTCTTTAACTGTCCTCCCACCTGCATCTAAGTTCTTTTTCCATGGAAACCTGTTAAGTTTCTGCTAGGGGTTATTCATTCTGTTAGATGCTAACCCAAGTAGAGAGAAACTTGGCTCAAGAGAGTTTCTTCATGATGCTGGCCCTTTTGACAGGGAGAAGGAGTCAGGCGAGGAAGGTAGAGCTTGCAAAGTCCTTCAAAGCATGCCAAGATCTTGGCTTCATTCCACAGGTTTTGGAGTTAGGTAGACCCAGACTTGAACTTCAGCTCTGCCATTTATTGTGCAACACTAGGCAAGTTACAGAAACTCTCTGAGCTTTATTTATCAGCAGAGGATAACATCTGTACATTACAGATGAGTTTGGGACTAAAATAGTTCTGTGTGTAACCACATTAAAAGGTCCATTTTAAGCATTTCAGAGAAAATTATAAATCTAGTTTTTTAACTATCATTTTAAGAGAAAAATAACAGCATAATAGAAAAATGACTGCTTAAATCTCAAGTCTCACATGATTTCCAAGAAAGATAATTTTTTACTTTATTTTATTTTTTATATTTAACAAGCAAGTAACAAGAGTGGAAAGAATCTTATATTGAAATATGACCTTGGGCAAATTAATAAACCTTCTGGATCAGGTTCTTACTCCTGCTGCAACAAATGGCCACCAGCTTAGTTTCTGAAAACAACATCAACATGCCGCCTTACAGTCTGTAGTTCAGAAGTTGGACACAGGTCTTATTAGGCTAAAATCAAGATGTTGTCAAGTCTGTGTTCCTTCCAGAGGATCTAGGAAGAACTCACTTCCTTACCATTCTCAGCTTCTAGAGGCTGCCCACATTCATTGTCTCGTGCCTCCTATTCAGTCTTTGAAACCAGTAACATCTGTTGAACTCTTTCCCCAACCTCCTCTTCACGTTTAAGGACCCTCATGATTATATTAGGCAAAGCTGGATAACCTGGGATGACCTCTTCATCTCAAGGTCAATGGATTAGCAACTTTAATTCCATCATAATCTTTCTTAATTTCCCTTTGTCATATAAGGTTAACATATGCACAGGTTCTGTGAATTTAGGACATGGACAGTTTGTGGTGACCATTATTCTGCCTACCACACTTATATCTATTAAGTGGAAATAGCAGCAAATGTAGTAGATGTTATTTTAAATTAAAACAGATTTTCACATGCCAATCTTATTGTAGGCTTTTTCCTTGAGTGTTGAAGTTCTGCTTCTTCCTTATGGAAACCAAACCCTTAATGCATGTTGTTAATAATTCCCAGGTTTTTTAAAACTATGCAGAAATTTAAAAATATATATTGTGAAGAAATCTGTGTAGACTAATAAAATAATGATTTTCCATTTTATATGACTAGTGAAACCTAGTTCAATTACTTTCCCATAATTTTCAAATATTTCTAAATACATATTTTTTTTACTAATATCCACTGATTTATGTAAAGTTTCTTTTTTTTCTGTCTCATGAATCTCCATCTAATCTCTCCTTTAAAAAAAATAAATTGTGATGTAAGGAGATACAACTTGGGATGGTGAATACACAATGTAATATACAGATGATACATTATAGGATTATATACATAGCCCATATAATTTTCTAAACCAATGTCACCCCAATAAATTTAATCAAAAGTAATAAAACAATTAATACAAAGTTTAAATTTTATGCTTTCATTTACTAGTACAGGAACACATGGCATAAGCAATTATAATTGATCTCAATTTGCACAGGATTTACCCAGTGGAAGCACAGGCATGCAGTTAAACAGGAACCAGTCAGCATTAGTCTCTGTGCTTTACTGAACAATGGAGATTGTAAAGTCAGTTAAGTGGAGACTGATTAAAAGAGCTCTGTTGTATTAGGAACTGATATTATCACATGCTTATGACACACCAGGTACCACGTGATAAGTGTACATGATTTACATATTTTAATTTTGATTATAACCTTTTGAAGAAAATTGAACTTGACAAGGGAAGGAATTTTAAAAAAGCCAAGCAGCTAGTAGGAAGAAGGTTAGGGTGAAAAATTACAGTGTGACTCTAGTAGTTAATCACACAATCTTACTCTCAGTTATGGTCCCACTCTGTCATATGAACTTCATAGAGCTACATATAGAATTAAAGAGATAATTCATATGAAAGTGCTTAGTAGACACAGGCATGGTCATGGTGGGTTTAATCACAGTTGGCTGATTTAAGTCCGAGTATTTAACTTTACAATTATTAGCCAAAAATAATTTATCAATTTTAGAGCACAGACTGTAGATGAAGTCCTGCCAGGAAGCATTGAGATTAAAATAAGAAAAGATACAATTCATATACTGCATATAATAATAGCTACCATTTATTGAGCATTTATTATGCCAGAGCCTGGGTCAAGCTTCTTAGCAGATGTGATCTCATTCAATCCAATGGCCACAACCCTATGAAGTTGATATTAATATTATGCCATTTTAGCTAGGAAAACTAAGTGAAGGGAAGTTAAATTATTTGCTCTGGGTCATCGAACTGGCAGGTGGTAAAGCTCCAGAGAGCTTTAAGGAGGTTTATAAGATTCTAAAATTTAGTTCTTGTAAATCTTTCTCTAAGGAGAAGAGTAGGTAGAATAATACAATAAAGAAAGAATTAGCAAAATTTATACAATATCAAAATGTCAAGTTTCTTAATTTCCTCTAGGTTTTCTTTTTGTTTCCATTATGTTACTAACTCCCCCCAGAGGCTTATTACACTGGTAGACATAGAAATAATCAGAGTCATCTATTATATATGCTTTATCAAAAGCCTATTGAACTTAGACCAACAATAATTAGATGCTTCTATGTTTTGTGGGTTGAGCATTTATGTTGAACATATTAGAATGAACAACTATTTGAATATAATACCAATTACAATAGCCATGTTGAGATGAAATATAGTTGGCTAGGCCGGGACCGGTTTGGCTCAATGGATAGAGCGTCGGCTTGGGGACTAAAGGGCCCTGGGTTGGATTCTGGTCAAGGGCATGTACCTTGGTTGCAGGCATATCCCCAGTAGGGGGTGTGCAAGAGGCAGCTGATCGATGACTCTGTCTCATTGATGTTTCTAACTCTCTATCTCTCTCCCTTCCTCTCTGTACAAAAATCAATAAAATATATTAAAAAAAAAGAAATATAGTTGGCTAGAATACTAAGTCTCTACATTCTTGATCAGTTTCCAACAGACTTCCTTTTTTTTTTTTTTTTTTTTTTTTTTTTTTTTTTTTTTGAGGAGATGCAAAGGGGATCCTCTGGGGGAAGTGCAAGGCCCATATCCTTATAGAGAAATTCTGACCTTAGAGGGTGAGGCTGAGCCACAGGGACTCTATGGGCACATTGGCCAAAGGTCTTTCTTAAAAACAAGTTGACCAGATGTTTTTGCTCTTTTCCCTCGCCTAGATATATAGCCTAGCCAAGGCCGGCAGTGGTTTCCAGAGCCTCCACCGTTCTATGGACCTCAGAACCACACACCACCGGGGAGCCAGTGCATCATGGAAACAGAGCTGGCAGATTGGACTCCTGGTCCTCCACTCTCCAGTCCATCAGAGTAGCTCTTCTTTCTCTGGTGTGTTGATTTAAACTCAGCATTCCATTCTGTTTGATCAAAGAGGTCTGAGGCTCTCTCACCCCTTTTTTCTTTATAATATCTGTTGCTCTAGGCCTTGCTATTTTGAAGAGAGGTAAGAAAAGATGAAGCGAGGGAAGCAGGTAACAAGGAGGGGGGCGGTTACCTTCAAGGGCTTTCTACTGTGCCAGAAAGTGACATTCCCTGATTGCATGGCCCCTCTGGTCTTTGTCCAAGGATATGTTGGCTCTCCTATTTCTCATTTTCTTTACACTTATCTCTCTTTTCATAGTAGAATATAAACTCTAGAAGGCAGGGCCGTTGTTTCTCTTAGGATTGTAGTCTCTGCTCCCAGATGAGCATCTGGTTATTGCTAAGTACTTATGTATTTGTTTGAGTGAATAGAAAAGACGTGAGTGTATAAATTAATGAAGATTCATTGGGGAGAAGAAGACTTGACTAAAGGAGGGCAAGTTGGGGTATAGAATGGCTTCTTTAAAATGTAATCACAGCAGCATGATTACACAGGAGGAGGAAGGCTTTCCACTTGGACCCTATCATGATTTCCAAGGTCAGAATCAAGATCATGTCACCTTGAAAAAACAATTCCTCTTCCATTCCCTTCCCTTGAAAATATCACCAGTTGGATCCAATTTAAGTGGGAATATACACTGAGTGACCAGATTATTATGATCTATGAATGCATAATAATCTGGTCACTCAATGTGTATGTATCCTATAAAAAAAAAAAGGCTAATATGCAAATTGTCCCCTCGACCAGGAGTTCGACCAGAAGGCAGGGAGGCTGGCTAACCACCCATGTCTCCTCCCCTGGCTAGGCTGGCCAGACCCCACCCATGCACAAATTCACGCACCATGCCTCTAATACACACACACACACACACACACACACACACACACACACACACACTGAGTGGCCAGATTATTATGCATTCACAGATCATAATAATCTTGCCCCATTCAGTGTATACTTCATGGTCTAGCATCTCTGAAAAATTTCTAGGAGTTGAAGGAACAGAGTTCATAGCCCCTCACAGCAATAGTCTAGCTATGAGATTTTGGGCAAATCACCTAAGCCTGTCTGTGAAATGGTTTTGCCTCCTATTGTGGAATCAGCAAGTTAAATCTCCTTTTTGGAAAGGGAAATATAAAATAGATCTCTATTTCTATCTTCCCCCATCTCCACAGCCACATCTCTCTTGGCCCAGCCCTAATGAAAGGAATCATAGGTGAGACAAGGGATTTCACAGAGAGAGGAAACAGTGTTCAGCACCTAAAAATACCTTTGTATTCAGATGCTGTGATGTGCAGCATTTTTCTCCATAAACAAGATAGAGAAGAATACAGAATATTTAAACTCATGAGTGAAATATGCGGCAAGGGTTCCAGGCAAAATTAATTTTTATTATGATTAATTTGTTTTCATAAATTAGATAATCTTCCCAAGTTTTCTCATATCCAATGTAAAGAGAATAAACCTTTTTGGAGACACCAAACTCTTACACTATAGAGGAAACTCTGATAAGCCACCCTTTGTATGTCCTTCTCACTGGGGACCGAGCCCACAACCTGGGCATGTGTCTCAACTGGGAATCAAACTGGCAATCTTTAGGTGCATGACATCACCCAACCAGGCCACACAGGCCAGGGCTAGGCTACCTAGGCTTTCTTAATTTTAACTTAGGACAACCTCTATTCCTAAGGCTTGGGTTAACCCTACAGTTACAAAACATGTTTTGGAGAAAATTTGTCATGAATAGTTCCAAGAAGTGTTCATGAAGTTTGTCTTCTCATTTGTACTAATTGTAAATAAACTCACAAATTCCACTTTTCGAAAGCCTATAATGGAGGAGGAAGCAGTCCAGCTTATATTTTAAAAATGACCATTTTTTATGGCCTGGGGCAGGTGGTGATGGCAGGCTAGAAGGTGCTGATGGGAGAACAAAGAGGACATATGTAATATCTCAACAATAAAGTTAAAGTCAAAATATACACACACACACACACACATGACTCTAAGGTGTCAGTAATCAATGATGCTAGAGCTTCTTGGTCTAGGTTACTTTACAGGGTTGCTGTGGAAAATCAAGTGGAATGATCGCCTCAAAAACTTTTGATCTGTAAGATGAAAAATCCATGGAGTGTGTTGGGGAATGCTGTAGGTGGACTGAGCTGGGAGGAAGAGGGGGAGAGAAGGACAAGCACTGACATTTTCCAACCAAGGTCTTTGGAATAAACCAAGGCACATCACCTCTTGTCTTCTTATAACAACCAGTAGAGATTAAGCCTCCTAGGCATCCTTGATGTTAGAAAGATTATGACCTAAGTTCTTACTATTGTATATATAAAGGTCAAAATAACTAGTAAATGGCATACACGAATGGATGTCCAACAAGTTTGTTTGCCTCACAATTGTTATTTAGACTTTAAGAAATATGTTTTTATTGATTTTAGAGAGAGAGAAACATCAATGAGATAGGAACATGGATGGGCCACCTCCTGTACCCTCCCCCCCCCCCCCCCCCCCCCACACACACACACACACACACACACACCACACACACACACACACACACACACACACACTGGGAGTTCACCCTGAAAGCAGGCAGTGCCCTGTTAGGGAACTGAACAGGTGACCTCTCAGTGCATGGAGTGACACTCAACCAACTGAGCCTCACTGGCCAGGGCTACTTAGGCTTTTTAACATGTAAAACGTCAATGTAGTATACTCTCTCCTAGCCCAATTAAATGCCCTGCCTCTGAGGTCCTCATGCCATGTGCTTAATTTGCCTTCTGGGCACTGAGGCCCTGGTTTCTATCATCCTCCAGATGGTGAAAATTAAATAGTCAAATCCATCCCAGACTCATTTCTAACCACTTTAATCCAAATTTTTTTTTTTTTCTCCAAAAGAGTTTGAGCATCTTCTAAGATTGATTTTTTGTCCAGTCCCAACTTTGGCTAAGTGAACTATTAGGAAGGGAACTAAATGGAAGCACAGAACACATTAAGACATGCCTCAGGCTGCAGTGCGCTCTTTTTAACTCCAACTCCCATCTGTTGCCGGTTCCTGAGGTGCAGTGCAGCGGCAGAAGGCGGTGTGCACGTTGAGTTTCTCCTTTTCTCTCCCTGAGATCCATGTCCTTCCTAACGAAGGTGTGACATAAAATCAGGACCTATTGCCCCAGGACAAGCAGAACAAGTCCATAGTGGTGATGGCTGGGTCCCTGATGCATGTCTTTTCCTTTCCTTTTCTTTCTGACACCTGTCCCGCGGTGGGTCCCCATGCACAGCCCCTGTCTGCAGGTTTCTCCTGACACTGAGTACTGATGACGGGGCTGGAGGAATATTTTCAGGAAGCCTTGAGGAACGGGAGGCTGCCTGCTTCCGCAGGATAATGAAGAGCCCGGCCAGGGCCCTGTGGTGGAACACAGGTGCAGCTCAGGCTTCCAGGCCTCGTTCTGAGTTTAGTCAGCACCTGCACTCAAAAAGCAATCAGCATTTCTCTGCCGTCTGAACTTGATGTATGGGAGATGCTTCGTTCCCTTTGCTAGAAAATAGCAACCTTGGACTTCATCCTCTGGAGGGCTCCTGTAGCTCTGACACCTGTGAGATTCACGTTCAAGGCTAGTCCCTTTGGCTTCCCCCCCTCTGTGGCTGGGAAAGATGTGGATAAACGGTTCCAAATGGCAGTCACAGTTGCCTTTTAAGGTAGTAGTTAGAGGATGTTGTTTCCAAGCTTGTATCATTCAAGTGGCTTGCCAGTGTAGTTGGCATAGAAACCGACTTCTCACCAGCGCACATGGCTGGGCCTGGTCCCAGGTCCCCTCATGGCCTCATCCCTAGCCCCTTTCCCTGAGTTCAGTGGGCTTCGCTATTCCCCAAGCAAGCTGGCCTGTCTAGGGCCAGGTCCTCACCTTTGTTTCTCTGTCAGATCACTTCTTTCCACTTCTCCCTGGCCAGTGCCTTCTCCACATTCATGTCTCACCTCCACGGTCACCTCCATGAAGGGGCTTCTTTGATTCCCCTGATGGAATGCAGCTCATGAGGCATCCTCACCTGTCAATACCTTTATTTTCTCATGACCATTCATGGAAGCTGGACCATCCTGTTTACTTACTGTTTGTAAATTTTGCCAACAAGATCATATGGTGAGAAACAGAGGCCTTGTTTCTTCATCGTTATACCCCCACATCCAGAGGAGTACACAGTGGGTGTCCACTAAATACACGTGAAGTGAATACATAACAACAGCACAGCGGTGAATTCTTAACGTATCATGTGCTAAGTGCATATGTGATTGCCTGGGCTCTCATATGGACTTTATGAGATGGATGCAACTCTCCCTCCCATTAACAGTGCAGGACACTGAGGCACAGGGAGGCAGAAGCTCACCAAGTTGATGGTGTGACTGATGGAGCTGACTTGATCCTTTCTGGGAGAAGCTAAAACAGCAGACACCTTGGAGAATGGGATCTGGAAACTTGGAGCTTCTCCTGTGTTGTGACTGTTCCCGTTAAAGCGAGAAAACTCACAATTCCTTTGTCAGATAATTAACACAGCTCTTTTGGGAAGTCAGCGTTTTTTCATTTCTATTCTCTACACCTTTTCTTGGCGGGGGAATCAGGGCAGCAGGCATCCAGGGGCTTGGCACGGGGTCACCTGGTAGACACCCGGGACTTGGACCAGAAGGGTTTTCTTTCCTTTTCAGCTTTTAATCGGACTCTTAAACCCTGTGCAACTAAGGAAACCCCCTCAGTATGTTCAGATTAATGCAGCAAATATTTTGCAAGCTGATTTTCTTTCTTGGGTATTTGAATGAACGATTCAGAGCAACATGAACCTTACTGGCTTTATTGAAATATTAAAGCATATAAATAATTTATAAGGAGAGATTCACAGAAGATAAGAAATCTTCAGAACATTTCATATATAAATTATATACACTATTTGATTCAAGAAATTTTATGTGTTACAATACGTCTACCTCCCCCTCCCACGTTTAGCACACCCACCCTTCATAGAATTTGGGGGGAGGGAGGTTAAAATGAATACGGAGAAGAAAATGTGGATTCTGACTGCCAGTTTTAGCAAAGAACAACACAGACTATTGTCCTCACATCAGCCAGACATGTGACTCAGGAAAAGAGATGCATATTTAGGGGAGGCCATATTAGTGTTACTGCTGTAATTTAAAAAAAAAATCAAGCTGGGTTGGGTCTTATTCCCTGGCCCCAGCTCCATGCATTTCCTTTGTAACAATTGTAACAATTGTAACAATTGTACTTCCCCATTTAATTATTCCCATCCTCTAAAGTTGACCCTGGAAAAGGACATTGCCTCATTCTCTGCTGCATCCCAGCAGCTACAGCTGTGTGACTTGAGGCTCACTACTCAACCTCTCTGAGCTTCAGGATTCTCATCTGGAAATGGGAGACAGAGAAAGTAGTTAAGTCAGGGGTTACTATGAAGAGCACACATGTAATTGCAAATTGCACACTTAGAATAGTCCAGATCACCAGAGGGAAACTCAGAATTGGAGCTGTTCTTATTTTCAGTGGAATATAAGTTGCTCAGAAAGGAACTTTTATGTTTTGGTTCCCTAGTGCCTTTAATAGTGCCTTGGACATAGACAGTCACTGATAATTCTAGAATGAGTTAATCACAAAATTAATATTTTAGATCCTTAGTAATTAGACTTTAATTCTGGCTTGCAGTATGGTAAAAAGCACACACATGCCTACATATACCTTTTTATGATTACCATTGTAAACTTTTTTTTTTTTTGTGTGTGTGTGTGTGTGTGTGTGTGTGTGTGTGTGTGTGTGTTTTGTTAATCCTCACCTGAGGATACTTTTTTCATTGACTTTTAGAGAGCAGAAGGGAGGGGGGGAGGGAGAGAGAGAAAGAAAGAAACATTGATGTGAGAGGAACACATTGGTTGGTTGCCTCCCACATGTGCCCTGACTGGGACTAGAATCAAACCTGCAACCCAGGTACGTGCCCTTGACTAGGAATGGAAACCTCGACAGACTCCTCACCTTCAGTGCTCTGGTCGACACTCTGGACAATGAGCCACACCCGCCAGGGCCAGCTTATATTTTTAAAGGGTCCTTCTGGCTGCTGTATTTAGAATCGACGCTGGGAGTGCGGGGGACAAAGGGAGATTGGGTAGATGTCAATTGCAAAAAACCTAGTGACAGGTGATGGGGGTGGACAAAGGTGATGACTGAGGACATGGGGAGACATGGTTGGATTTGAGTATATTTTAAGTTACAATAGGAATTGCTCTCACATCAGATTTGGGCTGTGAAATTAAGACAGGCTTTAAGGGTATCCACAAGGTTTAACCTGAGAAACAAACATCGTGACATTGCCATTTTCTGAATAGAGAAGATAGAGGAAAACTTATGTTTGCAGAATGAAGATCAGAAGTTCAGCTTTTGACATGTCATGTTTGAGATGCTGTCTTTATTATCTTATGGCTGCATAATAAATGTCCCCCAAATTTAGCATCTTGTCTTAAGAAATATTATCTCATGGTTTCTGTGAGGCAGGAACTCAGGAGCAGCTTATCTGGCTGGTTCAAGCTCAGGGTCTCTGGTGAGGTGGGTGCCAAGATGTTGGCTGAGGCTGCATCATCCAAAGGCTTGACTGGGGTTGAAGGGTCCACCCCCAAGACGGCTCCCTCATATGGTTGTTAGCAGGAGGCCTCCATTCCTCATCACATGGATCTCTCCATAGGACTTGGTGACTGTCTCACATCAGAGCAGCTAGCTTCCCCCAGAGTGAGTGGCTCAAAAAAGTAAGGCAAAACCCTAGCTCAGTGACTCAGGTGGTTAGAGCATCTTCCTGTAATGAAAAAGGCTGTGGGGCGTTCAATTCCTGGTCAAGGTACATACCTAGGTCAAAGAGAGAGAGAGGGAGGGAGAAAGATAGAAAGAGAGATGGAGAGAGAGAGAGAGAGAGAGAGAGAGAGAGAGAGAGAGAGAGAGAGAGAGAGAGAGAGGCACAGTGCCTTTTTTGACCTAGTCTTGGAAATCATACATTGTCATTTCCATAATATTCTGTTAGAAGAAAGTCATTAATTCAACCCACACTCAAAGAGAGAGAAATTAACCTCCATCTGAAGGGCACTGTGTCAATATTTTTGTTGTTGTTGTTAATTTTCACCAGAGAATATTTTCCCCATTGACTTTAGAGAGAATGGAAGGGGGGAAAGGGTATGGGGAGGGAATGAGAGAAAAGCCCATGTGAGAGGAGCACATAGATTGGTTGCTTGCCTTGACCAGGGCTGGGGATTCAACCTGCAACCTAGGTACCACGTACACACCCTTGACTGGGAATTGAACCTGTGACCCATTGGTGCACAGGTCGATGCTCTAACCACTGAGTGATACTGGCGAGGGCCGGCCAGAGCCTCAGTGTAGACTTTAGATTAATTACTTTGACCAGCTATTGTAAGGACAGCCAAGTACCAGGAGATATAATCACAGCCGGACATCTGGGAAGGCCCATCATTTGCCTTCAGCCCTCAGCTGTTTGAACTGGGCCTCTTGCTGGTTCCCCTGGATCAAAGCCAAATCTGCTATCATTTTGCAAGGGGGCTGTGCCACCAACTCGCCATCACAACGATTGTGCAGGGAAGTAAATAGCCCTCACCTTAAATGTCAATTTATTGTTCCCACTCTGTCACACTTGATTAAAATACAGAGTTTGCCTCCAAGGCTGAAAATTAGCTTTTCCTTTTGACTGACTGCCATTCAGGTCTGAAAAAGAGCAACTCGTTTGTTTCAATATTTACCACATCCACTCAGAAGAGGATTACATTATTGCCAATTAGGACTTAATTGGTATCCATAACTCAAACATTGGGTGGCTGTTTATGGAGTAAAAGTCATCATTCTCCTTTTACATCCTGACTTCCATAACCCTGAGGCCTATGCAACATCAATGGAGGAATTTCTTTTCCTAAAGATGGGGCTGGTGGAGAATGTGAAAACCCTTTCAGCTCTTGGGCCAGGATGTGGCTGGAGGCAAGAATTAATTGTCCAGTTGAATGGAAGATGGTGAGGCCCCTGTGTGAGGCATCTGCTTAACTGGCTGTCTGGTCTAATTAGCATATTATGATTTTATTGTTATAGATTGTCACCCCAATAAAGTTAATTAAAAATATGTCACATCATGTGACTCCTCTGCTTCAAAGCTCCACACCGGTCTGTCTCACTCAGGGTGAGGCCAGCATCTGTGCAGTGGCTCCCGGAGTCTTGCCCACCTGTGACCCACTACTGCTCCAATATGGCATCCTGTGACCCTCGTCTGGACAGCATATATTTGTTAATTGTCTGTCTCCTTCCCAAAGCTATACATTCCAGGAAGGCAGGGGATAGTTATATTTATTTACATAACCCAGTGTTGTTATTATGTCTTCCTGTTACGCCCTGGTAATCTCAGATCTGCCACCATGTCCAGGTGTCCTGTTCCCACACGCTGCACCCTGGCTTCCCAATGCCTCTCACAACTCAGCCCTCTCATGATGCGTCAGGTGGTGAAATAACCTCTCCTTTGTTACTGTTATTCCACATAATTCCACCTCCCTCTATGCTTGTTCTAGTAAACTAACTCACTGAAAGGTATGAAAGTACGTTGGTTCTAAAACGTTTTTATTGTATTCAAATGCATGTCTGAATGGTGAAATTTTAGGCAATCTGCCAATGTTTGACATTTGCTTGAGATGCTTAAGAAACAAACATTGATGAATTAGTCCAAGAGAGAGCTTTTGGGGAGTGGTTTAGATGGTCGCACCTGAAGGTTCCTGGGCTAGGCGGTGTCCCAGGTTTCACATGGTGGCTCTAGACACGTTTCTCTCAGCCTGCCCTGTGTTTAAAAGGAGAGAGAGTCAATATTAACAAACAAACAAACAAACACCCCCCCCACACACACAAGACATTTCATATAAAAATCCAATTCCCAGTTTTTCCTGAAAAATTGGACAATCTGGCAAATTTCCCCTGGCATCATGGTCTGGAGGTGAGAATCATCCCACCCCTTTGTAGAAGGCATAGTTTTTCCATTCACCATGGTCTCACCAGGGCCTCTGCACTCATTCACGTGAACCTATGGCCTCAGTTCAAACCCTGAGTTAACGCGTCCCAGGCTCAATTTGTGGGCACGAAGAACTTCCGAACTGGGTCTCAGGTGAAGAGCCACATTCACTGACAACAAAGTAGAAACCTCTACTTCAATGGCCATGGTGAGACCGTCTGGGTGCTTCCTTACCCTTCTGGTAGATTCTAAATGTGCAGCCAGGGTTGAGGCCCACCTTGGAAGTGCTCTGCTGATTCCCATCACAGGGGAGGGTATAATTCAAAGAGTGCAATTCCTGGGAGTGCAATTCAGAGAGTGCGCTTGGCCTAAGGACAAACCAGAAATGACTCAGATGACCCCAACCTTAGAGTCTCTCCGGGTATGACCTCCGACCCTTGCCCCCCGGTGAAGCAGACCTCTAATTGGCTGAAGTTTCCCTTGGCCAGCTTTTGTCTTTGTTGGAACAATAAAAGGGCATGAAAAACAAGGGATGGGAAAGAAACAAGATAAAATAGCATGACCGATTCCTCACCGGAAGATCCTCTCCTTTGTCTAACGGGCTCCTCAGAGAACTGAACTTTTGGGCATCATTAATTTTGCATTTGACTCAGGACTGGATTTTAGAGCTTTTTTTTTTTTTTTTTTTTTTTTTTTTTTTTCAGAGCAAGTTTGCTCTTCATCTTGCAATCCCTCCCCAAACTTTACCTGTAATTAAATGCCACCATCCTCGTTTCTCTCTCTCTGAGCTGAGATTTACAGCAGCCTCCTGAAATGACCCCTGGCCGTCAGAGATGTGCCTGGAAATGTAATTAGAGACAAATCCCCTCAGCCTCAGGCCAGGAGAGGGATGGCTGATCTCCAGGGACCCAAGAGGTGGCCGGACGCTCACAACCTGTGCACCTGCTGGCCTGCCACCCCCCTGCAGGTGGTTTATTGCAGGATGATCTTGAAAGCCGTCCTTCCGAGATTTTTGTCATTTCTATGAAGTGCTTCAGCCTGCTCTGGGCTAGGGAAGAGCAAACTTCCAAGTGCCTTCACGTTAACAGATTTTCCCAGTGGACCACAATTCACGGAGGATGCTGCTGACGGACCAAGTTTGGAGCGCGATCGATGGGATAAGGTAATTAGCTGTGGGTCAGTGGCGAAGGGAAGGACGTGGTGAGCGTGTGTGGCTGCTGACTCTCAGACTGTTTGATGTTGGAGCAGCACTCCTCCTGCAAACAGGCTGTCTTCCCCAGAGCACCAGCTGCAAAGCCTTTTTTGGTGAAAGAGGGAAATAGCGCATGTGGTCAGGGTCAGGCAGTAGAACATCTGCTTAGACAGAGCACTCTCTGAGTGTGCTCCTCCAGGGAAGAGGGAATTAGATTTAACTGCCATTTCACATCCCTAAGGGGTGGAACTGTGAAAAGACTCTGCGTCCCCCTTGTAATTACTGCATATTTGGACCACGGCAAATTTTAAAATAGGGTTATTAATCAAAAGTGGCTCATTATTTTCGTTAGGGCGTGCAATCTGTGCTTTGCTAAAGCAGATCAGAACCCGATGGCATGTTTAAAGGATCTGGCCCAAGGAGTTCTAATGGGTTAAACATCAGAGGGATGTTCCTGGTTCCGCCCCACCTGTTGGCTTCCTTGAAGCCAGGGAGCATTTGGAGGATGGTTTCTAATGGGGTCTCCCTGATACCCAAGCCACTTTATTAAAGAGCTGTGCTGGCCAGTGGGGGAAACCTTTGAATGTATTTGTGCCCATAGTACACTAGTATAGAACTGCATAGTGAGGAGAAGTACATTTTATTCCACATAAGTCTCAGTCATTCTTCACTAATTTGTACTGCTGAGCAGAGGAGCTATGACTTTCAATATGTCATTCTTCTGGTCTCAAGTAGATCCCAGTCATGGGAGAGAGCAATGTAATGAACACTTTCTGTTTTTTTGCTTATTGACACAGCGCCCTTTCTGGAAAGGATATCTCTGCCTCGTCACCATAGTCAGCTCTCAGTGGACCAGCCTTGTTAGGACATGGCTAATTGTTCAGTCATGAGCACCCGATTCTAGTTGTGCAAATAAATCATTTTCCTTCTTGTGGAAAACAAGAAATCATCTAAAGTAATAAAAGTCCCACATCTATTGATTCAATGCATAATAAATGGATTATATTCAAGAATGTCAGCATTCTTTTTAAAAAATATATATTTTATCGATTTTTTTACAGAGAGGAAGGGAGAAGGATAGAGAATTAGAAACATTGTTGAGAGAGAAACATTGATCAGTTGCCTCCTGCACACCTCCTACTGGGGATGTTCCTGCAACCAAGGTACATGCCCTTGACAGGAATCAAACCTGGGAACTTTCAGTCCATAGACCGTTGCTCTATCCACTGAGCCAAACCAGATAGGGCTGTCAGTACTTTTTTAAATTCTTTTTTAATCTTTTCAAATAATCTACAGCTTACTTTGCAGTTCTTATAGCTATAACATCTTCACCACTGATAATTATTCCTTTTTAATAAAAAGAGGGCTAAATTCAAGTTAGCCTTATTTTATACCTACACTTTCAAATATTTAAAAACTTCCAATGGATAGCTACTATTTTTTTTCCATTTAAGGGAAGGACCTAATTCTTGGGAAATCCATTTGAGTCTCCAAAAGAAAGTTTGGGTGTATGGTTTAGATGAAACATTATGGCTAAAGAATTCTGCAGAATGTCCTTGGCTGAAGACAGGACTCAAGAGGAGGAAATGAGGAAAATTATAGTTAAGCTTTTATTTAGTTGATTCAGATATTGGTCCATTGGCAAGAAAGGTGAGGCCATTGTATTATCCTGACTTTGATTGCCAGAGAGACTCTTGTCTACACTAGAGGTATGATTCTGGTTGAGTTCTGTGAGAAACAATTCTTATTCATATAAGCTCTTAGGGGAAAAGTCCTCCCAAAGTCTAAACATAAAACCTTCACTTCTTTTAAACCTCCAGCTTAAGTAATAATTACTCAAGTCAGTGTATGCTTTTCCTGAGTAACTTACTTCTCAGCTGAGATTATTAGACCTAGCCAGTAAAAATACATGATGCTCAATGGAATCTGAATGTTAGATAAGTAGTGAGTAGTTTTGTAACATAAGAATGGTAATACAATATTTGTTCTATGTACGGGACATGCTTATACTTAAAATTTATTTGTATTGATCTGAAATTAGACTTTAATTGTGCATCTTATATTTTACCTGGCAACCCTAACCATACTGCAACAGATAAAATCACATGTAACTAAAGGATGAGCTGAATCTTATTCTGAAATGGAGTTGGAGATGTCGAAAGGAAGAAATGGAAGTTTCTTATTGTTTCCTGTAGCTAAGAGAGTTATAGAGATTAAACTAGTGGCTCCTAAAACTAGTCTGCATCTATAAAATCATTTATACTGCTTCATAGCAGGATGAGAAGAAAAAAAAAAGACCATGTGATATTTTATGAAATTTAAGTATACTTAATTTTCAATAATGATTGTTTACTTTGAATTTTTTTCTTTATCATTAAAAACATTTTTCCTTCATAAAATGATAATAATAGTCTATGGTAGGATGCCATTGCTTTGGTGAATGGTTTCATGTCCTTATTGTATCAAACCAAAAATTGGCAATATTATGTCAGTGCCAATACATTTTGTTTAAATACATCTGAGAACCTTGAAATCAGGAACCACTGGATTAAATGTTTGTTTGCTTTGTTAATCCTTACCTGAGAATATTTTCTCATTGATTTTTGGAGACAGTGGAAGGGAGGGAGGGAGGAGAGAAGGAGAGAGAGAGAGAGAGAGAGAGAGAGAGAGAGAGAGAGAGAGAGAGAGAGAGAGAGAGAGAGAGAGAGAGAGAGAGAAAGAAAGAGAGAGAGTGACAGAAACATAAACCTGCAAACCAGGTATGTGTCCTGATCCGGAATTGAGCCTTTGGTGTATGCCAACACTCTAACCACATAGCAACACTGGCCAGGGCCACAGGATTTAAAAACAAAAACAAACAAACAAAAAAATATTACTAAAATAAGTGACATGGTTTTAGTAAATAGACCCAAATCAGGAATACCGCATATTCAGGATCTGTGATCTGCTGGGTGAGGCAAGGCTGCCTGCCTTCAGAAGACGAGGCTCTGCTACCATATCCTGTTGAGAGATGGAAGAAAAATAAAGGTCATGTGAAAAGAGCAAAATAGCATTTGACTGTGTTCCTTTCTATTAATAATATTTTTATTCCTCTCACCCAAATACCATCCTCTCAAGTCCTTACGGATTCCATTTGTCTTTGACTCACATAAGAGCCCTCTCTCCTGCACGACAGAAGGAAGTAGCAATGTACTGGGCTTCAGCCTATGACGTGGTCTTTTTTCCTGGGACGTTTTTATTGTTTGGCTTTAGAAACAAGATAGTGTTTTTCAAGGGTCTTTTAAAGGCCACTCTCTGGCTCCTTATCCATTACTGTTTAACAAACGGCCTCCACACTTAGTAGTTTAAAACAACACACACTTACTACCTCACAGTTTTTGTGGTTCTCTGACTCAGGGTCTCTCACAAAGCTTCAATCAAGCAGTCAGCCAGGTTGGGGTTTCACCTGAGGTCTCACTGGGAAGGGATCCACTGCCAAGCTCCCTCAGCGGTGGTTGGCAGAATTCACTTCCTCTTGGGTTGTTGGGCAAAGCTCAGCATTTCCTCTCTGGGTGTTGGCTGGTGGTCATCCTAAAAATGATAATTCTGTGAGAGGTCAAAAACAATATATTTTTAAAAGAAGTGGCATTATAATAATGTCATTGTCTTGTGGGATTCTCCAATATGGCAGCTGGCATTGTGGGAGCCAGCAGGAGACAGTCTGTTAGCAACATGAAAGTTACTGTCTTTTCTAACCTAATCACAGAAGTGATTCTCCATCACCTATGCTGTATCCTATTAAGGGAAAGTCATGACATCCACGCACACTCAGGGAAAAGTGATTATACCACAATTAGTGGCCTGGTACATAAAATTTGTGCACAGGATGGGAGGATATCCTTCACCCCAGCTTGCACCTTCTCTAATCTGGGACTCCTTGGGGGATGTCCAGCTGATTTAGGCTAAGCTGGCAGTCAGACTTCCCTCTTGCAATCTGGGACTGCTGGCTCCTAATGGCTCACCTGCCTGCCTGCCTGATTGCCCCTAACCACTCTGCCTGCTGGCCTTTTTGAACCTAACTCCCCCCCCACCCCTTGCTGGGCTGATTGCCCCCAAATGCTTCCCCACCAGTCTGATCACTCCCAACTGCCCTCGCCTCCTGGCCTGATTGCACCTAACCACCTCTGCCTCAGCCCCGCCACCATGGCTTTGTCCAGAAGGACATCTAGAAGGTCTCCCAGTCTAATTAGCATATTACCCTTTTATTAGTATAGATGTCAATACCAGAATGTGGATGCCATTGTGGCGCCATTTTAGACAAATTTCCCACTCTCAATCTCTCCTCCTCAATCTTATTTTTCTTACAATATCCAATACTATTCCCTTCTGATAGTTGGGTATGGAGCCCATCTCCTGTCAAAACTAATCCCATCTATAAGATATTTACCATGTCTGCTATCAACAATGTTGTAACAGGTTCACAACATTCAGTCAATCAGAAAATATTTTAAGACTATTAAATTTTAAAAATATATGCTGAATTGAAGTATTAGTGGAACAGTTCTAGACTATTAGTCATACCTTTCACAATTGCATCCTTTCTACCATTACAGATTTAGCAGGGACTTACTATCCAGTAATAAATGATACTTTGGGTCTTTTATCTATTAAATCCTTAAAAAAATTTTCATTTCAGAAGCTGATCTTGATCTCTCCATAGTGACAGGCTAAGTAAGGGTCATCAAGCGAGTTCCAATTTGTTATAAATTATTAGGACATGATGTCAACCCTTGGGATCATAGACTTTTTAATGTGGATGCCTTAATTGTATGTACATTGCTTGTGTTAGAAAGATACAGAATTTTAATGCAAGTGGTGAGCATAATCTTCCAAAGAGAACAGTGTCACTGAGGGACAATTAATTAAACTTTTATATAAGTGAAAGTTTAGTAAAAGATGTTAAACACCACTATGAGATATAATTTGTGAATTATGGTCTCTGATAATTACATAATTAGAATGCAAGTCTCCTTGTCATAACAGAATTTTCTTTCATTTTGCTTTGTACTTCACATTTTTTCCTAGATATTAATTTAGGAACGAACACATTGCAAACATTGAAAACAGAGAAAAATGTTAAATAGCCAGATACTTAATTTACCATTTCTTTGGTGGCAGAATATGTATAGTTTAGTTTAACTTGCCCATGCATGGAAATCATTTTATTTAACAGCACAATAAACATTTATAGGAAACATTAATATTGTATTACAAAGTTAAATTATTATTATATCACTTCTTTTAAAAATATATTGGCTTTGACCTCCCATGGAATTACCATTTTCAGAACAAAAGAAATACTAAATCCTCAATATATGGAAGCAGATATCTAGAAGCAGATCAGTCTTACTTAGAGTTTTAGAGGTAAAGCTAAAAAGAAAAAAAAGACATTATTTACAGCTTTAGAACAATTAATATACTTTTATAATGAAAGAAAATGTGCATTGATTCTGTAGATTATTTATATCAGTCATTCAACTCAATTCACTCAAACTAGTTGCTTGAGTGAATTAAAAATGATTTTAACTGAATCGATGAATAAAGTCTACCAAATTCTGCATTATACCTTTTATAAATTTGGGGATAAAAAGTTTAAAATAAAGAATCCTTACATTAGATTTCTATTAATTATTTATAATATATTTGCTTTGTATCATGATTTATCAATGTCTTATGTTGGAGGATAAGCCACAATTAATCAGAATTATTGGGAAAGTTGTCCTTAACTGAAATAGTTATCTAGTTCAAGACTCACCAGAAAAGACTTTTTGTTTCAAGTTCTGTTATGAAAAATATGACTGCAATTAATTTATTCAAAAAGTCCATATTAAGCATCTAGCATATTCTAGATACTTGTCCAGGCACTAAGGATATAAGGGAAAACAAACTAGGCAAGAGTCCCTATCTTTAGCAAGCTGACACCCTGGAGAGATAGACAACAATAAATGTAACCAATTACACAGTTATTTTTATTTTATTCTTTTTAAGATGGGGCTAGGTCATGGTAAGGAGAATCTTCCCTGGGCAAGCACTGGGTTGCTGTATTAAATATCGTGGTCAGGGTAGAAGCTTCATTTAGGAGCTGTCCTTTCACCAAAGTACTTTCTTATGGAGGTGCTAGAGCAAACTATGCAGATGGATATTGCGGGCAAGAACATTCTAGCAACAGACCTTCAAGTGGAAGTGTGCAAAGGGTCAGTGTGGGATCTTACCTTTATTATATTGCATAGGATGGCCATGATGGAACTGTAGTTTAATGACCAAGGGTTTTAGAGAGCTTCAAGGTAATTCAAACATGAATGTTCCTGACTCAGGCCTGTGCATTGGGAAGTTTGCAATGTTGGGGTTGAATTTATACCAGCATCCTATACTTCCCACATGCTGATAATTTTAAAGAATCCAAAAAAGAATGTGGTGTTAAATATTGCCCTCCAAGTGACTAAAGTCGCCTTTATGAAATAAAAACTGAATAAATGGCATTGCTAAAGCAGTGGGGCATGAACAGATACTGTCACCATTCATAAAAGGAGGTGATTGAAAATACATCAGGTCATATGGGAGCTTCTTGGATAAGGAAGACATGGATATTAAATTAGTGGTGTGACTGTGAATTCAAGTGGAGGTGGTATTGCTCTTGCTCTCCCCATATCACACTTATCTACTTTAATATGAATTACTGGGTAAAGGAATGGGGTAGCCTGATTACCCCCAATGGTACTGCTTCCTGGCATTTATACCCTTAGAGAAGTCCTTGTGCCTATTATACCAGGTTGGCCTGTATGACCACTAGAATCCCAGGAAAATGATGATATGTCACACCTGAGATTAGGTTACAGAAAACATCATGGCCTCTCTCTCTCTCTCTCAATGTCTTTCCCTGATTGGTCATTCAAGCCAGCAGCCATGTTAGTGATCCATCTTGGTTGGAAGCTGATTCCCCAGCCTCAGGCAAGCCTTCAGAGACTGCATTCCCAGTAACAACTTGGCTGCAATCTCATGAGAAACTCCAACCCAGAACCAACCAGCTATGTTGTTCCTGGACACCTGACCCACAGACATTGTGTGACTTAGGTATTTTTTGTTTGAAGCCATTAAGTTTGGGATAATTTTTTAAATAGAGTAATAAACAACCAATACCAGACCAGTGCAGGTTTTGACTGTAACAGATGTATCTGGCTATAAAGTACCTGATCAGGGGGTAGTGTGTGTGTGTGTGTGTGTGTGTGTGTGTGTGTGTGTGGAGGGGGTAATAGGGAGATAGGGACACATATGTAATAACTTAATAAAAAAAAAAGCAAAAAAAAGTAACTGATCAGAAAAGTCAGAATCTCTTCTTCCTAAACTACTTAGGGCATGAGAAGAATTTGAGTAGTAACTAGAGAGATATTTCTTTTGGCTGATAAGATTTGCAATGGAGCTAATACGATTGCTTTCCACCTGCAGCAGGATACAAAGAACACCTGTGGGAAATTGTTTTAAAACAATGCAGATAACTGAGTAAAACTGAAGACCAATGGAGACACTCCAGGTCCCCATACTTCTCTAGATGAACAACACCAATAAAACAACTCAATAATAACTCCCATTTATTTAGAACCTAGTATGTTCTAGGCACTTCATGAATGATGCACAAATAATGCACTGCCTTATTTCATCCTCAAATCATTTCATGAACTAAGTGCTATTGCTCTCATTATTCATAGGAGTGAAGCAAGTGAGATTTAGTGCAGTGCCTCCAAACTAAACGCATCTTCCAAGCCTCCCTGAAAAGGCAAACATTGTAGCCTCCATTTTGCAACTAAGAAAACAGAGAATCAGAGAGAATAAGTGATTTTAAATACATTGGAAATAATTTCCTCAAGGGTGTGTGGTTATTCAATGAGCCGCTGAGCTGAGGTTTGAATCTTACTCTGTATAACTTCGACCCTCACATCCTTTTTCCCAGGTCACATAGAACAAAAGCAATCTACCACCCATCAATAACAATGTTTGCTGGAAAAATATTCCTAACCTAAAAAATAGCAGTAATAATAATAATGGTGTTATGTTGACACTTATCCTAGGCCCAGTTGGGTTTCTGTGCAGATGTGCACAATGGAGCCCCAAAGACTTGCTCTGATGAAAATATTTTGGCAATTCCTTTCCCGGCTCTTGTGTGTGAATATTTTGGCCCCTAGAACAGGATGGGGGATGGGGATCAATAATTTCTCTTGAAATGACAGAAAATAAATCGTTTGCATGGGGAATGCCAGCTGGGAAGAAGGGAGCATAAGCTGCATTCGCTGCGTTCATTCCGGAGAAGGTCGCAAGATGTAACAAGAAACCATCTGCTTTTTCTTTTTGTTCTCCTTTAAGAACAGCTTGTGTTTGCAACTCACAATTTAAAACAAGGTAATAACCTGCAGGACTTTGTGAAGCATGCATCACACTGTCTTTTTTTTTTTTTCTTCTCATTTTTTTCCCTACTTATTTTTTCCCCCCACTCTGTGTTTGCAGAAAGCAGAATGCAAAGAAGATATTTGCATGTTGAAACTTGGATAATAAAATACTTCTGATCGTGGCCCGAGTTGCCTTTTTGTGTGTTTTCTGGGCATTCCAGGATCCTGCTGAGAAATCCACACGATAGGAATCAAAGTAATACTCATTTAGCTGTAAGAAGCACCCTGGGCTGACTCCGTGGCATGGCCACCTCCTGCTCGCTCACGCTCTGCAGGGAAGCATTCCTGCCACCCTGCTTTATCTGCTACAGCACCTGGTAGGGACATGGAAATAGCTATTTTGAGGGGGGAAGATGGGAGCAGTTTTAAATGTTTACTCTTCTCATTAGCATTCATCTCCAGTGCTTTGATGTTGTGTGCCTCCCTCCCCTGCCCAAGTTTTCTTAATGATTCAGACTCTCCCACTGCTGAAGTGCAAACCAGCCAGAGCTTACTGTGGGAAAGAAGATGGAGGGGCTTCTGGGGTTTCCCGGGGAAAGGGCCTTAAAGATCTTTGGCAGTCGGCAATCAGATGATATCGCAGTGGTTCCCATCGCTTAGTCTTTTCAGATGAGAATCCTGGATTCTCCACTTACAAGCTCTGTGACCTTAGATCCATTGCTAAGCTTCTCTGAGCCTTAGATCTCTTGCCTACTACATAGGGATAAAATAGTGCCCACTTGGAAGGTTGCTATGAAGGGGAATTTATTACAAGGTGCCCAGGATAGTATCTTAAACACAGGAAGCACTAAGGAGAAAAAACAGCACCTAAGGCAGGAAATTTCCAAAATTTAATAACACCGTATTATGTTTTCTCTCACAAGGCAGAACCTCTGCACACATGGTGGTGAGATTCACATAAATTAAAAAATATGTGCATAGATATGCGTATATACACTGAGTGGCCAGATTATTATGATCTCTGAATGCATAATAATCTGGTCACTCAGTGTATATCCTATATAATAAAAGGCTAATATACAAATTGTCCCCTTAACCAGGAATTTGACCAGCAGCCAGGCTGGGCAATTGCCCATATTCCCTCCCCCAGGCCAGGTTGACCGAACCCCACCCATGCATCGGGCCTCTAATATATATATTATGATCTGTGAACGGATATTAATCTGGCCACTCAGTGTATATAGTCATATGTAATTACACATAAAATTCATTAAGCACCTCTCAAGTGAGGATTGTAAGGTCTTCCCGAGGGTCTCTTGAGCCAGATAAATCCTTGCTGGGGGCTGTCCTGTGCATTGTAGAGGGTTTAGCAGCATCTCTGGCCTCAATCCTCTCAGTGCCAGGAGACTATCCCTGCCCTGTCATAACCTTAAGTGCCCAGATATTTTCAAGTGTTTTCTGGGGGTCAAAGCTGCCTCTGTTATCAGCAATCTACAATAGTTTATCTCACCCACCTTTAAAATCGCTGGCATATGCCATCCTAAGTTCTGATGAGAAAAAAAGCAAGGAATATATGAGGCTTCACAGAACAAAAGGCCTGCTGGGTCCTGTCTGCACTTGGACTTCAGGGAACAGATTCAAACTTCACTCCTTATATGGATGCCCAGTAAGTGCCCATGAACTACAGTTATTGGGAAGGAATGGTTACAAACTTCTTAAGCTCTCAATTTCCTGTTTCTTTGTATGTGATCCCTTTAAATTAAAATGTTCTTTCTTTAGTTGGTTGTAGATGGTGTGGCTCAGGCCCATATACCACACAAGGGGACTCATCTTTAGAATTGGAGGGTCCTGGGGAAAACTTCAGGGTTAAAATTATTTTTGGGGTGATTTTGATTTTTTTAATGTTTTGATGCTGCATTTTGGAAGTGGCTGTGAAGCCCTTATCAGTTCCTAGGTATTGGTGCCACATTCACTAGCCTGTTCTGGAGATTTAAAAAAATGAATCATCAAGCTACTGGCTGTCAGGTATTTTAAATTATTTTATTTATATCTTTCAATTATTAATAGATTCTGCCATCAACCCCAACAAATATAGATGCATATTTTCATTTTCTCTTGTTTTTAAAAGTTCAGATGTATCATCTTCTGCAATGTGAACAATACCCAATTGTGGTTAAGATGGTAAAGTGTGTTCATACTGTGCTTCTGTTTCTCAGCTGCAAGAGCTTAGCGATGCTACATAAAATATCAGATGGGAATTACCAAACAAGACAGAGCTGTGCTCGGGATCTGGATGTGCATTTTCTCAAGCTGGGCTCCAGGTTCGAAGCAAACAGCGCCGGTGGGGAGGACACTGCCTGCAGCTCAGGGAGCCAGGATCACTGGGAGGGAGGGAAGAAACCAGAGGCCTGCTGCTGCTTGGAGGCTAGGACTGGGTGGGGCTACTCTGCAAAGGAACTAACTTTCAGGAAGCTAAAAAGCTAGAGCAATAGGAGGCCACCCTCTCAACACTGCAATTGAAAAGTGAACAAAACCACCCCTCACTCAGTGACTGGACATGAAACATCCTCTGTCTCCACACACCTGGAATCTCAATTGCTATTGAAAGACCAATGCTAGATTGGGAGATTCAGAGGGTTAGGTAAAGGCATAGACTAATTGTGTGTGTGTGTGTGTGTGTGTGTGTGTGTGTGTGTGTGTGTGTGTGATCACGGATGAAAAGTAAAAACAAACAAACAAATAAAAACTCAAAGATACAGACAATAAATAGCATAAAGGTTACCAAAGGAAAAGGAGGGGAGGTAGAAACGGATCTAGGGGAGATAAGTAATGATGGAAAAAGACTTGGCTTGGTGGTGAAAAACAATGCAATGTACAGATGATGTATTATAGAATTGTACACCTGAAACATATATAATTTTATTAACCAAAGTCATCCTAATAAATTTAAAATAGGGAAAAAAGAACCTATTCCATGCAAAGATTGTGCATGCATGCCCAGTAAGTGTAGATGTGCTCAATCAGAATGATTTGCAAACCAAGCACATGAAGCTCTCTAATGCAAAGGAACCTGAAACATCAAGTTGGATCAATCACAGAATCCATCAGGACAAGACTGGTGCAAGGCAAATACTGCTTCCTGAGTGTGTAACATGACCGTCTATCACACCTTGGCCTTGTACACAGATGTTTTATGGTATGTTTAAGAAACTCAAAGATAACTACAGAAATGGCATCCGTAAAGAAAAAACTATAAAAACAAGAAATAAGAAACATGGAAGTCAAATAGAAATCGTAGAAATGACTTTATTTGGCATTTTGAAAAGGACTGAATTCTAGAATGGACATTGTCAGAAAAAGAATGTTTGTTACCAACATAATACTGAGAATTTACCATGATCACGAACAAAGAGGTGTTCAAAAGACCAGTTTGAAGTCATGAAGGCTGAGAGGTTCCAACTTGGGAATGTTGAAGGGTAATTTAAAAAAAGACAAAGTCTTGCTACTTATACAGATATAAAATAAACACATGTTAAAGGTTCATTTAACTTCTTCTTAATTAAGGAATCTGTAAAGTATTACAGTTGGTGTGAAGAAACATCAAAGAAAGGAAAATGTATATTGAGAAAAGGAACGTTGAAATCAATTTACCAATAGATGATTCTGTGACAAGCTTTTTCTATGTAGACTTGGAACCTCCATGAATTAGCATTTTCATGAATATGGAAAGCGTTCTTTGCATTGCTGTTAGTCATTTATAGTTTGTAGAGTTTGTAAAATTGCTCAAAAACAATGAAAGACTAGAATCTCACAACCCAGAGGAATATGCTCTAAGCCAGGGGTTGACACATTATGGTCTTGGCTGGCCTCCACTTTCACTGGAAGCAGCCACGCCCATTGTTCACATAGAGTCTGTGGCTGCTTCCGATGGACAATGACAGCTTCCAGTGGTTGTCACAGAAACCACGTGGCCCATGAAGCCGGAAACATTTACTATCAGATAAGGTTTGTCTCCTTCTGTTCTAAACCGTGCAGTTTTTCGATGAAGAACATTCTCTCAATATGAATGATAGAGTTCTGAAAGCAAAGGATGGGAGAATGGTACAGAAGCAATATTCAAAAGAATTAAGTGAATTGTTTTTCTAGAATCGAAGCAAGACATGAATCTTTAAACCAGTATCTCACTCTGAGGATGGATACAAAAATTAGATTCACCTTAACACATAAAAGCAAAAGTGCAAATATTAACAGAGGCAGGAAAAAAAATGAAGGGAAGAAAGAGTGGTAAAGGAAAACAACTATTAATGATAGAGTTAAATTCTGAATTAGAAATATCATGGAGGAATATTTTATTTGCATTATTTGATCTAACCGTTATAATTATTTCAGGAGCAGGTACTGATATTACCATGAGTTTTCAGCAATCAAGAAATTGAAATGAAAGTCACACAGCTAATAACTGATAGAGCAAAGGTTTGAACTCAGGCCTTCTGGGTCAAGAAATACCGAGATTTGCCCATTCTGCTCCGCTACCTTGTTATTCTAACGGAATAGATTTTTTTAAGGGTGAGTAACACCATCAGTCCTCAGTTAGGATTTACAGAACGATGTCAACAGCATATGCAAAGACTCTGGTTGGAGAGAGGCTGCCAAGACTCAAGACTTGCAAAAACAGTGACAGCTGGAGAATGGACGGAGGGAGGATGGTGGAAGATGCGGACACAGACCAGGTGAGGTGTGCAGGCTTTCTGGACTGCGCTGAGGACCTCACATTATAACTAACAGCAACTAGAAGAGTCTGAAGTTTTAAAAATAATGAGAGGGTGGATGACTTGATCTGCTTTGCGTTTTCAAAGAGCCTTTGGATGATAGTGTGAAGAATGGATTGAATCTGGGCCAGAATGGATGTGGGGAGACCAATTAGGAAGCTGCTGATTTATAAAAGCCAAGAATACCCAAAGGACGCAGCTACCCAAATGATGATAAGAACTTGTCCCATTCAAACAGAAAGTGGCACCATTATTTCCAAGTGGAATCTTGGTCCTTTTCTCTGGCTTGTCCTCTCATTTATATTCTTCAGTATTTGGCCTAATTAGCAGGAGGAATAAACTTCTATTATTGTTCTGAGTGCCTGAATTCCCAAGGTGTTGGAACAAGATGCTGTAATGGAATCTCTTTGTTCTTCTTTGATTGAGCTTTGTGCTTCTTATCTCCAGTCTAGCACTTTCCTCATTGAATCATAATGTCCAAATCACTCTCCCCTTCCACTAAAGCTGTCCTTCTAGAAGGAAGTCTTTGTCTTACTTACCTTTGCACCCCACTGCCTTCCCAAAATAGTCATTCAATGTAAGTGGGTGCCTATCTGAATGGGATTCAATTATGTAAAACAGATCAGTTTCTCCTGCCAAGTTTAGCAACCCTTTTTATTTACATGTTTCTAGGCTAACGCTAATTCCCAGGCTCCTTAGGAATTAAAACCTACCACAATAACCCTATTGTACACTTAGGTCAATAGTGTTTTTTACATAGAATAAAGAGGCATTTATAAATGTTTTGAATAGCACAAATGCACTTGAAGCCTGCTATTGATATCACCTCAGTACCCTTTGATACAGTAATAATAGCACTTATCCAGTGTTCCACTCCATGGACTCTAGAAATAAGTTTTATATTCCCTCCACATCTTGTTTTCTCTGTGGCCTGGTCAACACCTGTCTGTATCTCAATAGCCTCATACCTAAAACAGAATTTTTATCCACCTTTGGTCATTTTACAAGGAAAAGTGGGAAAATATAAGGAATGCTCAGCACATTATAGGTGCAAGGTATTAAACATCTTTCTATTATTTTTGTGTTTTCACCTATTTTTAAATAAAATCTATTTGGCCTAAATTTTCGTTTTAGGTGTATATTCATAGTGATTCAGCATTTATAGACCTTATGATGTAATCACCACTATTTTTTTTTGTCTGCATGTCTCCATCATGCCACGAATTATCTAATTGGCTCTGTCTCCTTTTTAATTCCCTGAACTTGCATTATTGAACCTCTTATATTTGCTCATATTTTGCTTGTTATGGGTCTAGATTTCATCTTCTGAAAGTCTGCAGATGGTATAGAACTTCTTCCTTCCCCTTCTCTGTTATATCAGATGCTGTGTTGTCCAGGGAAACTGGGCAGTGCCAACACTTTGAAGAGCTGCAAATAATAAAGCCTGTTATTCTCTCATTCCTGACTTTGCTTTGTAGGGCTGGAGTGTCTGAATTTAGGATGGGCAGATGCGTTTATTATTTCCTCCCCCTCCTTTCCCACTCTGGACTTACTTTAATTGTCCACTTTGCATGGGAATCCACTCCCCCCATAAATTTTTAGTTTGAATTCTAGGTGAGAATTTCTCACATTCAAATTTCCAGTAGCAATTTTGCACACCTGTGCAGCTTTCAAGTGTCCTATGAACACCTTTTAAGGTAAACACACATTCCAAGAGAAGTTGGAACAAAAAGATAGGAAATTCTAAGGTAGAGGGCGTGAGTCCTTCCTAGTCCTTGACAGGACAGTCTGGGACCAAAACGGGCTGCCAGAAACCTGTTCACAAAGACAGGTACTGGTACACTTATTTCAACTTAGCACTGCCACCCAGGAAGAAAGAATCTATTAAAATGTTTCTGATAACATTATCTCACAGGCTTGTTTCAGACAGAGGAGCAAGAGTGCTTTCTACTTCTGATTAACCACCAACGCAGGATCCAGGAGACATTCTGCCAGGGCTGCTCACTGAAATTGCCTGGGAAGGTTTCTTAAACTGGAATCTGTACGCCAACCTTAGAGGCCCGTGGAAATGCCATTTCTGGTTCAGTGGTCTGGCCTCAGAAGCTCATGTCCAACATTTGTAAGAATCTGCCTGATGGCTTCCATGCTGTTGGCCTGCAGGGTGTGAAGACTTCCCCTCCCTGTCCTGTCCACCTCTTATGACCCACCAGGTGATGCCCAGGCACAACCTGATTGGAAAAGTGTATTACAGTGACATCTGGATATAAGGGACTAATGCCAACGAGGAAGTGTCCATTAAAGCCAAAAGTCTGTTACAAAGTAGGTTTTCCAAATGAATATGTTAAAAACTTGACAAGTTAGTTTACCTGGTTTTACTTATGTGGACATGCTTGTGTAATTCAAATTTAGTATGTATGAAAAGTTTAATGTCACAGAAAAGTTTTCTCTACGTATTACTGTAATTTTAAATGTATGCTGAATAGGTCTAGTAAATGTGTGCATTCACAAGTCACTGTGAGTAAACAAATGCACATGGCTGGGTGTGGCTTAGTGTAGAGGGGAACATGGCCAGCACCTTAAAACTGCTGTAGAAAGTCACACCCATCCCACAACAGAACCACTTATTACCACACTTGATGCCGTGTGATCACCTGCTAATCATTCACCAAACATTGTTTATGACTCTTGGATTTAAGTATGTAGACTATAGTTATCCTATATAATAAAAGCCTAATATGATGTGTCCATTCATCCAGTCATCCGTTAACCAATCAAAGCATAATATGCTAATGATATGCCAAGGTCACTCAACCACTTGCTATGATGTGCACTGAACACAAGGGGGCAGATGCTCTGACTGGAAGGTTAGCTTGCTGCTGGGGTCCAGCTGATAGGGACTGAGTGAGATGGGTTGGACATGCCCTGGAGCCCTCCTGTGGTCTCTCCCTGGCTGGCCAACCTCCCGCATTCCTTCCCAGCCCTAATCATGTACCGGTGGGGTTCCTTGGCCTGGCCTGTGCTCTCTTGTGATCTGGGACCCTTCAGGGGGGTGCATCGACTGTCAGGTAGTTCCATATATATAATAAAAGCCTAAGCAGTGGTTGGCAAACTTATTAGTGAACAGAGCCAAATATCAACAGTACAATGCTTGAAATTTCTTTTGAGAGCCAACTTTTTTAAACTTAAACTTCTTTTAATGCCACTTCTTCAAAATACCACTCTCCCAGGCAGTGGTATTTTTTGGAAGAGCCACACTCAAGGGGCTAAAGAGCCACATGTGGCTCGCGAGCCACAGTTTGCAGACCATGGTCTAAGTGACCATTATGGCAGAATGACAGGAATGACCAGTCACAATGATGTACACTGACCAGCAGGGGCCAGATGCCTAATGCAGGAGCTGCCCCTTTGTGGTCAGTGTACTCCAACAGGGGGAGTGTTGCTCAGCGAAAAGCCAGGCTCACAGCTGGCAAGCACAGCGATGGTGGTGGAAGTCTCTCTTGCATCCACTGCAGTGCTAAGGAGCAGCAAGCTGATCAGTAAGGAGCGAGCATGCAGGAGGTAAGGAGCAAGGGGTCCCAGACTGTGATAGGGATCCTAGACTGTGAGGGGCGCAAGCTGGGATGAGGGACCCCCTCCTCAGCACTGGGCCTCTAGTAGATATATAATTTTCATTTATATTGGCAAAATTACTACAGTGTTTTGTTTTGTTTTTTTCCAAACATATGGTCTATTTTCTAAAATGTGTTAAAAATAACAGTGGTTTAATAACAAAAATATAACCTTTTAATTTAATTATAAATAAATCTTGGTTAAAAGTATTTTAAAATTAGCAGAATTTTAATTTTCACATGTGGAACTGAAAATTTTGTCAGTTAAATCTGAAGTCCTTTAAATTGAGGTCTACAAAATTGAGGGTTTACTGTAATGTTCTAGGGATGCCATAACAAATTGCCACAAATTAGGTGTCCTGGAACAACAGATATGTGTTCTCTAAGTGTTTTAGAGGCCAGAGTTCAAACTTCAGAGGCCAGTAGGTCAGGACTCCTTCCAGAGGCTCTAGGTGGTTCCACTCTTTGCCTCTTCCAGCTTCCAGAGTTGTCAGCATTCCCTGGCTTGTGGCTGTTCACACTCCTCTCTTCCTCTGTCTTCTCCTCTCCATGTCTTTCCTGGGCATATTTATTTTAAAGACAATTGTCATTGTGAAGGAATTAAAGCAGAATTAGGTAGACAGGGTAAGAGGTGGAAGAAAGAGGTATCATGGAGCTAGCTGAAACCACAAAATGCTTAACAAGAAAACAGGGCAGCAGAAAAATAGGGTACTTTGAAACGAGGATGTTTTTCTTGCAATTTGTATGACCCATTGACGGTAAAAAATAAAGCATTGTAAAAGGCCAGGAACCAATCAGATCAGTGAGCAGCATAGATAGACAAAGAGTAGGCCTTTAGCAGATATAAGGGGAAGAACAGAATGCTTTGGGGGCAACCCATTTGGGTTCCCTCCCTGAGCAGAGACCCTGTGTTTGGTTGCAACTAATTCCTGCCTTGTTTGAACTCCTCTGGTCCACGGCTTCATTCTTTGATTCTGTGAGACATGAACCTGGGAAGAATTTCTGCTCACTGGTTCTGGTATCAGTAGGATACAAGGCTGTATTAGAATTCTCTAAAGAGACAGAACCAATAGGGGATCTATCTATATCTATATCTATATCTATATCTATATCTATATCTATATCTATATCTATATCTATATCATCTATATCTATATCTATATCTATATCTATATCTATATCTATATCTATATCTATATCATCTATATCTATATCTATATCTATATCTATATCTATATCTATCTATAGATAGATCCCCTATTGGTTCTATCTATATCTATATCTATATCTATATCTATATCTATATCTATATCTATATCTATATCTATATCTATATCTATATCTATATCTATCTATCTATATATCTATATAACTATATCTATCTATATTTATGTCTATATCTATCTATCTATCATCTATCTATATCTGTAACCTATCCATATCTATATCATCTATCTATCTATCTATCTATCTATCTATCTATCTATCTATCTATCTATATCTATCTATCTTTCTATCTTGGTTACATCTTTTAACCATAATTTGCTTATCTAATCTAATAAAAGGGTAATATGCAAATTAACTGTCATCCACGACAAAGATGGCAGGACCCATAGCAGCCAGGGTGGGATGCTGGGGTTGTTACCCTGATGACTATGCCAGTATCCCATGCTGTGGACAGAATGCAGGGCTGCTTGACTAGGGCATGTTCCTAATGGCCGCCGCATGGCTCAGGGCACACCCCCAGTCAGGGGCTGCTGGGCTCCCTGCAGCTCAGAGCATGCTTACAGCCCAGTGGACACAACACAAAGTGTCCTCTGCACATGAGTTGTAGAGGAAACACCTTTTCTGATCACCCATTAGCTAAGCTCCCTGTACGTTGCCACGTATAGTGCTCTTGGTAACTGGATAATAAGAATCCAAGAAGGTGATCTAGGGTTTTTCCACCACACTCCTGGGCAAAAAAACTAAGGTCTGCTGCTGGAGGGACTAAGAAATGTCATATTCTGTCCTAGCCAGTTTGGTTCAGTGGATAGAGCCTTGGCCTGCTGACCGGAGGGTCCTGGTTTGATTCTGATCAAGCACATGTACATAGGTTGCAGGCTCCTCCCTGGACAGGGCCCAACTCAGGGTTCACCCAGGAGGCAACCAATTGAATTGTCCCTCTCACATCGATGCTTCTCTTTGTCTTTCCCTCTCTCTTCCAAGCTCTCTAAAAATCAATGGAACCATATCCTCAGGTGAGAAAGAAAGAAAGAAAGAAAGAAAGGAAGGAAGGAAGGAAGGAAGGAAGAGAAAAAGCCCATGAAAGACAAATCTTGAGGATGCCTAAAAAAAGTTGTAATTTTTTTGTGATGAAGGGACTGGAGTCTGTGTTGATGAAAGCACCTTGGCAGCTGTAACAGTGGCAGCAGCAGTGCAGTGATGGGGCTGACGCCTTCCCCTGATCAGCCCAGTCACCTCCCACAGAGGGAAGCAGACTGATGCTTAGGGGAGCGGGCCTAAGCCATCAGTAGGGCATACCCTGAGGGCTCCCAGTCTAAGAGAGGGGGCAGGCTGGGCTGAGGAACCCCCCACCCACCCAGTGCATTGATTTTGTGCACCAGGCCTCCAGTAATTATATATGCTGCTAACATCAGTAAAGACACTTTTTCCACTAAGGTCACATTCACAGGTTCTGGGAGGTTAGGATATGTACATATATCTTAGGGGCACCATTTAGGCCCCCACCCCCACCCTGTGACCTGATAACCTTCACAATGTCCCATTCAAGCTAGAGATATTACAATTCTAAATAGGAAAACTGTGCATTTTAGTATCACCCTTAATGTAGAAATGAGGATGTTTTGCCCTTTTATTGTAGAATATCTGTTGTGAGGATGTCGTTAGGGGACAAGGGGAAACTGGAGAGAACTAGAACACGTCAGTGCAAGTGTTAAATGAAAGAACAAAATGAGCAAAGGAGGAAAGTGGAGATGGGGCTGAAATCCAAAGACAGCAGAAGCCAAGGCAACTCTAAAGAAACTGAGTATGTATATGGCTTCCATCCCAAGTCAACCTGAGTCTACCAAAACTTCTCTTAAAGGCACATGGATGCCCTGAGCATTTTGTCAAAGAGCAGTAGGTCTGGGAGAGGGTCTGAGATTCTGCATGACTGGTAAGCTTCCCAGTGCCTATCTTGAGACCACAGTATAAGTAACAAGGGCTTAGGCTGGAAGTTGGTAACTGGAAGACAGGAAGGCCTTAGTTGCATTGGGCACATGCTGGTGGGAGCAGAGTCCTTCAGTCTGTGAAGAATTGGAGAGAAGGCACTTCTTTTCAGTGTCTTTACAAAATTCCAGTTGAATGTTGCCAAATATCTAATTTTTAAAAAAAGTATTGTTATAAAATAATTCAATATCCATGTTGGCAATGTTTTTCAAAGTTCAAAAACAACAAGCAGGATAAATACATAAAAATACATATTTAAAATGATTGCTATTGTGTAAGCTCTAACAGGTTGTTCTTTTATGCCTCATTTGTACATTGAACAGATCTGTGACTCTTTTTGTATAAAATAGTAATTATTAAAAACATTGTAATTGATAAATTGAAAGATAAAAGATGACCGACAATTTACCATTGGATATCACACTTACCCGTAGTCTGTTCTGCACAGCATGCCAATGAAGCTCTGTTCAGAATACACCATGTCAGGGAGGAAATGAGACATTCCAAGGGCCATTAACTTCTCCACCAGAGATCTTGGGGATCACTGCAGTGTTATTTAGTATCAATGTTTATTTAAATCTGGTGCAAGATGGCAAATTTACCCTGCTCAATGGTCCTCAAACTTACACTGGCTTACATGAATGTAGCTTAATGACCCATTGACCGTCAGCTGTGGTGTTACCTTAGGAAGTAAAGAGTGACAGGAGAGAGGGTGGCCTGGAGTAGTTGATTTTAATGTAGTATAGATATAAAAACTTTTTTGTGTGAGAGTTACCATGGTTACATCAGCTGATTTGATTGACAGTACAAATTTAAGTTGATCCTGATAATTGGCACTCTCTTAGCTCTCTGTGGTCATAATTGGCTATGTGTTTAGATTAATGAATCTACTCTGTTGAATCTTCTAAACAATGCTAGGTAATTTGGAGGAAATGGCTAAATTGTGTGTTTGGGTTTCCCTGGAAGAATATGGCTGCCTCTTTGTGTATAGATCTAGAACTTGAGATTTTAAAAGCTACAAACATTGGCAGAAATATGATTTCCAGAAGATGTGTAAGAAACAGTTGCTGAGGTGCAAGAAATATAGCAACTGTGTTTGCAGCTCACCATGTGAAGTTTGAGAGCCCTACCACAATATTTCCCTGTAGTAGAGTACAGAAAATATGATTTAACTAGAGGTCCAGTACATGAAAATTAATGCAGTGGAGGAGGGGTATCCCTCATCCCTGCCTGCTCCCTCTCATAGTCTGGGAATCCTCAGGGGCGTGAGACTACCTGGTGATCAGGGGAAGGCGATGCCCCCATCACATCTCTGCTGCTACCACTGCCAGCAGTGCAAGCTGGCCCTGGTTACCTGAGCCTTGGGCAGCCCTGTGTGGCTGGGCAGCTTCCATTTGAGGCTTGACTATGTCTCGGGCTGGCCCTGGGTGGCTGGGAGACTGAGGGCGGGTTCAGCCACACTGTGAGCCTGCTGCCCCCCACAGCTGAAAGGACTGGGGGATTCCGGCAAGGATAAAGGGACTGGGGGGCTGCCATCTTGTGGCTATGGGTGCCACCATCTTTGTGATGGCATGATGGTCAATCTGCATATTCCCACTTTATAGATAGGATTGGCAGGCAAACAAGTATCATGATATAGTCAAATAGTTCTGTGGTAAACAGACAGATGTGAGCAGAGCAAGGGTGATGGGCTAGGTACAGAAGGTCACCAAAGCCCAGGATGTCTAGCAATGGACAACTGTAGGGTGGAACCTTGCCCCCAGGGTGACCTTTCCTTCCTTAGTATAATATATCTATGGTCATGCAGTTTGGACCCCCTGACCTTTCTTCCCTAGAGATAACATCTAGGCCTCAGATGTATCTCAGCTCCAGGCCCAGAAAATCAGCAAAATCAGATAAGTGAGGCCAAGGCTGACCTCAGGACCAGTTGCATTGGATAATGACCCCGGTGCCTAGCAATCTGTGGAGACCTAGACCCTGAAAGGACACACCCTCAAAGCTGATGAATATTCTATTGAGACCCTCCCTTGAGATGTCTAAGATCTCCACCCTTAAAAGCTTTAAGATAGAGGACCCAGTGTGCTCTCCCTTTTGGAGCATGCCCAAGCCCCCCCCCCCCCCCCAAATGCCTCTCTGCCCAGGCACATCACCTTTACCTTCCTCACTTCTGAGCTCCAAGGGTCAATCCTTTGCCTCTATAATTTGTTTTCTAAACCCATTTCTTTTATGAACTACTTCATCCACTTCTGTGATTTTCTAAATAAATGCTCTCTTATAGTTTGAGTCTTGGCTCTGAATTCTTTCTTAGCCAGAACTCAAGTACCAAGGTTGCTGAACCCAGGTCCAACCTGACCCCACTGGTCTAACACCTAGTGCTGTTCCTGCTGCCACCAATGGCTCCTAATGTAGCTTTATTATGGAGAGTGTAGAGCCATTCAAAATGTTCCCAGAAAACCTTGCAGAAGTACCTTCCCCATAGAAAAGAGACTACTCTGCAGAGCTCAGATGTGATGTAGCTCAGGATCTTTGGCTGAACTGAGAACTTTGTGAATGTGACAGGGGTGTAGAAAAGGTTTGGGCTTTATGTTTTACCTTAGATTGTTGTTTTCAAGACCTATTTTTTTTCTGTAAGTAAAAAAGAAAAAAATCTAACTGGCAAACCCAGTTTGTAATCTGTGAAGTTCAAAGTTAGAAAAAGCAAGCAAGGAGAAAATACAGGCCAGAGCACACACTCTGTTCACCGGAGCACCTTACTGTGAATTGCCAATATGATATTCCAGGTCTGCTATCATTACTCGATTGATAGTGGCTTCCTAAAACTCTGACTTGGCAGAAATTCTGAGGCCATGAAAGAGTGCATGATGGATTAGCAATGTCTGGTAATAGACTAACTATGATTCATTAGCAAGGTCTGGTAATAGACTAAGCAGGTTCATTGTACTGCAGTTTTTCCATCCTCGGTATTAATGACATGCTGGGCAGAGTAATCATTGGTTGTGTGAGTGCATGTGTGAGGTATGTCCTGGAGTCTACCCACTAGATGCCACGAGCACTCCTGAGTTGTTACAACTAAAAGTACTCCCAGATATTGCTAAATATCGCAGGGGACAATATCACCCCACATTGAGAACCACTGGTCTAGTGTAAAGCCACCAGTCCTGTTGGGCTTATTTCACTCATCTGTGGATCATAGTTTAAGTGGACCATTGCTCCCTCTTCAAGGGAGCCCATTCAAAAATAGCACATTGTATACTAGGTCAGTTTCATGATGGAGGAAAACATTTGTGCTCTTTAAAGGGAAGTCCTACTTATGGTCAGCAGATGGGGACCCAAAAAAGTCTTGTCTCCAGCCCTGAAAAGCCTTATTTAACCAGCAAAATCAGCTGGAAGATTTGTAGTTGTTAGTGATCACTTCCAGCTCTGTTGCACTCACAGCCAAAAAGAACTTGAGTAAACACAGACTCACCCTGCTTACAGGACTGAGTTCTGAAAGGTTTGACGTGGAGTCTCTCATTCAAGTTTCCCAAAGTGTGGTCCTCACATGCTTTGTACACAAATGTTCTTAACTGGTATGATGCCAACCTTTAAATTTCATGAGATGTGTGTTCATCTTGATAATAAGTGTGCATATGTGTGTGCACAGGGAACAACCTGCACACCAGACTCATAGTATGTCTTTTAAAAAATATATGTCATGTGTACATATGCATGTACAAAAAATGAGCTGATTTAATGAAAAGAATTGAGCAGAGTAGATAACATATACTCTGGAAAGTTTCCTGTTTGCTGCTGTAACAAATTTGCACAATTATAGTGACTGAAGATAGGACAAATTTACTGTCTTGCAATTCTGGAAGTCAGGAGTCCAAATGTGATCATGTGGGCTAAAAAACAATGATTGGGAGAGCAGTGTTCCTTCTGGAGTTTCTGGGAATACTGTTTCCATGTCTTTCCAGCTCTGGAGTTGCCCACATACCTTGCCTGTGACCCCTTCCCCCACTTTAATAGCACATGACTCCAACCTTTGCCAATGGTGTCATAGCTAATTTTTCTAACTCTGATCCTTCTGTCTCCCTCTTATAAGAACCTTTAGGATTATGTTGGTTCTCCTGGATAATTTAGGATAATCTTCCCATGTTAAAATCCTTACTTTAATCACATCTGAAAAGTCGCTTTTGCCATAACAGGTGACATACTCATAAATTATTAAGGTTAGATATAGATATCTTTGTAGGGAGGAGCATTATTCAGCATATCCTAGCATGTAAAAAAAAAGTCATCAAGGTGAGGTATGACTGAATGAATGATATTTGGGAAGCCTTGGTTTAGTTATCTCTTTTTTTATTTTATTGATTTTTTTCAGAAAGGAAGAGAGATAGATAGAGAGTTAGAAACATCGATGAGAGAGAATCATTGATCAGCTGCCTCTTGCACACCCCCTAATGGGTATGTGCCTGCAACCACATGCCCTTGACAGGAATTGAACCCAGGACCTTTCAGTCCACAGGCCGATGCTCTATCCATTGAAATAAACCAGTTTCAGCAGTTTAGTTATCTCTTACTGTGTAGCAGATGATCCCAAAACTCAATGGTTAAAAAAACACACACACTTATCTCATCATTTTGTTGGTTCTTCTCTCTCTCTCTCTCTCTCTCCCTCCCTCCCTCCCTATTTCTCTTTCTCTTGGCTATGGTAAAGGTGTCATCTGGAGCCATTTCAAGGTTCAGTGGGGACAGGATCTGCTTCCAAATTCACTCATAGTTGTGGGTGTGGTTCAATTCCTTGTGATTGAATGGAATCTTAGCTTCTCATTAGCTGGTGGCTGGAGGTGGTAGAAACTTCTGTCTTCATCAAAGTGAACAAGAGAAAGAGAGAGCATGAGAAAGATGAAGTCACAGAGTTTACTACCCAATCCCAGAAGTGACATCCCCTCACTTTGCCACATTCCAGTCATTAGAAGGGTGTCCCTGTGTTCAGTCTACAGTCAGCAGGAGGGGATTCCACAAGTCCATGAATCAAGGTAGTAGGATCATTGGGGGTCATTTCAGAAACAGTCTCTGTCCTTTTTTTAGGTCCTAAGTTTTCTACTAATCTATCTGACACGAAGTTCCACCCATTATCAGAAAAGTGACTACTCTATGGATTTGCTAACTTGCAGGGATCTGAGAGTCCTGCCTCCCTGTTTTGGATAGAACAGAGAGGACTGTGAAGAGCTATATTACCACTGGATCTCTTGGTTTCCCTAGGAGTCACAAGATCTTTCTCTGTGACTCCTTCCCTATTTCCAAATATCCTCTTTCATGTTCTTCCTAGATTTTAAATAATTGATTTTAAGAATAACTATAGAATTCGGTGTATTGTTTACAAGCCTCAGGTACAAGGAGGATAAAACCTAAGATTTTCCTAAACAAAATAAAATCCAAATCTGAGCTCTTGATCTTTAGGGTGCTAGGACATTCAATCCCAAAAATGAATCTGCATGTTAATTATCTGTGTCTTTCTCCATAACTTTGTCTCTCTTTCCTTCAACCCTCAATTCCCTTTCTCACAACTTTTTGAGTTTCAGTCCGATGATCAAAGATGTTTGAAGAATCCATGTTTTACAACTGGTTGATTCTACATACTGACCTGTGTGGCATCTAAAATAGTCAAATGATGTGCTCACTTCAACAGCACATATATAAAATAGTCAAATGAATCTGGATCTTTAATGAAACTCCAACAGTGGGGGGAAGAAGGGTTGTAACCCATCCCACTATTCTTTTGACATTCTTTAAGTAAATGCTGACTCTGACTAATATGTAGCTTGTAAAAGATATGCATGTTTGTATAAGAATTCTAGGAATTAACTTCAGAAGATACAGACTCCAACCTTCCATCATCCCAGCTCTAGGAGAATTGCTGACTAGGATGATGTAAAACCAGAATGACACATACCAGACCATCACTTGACCAGTTTTGAGGTCCTTATTGGAATGGACTGTGCTATCTTTCAACCCTTCCTCTTGATCTCTTGGTTCTGCTTTCCATCTCCCTCCTTATAAAAATCTCTGCCTGTTCTGAGATCTTGAGATGGGCTTTGGACAAGGGTCCCCCATTTTTTCAGGTGGCCAACACTTGAATAAACTTCTTTCCTTTTTTACCCCTCTCACAAGTTTACCAAAACCTGGGTATCAGTTACGAAACAAGATGGTAAAATGGATTAGAGCGTGTTCTTTACATAGTTTGAAGTTCAGTTAATTTTCTCTCTGGCTATTAGGATACACTGGACATTACTTGTATGAATTTAATTTGGTGACCTTTTTCAGCTGACTCAATCATTTTTACCTGTTTTGATATATCCTCAAATTCCTGAGGATAGTAAACAGAAAAAGATAGCGAGTACCCATAAACCTGTGGGTTCTTGAGCAGTGGCTTTGTGTGGGTAGAGAATACGAAGGGCTGGTCCTGCCCTATGATGCCTAGATGGATTGCATTCTTGGGAGATAGTGTTTGGAACACACAGTGCTATCCTACCTTGATTTGACTCATATCCTATATACTAAAGAGATAATATTCAAATTAACCCTCACAAGATGACTGCCTACAACCAGACCTGCAGGGTGGTTAGTAGGGGACAACCAAACGACTGAACAAGCAGGCTGTGTGGAGTGACCAGGCTGGTGGTGGGTCTGTGAGGGGTGACCAGGACAGCAGGGGGAGCAGTGGGGGCAACCTGGCTGGCAGGGGGGCAGTTAGGGGCTACCAGGATGGCAGAGGGGGGCAGTAAGAGGTGACCAGGGTAGGGGGGGAGCAGTTAGGGATGACCAGGCCAATGGGGGTCAGTTAGTCAGTCTCAATCAGCTGATGGGGACTGGGTGAGATGGGCCAGACACACCTTGGAGCCCTCCCATGGTTCCTCCCCATCCAGCCCCCATTCATCCTGATTGAGACTGGGTTAGAAGGTCATGAGCACTCTGGTTTCCCGATAGGCCAAGGGATCCCACCCATGCATGAATTCATGCACTTGGCCCCTAGTTCAATAACAATAACCAATTATCCTGAACGTTTAAAAAGCTTTATAAGAAGAGTATATTATTATTTTTTTCCTATTTATCAAAGGGAAATGTGGGCTTAAAAAAATAATTGGGAATCCTTTCTTGCTAGTAATCTTTGAATCCAATACTAGGCACAGAGTTAGCACCCTTAAACATTTCAGGGACTATAAACAAATGGCACAATCATTCTATAACCCTCTTCATGCTTCAGTGTCCCTACCCTGTACCCTTTAGAAAGAATTTCATCTTTCAAAACTATGAATTTTCCTAGCTATTAAAATATATGTAGAAATTAATATGAGAAAGCAACAACACATTGCATTTTTATTACACTCTAAATATTTTAGAGTTTTTTTTTTATAATCATTTAGAAGGGATCCATAGATCATTTTATAAAAATGAGTTTCCTCGCAAATTTCTAATTAAAATGAGAGACTATCCTCTTTTCAAAGTGATTATTTGCATCTATACTACTCTGTGTTAAATAGTCCTAGAAAAAATGATATTCCTGTGTCTCACCAATAAAGGTTGTGCTTACCTGAGTAGACACTACAGAAAATGAAACTGGAAAAGGCCTGCCCTGGAGTGGGAACATAATTGCCTTAAAAAAGTGGCTTCTTGTTTGTTTGTTTGTTTGTTTTGTTTTTAATTAGAGACAAGACAAAGTAGTAGTAAAACAACCTAAAAATGAATTATTTTAGAAAACAGAAAGTTAAGATCTGTTGCCTTAAGAAACTGTGTGCCATGCAGAAATTGATATTCTCAGTTCTTCAGATCATCCTGCAGGGATTTTTGCACATGGATAATCCCCAATGGAGGTGGTCTACAATATTTGTGGTAGATGATGTTTGCTTGTCCTAGGAAAGTAGATGACTATGTCGTTCATTCAGGGGCAGCTACTGAAGCCGGTGAAAAAGGACCATGGAAACAGCCACACCAGTGATCCCAGCTTCCATCTAATTTGTATTCTTGTTACCCTTTCCTCTCCTCTCCTCTCCTCTCCTCTCCTCTCCTCTCCTCTCCTCTCCTCTCCTCTCCTCTCCTCTCCTCTCCTCTCCTCTCCTCTCCTCTCCTCTCCTCTCTTCTTTCCTTTTATTTCTTCCTTATTTAACTTTATTTTCATCCTTTCTCCATCCTTCTTCAGCCTGTGAGCCTTCAATAACATGTCACCAGGTTTGCAAACCCAGTTCTTTGGGATTACCATTTTGATATATTTTTTTTTGGGGGGGGGAGGGAGGATTGCTCCATTGTTGCCCCTCATAGAGGCATAAAAATAGTCAAGATCTTCCAACTGCAAGTTCCTGTTCTAGACACCAACTGCTGCTTGTGCCTAAGCCTCAAGGGCATGTGTCGACTTTCTGGACACTAAAAAACATGGCCCTGCTGTGATTGGGGTCTCCTTTTCTTCACTGCTCCCCAAGAGGCAGAAGCTGAGTAAAGATTTAAACGTCAATATGAATCACTTGAGTCAATTTTTTTATACCAGTTATTTCTCTTTTCTATTTTCTGATCTTAGTTATAGATCTACTGTCTAATTTCTACATAGGTTAGAAGTGAATCTGACTATAAAATAATAATACCATCTTTTCTCAAATACAATGTAGTTCAATGCCCTTATTCATTTAAAAATTAATTTATCAATGTCACATTTCATTCTTCACTTTGACATTTCCTTTACAGTTTAGGCTTAGATGCCTCTCTCCTAAGCTACCCACTGTTACTGCTTTCAGGTCCTCTCTAAAATGCATGATATTGTCCCAATTTTGATTATTTTATTTTTAAGTAAAATTTTTATTTATGTGAAAATAATTAAAATGGAGTCAGTGTGACTAGTCCATTATGAATGAGTATAATCATGTTTGAAAGCTCATTTGAACCATCAGACTTCCAATGCTGCAGCATTTTTTGCCATTTATATTTGTGATTATTTATACATTCCACTCCTCTCTTCCTTCAGGAGGATCATACTATTCACCTTTGCAGCTTCAGCACTTAACATGCCACAGGCACTTGGTTAGCTCAATCACCAGGAGCTTATATGGAAAATTTCACAATTTCAATGTGGTAACTAACAGATAACCTAAAGGCTTTCCTGATGACCAGCTTAGGGTATTTCGTAGGATACATCATTCAGACTGGGAGTATCATGCATTCATTCATTTCAGCAGTTTCTTATCATCTAGCAATAGACCTGTCTTGAAGGGGATGATTGAATGAATTCTCCTGGGATGAAATTAATTTAAATTTTGGTTTAAGCTATATAAGTAGATAGTGCTAGATAAGTACTTGTTGGAGTCTATTGCCTAAAAGGCATAAAAAAAAGATGAGGATGATAGCCACATAAGTGTGCTCCTCTTCTGTACCTTAGAGTAGGGAAAAAACAAACCCCAAAACAAGCACTGGAGGACTCTTCAGACCCCTGCCATCATTTGTGATGCTTTGAAGATATGTCAAAATGTTTTCCTTTTCCATTTTTTTCTGAAGTGATGATTTTTTTTCTTATAAAGTTGAAAAAACAAACAAACAAACCCACACTGTCTTTTAAACAGCAGTGTGGAATAGAAAAAAAATAGCCCTAGGTGCTTAAGCACTAGCGATTTTGAGTTCTACCCAGGGAAGTCTTTGCCATATGACTCCCCGAAAATGAATGACTCCAACAAGCATGGGAAGTGTGCTGTGGGGCTGCAGGGCTCCTTGGAACTTGTAACCAACCCAAACATTTTTTATCAGCTCCCAACAACCCACAAGTCGATAACAAAGGGGTTATTCAGCAGCCAATCCAAACCCAAACAACAATGGCCTTAAAAATAAACAGCCCAATCAAAGTGACATGGATGTGGCTTTGAAACAATAAATATTAGCTCTGTCACTGCTTAACTGCATCAAAGAGCCACATTCTCTGTGGCTGTCACCTTAGAAAACCTCCGAGGGAGAGAGAAAAACTCCCCAACAGATTGCATTGTGATTGCAGCTATAACTTCAAGTTGCCTTGAACTTTTTGTTCATTGGTTTTAAAAATTATTTTAAAATTAAACTTATTGGGCACAATTTTCAAGTGTACAACTCAGTAAAACATCATCTGCACACTGCATCATGTGCCCATCGTCCCAAGCAAAGCCACTTACATGTGGACTCTAATAAACAGAATAAACTGACAAGCAAGATAGAAACAGAGGCACAGATGCATGGAACAGACTGAGAGGTCAGAAGGGAATGGTGAAAGAAGGTGAAGGGATTAAGCAAATACACACACACACACACACACATTCACACACACACACACACACACACACACACACACACAACGATTTCATGGTGATAGCCAGAAGGAAAGGGAGTTGGGGGTGAGGTGGGAGTGGTAAAGGAAAGGAAAATGGGGACAGAAAGTTGCCTTGAACTTCAAGTCAGTCTCCTCTGTTGGCTATTTTGTAGACACTCATCATGAAGAGAATCTGAGATTTCTCCCACATGACTGTCATTCTCTATATCTTTAAATGTAAAGGGTGGGATATGTCCAGAGAAATAGAAGGAAGACCTTGTTTCCTTCTGCACCACCATTACATTCTAATCTCATTTCACCCTATACGTTTGAGGAGAAAACATTCAATTACCACACTCTTTCCCCCCAAAACCCCGGCCCTGCCATTTTTATAACTTCTAGAAAGAACAATCGCAAATACGTGAGTAATGTTCTCAACTTTGGTCAGTCAGCAAAGTGGTCAGAGTAGTTTACTAACAAGAAGAGAATTAGGTAAAAATAAACACATAAAATTAAGGATGAAAAGAAACATGTTGTTATGTACATGCATATACTGTATTTATTTTGTGGGGAGAGATCACTGCTCTTCTACATCAGTTAAGACTCTGATGGCCTTTTTAGTATCTCCCAGGTTTATTTTTAACAGTGATAAGGAAGTCATTAATCCATACAGTCTCCATTCCTAGAGCATAATGGTGAAATCTGCCATAATTAAGAAATGCCAATTTCAGTTTTACACACTATATTCCTTCCTCTTTATTACCCCAAGATTCTTTCATTCACTGCTCAGAAACTCATTTCTTCCTTCCCTCATTGCTTTCAGATGGTGTATGAATTACTAGGGGTAGGCAATGTCTAAACTATGTTGCCTGCTTAGGGTTAAAGTTTAAGGGACAGACAGATACATGACTGACTGACTATAGAACCAGACAAAATAAGTTCCTACTTTGGCACCTTGTTGAAGAAGAAGACACTAATTGTGATTATCCGCCTAGTAGTAGAAAAATGAGTAATAGTCAAGGCAATTTTGCATCATACTCTTGGCCCCTGTGGAAACAGCCCTCATGGTCTTGGCAACTGACTTTGTTCCTCAAAGGGAGGACTTTCTATTTCCCTGATCTTGACTTCTTTGTTTAAAATAAAACAACAGGTACTTAACCTGAGTCAAGTACCTGCTTGACTTTTGAAGCTTGAATCTTCTCATCTCTTTTCAAGCCAGACACAAAGGAAATGCACAGCAACAAGAACTTGACAAATAAACAAAACATGGTTATCAGAGGGTCTGGTTTGGTGACAATGTGGCTTCATGGAGAAATTTGAATATCACTCAGGATGTGGGTGGCTTCTGGCTTCCAGCGTCAGAGGACATGATGACTGTGTGTTTTGTGGACAGAGAACTTATGAAGAACCTACTCTGTGAACTCATTTACTTTACTTCATAGGGTAAGGAGATGAAATATTAAGCATTGGCTTAAGATCCAATTCTCATGTGTTTTAAGGCTGAAAAAGATGAATGCATATATGTTGACATCTGCCTCTTTGCTAAGTTTTCACTGTTCCTTACTATCTTTTCTCTCAGTGCTTTTATACAACAATATGGCCAGCCCTTAACCAGCTGCTTAACAAGGTTTGACTTTAGACTGTTCTAAAACACACACACACACACACACACACACACACACACACACACACAATGACTAGGGAGGGAGTGAGAAAGAGAAAGAGAAGGGAGAGAGAGAGAGAGAGAGAGAGAGAGAGAGAGAGAGAGAGAGAGAGAGAGAGAGAGAGAGAGAGAGAGAGAGAGAGATTTGTTTTTCCACTTATTTATGCATTGATTGATTGCTCTTTGTATGTGCTCTGAATGGGGATCAAACCCTCAACCTTGGCATATTAAGAAGACACTCTAACCAACTGAATTACTCTGCTAGAGCTAGACTGTTTTTGTTTGTTTTTTTTAATCCTCACTATGTCTGGAGTCAGACTTGAATAAAAATGAAAATTTCAATTCCCCAAAGAGCCTCAGGCTGAGCAACATGGAAGCTTATTTAGAAGTAATGTAAGTCCCAGAGTTCAGGCTGATGGTGTGGAGTATGTTCTCTCTGATTCAGTTCCTCTCTATAATCCCTGGACTCCAAGCCATCCCTTCTATGGCACACAGTTGGAATAGCAGGGGTAATCATGGTTCAAACTAACAATGTAATTACATCAAAAGCTTTTCCAATGAAAAGACCTACTGCCAACTCTAAAGAGCTTTCTAATCTTTAAGTGATGTGTTTATTTTGAAAAGTAAATAATGAATTTTGGAACAGAAGACTGCCATAAGGTAAAGATGGTGGGAAACGAAAAGAGGGAATTTTGAGACGGCCTACATTCCTCAAGCAGATGGACAAATGCTACTCAGAGATTGTTACACAGGATTCTGAGCAGACAAGGGGCTGTTCAGAATGGTTGCAAGACCATCTTTACCTGCTTCAGGCCCTATCACCCTCAAGCCACCTGATGTAAACTGAAAATGTAGACATAATAAAACTTGTAAAATGCAGTTTCATGGCCATATGAGCAAATATAATTTAGAGTTAGCTTGTAGAAGGAAAATAAAAACAGCACTAACATGAAAAGGGCAGCTCATACAAAGGGAGAGGCAGAGTTGAGAGCATCTCAATGTCTCTAAACCCCAATGAAGTCAGGTTTCTTCACTATGAATGTATGCTGGTGGAAAGGACTATCTTTAGAACATTGGTGTTAGTGGCCAGCAATAGATGATGTAGTTAATTAAGCACCTCCTTCTTGCAAACATATGTTGTAGTATATTTTCCTGCTTAAAAGATAAGAAAAGGGGTGCACCTCAGAGGGAACAATCTTGGAAGTGGTGCTATTTAAGCAAATTACCCATTACTGATTCTATCAGAAGATTGGAAATTGAAGGAGTGATCAATATTAATAAGTAGCCCAAGCCAAGCAGTTATCTACTATGTTAGTGGAAGGGCCTTGGACAGGTAGCAAGTAAATCTCCTTAGGGAGGGTCAAGAGGTCTGCCTCACTTTAAATCACTTTTCATTCTACTTACCAACCTTCCTAAACAAGATCTGGGGAAGGGCCATACATAATCTGGCATTAGTCTACCCTTGGGAAAGAAACTTCTCTACATCGTAAGTCAATGATACATGAAAAGGCAGATTTCCTTCTCAAAATGGAATATACCCAGATGGAGCTGTAGTGAGATCCTGGTTGTTAATATTAATGACAATGTAAAAAATGCAATGATTGTTCATCAAGTAAAATGATGGGATGCTTTTAATTTCCCTTTGGACATTTAGTGGTATTCATAGTTCCTTCCTGCTCGGTATCCATTTCCACCACACACTCCTCCATTTCCACCACACACTCCCCACTTCTTGGTGGGGTACCTTACATGCAACTTCCTTTTGTGGAATTAGTGGTGAAATTATCTATGAAGATATCCTGGCTTTCCTTAGCCAGTTGGGAAAATCCATACCCCAACTTGGGCTGTTAGGCACTTTATTCATGGATATTGATTCTTTAAAAATAATATTTAGCAAGGCTGGAAACAACAATAATGGAACTAATAACTCCCATGCCCAGATGTAATGACTGCTACTTGGACATCTGTGTTCATTCAAGCCAGGTCCTTCTTCTCTTCAATGAGTTTGATCATGTCCTACCTTCAATTTCTAATCGTCTGATGGAGGCAGCAATGGGTACTTCAGCTCAAATAGCACCACTTCCAAGAAGTCATCCTTGATTATTCCCTCAGAGGTAGCTGTCCCACCACAGTTACTAGGCAGTTTTAATATCCTTCCTAGCAGTCTTCACTATCTGACCTTATCTTGTTTATTGTGTATCTTCATAATATATTTAAGTAGTTTAGCCTCATAGAGTTTTCTGATTAATTATAATTAGGGTCCTCTATACTGAAATAGTAATTAAAACACCTGCATGTGTTTTTCTCTATGATCTTTTGGTGTGGAGAGTTAGAGAAAAATGCTTTATTATTGTTTCTCTCTCAAAAACTATGTAAATAATTATCTAAACTTCAGGTGAACCATGGAAAACACACACAATGCATTTCTTTCAGTGGTAGAGTACCAGGGATTTAAAAGTTTACCCAACTCTTTCAGAGGTTGTGACCACCAATAAATTGCTGAGATGATCAGTGTTAATGATGTAATAAACTCAGTGTTTATTTGGCTGGGATATTTAGTAAAAGGCAAAAGATTTATGCGGTCTGAAGAGAAACCAGAGCATGGCTGGGATATTTAGATTATCACTATTTTTTTATGAGCAAATGTAATTGATTCAAGCTTTCAGGATTGAGAGATAAAGAAATCTATGAGTGTATTTTATCAAATAAAGTTGTGCTTAAGAGTTAGGTCCATAACTATACCCTGGAGTAACTAATTGGCTTGAGTAGTTACACAAAACCAACATGTAGAAAGTGTAGATGTGTGTTTATAACACATTACCACAGACTGGAAGGCTTATAAACGAGGGAAATTTATTTGTCATGGTCTGGAGGCTGGGAAGTCCAAGATCAAGGAGTTGGTAGATGCATTGTCTGGAAAGAGTCCTCTTCCAAGGTGACCATCTCTTTGCTATAACCTCATGCAGTGGAAGGGACAAGGGAAATTTCTTGGACTGCTTTTTCTAAGGACTCTACACTCATGACTTAATCACTCCAGAGGTCCCAGCTCCTAATGCCACCTTGGAGGTTAGTTTCAACACATGCGTTTGGAGGGACATAAATATTCAGATCATAGCACTGAGTGCACATATAATACATATAAAAATGCCCTATTTTTGGTACACTTGATGTTTATATGAATGCATAATGGTGATAAAAATTAAGTGACATTCTAAAATCCATTTCTACTCTTTATATTTAGTGATAAAATTAATATTAATTTATGTTTTTACAATTGGACACATTACTAAGGATTTGGTTGATAGCTGAGATAGTCTATAAACTGTGACTAGCAAGGCAAGAGTGAGGAAGTATAATATATACATTTACTATTTTTATATTGGGGAGGAAATAGACTTGATACTTTTCTTTCTTTTCCATAACCTAAAGGATAGTAAGCATTGGCACAAATTGACCAAGGGATGGTGATGGGGAAGTGAAGGGAAAGAGCATGACTGTTGAATTCACAATTTGTCTAGGGCCCTGGGGATGATATGATGGAGTATAATAGAAAACACAACACTGACCCAATCTAAGATCCCACCCCAAAAAGTGAGACTTACAAGGCAATGAATAGACAGCTTGAAACTCCCTTTGGAGCAGAGATGCAAGACTAATTATAGAAAGAAGCATACTTCTGACAACTTTGACAGGTCTAAGTGAAACAGGCTTGGTGGACTCGACAAGTATCAGCTTGGTTTTCCAAATGCAGTGTGTGTTGGATGGAGTGACTGAGTACAATTACTTTTGCAAGGAGCTTAATCTTTTAGAATTTTCCTTAGATATTAGGAAAAAATAATCCAAACAGTTTGGAAGCATATATTGAGTGAATTTGCAAGGAATTTAGCATTGTGGTAAGTAAAGTAGATATAAGAAATTATAAAAAGTGGGCTGTATCAAGGAATGTGATTTCATGTTTTGAATCAGACTGCCATCGGGGTTTAAGCCTCACCCTTCCCACTTCCCCATGCACCCCCATTTGTACAGGCAAATAAGAATTGGGGGGGGGGTGCTTTCTCCTTTGGTACCAGAGGGACAGTCAACTCATTCAAGTCTATGCCCACGAGGGAGCTCTCACCCTCTACCTTAACCTTAACAAAAACAACCCTGGTCAGATCTCTTCTTTGTTCTGGCTGTAGCCATTTCTGACCTGGATGAGAGGTCTGGCCTGCTCTCCACGGACTCTAATCACACAATTCACAAATCTTTTTATACCTCTATGTGTGTGTGTGTGTGGTGTCACCAGCCTTGACATCTGAGCCAAACATTAGGAGGGGATCCAACCTGATTTTGAAAGGGGACTATGCTATGGTCCTTATCCTTAGGGAGTTGATTATAAAGTGGGAGACACAGCACCAGCCTACTCAGGGTTGCATAGTGTGACCTGCCAGTTCATGATAGGCCTTTACTTTTACTTGATGCTGTGGAGAATTGTTGTGTTTGCAATTGTTAATATTCTCTGCCCATATCAGCCCATGAGTAACAAACTGATTTGTTAATAAATCTTTTGTTATCTCTTACACAGAAGTTGTTTTCAGGAAGGTGTAAGGATGAAGGTGACATCTGAAAATGGAATCATTATTTCCTTTATAGGGAGTAGAGATTTAGCTGAATATCAGATTTCCTGATTCTGAGAAAGAGAAAATTCATATTTTTTGGAAAAATTTTGAAGTCATATTGTAATGAATAATGATGGGCTCCCTACCAGGAGAGATCAAGAGAGATGAAATGCAAAGGAAGAAATGAAGGCTATAGTGTGAAAGGTAAATGGGTATGAGGCAGAAAGTTCTGGAAAGCTAGAGAAGATGGAAAGACAAGGGGGACATTAACCAGAGTATGCTAAGATTAAAGAGTGGACCTAATTTAGAGGTTACTACCTATGAGGTATTAGACAAGTGAAGAAAAGTAATAAGACTACTCTGAAGGAGTCAAGGGTGCCTTTTAAATACTTGGAACCTATTCTTTTCAGCCCAGCATCATACTCTTTACTGACATGGAGATGCTCAATTTGTTCCCAGAATCCCACTGATTGACTCGTCCCATGAAAGGTGCCTCATGACAAAGTCAAGTATATGGTCACAGAAGACTACTGTATATGCAACCTGGTACTGAAGAGGAGGCCCCAGGTCTTCACATAAGGAATTAAAAAGAATGTTGTTCTACCTGAGAGAGTGCAAAGCAGACCCTGCTGATATAGCTCTCATTAGTTATTAAGCCACACTTTGAGAGGCACTGATGCTTAGAGCATAAACAAAGAGAGTTAGAGAAAAAAGAGTTCTCCAGAATAAAAAGTTTTATGGTAGCCCAGAGGGAAATTATGAAAAGTAGAGTGAAAAGAAAGATGAGATGGATTTTAGAGGCAGGACTGTTGCTAGCAAAGGCAGAGGGCTGGAATGTGCTAAAAGGGCTAGGGGGAGAAACTGTGATGAACACAGCCTAAGAAATAAGCAGATTGAAAGCAAAAAGAAATGTTGGTAAAGGAGAGAAGGGGTCCAGGAACCAAGAAGAGAAAAGATTGGATTTAATGTTCCTGTCCCAAAGGAAAACCTATTTGTTTATTATTTGTATTTGTATGTGCTTGTAGAATTTATGCCATTTGTTTAGGTTTCTGTATCCCATTTAGTGTATTCTATGAGCAAAAGACATATTTGTGTGATAACTGTATATAAACTCTGGATGACCACAATGTGATGTGTGGGTCTTTAGGTTACTTGTCAGGTATGACCCTCTTTGATATCTGCATCATTCCACAAAGAGTCTGGTTTTGAATTTACAAAAAGAAGAGATTTGGTTGAACTTGAAGACATTTTATGGAAAACAAGTTATAGAAAATATTGAAAATCGGCCAGAAATGTGTATGTTTTGATGTCTCACAAGTTGCCCAGGTGTGGAATCTGAAATCTTACTACCTGCAGGGCAGAAAATCAAAACCTGATCAGTTAATAGAACCCTAGAACATCCCAAGTGATTAATGCAAAACTAAGCACACCCAGAAACTTTTTACATGGCTTCTTTCAAACCTAGGACACCTGGGAACCCAAGAAGAAATATAGCATATACCTTTATCAAATAGACACCCATAATAAAAGTTCATGAGGATATATGATCCACCATGGAGAGTCAATAGATGCTTCTCATGGGGGATTTCAATTCCACATGACATAAAACACTAAAATAATGTAGACAAATCCAAAAAAATAGATATGATCACAATAATATAATTCAATTTATTTGAATTTCAAACACAAGCAAACTAATGTATGGGGTAAGAAATCAGGATAAAGACTATCTTTGGGGCAGTAACTCAGAAATACATAGAGGCCTCTGAGACACTGGCAAGCTCATATTTCTTGATATGAGTGCTGGTTTTCCACTTTAAAATATTTGTAAAAATGTGTTGAGCTACACAATTATGATTTATGCTATTTTTGTATGTTTGTATGTATGGATAAAGTAGTTTAATTTTTTAAAAAATGAATGTAAGTAAAAAGGCATTTTCAAGCTAAGAAGGTTGTCTCCAAAATTGACTCTGAAAGAACTGTTAAACCATGTACTTTGGTTGAAAAAATCCGAACCCATGAAGTTTGTAACTTTTGACCACCTTTTCCCATTCCTCCATGTCTTATTCCCCACTTCAGACAATCATAAATCTGATCTCTTTTCTATGAGTTTGATTTTTTTAGTTTCCACATATAAGTGAGATCACACAGTCTTTGTCTTTCTTTGTCTGATTTAGTTCACTTAGTATAATACCCTCAAGGTCCATCATTCTCAAAAATGGCAGGATTTACTTTTTATAGCTGAGTAGTTTTCCATTGTACATGTATATGCCACTTTTTCTTTATCTAGTCATCTGTTGATAAAAACTTAGGCTGTTCTGTTTTTTATTATTGAGTCACCTCCTCCTTACCATTCCTCATTCCTTCCCCCCCCCCGCCCCCATGGGGTAGAGAACAAAGCCTGGATTGTAAATCTGAGTCAACCCTGATTCTGTTTTATAAATTCAACATTATCAAACACCAACTATATCCCAGCCACAAAATGTAGATACTTGAGGAGCTTATTTATGTCTGTGTCTCAGGTTTATCATATAAACATAAATTATTATATGAGAGTAGTATTTGCTAGTTCCCCAAATATCTGAATAGCATTTAACACTAGTAGGTCCTGAAATTTGAGCTAATTGGAAAGGTTATATCTCCTGTGTTAGACAAGGTTACTAGTAAATAAAATAATGTGGATACAACATTTAACACGACAAAGAGACAATACTAAAAATGCCAATTACTTTCTGATTTCCTGGGAAGATGTAGTCTGAGAAATTTGACTGGCATTTTTAAAATATATTTTATTGATTTTTTACAGAGAAGAAGGGAGAAAGATAGAGAGCCAGAAACATCGATGAGAGAGAAACATCGACCAGCTGCCTCCTGCACACCCCCCACCGGGGATGTGCCCGCAACCAACGTACATGCCCTTGACCGGAATCGAACCTGGGACCTTTCAGTCCTCAGATTGACTCTCTACCACTGAGCCAAACCGGTTTCGGCATGACTGGCATTTTTATTTTTTATTTTTTCCCCATTACATTAAAAAAAATAGCCTGTTAAGATATAGTCATATAGATAAAGTTAATCAGATTGGAGAAAAATTATATCTGCTAAAATGGATTTGAAAAAGAAAAAAAAGTCATCCTCACCAGCTCACCTTTGCAAATGCAAGGCTGAAACTCTCTCCTGCCCACCAAAGATTTCTGCAGTGCAGGAGGGATGGAGCACGGGCTCCCTGCTGCCCTTGAAAATGACACTCCAACAAAAGGTCGTGGGATCTATCAGCCACTCATCTACTTGGAAAAATCAGACTTGCTTTATCGATGTTGGAAAGCAATACAGTGTTTGATTGTTTAGTAAAGAAGTTGAGGGGTCAAGAAAATGTGACTGAGCTGAGTAGAGACCAGGCAAGCCAAACAGAAGTTGGATGATGAGCCTCTCCAGTTACAAATCCCCATATCAGCTGGGAGGTTTTCTCCTGCACACCCCCCTCTTTTTTTTTTTTTTTTAACTGTAATTAAGTAACTATATCACAAAGTGATAACATAAGCAGAATCATTGCAAGAAACCAGGAATCCTACTAAAGAAGGAACAGAAGAAACAATGTAAGAAAGAATTGTCAACATGTGTTGTTAATCAGGCCAGAAGCCTTGGCTGTTGGATGCATTGACATTCCAGGGTCAGAGTGGATGCTCGGGTCAAAGACAGCCCATTTTGAATACATGGAGCTGGGATAGCAGGTTAGTGAGGGGTTGAGATCTGGTTGGCAAGTTATTTAACTCTTTCCAAACTACAGTTTTATCATGGGTAAATTAGGATCATACCATAACCCACAATTTAGAGAGTTATTGGGATAGAGAAAATGTAGTGTAGAACTTAGCACAATGAATGGCAAAGAGAAAGAAAGCAGTAATATGACTTTCTGTAATATTATTCCGATGACTAAGTTCTAGACACTAACTTCTAGAAGATTCAACCCAAAGAAATGGTCTCGGTTTAAAAATTAGTCCTAATTTATTAAAACAGTCACGAGGGATCATTTTGTATTTATGTTGCACTTTAACTCAGCTGTCTTTGGAGATCATGATTATAGTTGTGACTGCAAAGGAATAAATGACTCACCTGACTAAATTGAGAAAATGGATCAGGAGAAGTATGGTGTGTGTACTACTGATGACTAACAAATTGTGACTTACTTAGCAGCTTAAAACAACGCATATCTATTATCTCTCGGTTTCTTTGTGTCAGAGTCTGGTATGTTTAGCTGATTTCTCTGCTTGGAGTTTCAACCAAGTTGCAATCAAGTTGGCAGCCAGGCCTGGGGTCTCACCTGAGGTTGGGCTCTTCTTTCAGGCTCACTGGCTGCTGTCAAAATTCAGTTCCTTGTGGTTGTAAGACTGAGGTTCTCATCTCCTAATGTTTTTACCCTGTGGACCACCTAGAATGGCCATTTTCTATTGAAGGGCAATGGGAAAGCATCTCCTGCTTCTTCAGATCTCTCTGACTTTTATCTCTGACTTTAGAGCCTTTTTTAGAAGGGCCCACTTGCTTTCATAAGGCACACATTATGGAGAGGGTCTTCTTCTGAGCATGCTCACCAAGGCATATGGATTTGGGGGAAGGGGCATTTTAGAATTCTGCCTAATGCAGAGGGCAAATAAAAATCCATTAAATTATTACATATTTGCTTAGTTTTTTTTTTAAATCCTCACTCGAGGATATTTTTCCAATGATTTTTAGAGAGGGGGAGAGAAAGGGAAAGACAGAAGAAATATCAATGTGAGGGAAACACCTTGATTGGTTGTCTCCTGCATCATTCCTGACCAGGGCCTGGGAGAAGCCTGCAACCAAAGTAGGTGTCCTTGGCTGGAATAGAACCCTGGACCTTTTGGTTCGCAGGCTAATGCTCTATCCACTGAGCCAAACAGAATAAGGCTCACATTTGCTTAGTTTTTAAAGCAATAGTGGACAGGTAGAGCTTCACTGACAAGAAGTCATGTTTGGAACCCTCAACTGATTTTCTTTCATTCTCAGGATAAAATCTCTCCCTGTGCTATAGCTACATAAGGTGGGATAAGGCACTCAGATTGCACTTGGGAGGGAATGAGGAAGCAACCTCTATAGCCACTTAAGCCAAAATATCCTATGCAAGATCTGTTTTTCTGATTGCACATGAATTTTTCTCTGCAATCTTATTTCTAACACATCCAAAGAACACCATCCTAGCTTACCTAGGGGACAAAATGTAATTGGCCTAATTTAGTAAGCAAGTCTTCAGTTTTGTATTCTCATTCATTATGCCCTAACTTAGAACTCTATTGCTCTTCTCACTTTTCCTCCCGCAGTCTAAAAGGTATGTGTCTATGTAAGGCCTTATTCTCCCCATTGATAGAGCGGCTTCAACTCAACTTATTACCAAGCCTCCAGTTTGACATATTGATCTACCCAGACTCCTTGCCGAGGCTGCCTAATAGCTAACCCCATGATAATAGGGGATAAGTCATGTCATCTTCCCATACCTGGAAACTAGGGAGTCTTAGCCAGTGTTTCTCCAGCGCTTGTCAGATTTATTGTTCAGATTCTGGGTGAAAATGCATGAATGATATGAACACAGTGGGAAACTCTAAATCTATCTGAGAGCCCTGTTCAGAGCTTTGGTCAATGATCCAGGATTCATTATGTGATGGTTTGGTTTTTTTTCAAGGCTTCTTTTGAAGAGTTTTCTGCCTTTCCAGGTATTTCTAGATATTCTTTCCTATAACTTGCTCATTTTGGAGTATTGATTTGAGGTATTGATGCTGGTGACAATACCTGAACAAACACACACACACACACACACACACACACACACACACACACACACAAACTATGTATCTTGATTAGATAATAATTCAAATTTCTGGTATAAATATCAGACTCCTGCCATGAACACCCATAACGCTGACTTTCACCTTTGGTGAACCTATCATGGATTGCAATTCTTGTATCTATGTGGTTCTTTATTATGTACCCTTTCCCGCACCTCTATTCTCCACCAAGGCAGGACCTGAGTGTGTTTTGGTCACTCTGCATCTCCATTGTTCTCCACAGTGATTATCTTAGAGTAAAAGGTTAGTATGCATGTGTTGAATGGTTGAGTGATTAAATAGATTAATGGATGTTAACCTTAAATGCATTATATATTCAAAATTCCCTATAGAGTGGCATTATTTAACTCCTCAATATTAGAACACATCCAAACTGTGGTCTGCCTACCTTCAAGGAGTTAGAAATGGCCAAAAATTATAAATTAAAATTTACTCATTGTGCTATTACTTAGAAATGATAACTATTACATTTGATGTATATACTTCTACCCTTTACAGTCATTATTGCACAAAATTGAATGTGCGTGATATTTATTAACTTGCTCTTTCACTTGATATATTGTGAACATTTTCTAAGAAATATTGTCCTTAGCTCAATGTATCATAGTACCTGGCATTCCATCATAGAGATAAAGAATAACTTCTGTAACCCATCCTCTATTTTCTCACTTGTGAAATTTCTTTATAAAATTTTAGGATCCCTGACATATCATAATGTACTGTTGGATGGAAGGGCTCATCCCATGTTGACCCCTTTGACTGTGCCTTCTACCTCACCCTCCTATTAACATCAAGTTTCAGAATTATAAGACAATTTGTAATTTACTAGGTGAAAACAATATATTTTGTAATTTAATACGTTTTTTTTTCCCCCTTAGTTTATTAGGGTGGTTGAACTCTGTGATGGTCTGTTTGATTTGTGTGTCAACATGACCAGGTGATAGTACCTCGTAATTCAATCACTAGGACTAAGTGATGTTGTACAAGGTACTTGATTGATTTTACTAAGCTACATTGTCCTGGATAACCTGGGAGGCCCAATCTCAGCACTGAAAGACCTTAAGAGCAGAGCTAGGTCTCCATGGTAAAGAAGAAATCCCCCTTGTGAACATCAGCCTCTGCAGGTGCCCCAGTTCCAGCCCTTCTCAATGTCCTGCCCAGTGGATTCTAGCCTTGACTAACCAGCTGCCACAGTCATCTAAGCCAATTCCTTGCAATAAATCCCTCCCTATATACCTCCTCTGTTTGGACTCTGACTCATACAAATACTTTTTCATGTTTTAATTTTGTGAGTGCCCATTTTTTTTCACTTGCCCATATTCCTATTGGTGGATGTTTTTATTTATTATTATTTATTATTAGTGGGACAAGCTCCTTATTAGGTAAGTTAATCCTTCCCCTGTTTTCATATTTGGCAGCACCAATTCTTTTTCAGAAATTGACTAATCCATGTGTAGTATTTCATTAATGTCTGAAATAACTCAAAGGGAAATTTATTGGAAGGAAACTAGATTTATAAAAAATTTTGGGAGTTCTCCTATCTTTACAATATTGTTTCTTCATCCAACAAGAATAATGTGGTAGAGAGATTAATGTTTCTTCCCCTCCAATGTGCCCACCCTTTAGTCTCTGAAATCTATGGCTATTATGACCTTGCATAGTAAGAAGTGTGCAGCCCTGGCCAGTATGATCAGGGGTTAGAACTATGCATCCAAGGGTCATGGGTTCAATCCAGTTAAAAGTATGTACCTGGATTGCAAGATCCATCCCCCAGCCTGGGTTGAGGGTACATGCAGAAGGCATGTGTCTATCTCACATCAATCTCTCTTTCTCTCTCTCCCCTCCTCCCACTCCCTTCCATTCTCTCTAAAAATCATTGGGAAAAAAATCATATCTTTGGGTGAGGATTGACAAAGAAAAAAAGAAATGTGCATATGCAATTAAGTGAAGGATCTTGAGATGGGAGATTATCCTGGATTATCCATGTGGACCCAGTGTAACCACATGGATCCTTGTAAGAAAAAAAAAAATCAATTTTTAATTGGATTTTCCATGACTTGAAATTAAATGATTCCCCAATGGGCACAGTTCTTAATGTGGATTTATGTAGCATCTCAATTTTAGCTGAATAATATTTTTTTTAAATGACTCATCAAATGTTCCAAGTTGTCAGCTTTACCATTTATTTCTTCTTTATCTGAAAACTACACAATTCAATGGACTTTCTCCTGAAAACAAAATATTGGATTCTTAATTCAGCTATCATGACACACCAGGAAGCCAGATATCCAACAGTCAAAATACCTGGAGGAAAATAAATATTTACAAAGGCCATAAGAGAAAAGAGTCACTCCAATGAAGTCAGGGATTTTGTCACTTGGCCTGACAACCTTTTCTTCTGTAAAGAAGCCATAGGCAAAAACACTTATGTCATAAGCATTGCACAGCAGTCAGGAGCAGTGGGAGAAATTTAAAAATAATATCTTTATGTCTGGCCAAGATAAGCAGAATTGTTGAAATAAAATACCAGGAACTGACAGAGGAAGGTATAAAGCTGCTGTTTCATGCAATAATTAAGAACAGGAGAGAATAAAATCAAGTAAACAAGTGTCTTGTCATTCTACAACAGTGACCTGACCTTCTTCACAGGTGTTTCTGTTTGAAAGTAGAAAGATAACTTTCTAAAGATAGGAATCAGTGGGAAGCATGAGTAACTATTTATGGGTAAGTGGCAATTTCTTATATTTAGGAGGCATTCTAGGTCAAACTCTGTGGGGGTGATGGCATTATAGAAATTAAATAAAACAAAACAAGGAAATAGAAAAGCAACCACTTGATCACTTAGAATCTTACAACCCCAATAAATCAACTATTTTCATCCTATTGGTTAGCATGTCTGGATTTGCCACATACTTTTAACAAAATTTATAATAATAGTAATAATAATAGCCACCATTTATTGGAAGCTTCAATATACAAAGTGTTACGGATTGAGTATCCCCTAAATTCATATGTTGGTGTCTTGAACCAGAATAGGCCTTATTTGGAGATATGGTCTTTACAGAGGTAATCAAGTTCATACAAAGCCATTAAGTAGACATAATCCAACATGACAGGTTTGGGGACAGTCATACACACAGGAAGAGTATCATGCAAATGAAGATGAAGTTTGAGATCTGGGTAATGCTTCTAGCAGGCAAGGAGCACCAAGGATTGCCAACAACCCCTAGAAGACACAGGAAAGGCACAGAAATGATTCTTTCTCATAACCCTCAGAGGAATCAACTCTCTAATACATGAACTCAAACTTCTAGTTACCAGAACTGTGAGCCAATAAATGTCTGTTGCTGAACCAACTCACTTTGTGATACTTAGTTTGAGTGCTCTAGCACTGAGCTCTGTGTTAAATAAAGTACATGCAACATTTCATTAGATACACAAAGAAACAATGTTTGAGGTAATTACTCATCTTATCCCCATTTCACAGGTGATAAAGACACAGACTGAAAGAGATGAAATATCTGGAAAAGGTGCACATGACTTCGAGGTGGGAAGCTGCAGATGTCTCTCCAGGTGGGACAGATTCATAGGGCCAGGATCATATCTTGTTTGGCTTCACAGGACAGTTTATGTCTGCTACTTTCAGCCCAGCATCTGCCACATTCTCACCATATAGTTATTGGATAACTAAAGTTCAATGATTCTCATGTAAATTGAATGCTAGCATAGATAACACTCAACACTTTATTTCAGGGATGTTCCATATTCCTACATAGTTTTCATAATTTTTGTTTTTAAAGGCTGTACAAAATTCTATGAATTCATGTTACTGTCATTCTTTTATTGTTAGATTTACGTTGATTCCAATGTTTTATTCTTATAAATAACACTAGAGGCCAGATGCATGAAATTTGTGCCCTGGGGTGGGAAAGGTGTTCCTCAGCCCACCTAGACCCTCTCCAATCTGGGACCTCTCAGGGGATATCTGACTGCTGGGATCGAGCTTAAACAGGCAGTCAGACATCCCTCTCACAATCTGGGACCACTAGCTTCTAACTGATCACTTGCCTGCATGCCTGCCTGATTGCCCCTAACTGCCTCTCCCTACTGGCCTGGTCACTGTCTAACTGCCCTCCCCTGCCGGCCTGCTAGCCCCTAACTGCTTGCTCCCCCATGCCGGCTTGATCTCCCCTAATCACCTCTACCTTGGTCCCTGCCACTGTGGCTTTGTCTGGAAGATTTCCAGGTGACCTGGTTTAATTAGCATATTATTTTTTTATTAGTATAGATCCTGGTGGGCATCTTTGTGCCCAGATATTTTCCATTTTTTTTTTAGACAAAGTGTTCCTTATTTCCTTATAGTAAGTCCTCAAGTTTATGAACATTTCTACAGTTACTATAAGATATCAATACATTATCAGTGTACTTTCTCAAAGACTTCTGCAAATGAATTTTATTGATATACATTCATAAATGTAGAGATTTCTCAACATTCACATCAGTATCAAGTTAAAATTCACAGGAATATTTAAACTCAGTTAGGTCATAATTGTTTTAAATTTGATCTTTTTATTTAAAATCTACTTTAATAAGTATACTAATTGCACTAATTCTTATTGTTTATTAAAAATGTAAATTAATTTTGAACTGCCAATGACAAAGCTAGTTTTAAATCCTGAGATTAATTACATAAAAAAATGAAAACACCAATTAAATGAGGTTAGCAGCTGATAAAATTTATGAAACTGAGGTCATATGGAAGTAGTATACCTATACAGTTAAAATACGATTAATGAAAATGGATACAGGTAAAAATATATCACATATTGACCAAATGGAAGTATGTAGTGGCCAGTTAGAATTTTATAAAACTAACAAAGATAAGTTGTAATGTGTCTTAAAATTATAATATGAAAAACTCATTCTTTTATTGTGAATTAGGTTGAAAGGAAATTAAATACTTAAATTGTGAATTAAGATTAATTGGAAAAGAAAGAGTAGCCTAGAGATGTCATTTCCTGCCCCACTCCTTCCTGCAACCTCTAAGATGTAGAATTCAGTTTATATTTGGAACTTAAAAGTTAGCTTTTTGGCCACACCAGATTTCCTATCTGTGACCTATTACAGTCAGCTCAACCAAAAAGCATACCATAGACAAGCTGGGCCTAGGCTATGTATTATCTGAGCAAATGCTATAAAGACAGTAAGATTTTCCTCTTCACACTGCTCTTACTAAGTGGCTACTGAAGTCTATGGAGTGGGGGTTGGAGAGAAGAAGGGATGGGGAGGGAGAAGGCAGAACAGGACATAATGGAATGAAAGAAAAATCAAGAGGAAGAGAAGGAAGGAAGGAGACAGAAAAGAAGAGGAGGAAATAAAAAGGGGATTAAATGGAGAGGGAACAGAGAGGTGGTCTGGGCAAAAGGAGGGATATGGAAAATAGGGAAGGAGAGGGAGGAAAGAGGGAAGAAAAGAATTTATGACATAAAGACAGACACATAAATATTGTTGGCACAGAATAAAAACCCTTCCCTTCAGTACAAAATATTCAATTATTTTTAACAGCCCAGTATTTTAATTGAATTAATTGATGGTTTGCTATGAATGGAAATGAACTAAAACAATAATTACATTCAAATCAGATATTAGTTTTTTTGTTTAATTAAAAAAATGCACCAAAGAGTCTTTAAGCAGTAAGTTCACTTGTGAAGGTTCGGAGCCCTGGATTTCTCTCACCGGGGACCAGCCTTGGCCTATGCAGGGCTTGGTGCCTTTGCAACCCCTGAGCAGCCTGCAGCCTTCCTGAGCTAAAGGCAGAAACCAGAGCAGCACTGCATCCATTTCAAAACATTTCAAATGTTCCTAATGTTACTTAGACTGAGATAGTTCTCGTCCATGCTTTAAGAAAGATTATCCTTAAAAATGAAAACCCCATGTTTTCCTCTCCTGCAGTGATAATGGAAACACTAAACTGAGCTTGGCCAAAGTTTCCCAGATTTATTTTCTTGCCCTTGGCACCACAATAAATGATCTGGCAGAAACCAAACAGTGGGATCTCCAACCAATGAAAACCAGTCTTGACTCTCCATGGAATCAGCTTTGGCTAACACTGCACAGCTCATCTGGGCTGCAGTATTTATAGACTCTGCCCAGGGAGACCATAGATATAAATATTTGAATATCTTTTATTTAGTAGCAATGTCTATTCTAATGTTGGTTTTTGTCTTTTCCAGTAATTGGTGTGGATGCTGTAAGAACTGAATTAATTGCATGAGCAAACTTATTAGATTGTTTGCTCCTTGTAGCCCAAGTTGGGGAAATGAAATTAGGCTAGTGGATAAAAAAGGTGTTTACCAGTCCATTTCTTTATTCTTTCAACCATTTACCTAATTCTTTCCTTTATCAGAATATTGCTCTATGTATCAAGCACCACTCTCAGTTCTTAAATTGAGTAGTAAATCTATTATTCATTACCATAAAGATTCTGTGAGTTATCAGCAATAACAGAAAGTTGTCTCAAGCAGTAAGTATTGTTATGGCTCATGAGCTACAGGTCACCTGGGCTGCTTGCTGCTCTCACTGGTGCCCATTCACACACCTGCTGCCAGCCACAGATTGGTGGGCAGCTCAGCTACTCTCCACTGGGCTCCCTCTCACATTTAGGGTTGGTGGGCTGTTGGCTAGTCTTGGGTGGCCTCACATGGGATAGCTGGGATCAGACCCTTTGCATGTGGTCTTTCAGACTCAGTTCCTCTGGGGATACCTTTCCATGACTCAGGGCCCAGGTGTTTAGTTAAAGATGAGATTACCTGATTCAGACCTGGACAATCAGATTCACATTTCCCTGGGATTGTTTTATGGGTTATTTCCCAGAAACCTATGAAAAATTAAAGGACACATGTATCAACCATGACAGTTGCATGTCTGTCTGTCTGAGTTTAAGAGAATCCATCTGCCCCTCTGTTTGGAGTGAGCAATCTACATGAGCACCCTGTTTTCTAGGCAACAAGAATGTCTTTCAACATTGGATTGTGTCTCCATTGGAAACAACGGCACTAGTTCACTGAGTGTCCATGGCACATCTATGTAAATGCCTCTGTCATCTCCATTTAATATTTTTCCTGCACTTTGACAGTGTAATTGACTTACAATTATAAAATAAAAGTTTATGGGCCATTTTTATGCTTTTCCAGTTGAAGGGGGAGGGAATTAGGTTTAAGTGAGGCTGATTCTACAAATGGCACCCCCAGATCTAGCAGACAGCATACACACATCTTATTATCTTCTCGTAGGAAACACATGCATCAAATTATTTAATAAAAGAAGCTGCACATCGAAAGCTATCAAAACAAAGTTGATAAAAATAGGACATGACAGACTACACCCCCCCCCCCCCCCCCACACTTTGTTTCTTAAATCTGCAATTATGTTTGATTCTTAGGACATGGACTAATAAGTAAGTTTTTTTTTTTTTTTTTATAGGGGTTGGGCAGGCAGGGGGAGCAAGAAACAAACATCTGACAACTTTAATATTTCTCAACATTTTCCTATGAGATAATGCCATGGGCTCAGGAAGAAACTGTATAACTGGAATGTACCAAGTTGCATACTGTACCAGTTTCTAAGGATTGATCTGTAGGTGTCCTCCATCCCCACCAATTGTGCTGTTTATTAGAGAAACAACGAAAGACCAACATCAGAATGATGCTTTTAAAATTACCTGCTCTTTATAAAATGTGTTTCCAAAATTAGCTTGGAAAATGTGGCTTGCAACAGCTTTAAGAACATATTAATGGGAGGAAATTAGGCAGCTAAACAAGGACAATAATGGGCTTTTTAGACAATAATCTTGCATTTAATTGCAGACGACTTTAACCAGCAGTCAACATAAAAAACTTGAATAGGCAAAAGCCTTGAGGCATTATCCCACTACTGAGGTTTTCACAGCTTGGTGGGAATGGGAATGCTGGCAATGATGTGATTTATTTCATCAGTGCAGACACTTCCACATACAATTCAAGGTTCAAGGGGGCAAGATGATTAATTTGTGCTATTTGCCACTGAGGAACTCAGCTGCTGAGTCATTATCAATGATGAAATGAACAGAAAAAATTGTCTAACGTTCCCTTCACTTTTTGTAAAATTGACAATAATAAAACATTCCCCCATGGCACCCTCTTCCCACTGGCTTGTTGGTAAATAGAGTGAAAGAGATTTCACTGATTCAGCCAAAAATGTCTTGAAGCATTTCCACATAGGACCATTGATACAGGCTTTTAAGTATGGACAGTGTTGTATGTAGTATATGATGTTTGATCAGATCAAAGACACTGCTAGTTATGATGTTGCAAAATGGATGGATAACTATAAAATTACATGAGTCAAAATTTTCAAATGAAGGACTTTTCCATTAAAGACTTTAAGGAATTTATTAACAAAATAATTTACAGGATATGATTCAAAGTACAACCCCAAACTTAAAAAGATATATGTCAAAATGTAAAGATGCTATGAGAATGATGTGAAACTTTATCTGTGTATTGTGTATTTTACTTCCCCCCAATTTTTCCCAATGAGCAAGAATTATTTTATCATGGAAAAATATTTTAACTTATCTTTTCTCCTAAAATAGAGGCAGTGGAATGGGAAGAGGTCTTTTAAGAAAATACTCCCCGTGTAAAGTCAGATTCAAGTTGTGTAAATTATTGGCACCATAGCTTGCAACAGGACACTGACAGGAGCGAGCCATTATTAAAGACCCGTGAGTACTCTGCCCACGTTCTTTACAATCCTCGAAATGACTGGCAAGATGTCATGGATTGCACTCCTGTCACTTTTAATAAAATTCCAGGACTTGGACAGATTATGCAACTAGTCATGATCACCTCGCTCATACATGGCAGAACTCTTCCTGCACCTGTATTTGTCAAATTCTGAGCCCCACATGTTCCTAGTCAGGCTTCTATTTTTCTTCCAAAAGTGACTTCTGTCAGAATTGAAGTCTGTTGAAATGGATATAAACCAGATACATTCATTTAGTAATTGAACTGGAATTTTATTTGTGTCCTGTTAGTAGTTTGGCAATGGGCAATTCCACGTCCCCACAGTTCCAACATACCTGCCCACGTCTTCCCAACCCTTCTCTATTGGCTAAAATTAAAAAAAAAATACATCTGTTATATTTTATATCTACTTTTTAATAAATGACATATTATGCTATATTTTATATTAATGAATACAGAATTGGCTGCTGAATTCTTTCACATAATGTTTTGGGTCCTTATTGATATAATAATATTATTTTATTACTTTACTTTCTGTCTAAGTATATGCTGAGTTAAAATGATATTTTCCTACTATTGAGTTACTCTCAAATATTTGAACTAAAACCCACTTGGTTCAGTGTATTATTTTGATATGTAAGAGGAATCTTATTTGTTGGCACTTGGTGATTTTAAAATCAATATTCACAAGTTTGGTTTATAGGTTCTGTTTTCAGTGCTTGGGTATTTGTTCTTGTGGTTCTGTAAAAAGAATTTGAAAGCATTAATTCAAACTTTCCACTTTAGGACAATTTATAAAGCTCCTGAATTATCTGTTTCTTGAAGTTTTAAATGAATTCATGCATGAAATTGTCTTGAACTTTATTGAGAAATAGATCTTTGACATCTTTCTCAATTTCTTGCTTGGTTTTGGGTCTATTCAAATATTCTATCTTTTGTTGAGTCAGTTTGCAGTACAGTACTTTCATAGTTATAGAAAATTCTCTATTCAGTCTCAAAGTTATTAGCACATTTTGGAGAAAATATTCTTTTACAATCCTTTTAATCAGTTCCACTTTTCACACTCTTAAGTTTGAATGTTAATATATTTTTTTTATTAACAAAGTACTTTATCTTTATTCAAAGAACTAATTATTTCATATATTTATCAATTCTCCTTTTTTATTTTTTAATACATTAATGTATTAGCTCAATTTCTCTTTTCAATTGTTTCCTATACTTATCATTTCTACTTCTCCTCCTTTCCTACTAATAAGTGTATGTTCTTGCATTTATCAATTCTATTGTTCTGTTTTTCTTAACTGTTTTTGAATTCTTTTTCTTATATTTTTACTTTGAACACATTACTCATTTTTATAATTCTGCCTTTTTTAAAACAAATCTTTAGCCTCATGCCACACTTTATGAGAATGCCTTTGCATCATTGTGTCTTAATGACTCAGGCATGTACTTTTGTCTCCATGGGCTAAAAGTTATTCCACATTTAAAAGAAAGGACTTAAAAACACACACCCACTGGTTGAGAGATTTGATTTCCTCCATTGTTTTGTGTTTCTGGGTTGTATTGCATTGTTGTTGGGAATACTGAGCACCCATGTATGTTTTATTTCTACTTTTCGGACTTCTGAATTTGCACTGAGGCTTATAGACCTGTGTCTGCTTTTTCTATCTGTCTGCAGGAATGTTAATATCCTATACATATGGACGATGTTGTTCAGAGGTGTCTGTATTTAACTGCTGTTTTATGTCTTTGTGATTTGTCAAGGACAGGATGTTATGACGATGCTTCCAACAACTGGTATATTTCGATGATTTTTTGTTCTTGCTATATTTGGAAGGTTTCCTTAAATATCCTAAAGTGTAGGAGAGGTGGTAAGGTGGTTTAAATGGTACTGGCTGTAGAATAAACAATTTTTGAAGCCATTTCCTTTCTTTTGTCATCAGGTTTTGGGGATGATGGAAGACACCTCAGCTCCATGCTGTTAGCACATCTGCATCCTTTTGTCAATTCTGCTCATTCCATGTGCTAACATAGAAGAGAAGCTGAGGTCAGGGTATTTGGTAGAATGGAGGGTTGTGTGGGGAATCATCTGATGGCCCCAGCTTGCATATCCCACCTCTCTCCCTCTGACCTCTGCCCTTGGAGGGGGCCGGTCTGTCTGCATCGTGATCTGCAGATGCTGTGAAGGTAGCAAATGTGGACTTTTGCTCTCAGTTCTAGAGGGACCAGGGGGTGATATTTTAATAAATGGAGATTGAGCATTAGGATTCTGAGGATTCCTCTGTGAGACAGCAGGTGTCAGAGTCCTGTTTCAGGTCACAGAAAATGGCACCTTGGGCAGCCTGCTGGGACCGGGCATAGGGGTGAATACATGGGGTGGGAAAGGAGGGTACAGGTTAGTTGGAGTGCTGGTGTGTCTCTCAGAAAATTTATGAGACATACATGGTGGTTAGAACGGAGCAGCCAAGTCAGGATGAATCCCCAGGGAAGCCTGAAAAAAGAAAGGCTTATCCTTTACTTGAAGAGACAAGCAACATCTTTATTTTTTTTCTTTGCAATTTTATGATGATGTTTTAAGCACATCAAAAAATATGGTGAATGACATAATACACATGGAAACATATTGTTTTTAGAGGGAGCAAGTGTTTTGCGAGCTCTCATTTCCATCTTAAAACTCAAACAATGTACTCACATATATTCTTCTTAGTTCATCTACATAAAATTTTTGCATTTGCTGTATTTTTAAAGAGGTGGCTATGCTCAAAAATTGTCATCTTCCTTTTCACACATACGTACATTCATATATCATAGAATGAACTCATAATTCATTGCATTTGCACCAGCCACTCTCTTCTTTTACTCCACATCTGCATGCCAGGGTTCTGTGATGCCATGTCATGTTAGTAGTGCTTTCTGGAAAATACTGCTGGTAGGAAATGTGCAGTATTTCACTGACTCTGATTCCTCATTTGAGCAATTCCAACGTAACCCTGCTAAATGGTCCCTTGGCCGCAGCAGAGTGGATACAGAAATGCCATCTTCTGGGCGTGTTAATCAGAAGCAGCTACTTCTCATCCCACCTGGTGCCTTGAGCACTCATCCATGAGCTCGGGCGTTGTTTCAGAATCCCACATCCAGCATTCTCAAACCTCCTTTCTTCAGTGCTTTTTCTTTCCACCAACATCTCCAGAGATTTCGTGTGTGTAATGTAACTTTTGAAATCATAATGCTGTATTTTTGAATCTAAGTATATTCCACTTCGTTAAAAAATGTATTTACATAGCACAAGGCAATCCCATTGTTTTTATTTCAGATCAAATCAGAAGAGCAAGCGAAAAAGCACATTTTTCATCTATCTTTGGTTAAAAGGACTTTGAAGTAAAAATAGTCTTGCCAAATTGAAAAGAAAAAGAAATAACCAACACATCAGACTACCCAGGTGTGCATATGTATTAAATAAAATGCATGGGCCAGCATGCAATCTATCAGAAACCCTTTCAGGCCTGTTTACAAAAATCCTGTGATTTGCTGAGATCAAACCCAGGCTCCTTAAGTCAGTGGGCTGCCGCATATATTATTTATCAGCTCCTTCCCAGGAATGATGAGAGAAAGATGGACTCAGTCCTCCCGCCCCAGCCTGGTTCCTACTGGCTTCCATGCAAGTCATGTTCCAGGACTGAGCAGCAGTTGATTACGAGAGACAGAGACAGGACTCTGCGTCCTGTGCTGGCCCAGAAGAGGACAGAAGCTCCAGCTGTGCCGTCACTTTTGACTCTCTCATGCTTCGACATCAAGGTGTCTGGTCCATGTTGCCAATTTCACAAATCTGACTTCCATTTTTCTTTCTTTTTGCTTTTCCTTTCAGATGGAATGAGCAGACTGAGTGGAGTCCTTGGATCCTGAGGTTCCTTGTGTATGCAGGACAGTGGCTAGGGTAGGATTTCTATGTCAATGATGCCTATACTTAAACCGGCTTATGCAAACATAAGGACACCTAAATGTGGAGTCTTTTTAATTGGCTTTCTTGATGAAGGATGTGACAAGACATAATTGGTTTTTGTTGCTGTTGTCGCTAAAAGGCAATAAAGAAAATCACGCTGAATCCTTAAGCATCAACTTATTAGAATAAACACAAGTCCAAGCTTCAGTTCTCCATGAGTTTTTTGTTTTTCTCTCTGTGTGTGCTTGTGTGAAAAAGCTGGTGGCCAAGGTTCTTGGAGAAACAGTTGTTTAGACACCTGTTCAAGAGAAGAACAAGTAGATAGTAGGATCTGAAACATTAAAAATGTGAAGTATCCCAAAGATATTTGCAGAACAACTTGCACAAAACAAATAGTGTTTGGACTGCAGCTTTCTGAGGCTGAGGACCTTCTGCTTCCTCCTTGATGGGCATTCTCGCTGTGAATTTCCTGTACTTGTGGTGTGGGCAGGAATGCAGCCCCATGGAGTCGTGGGTGGACTCTGACCCCAGGCCCATCCTTACCCTCTATAGACATTGCTGGTATCCTGGCCTATTTGAATTGATTTTTAGAGTATCAGGTACTGTGTGTGAGATACAGGTGATGCACAAGTGACTATACCTTCCAATAATCTCAGAATTAATTAAAGGAAGCAGATGTGTGACACATAAAGGCGATGCAGTGGAATAACATGGGTATTGGCAAAGGAGAATAGGGATATACTGATAGTATGGGAGTTAGAACATGGAGGAAAAAATAGTATGCAACACATGTTGGAATTTTGCTGGAAAACTATTTCCCTGCCAAGCTGTGTTGCTTCTAAGCATTTCTCAAAAACTTTTCACTGTCTTATTTTCACCAAGCCTAGCAGTAATGCTCTTCCCTGTCCCCAACTATGTACTCTGAGGTTTTGTATTAATTGTTTCTTAAAATTCCAAATCTTTGAAGTGCATGTAGTTCCTAACAGAAAGCCACTGAGACTGTAGACAGGCTGTGTGAGAACTGTTTCCTCAGTTCTGGCCAGCTCAGTTCCACAGCCAAGGGGCTCATGGAAGTGTTTAGAGAATATCAGCATGCCCATCAGTTTATCCTGGAATATCCTGATAGTATACAGCACTTAAAAAAGCATGGAGAAGAGATCTAACATTGCATATTAACACGTTGCCTAGTGGAAACACAGCAGCAAAATTATACATACAGCATGTAATGTTTATGCAAAAATATTAACCAACTATGTGTTATACACACACACACACACACACACACACATACACACACACACACAAACACACGTTCAAACTCATGGACTTGAATCTAATCCTATGCTTTAAACCAATTAGTAGCATTTTTTTTTTTTAGCAGTTTGTTCACTTTTTCTACTACCTTTCTTGGGGCATTGCCTAGCACAATCTCATGTATGCTTATTTTACTTCATTGAACTGTAAATTCTTCAGTTACTATCTGATGGACATTGAAACTATGGAAAAACCCAGCCTGGGGTTCTAAAATGCCAACTTTTGAAATCCAGTTGAGTCTGACCCTGGTGCTCCCCTCCCTTATTAGAACTGGGCAAGTAGCTAAATCCCTTCCAACAGCAGCCTGTTCACATATCTGTTCCTGTGTCTAGCAATAGCTGTTGGCCTCTGTCTGGTTTCATATTTATATGGAACGGTGGTTTTGAAAACAGTACTTCTCATCTGAAACAGTGAGGACTTTCCTGGAATAAGTCAGAGACGAGATATCTGCTACAGTTTATTTTCTGCCAAATTTCTTCCAATATATCCATTCATATGTGAGCACCTGCTCCCTGAGAGATAGTTGGCTGGGCCTGGGTGAGCCAGGATGAATAAATAGACCTGATCCCTATGGCATGGCTTTCCATTCCAGGGCTGGTAGCACAAATAGCATGAAAACACATAAAATCACCAGATCAAGGAACCTACACCACATAGCTGAGTGATCAGTGGAGACCCTGGGGGAAAGGACGTTTGACCTATGTCAGCACAGGGAGATCTAGCGAAGGTGACTCAAGCAAGGGAAGAGCATGTGGGAGGATTAATGCACAAGAAAGAACTGGCTTGATTAGGTGCCTAGAGCAAGGAAGGGCCATGTAATGAATGTTTTGATCTTGAGAGCTATTCTATAGTCTCATATTTCTCAACTACTCAACCCTGTAATGGTAGAACAAAAGCCGCCATACATGGTATGTAATAAATGAGGTGGTTATGTGCCAATAAAGTTTTATTTGCAAGAACAGGCATTGGGCTGGATTAGGCCTTAGTGTGCCAAAGTGAGGAGTAAGTGGTAGTGTGGTTCCACACAGGGGCATGAAGGAAGAAGATGGCCCAAACATGCAAAGTCCTTGTGCCTCCTTGGTAGAGTGGGCAGGGTAAGTCCTGGTCAGGTCCATCTGGGATGGAATGTTCTCTGACACCAGCTTTGTGACCTTGGGAAAATAGCTTAACCTCTCCTGATTTCATGTCATCAAGGAGATAATGCCTGGTAGAGAAGTTATGAGAATTAGTGAGACAACAGATATCTGTTAGATAGTGGACACAATCAACAAATTCAGTACACCTCATTTTCTCTAGCCCATATGAGGGTCTGTGATGTCTGGGGCATAGAAAGAGGATATGATACGCTCAGTGTGGCATGGCCAAACAGCTTCAGGCAGTGCCACCCTCTGGGGCTCAGAGGGCTCCCCGAGCCAGCCTTTGGAGAATGGCTCCATAACTCCCAAGAGCTTCTCTAGAGATTGGGGAAGGTCCTGGCTGCACATTTTGCCTTTCATTAACTCCAGAAAAATGATGAGAAGAGTTGTCCTTAATTGCACAGCATGGCTTTAATTTAATTTCTCTTCCTAGGCTCATTTAGTGATTTTAAAAAATGAATTTCATTTTTAAATGAGTGAGAACAAAGGGCATTTTGCATTCTGTGTCAGAATGGGTCAAACATCATTGCTTCTAATAAGTAAGAATAAGGAAAAACATCTGACATTTAATGTCATTAAAAGGTTATTCTGTTTGTATTTCTCTTTGGGGCATACCTGTGGAATAGCTGGATAAAGTATGAAGAAATTTTAAAATAGTAGATTGCCCAGCTAATGTGGCTCAGTGGTTAACCAGGATGTCATGGTTTAATTCCTGGTAGGGGCACATGCCCAGGTTGCAGGCTTGATCCCAAGTAGGGGGCATGCAGGAGGCAAACAATGAATGATTCTTTCTCATCATTGATGTTTCTATATCTCTCTTCCTCTCACTCACTCTCTAAAATCAATAAAAATATATTTAAAAAATACTAGATGGAGGAAAATTATCTTTTTGCATATACATATAACAATTAATTATCTTATATAATAAAATACTAATATGCAAATTGACCAAACAGAACAACCAGTCACTATGATGTACACTGACCACCAGGGGGTAGATGCTCAATGCAAGAGTTTCCCCAGGTGGTCAGTGCACTCCTACAGGAGGAGCACTGCTCAGCTAGAAACCAGGCTTACGGCTGGCGAGTGCAGCAGTGGTGGTGGGAGCCTCTCCCACTTCCTCTGCAGTGTTAAGGATGTCCAACTGATGGCTTAGTCTCACTCCCCGTGGGCTTAAGCTGTCAGTTGGACATCCCCCAAGGGCTCCCAGACTGTGAGAGAGCACAGGCCAGGCTGAGGGATGTGCGCCTCCCCTTCCCCCTGAATGCAGGAATTTTGTGCACTGGGCCTCTAGTCTATAATAACAAAAGAGTGATATGCTAATTAGATTGGATGTCCTTCTGGATGAAGGCAGCAGCCAGAGGGAAGCCACCTGGGTCCCGGGTGCCAGAGGGAAGCTGATGCCAGCAGCTGGGGGAAGGAAGGACTACTCTTGTACGAATTTTCATGCATTGGGCCCCTAGTAATACATAATATATAATTATGTGAAATAATATGCCATTATATTAGTAATTATAATATGTAATTAATTATATAACATATTAATATATAGCATATTTCTAAATTTTATGATTGTACATTTCAAAGTTTTGTGTGTGTGTGTGTGTGTGTGCGTGTGTGTGTGCGGGCGCATGCAGGCTCATGTGTGCATGTTTTAATAAAACTAAGAATAACTACACTGCTAAAGTGAGAAATAGAGAAAGATTTTACCATGCTTGCTTAGTAATTTACTGAAATAATTATAAGCAGACTGTAGTTTTATATCTAATTTCATTCTCTGAATGACAGAGGGGGGATAATGAACATATGAAAAATCAGAGGAGAAAGTCTACTAAATGGGGAGAAATAACTTTGCTGACGCAGCTGGTCTCAAGGGTTAGAGGGAGGCAGCCCTGGCTTCAGTTCTCCATGGCACATGTGGGGTTTTGGTCTGAGAGTTTCTCCTCTGAGAGCCAGTGTGGGGATGAGACAAGGCCTGTGCGGGCATGGAGAAGGGAGCGGCTCAGAAAGGCTCTGAGCAATTCTGGACTGAAACCCAACCAACACAGACACTGAAATAGAATAATCAGCAAAGATCTGCCTGTGTGCACACACGTGGTCACCCAGTCAGCTGTGATTTTGTGCTTCAAAGCCAGCGAGAGTAATTGAATGTGTTTAAGTATCACTTGGAGTTCTTTTCAGATATGAGAACTTCAGGGTTCTGTGCCCCAAGATTCATTTAGGATGGTGGAGACAAGACCCTGGAATCTGAATTGATGTTAAATGTCTTGGGTGTTTTCATAAAGATGAGTGATGTGCCATATTTGATAAACAATCCTGTAAGTTAACAAGATGACTGTAAAAAAATGGCCAGCTTTTAAAAGCCAATTTATTTATGGCATTACTTTCTCTCTCTCTCTCTCTCTCTCTCTCTCTCTCTCTCTCTCTCTCTCTCTCTCTCAGCTCCCAACCTAATGATCAGAACATTTCAATGTATACTCATGTATGTCAATTTGTATTGAATTTTTGAGAGTTATACCCAAATCCCCCCCCCCCCCCCCACACACACACACAAATTCAAAGCATCATTTTTAGACTTAAGTGGCCAAGAGGGAGAAAGCACCCACATGTCTGCTTTGGGGTAATTGCTGCCCACTCTAGGTTCACCCCACCTCCGAACAGGTGTAGAGGTTGTGACTCATCCCTCCTGGCTGACATTTTGCAACTGATTGTTTCAGAGGCCAAACTGTGTTGTGAAAAACGTAACTTGTCGAAGAGCTTTCAGGAAGATAGTTGACATTTAAAAGATTTTTTCCAAGTCAATAACCAGGAGGCTCCACACGCATTTCTTTAGGTATTTTGAACATGCACTTCCTGAAAGGAAATTACTTTTTTTTTTCCCAATGGAGCTTAAGCAACTATCTCCACCTAGCACCCCTGGAAACTTGGTCTCCAATGCAGTAGTTATGTGAGTGCAACAGATTTCCCCTGTCATTTGTCTATTATCATGAACTAATTTAACAGACTCTATTTTTTTGCTGCACAAATAAGAAAGATTGGATTTCACTATAGAAAATGCTCATGCCAGGGACTACACACATGCTGTTGACTGAGGAAAAATGCATTGCACAAAAATTCTGGAGTGAGAATGAAAATAACTGATAACAAAGGCTACTGGTTATTGCAGTGCTTTTACAGTTACAACTATTGGGAACTAAGCACAGGGAACAATGCCCTACACATATTAACTTATTGAATCCTTGGCAGGCCTCCTTTTAATCATTAATGGAGGTGGAAAATGGGGCTTACTACATTAAGTAACATTAGACTGTAAAGGTGGAGTCCAGCTCCCATCCTCATCCCGTGAACCATGACAGTAAACTAACTTTGTATTTGCATTTGCCTGGCTTCCTTACTTCTTAGAAGCCAAGCAAACTCACATAATACAACCTCACTGAATTACTATTTCCATCTCCAAGAAAATGAACACAGAAAATACCTTAATGGATTAGTTTAACAAGTGAATCACCTGGTCAAATTTAATTGTTTCTTGAAGTTCTATATACTTATAGACTCTAATATTAAGAACAATATTAAAATAATTGTGATATTGTCACATTAGTATGGGTGCATGCAGTATCAATGCCTGTTTTGAGTCTGTTTATTCACTTGACATTCAACTACAGCTACACAAAACCTGGCTTAATCGGAGGTGCTGGTGGTACAGTCAATGGGGGTTTTCAAAGGTCAATGATATGATCCCAAGCTGGTCATTGTTATGATTTACTTAGACAGCCAGAGTCAGCTTCTCTTGCCTCTTCTTTCCCATGGGGCATTTATTAAACACTAGAAGCCTGATGCACGAAATTCATGCAAGGGGCTTGGCCCTCTCAGCAATCACAGCTTGCCTAGGCTTAAGTCTGGAAGTTCATCAGAAAGGTCTCTTGGCTGTCTGATCTAATTAGCATATAGCTTTTATTATTATAAATACTTACAATTTATAGATTTGTTTCTAAGTATTTATGACCAAATTTACAGTTGTTAATAAGAGCAGAATTATGTTTCACACACATATCAGGAAACATAATTCTGGCTGTAACTTAAATTTTTCTTAAGAACAAAGCAAATGAAGTTGATCTTTAGTCAACAGGATATTAAATTAAAAGATGCTATCTTTCTAATTTCCCAGAGATCTAGCAATGGCATACTTGTTTCTGAGTTCCTGTGTTTTCTGCTACTGTTGTTTATATGTTTAATTTCATTCTGAACATGGTTCTCTATATTGGCGCAAGCTCAGCCATTCAGAATACAAGATTGGTTTTTCTTTTTGCCAAGTTCAAAATTTGTTTGAAAGAAAGTAATTATTTTCTAAAAGCATTATAATGATCAGTTAGAACTGTGGCCAAATAGCCATATATGTGGACTTCACTCACACCAACCTGTAGAGACTTCATTTCGTGCCTATTCACCCAAATGCTATGTGAAAGAGAACGTTTGAATCTCTCCTTGTTAGGTCTTGGAAGAATGCTAGGTAAAGAGAAGTCTGGGTGAGGGGAAAGAAAGAAAGAAATTCATTGGTCATTAATTTATTGATTGTTTACTAAGTGGCAGGATCTGTGCCAGTCAGGTAGGGATATTGATAACAATAATAATTATACAACATCAGAATAATTACATTAACTATTTACTGATCAGGTACAGATTGTTATTCATTATCTGTAACTCTTCCAACAATTCCATGAAGTGAGTATTCTTTTTTATCTCTGCTTCACAAATGAAGGAAAGGAACTATGGCTTAGAGAAGTTGAGTAATTTGTCAAAGTCAAGGAAAGTGGCAGAGCTGTGATTTGAACTCAAATCAGCTGCTTCCATTCCAGAAGCCTGGTAGAGAGAAGGATACAGTAAAATAGCATCAATGAGTGGCATTTAATCATAAATAGTACAGATTAATTAACTGATTTATCAATTATAAATTTTCATGTTGCAACTTAATCGCTGCTTAACCATGTGTTTTAGTTAAAAAAAAAAAAAAAAAAAAAAAAAAAAAAAAAAAAAAAAAAAAAAAAAAAAAGACCTTCTGGGTAATCAAGCACGACAAGTATCATAACTTTGTAGTAGATATCTCCTAATTTTTTTTTGGATCAATTATCCATCATCCTTCTCTTTGTAAGGGCTCACTGAACCTTTTAGGGAAACATCTCCTCCATTTTCAATTCAAATGGTTTGGATGGAGACATAGATTTAGCTAGTAAGTGTAATTTTATCTCTCTGTCCAATATGATTGGTTCAAGGGTGGGCACATGATCCGAGTCATCCAATCACAATCAGTCCTGGTCTTTATGCTAGTATTTGCGAAGTGTGTTCTCTCTTTAGTCCTATAGGCAAAGTGTCTCCACTTGTAACCTGAAACTAAAGCCAACAATATAGAAGGCAAATCTAAGATGGAGAGAAATAGATTTGTCATTTGTCAAATGATAGCATTTCTGCCTCTTGATCAAGTCCTGTCTTAGGGCAGTGTCACCTGTAGATCCAACATTACTTAACTGATTGATTCCCATTTGGGCCTAAGCCAGGTTTGCCTGTTGTTTTTTATTCTTGTTTGTTTTTCTGTCATTTGTAATCAGAGGAGTCTGGTTTACTATTGCAACTGCTCAGCTAAAGTGGGAAACTCAGTTATCTGGAACAAAATTATCTTTCTATAGGCCCACTTTTATTTATTTATTTATTTATTTGTTTGTTTGTTTGTTTATTTATTTATTTATTTATTTATTATTTTTAAATCCCTAGCTTTCTGTGACTAGGCCCATCTTAATTCCTTTCTTTCTTCCTTCCTTCCTTCCTTCCTTCCTTCCTTCCTTCCTTCCTTCCTTCCTTCCTTCCTTTCTTTCTTTCTTTCTTTCTTTCTTTCTTTCTTTCTTTCTCTCTGTCTTTTTTTTTAAATATATTTTATTGATTTTTTTTTTTTTTACAGAGAGGAAGGGAGAGAGATAGAGAGCTAGAAACGTCGATGAGAGAGAAACATAGACCAGCTGCCTCTTGCACACCCCCCACCGGGGATGTTCCCACAACCAATGTATAATACATGCCCTTGACCGAAATCAAATCGGGGACCTTTCTGTCTGCAGACCGACGCTCTACCGCTAAACCAAACTGGTTTTAGCTATAGGCCCACTTTTAACTTTTTAAACATTTATAAAAATATTGTAAATTAAACATTTTTAAATTCAATTGAATCAGCATACCCACATTCAACTCTCCTAGCTGTGTGACCTTGAGCCAGCCCCTTAGTCACTCAGATTGTCAATTTTTATGTCTATAAATCATAGATAAAAAAACAATTTTTGTGGTTTTGAAGGTTATGTAAGGCCTAAATGATATAAGGACTTTGAGATCTGCAAAGAATGGTACAGATTGGAAGATTCTCATCTACAATCTAGTCCAATTAGAACTGTAAAATATTTATACTGCCTCTTTTTAATCCAACATTTTCTTAATCACTATATTTTTCAGGAAAATAGGAGAACAATGATAATTTTTATCTTATTTGGAGATAAACCAACATTTTCTGTTTCCATTATCCAGTTATGGAAAGCATAGCAATTATTTCCAAATGCCATTAGGAAGCTTACAACCAAGCCTCAAAATTGTGCTGTACTAAAATGAATGTCAGCTTTATGTAGAGGAAGGAAGACTAAGAAAAGTTTTCTTAGTCATTGATGAGTAATTAATTATGTTCCAACTCATTTTGAGAAATGGCACCTGTGTGGTTTGGAAACAATTTTAAAATAACACACAATCTGGGTTGAAATTAAGGTGTGGCAGGCAAATCAACCTAAGTGTTTTTCACACATAAAACAAGTCCTCTGCCACTCATTAAATTGTTCTCCTTTGAAGGGAGAAAAGAAAGCATTTCCTGGATAGGCAACTATTCAGCGGACTAACTAGAGAAATGCTGTAGATGGTGCTTGTCAGAGTTCATCTAAAATTTATCAATATGTATAGATTAAGAAACCCAAGTCCCAATAAAATGATATTGTCAGTCAAGTAGATATATATGTGCAGTTGTTAACTGGTATGTTTCCAAGTAGGTTTATGTATTTCAGCCCAGGTTCACCTATTCCCCAAAGTAGACTTGCCATCTGACGTTCATTTGGGGGTATACTAACTGTACAGACAGATAAACAATCTCTTCCATTACCCATTTTCATCAGAAATTTGTCTAGAGCTTAACTTCCCCCTCTTACCTCCTGCTAGGTACTATACATTTGTGTTTTCTTAGAATTCATATGTTATAATCTGAACCCCAATGTGGTGGTATTTTGACATGGAGCCATTGGGAGGTAATTAGGTCATGAGGATGGAGCCCTCATTAATAGGATTAGTGCCCTTCTAAGAAGAGCTTGCTTTTGCTCTCTGCATTCTGCTAGGTGAAGATACAATGAAAAGATAACCATCTACAAGCCAGGAAAAGTGCTGTAATGGAACATTGGTTCTAACGGTGCCTTGATCTGATACTCTCCAGCCTCTGTGTAAAATCAGGGTCATCCAGAGCAACAGAACCAACAGGATATATATGAATATGTAAGAGGAGATTTTTTTTTTTTTTTATAGATGGCTCACTCAGTTATGGAGGTGGAGAAGTTCCATAATCTGACATCTGTAAACTGGATGATCATATATGCCAGTGAAGTAATTCAGTCTGAGTCCAAAGGCCTGAGAATCAGGGATCAGTCCAACTCTGAAATCCAAGAATCAGAAGTGCCAATGGCTAAGGCCAAAAGGAGCTGAATTTCTTTGCTCAAGTAGAGAGAGTGAATTCCCTCTTCTTCTACCTTTTAATTCTATTCAGGCTCTCAATAGATTGAGTGATGCCCATTGCATTCAACCTACTGATTCAAATGCTAATCTCTGCCAGAAACACCCTAATAGACAACCCAGAACAATGTATTATAGCCACCTGGGCAACCCTTAGACCAGTGAAATGATAAATAGGTGATAGATAGATAGATAGATAGATAGATAGATAGACAAGATAGATACTATTAATCTTTCTCTGCCTTCCCCAAAGAGACCAAGAGCCTCCAACCAGGGTAGCAGTGCCCAGGACAAAGGAAATAATCAGACATTTTGGGGATTATTGAGACTCCAGCTCTTCAGTCAGAGTCAATGAAATTTTAGCTCATGTCCAGCTCAGTGTGGAACCAGTGGGCCCCTTAGTCCATCCTGTGTTGATTAGCCCAGTTCCAGAATGCATAATTGGAATAGACATAGCAGCTGGGAGATGCCCACATTGTTTTCCTGCCTATGGAGTAAGGGCAACAATGGTGGAAAGGCCATGTGGAAGCCACCAGAACTGTCTCTGCTCTAGGAATACAGTAAATCAAAAGTAATATTGCATCCCTGGAGGCATTAGCACTACAATCAATAACTTTTCCCAGCACAGCCCCATTCAAGTCTCTTGTTTGGCCAATGCAGAAGCCAAATGGATCTTGGAGAATGGCAGTGGGTTATCATAAGCTTAACCAGGTGGTGACTCCAGTTACAGCTGCTAGATTAGATGTGATTTCATTGCTCGAGCAAATGAACACATCCCTTGCTACCTGGAACACAGCTATTGATCTGGCCAATACCGTTTCCTGCAGACCTGTCCAGAAGGTCCACCGGAAACAATTTGCTTTCAGTTGGCAAAGCCAGCAATATACCTTCACCCTCCTACCTGAGAGGTCTGTGAACTTTTTAGCCCCGTGTCATAATAGAATTTGCAGGAATCTTGACTGACATTTCCCTTCCACTCGAAATCACACTGGTCTGTTGCATTGATGACAGCATGCTCATTATTTTTATTGATATGGATTTGCATATCTTTTTACACACACACACACACACACACACACACACACACACAGAAAACTAGACTCTTTCTGTTTTAGTTTTGTTTAAGTTGTCAGTAGAGTAGATATCAGATACTATAATGAGTGTGAGCTACTTACGGAGATTTTTAAAGAAAAGGATCAAGAACCAGCTTCACCCCCCTTCTCCAGTGTAGAAATTAAGGTGATTACAGAGATAATTTTGTAAAAAGAATGATGGTAAGGTACCCCCTGCCCAAGCTCAGTGAGGGGTGCTCCGTGAAGACACAGGAGCAAATGCTGGGATGGATTCCTTGCAGTTGGGAGGCAGAAGCGTGGTCTGCATCCTTCCATCCATCCTTTTATCTCTTTCTAGGCATAAACTCTGATTATCTTGCAGACAGGGACTGACTTTCCTCTTTTAATAAGGAGCAAGGGAAGATTATTCCCAGAGAGTAAGTTCTAAAAGGATAACAGGAAAAAAATAACATGGGATTCTGATTATGACCACGTTCACATCTGTTCCACACAGTAGGTTCGCCTATGTGAATACATTCAATCCTCTCAAGAACCAAGTTTTTGTTCTGATTTCTCTAACAGATGAAGAAAGTGAGGATGAGAGTTGCTTCATAACTTTCTCAAACTAGCACAGCCTGGGTAAGTGGAGCTGTGATTTAAACCAGGGCTGAACAGGACACTGCACTGACCCTTACTGCTACCCTGGACTGTTTCCATAGAGTAGCCGCTAGCACACAGTGACTGTGGGATTGGCTAGCTAGGGTGTGGAATGCCATGAACACCCACCAAAGAGTTAAAACACACTCAGTGACTCATCACGTGGCTAAGAAGCTTACTCCACAGGCTGAGCCAGTAGCAGAATGGACATGGAGATGTGTAGCCAACTCTCATTTACTTCTTCAAAGAATATTTTCGAATATCTACAATGCCCAAAATACTGGGCATCAAATGAAGAAAACAGACAGGTCCCTGAAGACAGGTGGCTTGCATTCCAGTGAGGGAAGCTTCACCAGATAATGTAGCTCAACCAGGTGGTGCCGTCAGTGGAATTTAACACGGAGTGTAGGGAGCATATTCGTTTTATTTTAGGAGCGCAAACACAGCTGTGAATCCGAAGGTGCAGGCTGACGCCAGTGGCCGACAGGTTTTCACCAATGAGCTGACATTTTAGAGAGGAGAGAGCCATTCTGTCTGTGTTGAAATACTCCCTCCCTATCCAGTTCCTGCTGCTATACTGCCAATGCCATGTACAACAAAACAATAGAAAGAACCTAACAACAGGAATGTTAGTTCACAGTGTGGGCTCTGAGGGGCATAGGGTGTTCTGCTGCCCAGAGCTGAGTGGTCAGGAAGCCTCGGGCATCTTGCCAGGGCATGTCTGCTGGTTACATACCACCAAAGAATTCCCTTGGGGAAAAAGGGAGTGTTAACTTTAAAACATTCTTTACGGGTAACTTCCAAACACCATCAAAACACAAAGGTATCCTGGTCAGTTTCAGTCCCTGTTTATTTTATTTTTAATAGACTCCCTAGAATGGTAAAATCATGCCTAGTTTGTGGGTTTTCATGTCAGAAACTTCCAGAGTGTCTCTCACTGGGGCACTATTAGCAAAGAGAACAAATTTATGAGAATGGGGGCAAGTCATTGGAAGGTCATGCCTATTAATGTGAGTCCTGCAAAAACAGCACATTCTAACCACAGGTCCCAGGCCTGGGGGAAATGGGAAGAATTTATCTGCCTTATTCTAAGGCTGTGCATTCTGTATGAAAAATGAGTTGCACGTGGACTTCCCTGCACATCTTAGCTGACTCATTCACCATTTAGAAGGTCCCTGGGCACGCATTGGTGACTAGGTGCTGCCGTACGGACAGCATTTGCCTCCAGGAAAAGTTCTCAAAGAAAGAAGAAAGAATGCATCCACTTTTCGGCACCAGTTTACTATTTTATATATTACAATATATTGGAGTCAGTAATTGTTTAAATTTGAGAGCAATGTCAGTGTTTCTGATATTAGGCCAGAAAAAATGCCCTAAAGCACAGAAGGAAGAATGCCCACAAAAAAGGAGGAAACAGGACACCTGGACCGCCCTTTGCCTAGAATTTATGGGCATGGAGTTTCACACTCAGTCTCTGCAGGGGACGCACAGAGAATGGGGAAAACGGTAGTGAAGGTGGTTGATTGAAAGAATGGCCCTGCTCCCCTCTCCTCCAGGCACCTGCCCCCTTGCCCTTGTTCTGACCTTTGACTTGGTGTCTACTTGCCTTGGCCAATGTCCCTTGGGAAGTGTCCTGGCAGGTCTGAGTCTTGCATGTGTCTACTTTCCTCTGGTGTGTCTGCCCCTGCCACAGACCATTGCCCCAGGAAGGATGGGCAGCACAGGGGAAGAGTCGCCATACCTAAGGAAACCCTGGTCCCCTCTGGAGGTGGCAGCTTGCCAACCCAGCCTAAAATGCTTATAGATGTTCTATATATTTTTCTACAAAAAAAAAAAAAAGGTTTCTTTCCAAAGTCTATGATCTCATTCTCTCAACTGTGGCTGAATGAAACCCAAAATGGTCTGAAGATATTGTCGGGCAATGTTTTCTTAATCATTTTAAAAACTATTGACAAAAGTATGAGGACCCTGTCCCTGCTCCTCTCCAGATGAATTGTAGACGCACTGATAGATGTGCTCCTGTGGGCAGAGACAGCATGCTGATGACTCGAAGGTTTCTCAACTAATTTTCGGCAGCTGAATAAAGGATGACAGAATGTGAATGAATATTTTATAAAGGAGATGTGGTGGCTGCGGGACACGAATAGCTGCTTGACTTTGACTGTAGGGAGTGGGGTAATGTCACCTGGTTATAGCTGACAAGTTCAGTGCCAAAGGGGGAGAATGGGTCTGATTGTCTAACAGGGAAATAGGAGTTTTTATTACAATCTGAAGGTATCTGACTCACTAGGGTGAGTATGGAATGAAGAAATTTGACTAAAAAGTGATTGAGAAATGACTGTCCTAATTACTCTCTTAAAAGGGGGGAGAGAAATCTGATTTTCTTGCATTTTCTTAAATTATATATTGCAGGTTCTGATTGGAAGAAATCTGTTCCATTCATTAGGAGGGAAAAAATTGTTTGGAGGTGATATAAATTATAGTTTGGAAGATGTGTGTTTTTAAAAGTGGTTTTAGCCCTGGCCAGTGTGGGTAAGTGGTTAGAACATTGGCCTGTGCACTGAAGGGTCACAAGTTCAATTTCCAGTCAAGGGCATGTAGTTGGATTGCAGGTTCAATTTCCACCTGATTGGGGCATGTGATGTGTCTCTCTCAAATTGATGTTTCTTTCTGCCTCTCCCCTTCTCCCTTATACTCTCTCTCAAAACCAATAGAGATGAGTTGAGGACTAAAACAAAGTTGTTTTAAATTTTTTCCTGCTTGAGCATCAGTGGGAAAATACAGGAGTTCCATGAGTTTCTTCAGATAAATTAGAGATGGCTATTTTGCATCAGTATGAACAGCTGAGTTAGCCTTATATGCAATGAATGTTGCACCAGAGGGAAAGTAACCAGGGTTCAACTCTCCCCTCCCTTCACTGTCCTCACTCGTTGGACAGCTTTGGACAATAGCTCTTAGACCCTCAGTCTTCCAAAGTTGGGTCCACAGGCCAGTGACATGGCACACCAAGGAGCTAGTAGAACATGCAGAACCTTGGCCCACCCCACACCTATTGGGTCAGGCTTTGCATTTTAAAAAGCAGCTTTTTAGGTGAATAGAATGCATATTAAATTTTGGGAAGTCTAGAGCCCTGGTTCTCAAACTTCTATTTTTTGCCTATCATTTGCATCATACATATATATATATATATATATATATATATATATATATATATATATATATATATATATATAGAGAGAGAGAGAGAGAGAGAGAGAGAGAGAGAGAGAGGGGGGGGGGTAATGTGCAAATTAGACCAGGACGCTATAATGGTCATGACCAGCTCAGGAGGAGGAGCCTGGCATGGCCCAAAGCCTGAGAGAACAACATGCAGGACATCTCCTGAGGGCTCCTAGACTGTGAGAAGGAGCAGGCTGAGCTGAAGGAACCCCCTCCCCCCAGTGCATGGATTTCATGCACTGGGCCTCTAGTCTCTATATAACCAGTTACTTTTATTTAATTTAATCAATTAATTTTAAACCTAAATATATTTATTAAAAGCTAAATAGAAGTTTCATTTGCTATATGTAGACTATGACTGCACAAAAATTTACAATGTAATATAACAACAATTTTACATTTGTATAGGTCAGTGGTCAGCAAACTGTGGTTTGTGAGCCACATGCAGCTTTTTGGCCTCTTGAGTGTGGCTCTTCCACAAAATATCATGGCCAGGGCAAGGCTATTTTGAAGAAGTGGCATTAGAAGAAGTTTAAGTTTAAAAATTTCAGCTCTCAAAAGAAATTTGAATCATTGTACTGTTGATATTTGGCTGTTGATTAATGAATTTGCTGACCATTGGTATAGGTTATTGGGCATGGTTCTGAAGATTATAAAAATGTTAATAAAGGTAAAATATTGGAAGTAATATTAAACAAATAATACTTTGTTTTGTTGGTTTTAACTATTTTCTTACTATTCAAAATTAATAATTATTAATAATAAGCCTTCTGTTTTTTATCAAAAGGGAGCTTATTGGCATAAGAAAAAATTGAGGGTTAGCATCACAGAAATTGAAAGGGAATTTAAAGGGGCTAAACTTCTCACTATTTGATTTAACTTCACATGAATGACACTGTCTCTTTGCAGCAGCAAAAACCATCTCAGGACCACCAGGGGACCACTCAGGACTACCCTGCACTTTGAGAAACACTTGTTTCCATAACAATTGTCATGACAGTAAAATGGGGTAAAGCTCCTTAGGTCTGTTGCACATTTCACCAAGACACTGAAGCAGCTCTGCCCTGGTAGTTCTGCACTGGACCCTACCTGGGCCCAGCCAGGCACCCTTCCTTGAGGTCTCTGGATCCAGTCTGCACTCAGGGAGGTCGCTCAGGGTCCATTTTCTTGGGCAAGTGGGGCAGGGGCCCTAGCTTGGAGAACTGGAGGAAGATGGCAGACTAAGAGTTGGGATGAACCAGTACCTGCTCAGCCAGACTTCCTAAGCTCCCCACTAGGCCCAGGCCAGGCCCCTTCCTTGCACTGGGAGGATTCTGGCTGAGGTCCCTTCCCTGTACCCAGGGCCTCCTCCCTGTTCCACCACCTGGGAGGAGAGGAGGAAGAGAAGTTCACCAGTTCTGTACCCTGCCAGCCCAGCAGGTGGTGGCGCAGACTGTGCAGTTTGAAGTTCTGATGGCCAGGAGCCTCCTCCCCCATCCCTGAAGCATGGGGTGGGGTCGCAGCAGCTCATGGGCCAACCCTAGATGCCTTGCATGGAGATACCACTCACAGATGAGCTACCATTTGGCCTGAGACTTGTGGAAGATGGGATGGCATTGGGCTTCCATGGGCCCCACCAAAACCAGACTCAGCTTGGCCAGCTCTCCCCCCCCAGCTCCTCAAGGACTGTGTGCACCCCATAGGTCTCATTGTCCCATCAATTGCTACAGCCTGGCCATCCCATCCCAGAAAATGGCTGTCCAGATCACCATGGCTCAATCCCTGGTCCAGTTGGGCCTGCTTGGCAAGCATGTAGGCCGGAGCTGGGCTGCCAAGGGGAGGGAGTAGGGATGCATAGTCCAGGACAGAAGCGAGGAACTTGGCAGTGTAAATACCATCCCCATGCCATGCAGGCCCCTTGGGTGGCATCCCCGAAACCCTGGGGGGGCCCTGCTCAGTACTGTGCTCTCAGGCCTGGGGTGGGGATGAGGGACCTGGGGCTACTGCCTGGAGGCGGCCCTCACTGACTTGGAGTCACAGTAGTTGGTCAGGGAGGGATGCAGGGTGCCATGAGACAGCCTCATGCAAGTCCCCGCTGCAAGTCCCCACCTTTCTCTCTCTCCAAGAGGTCAGCAATTCAGCTTGCTCGGCATGCTGAACATACAGCCAGGCATTCAATTGAGCCTTTGGTTGTTTTAAATGATACACACACTGGTTCTTTATACATTTCTCTATTGAAAATGCACCAAACATGAATTTTAAATCACAAAATTTTTTTTTACAAATGGGTGCTGGATTTTTATCAAATGCTCTTTCTATATCTCTTGATTTGGGGCAGAAAACAAGTAATATAAGATATGGATGATGTATTGTAGAGGTATATACCTGAAACCTATATATAATTTTATTAACCAATGCCAACCCAATAAATGCAATAACAATAAATTAATAAAAAAGAAAAAAAGAGAAAAACAATATTATTTACTTACCTAATAAAATATTTCAGATGTGAAGTTGGAAAATCTAGGTTTAAAACCTTAGTTACTTAGTAGGAAGAGACAAAAAGAAGTACTACATTGTGTGACTTGGGGCCTGTCCTGGATTTTCTATGAGCTTCTATTTCTTCATCTTTATACTCAAAGAATGTTCACTAACCACACTAACGACAATAACTCTTCTGAAGAATGCTGGGAGGTTTGACTGTATAGTGTATGTGAATGTACATTTTCAACAATAACAAAATTATTCCATAATCATAGCAATCTAATAACTTCTTATCGCTTGGCTCCAGGGCAACCATACACTCACCCCTCCACTGTTGGTAGTGACCTCCTACTGTGTCTTCCTGACTTTATCCTTGGTCCTCATCAGTCTCTGTCTAAAGTAAGTCATTCCAAGTCACTACTTCCCTCATCCCCCCATGGCTTCCCTTCTCACTCACAGGGCAATGCAGACTCCTTAAGGCCCTATGTAACCTGGCTTCTAGCATCCATTCTGACAAAAATCAATCTCTTCTCATTCTTCCTTTGCCCCATTCACTGCAGTCACCTCTGTTCCTTTGCTTTTCCTGGGGTACACCACACATATGCTTGTGTATCCTAGGACATTTGTACTTGTTTCCCTCATGCTTAGAGCTCTCTGGCCCCAGATATCAACTTGATTTGCTCATTGATTTCATGCAGGTCTTTGTTCTAAATAAAATAGCATCTCTCCCCACCTTTGTCAGTCTCTATGTTCTTTCCTGCATTAGTGGTCAATATTTATAATCTCTTTCTGTTTATTTGTTATCACCCTACTACAATATAATCTCCATGAGAAGACTTTTCTTCCTCACAGCTAAATACCCAGCAACTTGAACAGCCCGATACTTAGTAGATGCTTGATAAGTAATTACTGAATGGATGACAAATGAATGATAAAAATCATGGTAGTTTGTTTTAGTTAGTTGATGCTATATAAGAAACCACCCCAAAGTTTAGTGGCTTAAACCAAAGACAGCTTTCTTTGCTCAAACCTCTGCAACAGGGCAGGACTCAGGAGGGAACACTCACCTCTGTTGCCATCTGGGTCAGCTCAAAGGCTGGGGCAGAAATGAATAAATCACTTAATCCCAGTCTAATCAGCTTTTGTTGGGCTTATTATAGCCAAAGAGTAAACAGTTCATGTGCCAGATTTCAGCTCAATGTGAGGATGATCAGAAGTTAAAGCAGCCTGAAGATGAAACAAATGCCTACGTAGGAGATGAAGTGATTCCACTGGCCCTTTGGAAATGAATGGCCACATAGCACAAGTATTAGGAGAGATTCCAACACTGAAAATATGACTGTTCCATCTCCTACTGCCAAGTTCCAGCTCTGAACAATGCGCAAGCATCCTGCTGCTCACTCAGCCTACATAGCCAGCCAAGCCACGCTGATGGATTTGTATCTATTTGGAGTCCTAATATTCTCATCACACAGAAGAGCAGCCGAGGAACTAATTAGTCTGTAAAGGAGAAACATATCCTGGTTCAATTAAATTACACCACCCTGCAAAAAAACAATTACTTATTTTTTAATAGGTACAGTGGTATGTCTGGAAACAGCATTAATTGAAGTGGAAAGTTAGAGCTGGAGACAAGGGTAGACTAGTCGTGTGCTGTTTCATGATCAATGATTAAGGGACTCAATGTGCTTGTATGAATTGAGGATCTCATCAACCACCACATGCTGCATGAATAATTGATAAGCACAAATAAATTCCCGGAGAGAAAATTTATTATTAAGGCTCTCAGTCTTTATAAAGTTAAAACTTGGTACATGGTCTTATTTTTCAACACCTTGAGAAAGGTCATAGTGACAGAAAGAGCATTCTATGCTAAGGGATGCTCTTCAAATTTGTATTTTTAATCATTGCAAACACCATATATAGCAGAGTGGTAAAGAGTTTAGTTTTAGGATAGGCAGACTCATTCTGCTTCTTACTAGCTACGTGACCTGGAGTAAGTTATTAGTCCTTCTCAGTGAGCCCTATGGTTCCTTGTCTTGAGGATGGGAATAGGATAGAGTCAGCTTACTGGTGATGGTATAAAAGGTTAAATGACTTGATGCATTTAAGGCTCTTGGACATAATTGTTGCTCACTAATACTAGTGATAATCAATTTTTTATGATGATTAAATGGTTGTTGGTGAGGTGGGTATATTGATGACCTCATTCAGATTCTCTGAAGACATCAGAATTTCTTAGCGTCTATTACCACTGGTTTGTACTCTTATACCTCCAATCACTTAAGTTCTCCCTATTATTGAAGAAAGCTGGAAGAGTTTACTCTTATAATAACATCTGCTTGAAGCAAACTCTTTAGTTCCTAAAATTAGCATAAGCACTAGGTATTAATAATAACCCCCCCCAAACTATTCTATGTAATTGTAAAGCGGAAGTAGTAGGTAATTGTCCTAAAATGATATGCAGATGCTCAGCCCAATTAAATAAAACTGGGAAGTTTATAATTTAAAAACAGTGACTAAATGAACCTTTTTCCATTTCTTTTATTAACCTAAGAAAACTGGAATGCTGTGATGACCAGAATGACCAGTTGCTATGACACCTACTGTGATCAGCAAACCAGCCAGCAAACAGGCCTGATCAGGGGTGGGACTGATGGCCAACTTCCCTTAGCCCCTCCCCAAAGCCAGCCTTGCCCCTGTTTGCCCTCCCACCCCAATAGGGATTGGTATCAGTTGGCCAACCTCCTGCAGCCCCTTCCCCCAGCTGGCTCTGCCCCCAATAGGACCCCACTACCTGATTGGTCCTCATCCCCTTCCCCCAGACAGCTCTGCCCCGAATCAGCACCCTTCCATCAGGGGCAGGGCTGGCCAGCCCACAACTCATGGCCCCTTCCCAGGCGGCTGACCCATTATCAGTTCCCCCTACCACATTTGGGGGCCAGCTGGTCCACAGCTCCTCCCCATGTCTGGCCCTACCCTCAATCAGCCCCCAACCCAGTCGGGGGCAGGGCCCACTGGCCAATCATTTACAATCTTTCCCCCCAGCCAGTCTAGCCCTGATCAGGCTCCCATCAGGGCGACCCAGCTGGCCAACCTCCCACTGTCTCCTCCTGTGGACAGGCCCGGACCCGATCCAGCCTGATTGGTGCCAGGCTAGCTGGATCCCACCCGTGTACAAATTCGTGCACTGGGTCTTTAGTTTGTTTATAAAGAAGTCAATGTAAATATATTCTTTCTCTCCAATATCACCCCATGTGTAGTGTGTGAGACTAGCTTGAATGGGGAGAGATGAACTCCCCAACCAGCTTGTAAACTATGTTTAGGGAACTCAACTTTAAGTATTTGCTGGTATTTTGATAAATCAGTATTATGAGGTTATTCGTAGTCCCCTAGAGATGGATAATATTTTAGCTCTTTTGCAACTATATCAAAGGCATTTTTAATTATGTGTTTTAACTTTGAAAAAACAAAACAAAACTATACATAAAAATTTAAAAGTTCCTTTTAAGAGTGTGAACAGGGGCAAAAAAAATCATTAAGCAGGGTTTTGGTTTCCCAGGGTCAGCACTCTTGACATTTGGGGCTGGGCAGTTCTCTGTTGGGGGCAGTCCTGTGCACTGTAGGGTGTTTCATAGCACCCTATTGGGCCAAGTCTATTTCTACTAGAGGCAATTAGAATAGTCTCCCCAGTTGTGACAACCAAATGTCTTTACAGATGTTGCCCAAAGTCCCCAGGAGGGAGGGAGTGGGGACAGAAGAAAATCATCCCCTATTGAAAGCCATTGTTCTATCAAGTGGTCGGCAAACTCATTAGTCAACAGAGCTAAATACCAATAGTACAACGATTCAAATTTCTTTTGTGAGCCAAAAATTTTAAACTTAAACATCTTCTAATGCCACTTCTTCAAAATAGACTTGCCCAGGCCATGGTATTTTGTGGAAGAGCCACACTCAATGGGCCAGAGAGCTACATGTGGCTCACGATTGTAGTTTGCTGACCATGGTCCTAAACCAACCATTTCAATAAATTTTGAAAAGAATGGAGAGCCTGGCTGATTCATGTGATTTGAGGTATTACTGAGGAAACACAAAACCTAGTCTTGCTCTGGACTCATTCCACTTGATTCCTGAAACCCACCTCTTATTCTCTGGCTCCTCATTCCTGCTTTCTATGGGGACTTTTTTTTTTTTTTTTTTTTTTTTTTTTCATTTAAAATTTCCCCTGGATTGAAAAGTTAATGGCATTGGCATAGCTTATTCAGTAAGGTATGTCCCATGCAAGATAATAGGTGGATAAAACTTATTGATTGGTAATAAAAGTCGTAACTTTATAACGTGCCCAGCACTTGAGAAAACAGTTATAAGAATCGAAATCCTGCCTGCAATACAATGAACAAGTAATGAGGTTTGAGTTGGATGATAAAAGGAGTGAAATAGGCTGCTGGAATTTGTATTAACCACGTGGTCTGCAAATCTGGTCAAAGCTGAATAGAAAAATGCAATAAGGATGGTGACAAGTTCCCCTGTCTAGTGGTGGAAGTCACTGGAACAATGGCTCAGCCTCTTTTGATCTATGTTCTTTTCTCTGGGGACCTGCAAACTGCACCCTCTTGCTGAATGTACTCCATGTCTTTGATAATGACAGACTTCAAGGAATATAGGATTGAGCACTAACTAGCACTTACTTCTTGGAGTCGGAAACCCAGAAAAACAATAAATGTTTATGGAAGGTGATAAAATTTTAAGGCTCCATTCACAACAAATGCTAAGCCCAGGAAGTCTTAGTTAGTAAAAGCATAGGTGTCTGGATGCCACAATGGCACCAAACAGACTTTGCTTTGGCTCTTGCTTGAGGGAACCAAGTTATGGAGAAAGAAGGAATCCTTTCTCTCTGACAACACACAGCCCATGGCCTAGGAGTTGCACCTGATGGAAAAGCCTGCATGTTGTCATGTGCTTCCTAGAGTTTTCTTGTTTTAGGAATTCTCTTCTGGGCCTGCCATACTTTCCTTCTTCTGATGACTCCTTCAGTTCTGTCTGGAGTCCTGAGCTTGCTCCCAAGCTCCAGACATTTCTATTCACACCTTACCTTTAGGACATAGCTACAAAGACACTTATTGGGCATCTTTCTCAAGCTTGGCAAGTTGGAGATTGGACCAAACCTGCATCTTTCCAACATTCCCACCTCTTAGTAAATACTGGCTTAGCTTTCAAATAAGAAACCATGGCATCTTCTGGACCCTTCTCTGTTCTTCCATCCTCCTCCCAAATTATAGTGCTCTAATCCTTACTCCCCAAATGGAGCCCTGTTCCTCCACTCCTCTGCATTTTTACTGCTACCCCTTCGGTGAATGAACCCCCATGACTGCTACCCTTGAGAGGCCTTATATCCTCAGCACCCAGCTACCAGACCTAAAACATAACAACACAAAGAAGCCAAAGTCAGATCACATCATTTCCCTGCTTAAGAAAACCAATCTCACAGGAAAAGAGGTCAGATTTGTGTCTAGCAGAGGTGGGAGAGAAAAAGGAGGGGAATTGGATGAAAGTGTCAAAGAGTACAAATTTCCAGTTATAACAAAAGTAAGGGGCCCAGTGCAGTAATTTGTGCACCTTGAAAGGAACTGTGAGCCATGGGGCTGTGGTGGGCACAAGGGCAGATCTCGGCCCATCTTCAGTGCCCCCAGCCCAGCCCCTCCCAACAGGGTCCCGTGGTCCCCTATCCACCAGCAGTCCTGCTTCCTCCACCTTTGCTACCATGCTCTGATGGTGCCAGTCCCACTCGCACCCACTGACGTTGTTGAGTGATTGGGGCTGGCGCCAGCAGCAGATATGAGTGGGGTCATCGCCAGCAGCGGGTGAGAGAGATGGCTACCAGCCCCATCACCCCTCAGGAGCAGGGGGAGGTGGAGAAGCACTCAGGGGTCATTGGGACCAGCAACCACCGCTTTACCTGCTGATGGCACTGAGCAATTTGGAGCCAGTGCTGGGCACGCGCAGTAGGTGCAAGAACAGTGGAGCAAAGAATTTTCAGTAACCACCAGAGGTTTGGCCCATGGCAGCGACTAGCACCTGGGTCTGGCATCTCGGCTCACCTGCCCCACCATTCTGTCATGGCCTACACCCGCCATGTTTTGTGCCACCCCCTAGTGGTCAGCACATGTCATAGTAACTGGTTGTTCCATTGTTCTACTGTTCAGCCTATTTGTATATTAGGGTTTTTATCTATATTATAAAAACCCAGTGACCCTAATGCCATAACAACCAAAGACAAGTTACCAGGAGGCTGTGTGCACAGTCAGGCATGAGTGAGTGGTAGGGGCTGGATAGCTGGTGAGGTGCACAAGGGTGGGGACTTGACTCTGGGTCGTGGTGTGGTGAGATTTGACTCTGTGTCTCATGGTGTGGCAGGACTCAGAGGGGTCCTGAGGTGTTTGCAGGACCCAGGGGAGTCACAGGATACTACGAAGTCTGAGATCCCAGGCTTGCGCGATTTTGCATGCTGGGTCACTAGTATATAGATAAGAACTAGGGATGACTATAGTTAATACTGCATGTGGTATATAGGATAAGTACTAGGGATTGTTATAATGAACATTGTGTGTGATGTATAGGATAAGTAATAGGGGTGCTATAGTGAACCCTGTGTGATGAATAGTAAAGCTATTAGAGAGTAGATTCCATTGCAAGTAGTTCTGATCACAAAGAAAGCACATTTTTTCCTTTTCCGTATCTATATGAGATGATGTATATTAGCTAAATTATTGCAGTAATCATTTTTCAATACGGGTAAGTCAAGTAGTTATTCTGTACACCTTAAGTCTATAAAGAGTGGTATGTCAATTACTTCTCTATTCCACTGTGGGAAGGGAAGCAATTAAGTTTAGGCTGGTTTAATAGAACTCTCCTGGGTAAGAGCTGGAAATAAATTCTTTCAACATATTTACAAGTGTCAGGAGCTTGTTAAAGTTTAAGTATTTTGTTTTATCCACCAAATAATAAAAGGAGAAGAATAAAAGTGGTTAAGGGGAATGAAAATAGGTCACTTGGAAAAGAGCTTAAAACTAGAAAGATTGTCTAGTCTGAAAAGGTAAAGAAGAGAAAAAAGGAAAACCCAAATGTGTCCTATGGTCTAAAAGGATCTGCACAGTGACAGCCAGCTTGCCCTCACAGTCATCTCCTAGGATGCTCCTTGTACTCACCCATCCTTGCCTCATAGTTCTTTCTGCTTCTCTGGCCTTTTAGCGTTTGGTGCCATCTCAGGGCTCTAGCTGTTACCATTCCTTCTGGCTGGAATAACCTTCCCAGGAAGACGGCACCACCATCCTGTCTCATTGTTCAGGTTCTGCCTTTCAATAGTCTCTTCAGCCCCTCTATAAGGTGGCCCCATGTGTCTAGGATTGCAATCAAAGATACCAGTTCTGATATCCCCTTCTCAGAAAGTTGGATCCAATAAAGCTGGGTCAAACTTGAACAGACTGGCCCTCTGACTTGGTGAGGGCACCCTGAACTCTCACAGCATGGCAAGAGGTCCTTCCTGCTCATCTGTTCCCTCAGGTACTTGCTGCTGCTGCCCGGAGGGTAGGTCAAAGGCAAAAGGAGGGGGGCAGGAATAATCAGGTAAAATGTGCTGATTTGTACACCTGCAGGAAGCCAATGTGCTTCAACTCTGAAGGACTGTCAGGCCTGGAACTGGGTGAGTTTTCAAAGGCAGCAGGAAGTTCTCAACAGGGAAGAAAGAGAGGAATTTAGGGGCAAATGGGCAGGGGCAGGAAAAGAATAGAAAGAATATTCCGTCTGCCTTGCACAATATATTACATTCCCCAGATTCATTGACATGTCAGGTCTCAGCCCAGGGCTTCTTTTCAAATATAGACAGAAGTATGTGATTTTGTTTCCTGTTTCTGTAAATCAGAATTGCTCAACCTCAGCATTAGTGACATTTGGGGCAGATGATTCTCTGTATGGGGCCCATGCTACATACACACTATAGGATATTTAGCAGCATTCCTGGCTTTTAAGCTCTGGATGGTGGTAGCAGCTTCCTTATCCCAGTCATGATAATCAAGATTGTCCACAGACATTGCTAAATGTTTTTGAGGGAGGTGGGTGGAAGAAGTGGTAGGAGAGGAGGTAGGGGGGGCAAAATTTCCCCACAACTAACAACAGCAGCTTTTAATTAATTGATAATATTCATGGTAAGTGAAATAATCAGAAAACTCCAATGTGTGCCTATCATCCATCACTCAGTATTTTACTGTGGTTGGGCAGGAAAGAATCATTCTTTTTTCCTAAATTCATAAGGACACCAGGGAGAATGGGCAGAAACTGGCTTGGGTGAGATATTTAAATCTCACAAAGGAAGCAAACACAATTTAACATAAAAAAAGAAATGTTTGAACACTGCCAACTTCCATCAATTGCACTGTTGTGGTGTAATTGACCCTTTATTAACTTCCTAGGGAGATGATAACTAGGAGGTAAATTCACTTTGTTGTGGAAAAGTCACAGAAATAGTTAACCCCTGTTGTCAATTCAAATGAGCTCATTCTTAGTCTGAAAAGTAAAACAGAAATTTCCTTACTACTGTTTTATGTCTGAGCCCAATTTTCTCCATTTGGAAAATGGCACCAGTATTTGTGGAAGTGCCCCTTGAAGGGGGAAGGTGGGGAGCAGATTGTAATCTATGCATAAGGTACTTTGAACCAGATCTACAGATACCAACCTGGGTGACTCTTAAAGGCATAATATTGTCAAACAGAAGGCAAACTGCAAGAAGAGAGTTTACAAGTATATTATTATGTAGATTTTGTAAACATACAAAACAAAATTGGATGTTTGTGGATATGTACATATGTAAGAAAAGTAAAAAAATGCATGAGAGTGTTAAACACAAAAGAGATTATTTCATTTCTGAAGCTAGAGAGATGAAGGTGAAGTTATAAAGAAATGGTTCTATTAGTGTATGAGTAATGAGTAATGAGTAATGAGAGAGAATGCTCTTAGGGCAACATGTTAACATATGTATGATAGATTAAATAGAGAAGGCAGACCAGAGATCTGGATGGCAGGACACACACAGGCTTTATTGGAGGAAAGGGTACCCCTGCCAGCTGCTTCCCAGGAGAGAAGCTGAAGAGAGCGAGGGAGGGGCTTACAAGCACCTTTAAGGATAGGGGGCTGGGCTTAGGGCACTCAGCACACACTGACTGATTAGGAATGGGGGCTTAGGGTATTTGGCAGGTGCTGATTGGTGGTTCAGAGCTCAGGTATGTCTGGCTGCAGGTAGGGTTTATGTCTGCCATCAACTGAGGGAAGGGAGGATCTATCAATGTAAAATCTAGATGATATTTATGTAGGTACATGTTATTTTTGTTGTTGCTGTTAAATCTATTTTTTTTTTAGAATTGTGCGATTGGGAACAATCAGAAATCCACATGCAAAAAAAAAAAATCATTCATAGACCTTATACCTCACAAAGTTAATTCAAAATGAATCACAGAACTAAATGGAAAACACAAAGCTATAAAAATCCTAGAAAATAACATAGGAAAAAATCTAAGTGACTTTGTTTTAAGCGATGATTTTTTAGATGTGACTTTGAAAGTATGACCCATGAAAGAAAGAATTGATAAGCTGAATTTCATTAAAATTAGAAACTTTTGTTCTAAGAATGTCACTATTAAGAGAATGAAGAGTCAAATCACAGAGTCGGGGACAATATTTGCAAAACCAAATCTCAACCATAGGAAAACAAACAACCCAGTTAAAAAAATGGGCCAAAGACCATGACAGATTTCACCAAAGAAGATATAGAAATGGCAAATAAGTATGTAAAAAAATACTCCACATCATATATCATCCGGAAAATGCAAACTGAAACAACAATAAGCCACAACCACATACCCAGTAGAAAGGCTAAAAACCAGATAACTGACAACACAATGCTGCCAAGGATGTGGAGCAATAGAAACTCATTCATTGCTGCTGGAATGTAAAATTGCACAGCCAGTTTGTGACCAGATGATGTGAGACTCCTGGGTGAGTCATGAAACCAGTTAATTACACACAGTGATATCAGTAGCCAGCATATTAGAAAGGTTCATTCAGCACCTTGTCTTCCTGCTTGGCTAGAACTTCCAGACCGATGCTATATAATAGTGGTCCCTTGGTTTGCTTCAGATTTCATGGATAATGCTGAAATGTTTCAACGTTGAGTCTGACAGTGCTTGTCCTATCAACAAAGTCTCTATTTATTCCTACTTTTTAAATGATAATGATAATAAAGTACACCAAATACCTTTTATGTAGATTTAATTTTGTCTCCCTCCTTTTGCCCCTCCAGCCACACACACTTTATTTCCCAGGATGTGTTGTAGTGTTAAAAAGAGTAGCTCTTGCTCACCATGGTTGGTGGGTATCCCTTCTTTAATTCTAGTTCTTCCTATAATTTTCCTGGCAGAAAACTCCTCCAATTTCTCACCTTTTGATGGCATCTTTGAAATTTTCAGCTATAAAAGTGGCTTCCCCACATTTTAATGTGTCTTTTTTTGGTGTATTAATCAATCAACCTGATGAGGAAAATAAGACTTTTTTTGGGGGGTGGGGGGGCCAGCAGACTGAGTCTGTACCTAGTTAGTTAGTATCCCTAATGCATATTCCTGTTAGCCTATAGACTAGTCATTGCGCCTTCCTTAATTATCTGGTCTTGCAAGACCTGTTTACCTAAATACTTCCATTTTACAGAGGCCATAAACCATGTACAATATACAACCCCTGGAGAAGGTTATCAGTGCTGGCCCCAGGCCAGGCCTTTAGGTGTGGTCTCATGGCCTCCATCCCAACACACGGGGCTTTTTTCAAAGCCCATAAAAGTCTGATCCTTATTTGGGGGACAAAAAAACCAAAGGGTGTAAAGCAAAGGCTTCCTCCATATTGGTTGGCTCAGGATTTGGAAACAAGCTCTTCTGTGTCAAGGTACTAGTACATCTGGAAATAAATGGATTTTCCTATATCTCTGAGTATTTTCTGGTCACTTGGTAAATTCTGTAACAAACCAATCAATGAATTAGTTTAAGATATATAACATTCAAACTTAACTTTTTTTGTATCAACCATACTTCATGATATAAAATGTCTCTTATAACTACATCAAATAGAAAAAGCTTTTGCATAGCAAGCAAAGGAAACTATCAACAACACAAAAAGATATCCTACTCAATAGAGGGAGATATTTGTCAATGATACATCTGATAAGAGGTTAATATCCAAAATATTTAAAGAATTTATACAATTCAACGAAAGGAAGACAAACAACCAATTAAGAAATGGGCAGAGACCCTAGCCAGTTTGGCTCAGTGGATAGAGTGTTGGCCTGCAGACTGAAGGGTCCCAGGTTCAATTCTGGCCAAGGACACATGCCCAGGTTGTGGGCTCAGTCCCCAGTAGGGATGTGCAGGAGGCAGCTAATCAATTATTCTCTCTCATCATTGATGTTTCTATCTTTCTCTCCCTCTTCCTTCCTCTCTGAAATCAACGAAGAAATATATATATATATATATATATATATTTCTTTAATATATATATAAAATAAATATATATTAAAGAAATATATATAATAAATATATATTTATTAAATATATATTTATTAAATAAATATATTTAATAAATATATATATAAATATATAAATATATATAATATATATAATATATATTTATATATCGATATATTTATTAAATATATATATATTTCTTTAATATATATATAAATATATATATTTAATAAATATATATAAATATATTTATATATATATATATTTATATATTTATATATATATATATTTATATATAATATATATATTTCTTTAAATATATATATATATTTAAAGAAATGGACAGAGGACCTGAATAAACACTTATCTAAAGAGGGCATATAGATGGCAAATAGACAAGAAAAGATGCTCTACATCACTGATCATCAGATAAATGCAAATTAAAGCTGCAATGAGATATAACCTTACACCTGTCAGAATGGCCATTATCAACAAATCATCAGACAAGTGCTGGCCAGGATGTGGAGAAAAGGGAATCCTTGTGCACTGCTGGTGGGAATGCAGATTGATGCAGCCACAAAACAGTATAGAGTTACCGCAACAAAATAAAAATGGAAATACCTATGACCCAGTGATTCCACTGCTTGGTATTTATTCATAAAAAACATAAACACTAACTCAAAAAGATATAGGAACCCCTATGCTTATTGCAGTGTTGTTTACCATAGCCAAGATATGGAAGCAGCCCAAGTACACATTAGTAAGAGTGTGGATAAAAAAGTGGTGGTAAATATCTACAATGGAATAATATTCAACCATAAAAAACCAATGAAATCTTATACAATAATTTGCTACAGCATGGATGGACCTAGATGTATTATGCTAAGTGAAATAAATCAGTCAGAGAAAGACAAATACCATATGATTTCACTTATCTGTGGAATGTAAAGAACAAAATAAACTAGCAAAATTTAGACAAACTCATAGATACAGAGAACAGACTGATGGTACCAGAAGGGAGGAGGGTTAGGGGATCTGCTGAAAAATGTGGAGAAAGTAAAGTGAAGAAGTATAAACTGGTAGTCACAAAACGGTCATGGGAATGTAAAGTATAGAATAGGGTATATTCTCAAGAATCCTATCTAATAAAAGGGTAATATGCAAATTAGCAGTCACTCTGCAACAAAGATGGCCGTGCCCAAAGCACCCAGGCCATAGAGGGAGGGAGGCCTTCAGACAATGCAGGGCTGCTGGGCTGGGGGTGTGCCCCTGGTGGTGGCTGCTGTGGGGCTCAGAGCATGCCCCCCGCCCAGTGGACAGAAGCCCAGTCGATAGAACTCCCCCAGCCCAGTGAATACAATGCAGGGGCTCCTCTGTGCCTCTGTGCATAAGTTGCAGAGAAAACACCATTTCTGACTGCTCATTGGCTAAGCTCCCTGTATGCCTACACTCACAGTGTTCTTGGTAACTTGGGTAGTAAGAATCCAAAAAGGTGGTCTAGGGTTTTTCTACCGCACTCCTGAAGGAAAAAACTAAGGTCTGCTGCTGGAGGGACTAAGAAATGTCACATCCTACCCTAGCCAGTTTTGCTCAGTGGATAGGGCCTCCGAATGCTGACTGCAGGATCTGGGTTTGATTCTGGTCAAGGGCATATACCTAGGTTGCAGGCTCCTCCTTGGCTGGGGCCCAGGTCAGGGCTCATGCAGGAGGCAACCAATCAAAGAGTCCCTCTCACATTGATGCTTCTCTCTGTCTTTCCCTCTCTCTTCCAAGCTCTCTAAAAATCAATGGAAACGTATACACAGATGAGGATGAAAAAAAAAGAAAAAAAAAAAAGAGAAAGAAATAAAGAAATGTCATATCCTATGAAAGATACATCTTGAAAATGCCTAAAGAAAGTTGTCATTTTTTCATGGTGAAGAGATTGGAATCCATATCAATGAAAACACCTTTGTGGCTATGGCAGTGTCAGCAGCAGTGGGGTTATGGGGCTGGTGCCTTCTCCTGGTCAGCCTAGTCACCTCCAGAAGAGTGAGGCCAGACTGCCATGGGGAGTGCCTAAGCCATCAGTAGGACATCTCCTGAGGGTTCCCAGTCTGTGAGAGCAGGCAGGCTGGGCTGAGGATTCCCACTCCAACCCCCCCAGCCCCCACAGGGCATGCATTTTGTGCATTGGGCCTCTAGTATTGTAATAACCTTGCAGGTGAAAAATGGGTACTGGAAATATCGGGGGAATCATTTTGTAAAGTCTATGATTGTCTAATTGCTATACCTGAAACTAAATATATATATATATATATATATATATATATATATATATTACAAAAATAAATATAAGAATAAATAAATAAATTTAAATGATTCTTACGTAATGATGGAATGAACTGACTACTATTTAATTTTTGTATCAATATTAGCACATTAGATTGATATATTGTATGTTCTCATATAAAGTCTTGTTCATTTTGAGTTCAAAGTTATGCTTCATAAAATGAAGTAGGAATATTTTTTCTTTTGCTCTGCTCTGGAGCAGATTTTATAGCTTTGGGAATTGCTGTTAATTAGTCACAAATCCCTCTAGAGATGTACCCCTTCATCCTACAACTTCCTTACTTCCCATTGTTTCCTATTTTTTTATTTTTTTTTTTACTATATATTTTTCCTTATTTAAGTTTTGGAAATTTGTATTTTCTGAGAATATTATCCTTTTAACCAAGAGTTTCCAGTTCATTAACAGAGAGTAAGGGAAAACAACCATGAGCTGATGTCTTTATTCCCAGGCCTCTTCCTCCTGTTCCTGATCCTCAAAGCCCGTCCTCCATTTGGTTGAGTAGGACAGCTTTGGTCTGCCTCGCTTCCCCTGTTCCTTTCCTGTGGGCCCCAATTTGCTTTTGAATTTCTTTGATCACACTCACAGAATTGTCTCACAGGCCCTTTGCAGATATCCTCTGTCTCAATCTAGCTGTGGGGCACCTGTGGACATTAAAATGAGACTTCTAAAGGCATACATCTGAAAGGAAGAATGTTCTTTTGCCAGAGAACAATGAATTACTAACTCTTCATCATCCACCAAGTTCAATTTCAGGGCAAATTTTAGAGGAGGAAGGAAGAGAAGGGGGGAAATCTTCAAGAGGAGAAAGATAAAATAAAGCCCAACAGTCACATCCTTTCTTGGGACATCTATTTATGCCTTTGTCTCTCTGTAATTTGAATTCCTATGAGTCCAGGAAGAAACTGTGGACATTGACCCCCTGGGGGAAAAAAGTATCAGGGGGCTCCATATGGACTGTGGTATCTGCACAGTAAATTCATCTAGCCACAGCCCGATTTTTCCTCCAAAAGTGCAGGCTGCCTTCAAGGTTGACCTGGAGCTGAGAGCTGCAATAATAACAGTCAAGTGCAACCTGAAGAGCAGCTCTGAAAAGGAACTTCACCTCCAAAGAAAGAGAAGCTGCTGAGAAATAAAATTGGGTTTTTGGAGAGATCAAGTGAACGGAAGTTGCGTGTCTGCAGAAAGCCAGGAGAAGGTGGCAGTGAACAAAGAAAGTGACCAAGTGAAGCAGGTGTCCATTGTCTGGGAAGATGCCTCTTAATCATATCTAGGACAAACATAATAGCTCCATCTCCCGCAGATGGGTTTGGCAAGGGGATGTGATTGAGAAAATGTGAGTTTTCCCTTGAAGTCAGAGCATGTCCATGGGAGAGTTGCTGAAACAGAGTTCTCATTTATCTAGAACTTGAAAGATAGCACCTCTTTAATTACAATTTTTCCTAGTTGTGGTTAGTTTTCCAAGGGGGTGTTTGGACAACTTTCCTGTCTCAGTGGACCCAGAGCCTGTGTTGAAAGCACTGGTTTGTTCCCTCCTTCTACTGGTAAGTCTTGCTATTCTGTGTTCCCATTTCTTAAGACTCTATGAGGCACTCACTTCTAAATTCAGTATCTTAGATGGCATCCCAGTTCATAATGGAAAGAGCTGAGGACCAGAGGAAACACTCAAGCTCTGTTACATCTATCTGTGTGCTTGGGGAAAGCTTCTTACATATTTTCTGGTGTATAAGACGACCCCTTAATTTTACAGTTAAAACATAGGTTTAGGCCTATATTTGCTGTATAAGACTACCCCTCACTTCGAAGAAAAGACTTACTTTGCTGTCAAGATCTGCAGGTAATTTTTGTGCAATTTTGGTCTTTTGCCCCCGATTTTCGGTTTACTTTTTTTTTTCATTTCAAAAGTCGTCTTATACGCTGGAAAATACGGTACTTTTCCACCGATAGAGATGGTTCTTACCCACTGGAGGTTGTTGTATAAGTAAATCAGGACTCTTAGGATTATCCCAAAGGCTTGAGTTAAAGTGGAACAGGGTCATTAAATAATTAAGTGTTGCCTGTCATGATAAATTTTTCATTGTAAAGAGAGATTTAGAATGAAAATGAGTCTCAGCCCACTGGGGAAATTTCACCCACGCTGACAGATCAGTTGTGTTGATGGGATACTTGCAAGACGGGCTTCTAACTGAGGCCTTCACATCACATTATTACAACAAGCTGTTCTAGTACAGTGAGAGGATAGCTGTGGTGGTTGGGGATATTAAAACCCAGCCAGGATGTTTAAGGTGGCAACATTGGCAGCACGCTGTTCTATTGGAATCATTGGACCTGGTTTCTAGCACCATTCATGGCCATTTTCACCTGGCCACCTATATCTGAATGAGCCCCTTCTTTTTTCCAGATGGAGGTCTCCTCTTAAATGGTGCTCATAATGGTTCCAAGTCTTCTCCTGCAGTGAGTAAAACAAGGTGATTGAGTTCAGGCTTAGAGCCAGACAGATCTGCATTTGATCCTTTTTCTGCCAAAGGTTTACCTGTCATAGGTTCACCTGGGATGTAGAGCAAGAGGCTTGACCTTTCCTGCCTCCCTATCCTGTCTTCAGTGCATAGGACAATACGCTCCCCCTCCCCCAAGGTCAGGCTCAAGGATAATTAGGCTAATGTTATTAATCACCAAGCATCTACAATGTGCTCAACAAAAGAAAACCCACACTTCCTTAGTTGTTATTTTATTCTGGCATTGACATTCTTTAAGGCAACTTTTCATTTAAAAGTGAGTATTTCTGCATAGAAAGGACATTTAAAGCAGCAATTCTTTTCCTCCCTCTATGACCTTGGGTCATTGCACTCTCTGTTTAGTCAGTACTTTGTCATCCTGTTTGGGTAGCAATCTTAGCTTGTCTTTCTAAAGCTCCAGAAGTTAGAGGCAATTCAGACTGATGACATCTGTGCCATATGACCAGAACTGAAGGTGTGCAAAAATATCAGTCGACCCCAGGACACAAGGGGGAACAAGAGGGCAGAAGACATATGGAGGCAATGGAGAGGAACAAGGTACTCTCCAGAGCCCAATGCCTTCGAAAGAACATTTCATCCACGAATCTGATGTGGTTTCCAGTCTCAGAAACATGAGACCCCACGGCCTTGCTGACGCTCACTGTTACTGTCTCCATTAATCATATTAACTGGGTAATTGCTGAGTCCTGAGTGCACAGACCTAGCAGATGCTGTCATTTGATCCATGAAATCAGCCGCACCCATAATTCACCTAATAAAATCACAGGAGCGAAGAGAAAATTGTTTCATTAATAAATTGTTTCATTAATTTGTCTCGGTGAATTCCCAATCCTGGCTTTAATTTGCATCCTATTGAGTGTGCTTTTCAAGGCAAGAGAACATCCTTGGGGGGTTGTGTGCTGAGGAAATGGAAGCCAAATGATAAGCATGGCATATTAATTACTTGATTGTATCATTCACTCAACAAACATTTACCAACTGTACTAGATACTGCCTGGACCCTGGGGAGTCAGCCAGGAGGAGTCCCAGTCCCAGGTCTCTTGGTGTTTATAGAATATACAGTGGTGGGACATGGACATCCAGGTGACAGTGACAAAAATCTAGCTGATGAAAAATATTTTACTTAAAGATTTGGTGGAAGTCAGTTAAGTGGGAATCAACTCAAATATTTTTACAAAATTTTATATTAAAGCAAGTATAATTTATTCTATTGTAGGAGACAATATTTATTATCTTTTGCAAGCTTTATTGAGGTATAATTGATAAATAAAAATGTACACATTCAAGGTGTACATATATATTGCTTTTAAGATAAACATAAAGCTCAGGAGTGAAGAATGAGAGCCAAAACCGGTTTGGCTCAGTGGATAGAGCATTGGCCTGTGGACTGAAAGGTCTCGAGTTTGATTCCGGTAGAAGGCATGTACCTTGGTTGCAGGGACATCCCTGGTAGGGGGTGTGCAAGAAGCAGCTGATTGATGATTCTCTCTCATCGATGTTTCTAACTCTCTATCCCTCTCTCTTCCTCTCTGCAAAAAAATCAATAAAATATATTAAAAAAAGAAGAAGAAAAGAAGTGGAGGATGAGAGAAAAGGATGAAGAGGACCAAAAGGTATAAACTGGTGATAAGTCAGGGAGTTGTGATGTGCAGCATTGAAGACATGGTCAGTGATAACTGTGTATGATGACAGGTGGTCACTAGACTTACTGGGGAAATCACTTTGTAAACTATAAATAATTAATCTTATCTAATAAAAGAATAATATGCAAATTGACTGTCATTCCAACACATAAGATGGCCATCCCCATGTGTACATAAGATGGCCACCACAAGATGGCCACTTCAAGATGGTCAGTAGGGAAGGGCAGTTAGGAGGGACTAGGCTGGCAGGGGAGGGAAGTTAGGGGTAATTGGGCTGGCAGGGGAGTGGTTAGGGTGATCAGGTTGGCAGGCAGAAGTGGTTAAGGACAATCAGGCAGACAGGCAGGCAAGCAGTTGGGAGCCAGCAGTCCCAGATTGTGAGAGGGATATTCAGGATTGGGCCTAAACAGACAGTCGGACTCAAGGGGTCCTAGAATTAAGAGAGTGCAAGCTGGACTGAGGAAAACATGCCTCCCCCCCATGTACAAATTTCATGCACCGGGCCTCTAGTTAAAGATAAAACAGTTAGCAGCATCTCTCAAAATCAAAACAAAGCAATCTAAAATTTTCAAGGATATGTCATCACTTTGGGCTAATAACCACATGTTTGGGGCTATAAGTTTATTCTTAGAGACCTATTAATGGAAATATTTGCACAATGGAATAGTATGTAGTTGTAAAAAAAAAAATCTTCTTACTCTTTGAGACCACATGGAAGGACCTGGAGAGTGTTATATTAAGTGAAATAAGCCAGTTAGAGAAATACAAATATCACATGATCTCACTTATATGTGGAATCTAATGAACAAAATAGACTAATGTACAAAATAGATCCAGAGACTTAGAAACATGGGACAGACTGATGAATCTCAGAGGGAAGGGGAGGGGTTGTAAGAGATTAACCAAAGAACTTATATGCACATTATGCATAACCCATGGACAGACAATAGTGCCATGATTCCTGGTGGGGTGTGTAGGGGAGAGAGGGTTAATGGGAGTAAAATGGGGAGTCATCTGTAATATTTTCAACAATAAAGATCAATTAAAAAAAAAACCTAAAAACTTTGATCAAAGAAAATTTAAATAAAGGGGGGAAAATCACTGAAATAGACAAAGCTAGGAGATGTATGGGGATTACTTAAGATAAGACTGACTCATCCTCAGGGGCTTTTCCTGTGACACTGTCTTGGGCCACCTGCATGTGTGATAACAGCAGTGACGTGGCTGTTGTCTCCTATTTGAAGGTCTCAGCTGGTTATCACAAGAAACATATATGTTAGCCTTTTTTTCAAAATACCCTGTATCTGTGGTTTCTGTGGTGTGTGTGTGTGTGTGTGTGTGTGTGTGTGTGTGTGTGTGTGTTTCTTTTCTATCCTTGGTTCTTCCAAACCCTGTAAAGGGATGGGTTTTGGTGTGGTTCCAGATACAGTCTTTGTTTCTTTAACACCTACCTGAACTAATTTGATGAGGGAAAATTGCAAAGTACTGTTGCAGGACATACTATTATTATTATTTGGCAGTCCATAGCTGAATGGCACTCTATAATGTCATTTTTGAAAGGGTACAAAAACAAAAGTTATGCATGATGAAGTTTAATATCAAGTCAAGTATTAAAGAATCATAGCTGTGTATAGGCTTATACTAGCTCCTCAAATAACACAAATATTGTCAACAGGTAGCTTCCCTGGGCCAGCAGGCCGAGCCTTTGAACTTTTGGGAGTTGTTATAAGAGCAAAACATGTCAGAGTTGACACCTCTGGGGAAATATGGGGAGATATAAAGGAAAAAAGGGAGGGAGGCAACAGATTTAGTATTCTTTTTTAATATTATGTATACAAATAATAACTCTACCATGATATTATCTCTTGAGTCAGAAATGGGAAGAGTAAAATATTTGACTCAAAGTATAAAATATAATTGTTTTTCTCACTCCTTTATATTCTCATATCAAGTGACAAAATTATCAATTCATTTCTAACATTTAAGTGGACACATAGTTTTGTAATAAAATAGATCAAGTGTAAAATTTCTTTAAGTAATACTTATTATTTTCATTTTATAAAACCACAAATGTTCATTTAAAGATTATTTTACATATTTAAACCCAAACTTATAGATATTAAATTGTGTTATGTAATCATATACCCAATTAGGTTTTAATGGCAGAATACTAAACTTCAAAAAATTAAATTTAAATGATAATTCTAATGCTAATGGACCAACATTTTAGTGAAGAGTGTGCTGCTCATCTTCCTTGTTTTCAAAAACAAGGAAACCTGGACTTTGTGATTTACATATATTTTTCATCTATTTCTCTTAAAAATCATAAATAATCAGTTAGGCTTTAATAATAGAATATTAAAGGATAACCCCTTTATGAGGCTTGTTGATGACAAAGTCCTGCTCTGTAATAGACATGTCTTTTGTCTACCCCAAATACATCCCTTTTTCTTCCAGGAGAGACTCCTTTCCTCGATTGCAGACATTTACTCAGTTCCATTCTCACTCTATGCTTCCAGTGGAGCCATTCAGAGCATCAAAGCATCACATGACTTAGCCACAGTGTTTGACTCAAAGATGAGACTATGACCCAAGCTGAGCTAATGACTTACTAGAGACATTCATTGAAACCAGGAAAGCACTGTTTCTTTGGTTGTTAAGCTGGTGGAATGTAAACCTGGGCTAATAACTGACCTTCTCACCATACCTGGAGAAAGGCTACCTGGGCATTAAGTGAACCAGGATGAAAGCAGATCTGAGATGGAAAGAAACAAGTTAATGTTTTCCTGATCTGAGCTTCTGGATCCAGTCCTACCTGAAGCAAAATCTACCCCTGTCATTCCAGTGATGTGAGCCAGTATATTCCTTGTTTGATGAAATCAGTGGAATTTGGGGTTTCTGTCACTTGCATCTATAAAAATCCCTTCTAGCACATGTTCTTATGAAGATTAAATTCTGGTAGGTAAGATGTGAAGTAACCAAAACAATTCACAATAAAAAGGACTAAGAGCCCTAAAATGATAGGTTAGGTGTGTAATGAGGATTCATATCAGCAGTAATGATTCAGAGCACCTGATCAATCAGATTTCAGTTACATGTAGTTGTTCTAGAAATTTAAACAATTGACTTCAGGCATTTCCCTGGATCCAAGATGGCTGCGCCCAGGTGAACACCTAGCCGCAGCCGCACACAACAATTTCAATAAAATACAACTAAAATATAAAACAGACATTGCCCAGAACTACAAGAAGGTTGACTAACTGGAAATTCTACAGTGAGAAGCAAGGAGAAAACCAGCAGGAGGTGTGGAGGAGCTGGAAAAGCCAAGGTACGGAGACGTGGCGCGCGGAGAGGACGGAGCTGGAGAGGAGGGAGGCCGAGTGCCTGGTGGGCGTTCCCTAGCGGAAAGGAGATAAAACTCCGACTGTGCTGGGCCCCCGACTGCTCTGATCCCCAGTTTTAAGCCAGACCCCGGGGACTCAGGCTCAGCCATAGGGAGCTGGGCTGTAAGGCGGAATCCCGGGGAAGTGGCGAAAGGAGGTCCCGGCAGTGCGCACACTGCGCGCAGAGAAGGGATGGTCGGCTGTATCGCGGGATCTCCCTGACTGGAAGGAGACAGGGGCTCCAGACTGCTCTGAACACCACCTCCAACTCCACTTCCAACTGAACTGAACCCCAATACCGGGCTCATTGGGGGAGAGCATAGACTGTTTGGCAGCAGGCGAAAATCGAGGGCACCTTTCTCTCAGAGGCGCCGGCAGCGAGCACTGACGGACCCGCATAGGGCGGGGCTGACGGAAGCCAAAGCTGCAGGCTCCACCCTGAAACCCCGTCCCATCTGTAACTGCGAAATGCGACAACAAAATAGATCACAAACGAAAGAAATGGAGGACAAAAAGCGTCTGGATATAGAGTTCAAATCTACGCTTATAAGGTTTTTCAAGAATTTCCTAGAAAAGATGGATAAGGCCTATGAGGATATGAAAAGAGATCAACTAGAATTAATAAGGAGTCATCGAGAAATGATAAGGGATCAACAAGAAATAAAGAATACATTGTCTGAAATAAAAAATATTTTACAGAGTCCTAAAAACAGAAGGGAAGATCACAAGAATCAAGTCAAAGATTTGGAACATAAAGAGCCAGAAGACTCTCCTCCACAGAAGCTAGAAGGCAAGAGAATCCAGAAAATTGAAGATAATGTAAGAAACCTCTGGGACAACTTCAAGCGAACCAACATCAGAATTATTGGGGTCCCAGAAGATGAGAGAGAGCAAGATATCGAAAACATACTGAAAGAAATAGTGACAGAAAACTTCCCCCACCTGGTGAAAGAATTAGACTTACAAGTCCAGGAAGCGCACAGAACTCCAAACAAAAGGAATCCAAAGAGGACCACACCGAGACACATCATTATTAAAATTCCAAGAGCAAAAGACAAAGAGAGAATATTAAAAGAAGCAAGAGCAAAGAAGGTAGTAATCTATAAAGGAGCACCTATACGATTGTCAGCTGACTTCTCAACAGAAACCATGCAGGCCAGAAGGGAATGGCAAGAAATATTCAAGGTGATGAATAGCAAGAACCTACAGCCAAAAATAATCTACCCAACAAAGCTATCACTCAGAATCGAAGGCCAGGTAAAGAGCTTCACTAATAAAAAAAAGCTAAAGGAGTTCATCACCACCAAACCAGAATTATATGAATTGCTGAAGGGGGTTCTTTCAGAAGAGAAAGTAAACGAAGATAAAAATTATGAACAACAAATACGTTACTATCAACAAGTGAATCTAAAAACCAAGGAAATTAAAAAAATCTGATGAACAATATTAACTATTGAATATAATAGAATCAGAGGTATGGAAGGGGAGTGAACTGACGATTCTTGGGGAAAGGGGGAGAGGGGGGCGTGGGAAGAGACTGAACATAAACTGTGCACCTATGGATGAGGACAATGGGGAGAGGGGAAAGGGCAGAGGGTGGGGTGGGAATCTGGTGGAGGAGAGCAATGGTGGGGAGGAAAAAAAGGAACATTTGTAATAATATGAACAATAAAAACTTATTTAAAAAAAAATAAAAAAAAAATAAACAATTGACTTCAAAAGCTGTCTTTGGAGTCATGTTGTTGAAACTAATTTAAAAGCAATGTAAGTTTTTAAAGTAATGTAAGGTGCTAGATTGTGTGTTATGGGGTTTCCAAGTGCTGATTCCCTATTGGAGTATTACTTTTCCTCTCATCCACTGCAATACAAATTCTTTTCAACAGTCTGTGCAACACTGAGGTACTCAGGACCCCAACTGCCAGTCAACCAGGTGTGTAAGTGGATACTGACAAAGAACACTGTCCATTGTCCTGGTGAATGTGGGAGGGGACATGTGGTAGATCACTGCCAGCTCTGCTGACTGGGCTTCTATTCCTGGAACAAGGCCCCAGGTGGCACCTATAGGTTACCTTAGCTGCTGGTGCCAAATTTGCCTTTCACTGGCAGAGCAAATGACTGCTATCTCCTAGGGGTCTAAGCCAAAGATCAAAACATGATGGTCCACAGGATCTGAACGTGGGAGCTTGTGCTTACATACAGCTTTTTCAGGGAAACAACAATAACTTGTTCCTTGAGGATTCTTAGAGTAGAGTAAATGTTATGATACAGTGAGGAGAATGTCAGTAGTAAAAAGGGAGAAAAAGTTGTGAGGAGGTCATAGTTCTATGTATCAATATTTACCGTAATTATGTGGTGCCTTGATATGGGCCCAAGATCAATGAATAGAAAATGTCATGCTGTCATATTCTAGATATCTAGACACATTTAAAAAATCCTCACCAGAGGACATGTCTTTATTAATTTTATATAGAGAGGAAGGGAGAGAAAGAGAGAGAGAGAGAGAGAGAGAGAGAGAGGAGAGAGAGAGAGAGAGAGATGAAGAGGAAGAGAGAGAGGAACATCACATGGCTGGCAGTAATCTGCCATGTGGCCCCTCCCACATTCACCAGGACAATTGACTGCATTCTCTATCTCTATCCATTCACACCCCTGATTGGTTACCTCCCATATATGCCCTGAACAGAATCTAACCCAAACCCAGGAATTGAACCCACAACCTTCTGGTGTATGAGACAATGATGCAACCAACTGAGCCATTTGGCCAGGGCCAACAATATACATAATATATATATATATATATATATATATATATATATATATATATATATATATATTCCTAAGTAAAAATACATCTTAATCACAGATTGATTTATTGGGTATCTTTACTGTGTGACATATCTGTTTACCTGTTGTACACATAAGGCAGCATACATGGTAGCTCTGGTACCTGAGGCTGTTTCATAAACACTAGTTTCCCTCATTGGCATTTTCCCAAAGCTTTGAGCCAGGAGGAAGACCAGTGTGGGGGCTCCATGCTTCTGTGACATTCTTTCTCCACATCACCCCACCTCCTCAAATCTGTGAAGTCTGTTGAGAGAGAAAAGAATGCATGAGCAGAAGATGCATTTATTTTTCCTCAATCCTGCTGCCACCTCATTGGTTAGGGCCCGGTTTATTTTATGCTAGAGGACCAGCCTATTATTGACAATGACCGTGAAGGTCTTGAACCTCACTCCAAACTACGTGGGCACACGTGTCAGCTGGTTTCAGGCACCATTTGGGAGGTAGGTAAGGAACCAGCCCTGTAATTACGGTTATATGCTTCATTAATTCCAATCGCCATTTACCCGGTCTTGTCTAATCTATAAAATGATTGATACTGGCTCCCTCCTACCCTCTCAATTCCCACCCTTTCTCCACCCCCCACAAACTTCCCGATGGAATGTACAGTATGAATGTTTTATTCAGTGTAACTCCAAGTGACTGACGGTCCCTGGATGTCAGATCTTTGCTGGGAGAAACATGCCTGAGCTCTCGGAAGGCTAATTAATGCTCCAGTCACACTGTGCTGGGAGACAAGGCGCAGGATGACTTAATAAGGGATGAAGAGAGCGCCGAAAATTACTGTCATGGAACAAAGAGAACTCTGCAAAATGTCCTTCCTTAAAATAAAATGAAGCACAATGAAACCCTGACTCCGGAACTGGAACATTTCACAGCTTGGAAGGAGAGGGTGATGCGCAATTCACGTGTGCTGGCCAGCAGCGGCGCCCCGCCCAGCGCAGGCGGCGTGTGCACAGGCATTGTTCCCGGACACACCCTGTGCAGGAGCACCACCTCTCTCAGGCCTCAGCTGCATCATCCCCTGAAAATGTCCAAATAGCTACGCGGTGCCCCAAAGGAAATGAACAAAGGTGCCCTGTTCGCTTTCCTGGATGATTCTTTGTAGAGAAAACCAGGAGTGCGCGGGCCAGCCAAATATGCACAGGATGGATCTGTGTTTCAGCGCAGACGCTGTTGGTGCCGGTCTTACATGTGAGATAAAATGCCACAGAAGAAATGTGACCCTGAACATCTCATTCTGTGAATATGTCCAGTTAGTCAAACGCAGGTGTGTACTTAGTTACACTGAGATCATTTTAATATTGTTAAGGGTGGGGAGAGAAAGCCCCATTCTGTGAATGTTTGCAGCCAGGGGAGTGGGGTAACAAAGCCAAAGGAAGGGACCACATGGATGAGCACAGAGCAGGGGCCACCCCTCTCCTGTAAGCTGTGGAGGCAAAAGGTGTGGACAGACTGGGGGAGATCGGAACCCCCTCTCTGGAACAACTTTACTCTTTCCACAAACCCTGATGGGGCTCAGGCAAACATATAAATTTGTGGGCCTGTTAACTGGAATAAATTCAATTAAAAATAAAACTAGATGATTATTTTAAAAAGGCTAACTAGATGATTATTTTAAAAAGGCTAAGCTCCCTTGGATGGACTAGAGTGGCAAGGAACTAAAGCATCTCTTTTGTGTGTGTATTAACACACACACACACACACACACACACACACATGCTTTTTAGAAGGCCATGGACAGCACAGAGGGTTGATAACATTCTTTTTCAATGCAGCAGTAACTAAAAGAAGCATTTTAAACGTATTGCTTCCAATATTTTAAATAATAATATTTAATGGATTATGGAAGTCATCAACCCCTTTATCTTAAATATTGGCCTTAAAAATGGCCAAGGCAGGAAATGGTTATGAACCAGAGGGTGATACATGACTGATTAGCTTGTCAAGAGGCAGGAATTTCAAAAACTGGGACAGAGGAGTAAGTACAATACCAAAATTCCCTAAGCTCAAGCTCTAGCTCTGCCCTGAAACAGCAGAGAGAAGCTCAGGAACATCCTTAAAAAGAACTGTGCTGTGAGGCCAGGCACCTCCCCTGGTTAGAAAACCACCAAATGGGGCTGTTTATGGTCTCAAACATGAGGCTCACCGGGACTTGCTATAGTTTTCACACCAAGGAATCCACGTGCAGCCCTCAACGTTCTTTCTTGCTTGTCAATCATGTCTACTGTCCCATCCACATTCTCTGTCCCCGTGACCGAATTAAGCAAAGATGCCCGCCTGGCTCTCTGAGGAGAGGATACCATGATTCTAGAAGAAGTAATCCACGCCTCTCCCAGGAAGGCAACGGGATTAAGAGAAGGCAGAGTAGCTCAGTGGGCAGCCCGCAGGCGCTCCTAAAGCTTCCATGTCCTCTTAATTTCAACATGAAATGTGATTGGAGCCATTTGGGGTTTGTATGAAATCAGATGGGAACTGATGCATGGAACTTAGCAACTAGAAAAAGCTCTGAAATCAGATACAAAGTCTATTTTAAAAAATGTATAGACAATGGGGCAAAATTCCCAGGATGGACGACTTGTTTCCCACCTAACTTTAGAAGAAATGGCCCAGATAAAGTTGACAAGGGGCCTCACGGGCTCTCCTCCTTCTCCCACACCTGTATGGCCTCCAGGTGTGTGAGCAATTGCATTTTGTAGTCTCGTCCCCAGTTTTACAGGCTCGCTGCACCCGAAGGTGTGTTTAGTTTTCAATCAGCACTTCTATGTGGTAAGTGTGCTTGAACTCAAGTTCCTTAGATATGGGAGAGGGAACCGAGGCCTGAGGGGTAAGTCACATAGTCAGTTCATAGAAAAGCCAAGAACCCGGGCCCAGGCACGCTGGTTGCTCTGCCTCCCTTCCATTTTAAGGGCAGTATCATGGCCCCCTCCGGCCAGGCCACAGGAAATAGATGTGCTATTGCTGAAATGCACCTTGTCTACAGAAATGGGTTCAGTCGCCAGAGATAAGTCATGCGAGTCTTTAAATGGCTTTTAAACTCAGGAATCGTAAAACGTGAATAAGGAAAATTAATCAGATTACACTAACTGTGAAAATTGTTGGGAGAAATTGCTGAGTGCCATAGGTCAGAGGAAAACAAATTATTATTTCCTGAGAACTGGATGTGAGTGGAAGGGGGGTGGTGGCAGCTGCTGGTGTTTCACCTGGGCACTTTTCACCTTGTTTTATCTGTCAGTGACTCACTTGTCAAGGAAATGAGCTAAATCCCACTGTGAACCTAACTGCCTAAGGAACTTCCTGTGGATTCCAGACCCCACACTCACGCTCACCTCGCTGCGACACACCTGGTCTAACTCCTCCTGAGCTGATGTGGTGCCTAAATCTCTAATTGATTCGCATTTTATTTTATGGTTTCAAGGTCTATGAACCTGGATGCTTTTCAGCTCCCTGCAAATCAATATTAACGCATTGCAAATTAATTGTGTACCCTACATACATAATTTTTTAAAAATAAAAAAGCAAAAGCAGTAGAAATTGATCTCCAATGAGCATCCTATAAAAACTATAAAAAAGTCAAGCTTTGAAATAGTTTTAGCCTACAAACTAAAACTGAGAGTCTAAAATTGGGAGGTTTGAACAAACCATAGATGAGGATCTTAAAAGTTTCAGTCACTTCCTGATATATTCGATTAAGTAGACTTTGAGGATCACAGTTCCCACTACATTATGGGGCTAATCCTTGAGGCACCTACAACTTTAAAAAGACATTTTGCCATCTGTGTTGCAAAAAAGTTCAGTGCTGAGGAGGGCTCTTGAAATCATTTATTCTGGAACATTTGTAAATGTGAGAATATTTTTTTGACTATGAATATCAGTGAACGTGTGCCTCTCACTCATCTTCCATTTACAAGTCTTCTGCCTCAACCTAAAGGAGGTGAAGTAGGTCATGTAACCAAAATGCTCAGGACTATAAGCTTTAGGCACAGCTTGATCAAGAGTTCAAATTATGCCACTAATACATCCCCTTCCCTCTCACCTTTTGTTGCCAGTTTCTCACACTTCCACATACTCATTCCGAACTCAGATTCTTTCCTCCAAGTTGCATGGTGGCTGCAGCATCCTCTCCTGGTCTCATCCAGAGGGAAAGAGTGTCATTTTCTCTTGGAAGCCTCAGCAATTTCTCATGACATCTCCATGGCTCTGACAGGTCTCACGCTCATCTCTAAATCAATCTGTGTGGCCGGAGAAATAAATCTGATTAGCCAAAACTGAATAGGGTCAGCTTTAGATATGAAGCCAGTGGGTGATGGCCAGACATTCCACAGAATTCAGGACTAGTGCCTCAAGGTTACTTGAATCTGACATGATTCAGGCTTGGAGCTTCTGTACACCATCTGACTCCCAAGTGGAACCTAAATTTGAGACCAGTATGGGGGTGGGGAGCAGAGCCGAGAGAGACTGATACTTGAGATCATATCAGGAGCTTTCTTTAAATTAAATACCTTTACATGCCATCTTTATGCTTCCTTTTGTCAAGCTAGTTTGAGTTGTGTTTTTGGTGACTCATCATGAAGAGCTATGCAGATACTATGGGGCCCTATGATGCTAAGACATGGAATAGAATTGCAAATCTTTTAAGTTGCATTTTCCCCAAAGCTGCCACCATTTTATACTGGATCTAAATATTCACTTATTGGCCTTAGAGCTAAATACACACCTTGTATTTGGGTAAACTCTGAAGTGTGTGTGTTCTGTCCACACATGTTTCTTGGGAGAGTGTCCAGAGTTTTCAACATAATCCTAAAAAGGGAAGATGATCACATAACCTATTGTAGACTCTGGTGTAAGCATTTTTTCTAACCTTGACCCCATCTCCTTTATCTGTGTAGGGAAGCTTAAGATATACCCTCAGTCAAGGAGGCTTCTGTGTGCATCCCAAAGGGTCTAGCAGGGAAGCTGGCAAAAAGCACAAATGAAGTAAAAGATGACATCCTATTATTCTAATAAAAGAGGAATATGCAAGTTAGAAGTCACTCTGCTACAAAAATGGTGGCATCCATAGCCACAAGATGCTGGCTCCCAGTGCTCTCAGCCCCGCCAGTGTCCCACAGTCTGGCTGGGAGGCACTTGTGCCCCCACAAGCTGATCCCACCACCAGCTGAGGCAGCCCTGGGTATGTGGCTGGGAGGCGGCTGGGAGGTGGCTGGGAGGCGACCAGTCCCCACACAATGATCCCCGTGCCAGCAACCAATCTTAACGGCCAGTGGAGACAGCCTGGGGTGTGCTGCTGGGAAGCTTCAGATCCCCACACACCTATCCCTTCCATTAGCAGCTGGGGTGTGTGGCTGGGAGGCACCTGGGATATTCAGCCAGGGGTCATGTGGCATGCACCCACTCCAGTAGCAGATCAAGCCTGGCTGCTCTGCAACATCTGGAGTGTCTGGGGCTGAGCAGTGAGGCTGGGTTGTTTGGGCCTATGGGCCAACCAGGGTCATGGAGACCAAGTGGACAGGCAGGATCCGCTTACTCCAGTGCCAGATCCAGCCTCACTGCTCCCCAGCCTCTGGCATGGTTGGGCCTGTCAGCCCCTCCATGAGACTGGATGTTGTGGTCAGGAGACACACAAGTGGGCGAGGAGTTGACTCTGGGTCTTCTGGCACAGGAGAACTTGATGCTGTGTTCCAGTTTATGCTGGACCAGACTCTGACAGCAGGGAGAAGGAAGTCCCATCCCCACAGAATCAGCCATTGGTCAGACAGCTCTCAGTGGTCTGACAGCCATCTGACAGAGGGAGGAGGAAATCCCACCCTTAGAGAATTGACCATTGGTCAGACAGTTCCCTGCTACTGTTAGCCAGGACTCTCATTCACCTGACAGCCAGGAGGTGGGACTATGTCTACACATCAACTATTGATACAAGGTAGTTCTGCAGCCAAAAAAAAAAAAAAAAAAAAAAAAAAAAAGCTGGTAGGGAAGGCAGTTAGGAGGAAAGTTGGGGGCAAACAGGCTGGCAGGGGAGCAGTTAGACATCAATCAGGCTGGCAGGGGAGAGGCTAGGGGTGATCAGGCTGGCAGGCAGAAGCAGTTAAGGACAATCAGGAAGGCAGGCAGGTGAACAGTTGGGAGCCAGCAGTCCTGGGCTGTAAGAGGAATGTCCAACTGCCACTGGGATCCAGCCTAAACAGGTAGTCAGATATCCCTCCAGGGGTCCCAGATTGGAGAGGGTGCAGGCTGGGCTGAGGGAACACCTGCCCCCCTCCCCAGGCTCCATGCTCAAATTTCATGCACCGGGCCTCTAGTTGGTTAATAAAATTATATAGGTTTCAGGGTAACAATTCAATGATACATCATCTGCATATTGCATTGTGTGTTCATTATCCCAAGCCAAGATCCCTTGCATGGCCATTTACCCCTTTACCCTCTTCTACCTCCCCATACCCTTCTTACCCCCACCCCTCTCTTTCCCCTTTGGTAATCACCATACTGTTGTCCCTTCCTGAGTATTTTTGTTGTTGTTGTTTTGTTTAATTCCTTTACCTTTTCACTCAGCCCCTTCTCCCTTTCCCTCTGATAGCTGTCAGTCTGTTCTCTATGAGTCTGTTTCTATTTTCTTTGTTAGTTTATTTTGGTTATTAGATTCCACATATGAGTGAAATCATATGATACTTGTCTATTTTTCTGACTGGATTATTTCACTTAGCATAATACTCTCCAGGTCTATTCAAGCTGTTGCCAAAGGTAAGATTAAAAATAAATTTAAAAAGCAATATCTAAGGGTTGGGGCCTGGAGACCACTCACCTTTGACTCCAGTCACCCTTTTATGGAAAAATAGCATAAGGAAAGAACTTCAGGTTGAGAGTCCTGCTTCTGTGTCTGTCTAGCTCAGGGTAGATTCCACATTACCTGGGGGTATCCTGACCCAACACAGAGCCAGCGTGTTCAGTTCTGCTTTGCCAGGACATTATTGTAAGTGTTACATGGCAAATATGGGCTCTTCTGTGAGAGGAGCATTCACTGATTTATTCAGATTGCCTTGTGGGCTGGACTAATTGAGTAATTAAGAATTTGATTGCTAATTACCTGCCCTGGGGAACAAGCACAGACAGAGGCCTGAGGGGAGAAAGTGAGAGATTTTGTTGGAGTCCACCATGAGGCTGGGAGAGACAGGTCTCTCTAGCTGTGGATGTGTTTAACTGCAGCCTCAGAGGATGACTGAATAATTGTCCCTTTGAAACTCATTCATTCTTTGGCAGATTTCTGCTGCTATTGGTAATTTGAATGAACTATTATTTCCTTTAAAATCTTTAAACCCGTTTCTTTGTCTTTTTTTTTTTTAATACATTTTATTGATTTTTTACAGAGAGGAAGAGAGAGAGATAGAGAGTTAGAAACGTCGATGAGAGAGAATCATTGATCAGCTGCCTCTTGCACACCCCCTATTGGGGATGTGCCAGCAACCAAGGTACATGCCTTTGACCCGGGACCCTTCAGTCCTCAGGCTGACCCTCTATCCACTGAGCCAAACCGGTTTCGGCCTTTTCTTTTTCTTTGTACATACAGAATTGCATATAAATATTTAAAGTTAAATGGAAGTATTTAAATTGATCATCATTAGTAAAGTTTCATAATAAATAGCAAAGGTTGACCTTGCTTGTATTACATACTAAGTGCTAAGTATTTTACATATATTAGTACTAGCAACTCATTTACTCTTTTCAATAACCCAATGAGAGAGAGAATTTTTAATATTACTAGTTAAAGGGGTACTGCTTTGAGATATGGAGCCACCAGGTGCTTGTTCAGGCTACATAGATACTAAGTGGTAGAGACAGAATTTAACTCATGTTGTTTGGTCCTACAACCCACACTGTCAAAACATTAGAGCTGTTGTCCCCCTGTTTCTGATAACTGAGAAGACTACTTCTCTGGATGGAATGTATCACTTTTTTTCTGGCTGCTTTCAAGATTCTCTTTTTTTATCTTTGATGTTCATCAGCTTAACTCTGATGTGTCTAGAAATGGTTTTATTTGTATCAACTCTGCATTGTGTTCGCTGGGTTTTTAAGTGTCTGAATTAAAGTTTCTCACCATATTTGGGAAATAATTGACCATTATTTCTTTTGTTTTGTTTTGTTTTGTTTCATTGTTTCTCCCTTTTCCTTCTTTTTTTCCTCTTCCTCTTCCTCCTCCTTCTTCTCCTGAGACATTCATTATACATACAATAGCCCTCTTGATGCTGTTCCACACGTCTCCAAACTCTTAATTTTTTTTATATTTTCCCCTTCCCTCGGTTATTCAGATTGCATAATTTTTGTTGTCTATCTTTAAGTTTACCAGTTATTGTCTTTGCTATGTTATTAGAGTGAATTTTTATTTTAGATATCAGATTCTTTAAGTTTAGAATTTTTATAATGTTTATTTAAAAATGATTTTATCTGTTGCGATTTCTAAACTTTATTTCAAGCATTTTAAAATTTCCAGCCTAGTTATAAAAGCTGGTTAAAGTCTTTGCTTGCTAATTTTAATATCTGAATTAGATTTAGGTTTGGTTTTAATAGATTATATTTTCTCTTGAGAGTCACATTTCTCTTGGAATAATGAATAAGTTAGATGATATCCTCATCATTGTGAATAGTATGCTACAGAAACTTTAGATTAAGCTATGCTCCCCTGAAGAGTATTGCTTTTTTTTTTTTTTTTTTTTTTTTTTTTTTTTTAGCAGGAAGTTAACTTGATTAAATTCAAATCATAGAAATCTCTCCCTCATCCTTTAGGTGGTAACTTGTATTTCTGTTCAGCCCTTCTAGACTTAAATGGGCTGTCTGAACTTGTCCCACACGTTCAGGACTGTGGAGTCAGCCAGTGACTTGGTCAGAGTTCACAAACAGCATTTGGTGTTTCCTCTATATCTGGGTATTTCCTTTCTGGTATTTCCTTCACTTTACTTTTCAGCAGCTGTGATTGCCTCATACCCTATATTCTACAATAGTTATTCCAGCTAGCAGGAATGCAGTTTTATCTCATAGTTGTAACTGTCCTGCACAGTGTAGACTGAGTATGCCCTCAGGATAAAAGCCACTAAAAACTGAGACACTCACTCAGTGCTACTCTTTTCTCCCAGGTGTGTCTTCCCTCCAGTTTCAGCCAGCTCTACAATATCTTCTGTTAGTTCTGTTTCTATTTCTCCAGGATGTATATTTGGTGCCTGAGGAGAGATGGATTTAGAGGAACTTCTGGGGCATAATAGAAGATCCTACAACCCACAGTTTTAATCACTGCTTCTCTAGCAAAGTAGATGATATTCAGAAGGACTAAAGCAACCAGAATCTTGAAAGTGATGTTTCTTTTTCTTTTCTTTTTTTAAAAAATATATTTTATTGATCTTTTTACAGAGAGGAAGGGAGAGGGAGAGAGAGTTAGAAATGTCGATGAGAGAGAAACAGTGACCAGCTGCCTCTTGCATACCCCCTCCCGGGGATGTGCCTGCAACCAACGTACATGCCCTTTACTGGAATCGAACCTGGGACCTTTCAGTCCGCAGACCAACGCTCTACCACTGAGCCAAACGGGTTTCGGCTGAAAGTGATGTTTCTTAAAACACTGCAGTCCATCTTCCTGTGATCTATGATTAGATGGAGGAATGGGTTAATTTCATTAACTCTGTAAGCATAGAATTTTATTATCTTCCCAGATTTGAAGTGTGTAGGGCATATAACAGAAAAAGACCTAGCACATAAGTGAAACTTCACAATAGTGCTGCATATGCTCTCAGTTTGTTTCTTAGAGCTCCATCTGTTAGGCTTTGTGTTTTTGCCCATTTTATGCATGAGCATCAATTGACCCCAAAGTGGTGGAGTCTCTGGCTTGTCCCTGATATGCATAGCCAAACTTTTAACCACTGTGATGGACAGACTCTAAGATGACTCCCACTAATCCTTCCTTCCTAGAATCACACCTTTTTGTAATACCTTCCTTTTGAATACAGGTAAGGTAATGGGCTATTATTCCTTTGATTAGAATACATTATATAAGTGTCTACTTTATTGGACTGGAGTAAAAGACTCTCTCCACTGACTTGATCAAGTGAGTGGTAACGTTGAGAAAGGCCTCATGACAAGAAATTGTGGCTGGACCCTAGGAACTGTAGGTGTGAGGGTGACCCTTGGCTGATGGCCAGGAAGAAAAGGCAGTGGCTGAAACCGGCTTGGCTCAGTGGTAGAGCGTCGGTCTGCGGACTGAAAGGTCCCAGGTTCGATTCCGGTCAAGGGCATGTGCATGGGTTGCGAGCCCATCCCTAGTAGGGGGTGTGCAGGAGGCGGCTGGTTGATGTTTCTGGCTCTCTATTTCTCTCCCTTCCTCTCTGTAAAAAATCAATAAAATATATTAAAAAAAAAAAAAAAGAAAGAAAAGAAAGAAAAGAAAAGGCAGTGGATCCTGCCAACAGCCTGGGTAGCTTGGAAGTGGACCCTTCCTCGGTCATGTCTCGGATGAGACCGCAGCCTTGGCTGATGCCTGGATTGCAATATGGCAAGATTCCAGAGCAGAGGACCCAGCAAACTGCACTTAAACTAGTGCACAGAAACTGTGAGATGATAAATGATTGTTATTTTAATTCACCAATATTGCAGTATTTTGTTATACAACATAGGAAATATATACAGCTACAAAGTCAGTGTCTCTGGACCATACCACTGCAGACTGCAATGGAAGCCTGTGTAACCTTGCTAAGAACACATGTGTTCTCCATAGGTAACAAGGAAGGACCACCTCATCTTGCAGTATTGGCAAAAGTGTCTGAGATTATGGATGTTCAGCAGAAACAGAGACATACAATGTCTGGAACAACACAATAAAATATGAAAAAAAATTATCCAATGCAACCTCAAAAATCATTGTTAACCACTTACAAATAATAAAACACTTTGTCCACATCAATAATTGTTTTTCTGTTTTGTCTACATCAATAGTAGTAATGTCTTTGTTACTCCACTCAGGAAAAAACAAACAAACAAACAAATAAATAACAACCCAGTGTGGAGTGTTACTATATTGGATTAGTATATTTGCAGTATTCAGACTTAAATATGGGGTTGTGACATCCCCAAATATATTTTGTGGGACATGGCTTGTCAAGAAGGGTGTGATCTTGCTTGTGCTTTTTGAGTTCCTTTTAAGAAACATGACAGGTTCCATGTCTTGCAAAACCTATTTTTACTGTACATTTCCTTGTTAAAAAGGCTGAATGGGCATCATTTAGTTCTTAATCTCAGACAGTGTTGATCTGCTCTTGACTTGCAACACAAGGAAGCAGCTGATGTGATCAGAAAAGCTTTAAGGCAATTTTCAATAAAACTTTATAGATTCAAGATTGCTTCTCATCTATCGATACACCATCATCAAAAAGTCATTTCAATCCAGAAGAAAATTGGATGTATCTACAGTTCTATAACTCAAGACCATATAGTGGGAGCTCTAAGATGCTTCCCAGTTCTAAAATTCTTGGATTTTAGGATTCCACCATCTATATTCATAACCACAACTTCCCTACCCCATCTTCTCTCATAGTACTTTCCTATGCGCCATCCTCTTGAACCACAAGAAATTAAAAATATTACCAAATCACCTCTGGGCCAAAGAGGTAGAAGTTATCCAGAAGGCAAGAGACCTCTTCAGTGAATGGCAGAGTCTTTTTACCAGGACTTTAACAATATTACACACTTTAACCTATAAATATTTTTCTCTATACCCATTTCTACATTTTTAAAAAATTTCTCTCTAGTTCTTTTCTGAAAAAGAAGACAGTTTTTCCAGCCTTCCAGAATGGACAGACGTTTCTCCCTTTCTCTTTCTCACTCTCTCCCCCCTGTTCCTCCCCGCTCCCTATTCAAACAGACACTCAGAGGCTTCCTCACATTTCCCCTGGTTACCTCCAGCAGGCACCGTGGACTCTGCGGCCAAATGAAAAGCAAGGCTGCAGATGTTACCGCTTATGAAGTTTAGGGCAACAATTTATCTTTCCTTCCCCTCTGGTGTTGTCACCACTGCCCCCTGATTCTCTACCCTTAGAAACTGGGACAGAGAGGATGAGCAGCTGCTTTGCCTGCTGCTCTGAATAATTCATGCCAGGCTACCCTCCGGCTAGCTCGGTAATATCATCGGCCTTATTTAATACCAAAGGGAAGGGAGGGCCTCCTGAGATTTTTCAAATAATGGATTTAAAAGGGATAACATTTTTTAAACCTTCAGATTTCCCAAGCTTTTTCTCCCAAGTAAATAAAGTACAACACAAATTAAATGGACAATGGAACTTTAGTTCTTTTTGAAACTCTTCCTGAAGAGGAATTAATTGAGCACGAGACTTATGTTTGCTTTGGGAACTATATCATCAGCTTAATAATTTGTTTGGGGTATTTACTAGGCTGTACGCCCTCTGCAGGGCACTGGAGGAGTGGGGGATGAACAGACATATGGATCCCCCATATATGCTGGAGGAGGAGGCTGACATATACAAGAACTAATTAATAACCATTTAAATGATTCTATGTACATTCTCTGCTCTAACAGCGGGACTCATGGGACTCGAGTCAGTCATTTATTTTATGAACTAGAGGCCTGGTGTGTGGATAGCTAGGCCTGGAGATAAGGGCCAATCAGGTTCCCAGTCTCTCCACCTCCCTGCCTCTTCCTTCCCTTACTCCGTCAGCACCATGTTGCTGCTGCTTCCTGTGGTCCACCATGTTCCGCACCACCCCCTGGTGGGCATCTCACATCATAGCAAGGGATTGAACTCCCAGTCTCCCTGTGGAACTCCTGAGGGGACACTTTGCATTTATATATATATATATATATATATATATATATATATATATATATATATATATATATATATATATATATTTGTATTTAAGAGCTGCACACCAAAGACTTCAAGAGGGTTGAGACAATAGCAATGAGTGTGCAAGGACAATGCAATGGCTGCCTTATGGAGGCAAGGCCAAGTGCATGGTCCAGATGTAAATAGTCACATGGCATGAAAGACAGTTTCAGCAAGAGCATTTTCTTGTTCACATATATCCATTTATTCATCCATTCATTCATTTAGATGCTTCTGAATTATTTTCTACACTGCAAGGCGCAGATATTTCTGTGGCTACTGAGATGGATGTACCCCTTTTCTCATAGAACTGTAGTTTTGGAACGAATGAAAAATGAGAGAAGAAAGAGACAGATGCTTATGTATTGAAAATGGAGATAAGTTCTGGGTCAAGGTCATAAATGGGAAATATGCTATGTTTTAATGAGTTATTCATTTTTTAATTTTAGTTTTTATCTTTATTGTTGAAAGTATTGCAGATGTCCCACTTCTAGGAATATATCATAAGAAGCCTAAGACACCAATCAGAAAAAAAAAAAAATACACACCCCTATGTTCATAGCAGCACTATTTAGAATAGCTAAAATATGGAAACAGCCCAAGTTCCATCAGTCGATGAGTGGATAAAAAATATGTCATACATTTACACCAGGGAATACTCTGCAGCTATTACCCTTTACAGCATGGAAGGACCTGGAGAACACTATGCTAAGCAAAATAAGCCAGTCAGAGAAAGACAAGTATCACATGATCTCACTCATATGTGGAATCTAATGAACAAAATAAACTGACAAACTAAATAGAACCAGAGACATGAAGTTACCTTATTTAATGCTTGTAAGTGACCTTTTTATAGGATTACACTCTTTTTCCACATGTAAAACCCAAATCGCACTGGGTCAGAGGTATGTTTTAAAACACGAGACTTATCAAATCACATCCAGGCACCACCATCCATGGCTTCCCATTGTGTTAGGGTAAAGTTCAACCCCTAAGCCTGCTTACAAGGCCCAGAATGACCTGCCCTTGTGTGAAAAATGAACTGGTAGGACATGGAAGAGGTTATTGGTCATGATAGACAAGGCCAAGACTGAATGCAAAGACCTCTACTTATGCTAAATTGGCTCTTTTACCTGCACAATTCTGTGCCTGTAAAGAGAACCCATTCAGCTCTAAAAGCCCACAGAGATTCATTCTAGTTTACGTGACTTAATATTTGTCTTCATGTTGCATCCTTTGCTCATATTTTCTCATTTTTATCTGTAACAGCATGGCTCTGGAATAGCTGCCAGATGTTGCACTATGGCCCTGGCCCGAATTCACTCTATCTAGTGTCCATGCTGCATATAAAGGAGCCAGATTGTTGGCTTCCTTTCATGCCAACAATCCTGGAAATCTGGATCCCAAAACACTGCTGACATGTTTTTCCTCAGCTTTACCCAGTTTGGCTGCTGAGGCATTTGCTTGGTGAGTGAGTGGTGGGGTTTCCCTGATGTAGAAATCACAACAGAACAATATGCTTTCAGAATGAAGACTGACAAATGTTACCCAGCTGATGACCAGGGCATATTTTGGCTACTTGCCAATATTGAGCATGGCTTGTTAAGCTAATAATAGGAGAAGTTTAACTAGAATCATCTTAAACTAGTCAAACAATCTTCCCATGAGATATACTTACTAGTGTATTATATCTTTTTCTCCTAATGTCCAGTTATAGCATTTGATAGTTATGTTTCACATGTCTGTTGCACACCATTGAGCCACAGCTGCCAGGTTGTTAGAAGAAAATTTTAAACAGACAATTAAAATCCGATGTTAATTACTTTTGTTCTGGATGTTTTTTTCTACAAAGAAAACCTCCTTGTTATTAAAATTGTTATAAGGAAAAATCTTTGTTAAGATAGAATTTTAAAACCTTTTAATGCCTAACTTGATTTTTTTCATTTAAAACAATTGTTTTTCTAATTCTCTTTTAGGACAAGCCAGTTCTCCTAAGAACTTGGACTCAGAGACTCCTGCGTGGCCTCAGTCCCATTTCTGCCACCCTCCAGCCAAGGCTTTGGATGAGTTCCTTAGTCATTTCAAGGCTCAGGTTTTCCACGTGCACCACGAGATCATCCCGGTGGCTGCTATCATACAGTTACTGTGAGGCTACAAGAACTCCTAATTGCGAGGTGCTTTGAGCAATGCTTTGTGTATCATAAACACTCAGTAAGGGTTACTGCTACTGGATAGTGAGAAGCTAGGAAAATTTCTAAGCAAGTGGAATAGGAAAACTGAGGTAAGATAATGAAACAAAGCCAAACAGTTTGGGCAGCCTTCAGCTAGTTGGCAGCTAGATCTTATCTTTCCCAACCAAGGGTGCTTGAGAACAAAGGGTAACACCCCTCTTCACTAACCAAAGTTAGTGCAGAAGAGGAGGGGGTGGGTGGGGGGCGGTGGTTAATGCCTCCTTTTCCTAACCAGAGAGTGCACAGCTTGCATCACCCTGGACCCGTAGGGCAGGGGCGGGGGAAGGAGGAAGGAGAAAAGCGAGAGTTTTTCTCACCCGCTAAACAAAAAAGTCAACAGGCTTGGGACTTGCCAAGATGAGATGGCCAGATGTCCTCATAAATTCTGGGAAAAGCCACAACCAAGTAAAGGGGAACCCTGAATCTAATCTGTGCCCAAGATATCCAGCAGAGGAATCTTTGGATCCCCACCAGACACACTTCTCAGGCTTTACTACGATGCTGTCGTGAGGGGTCACTTGTTTGAATTCCTTCTTACGACACTGACCAGAACCAAGGAGGGGACAGTCCTCTCCCTCCCACTCAGGGGTATCTGATAACAGCTTTTCTGGGGTTCCCGGTGCCTCTGACAGTTACTTGTCATTATTATTATCGATATTATCATTTCACAGTATGACAGACTGCTTCCTGCCCTTGAGATTATTTTTCATTCTACACATTTTTACATTCCTTACCCAAACTGATGAGGAAGAGAACACTGCCGTTATTTAGGGGGGAAAGGAGAGGCTTGCATCTGGGAAGTTGAGACCCTCTCAGGTTTATTTCATGGAGCAGGCACCCAGGCCTCTGCCAGAGTGTGAGCCCGGGGTCTTTCTGGGATACTAGGCCTGTTTGAGGCCTCTCCTCAGTCCTGACACCATAGCCAGACTGAACAGGGTGCCGGGGGAGGTTAGAAAACCATCTCACAGGAAGGAAAGGGAAGAAGGTATTTCTTTCCACATATTCAGAGGCTCGACCTATTTCTGAAGCAACTGGATGGTACTTGCAACGTGCTGATTAGAGTGAAGTCTCCCATGGCCACCCTCAGGACATCCGCACTGATAAGAGTAATTATAGTTTGTGTGAGCTGTCAGCTCCCAGACCACGGAGCTCACAGGAAGGCCCCTGGTCTTCCAGGATGGCCAACAGGTAGGAACAATATCTTCATACTCTTGGCCTCCATCTCAATCAGAGCTGAGAGCTTATAAATATGCATTTAGATGAATTAATCACAGCATTGCTCTAGGAGTTGAATGCTTGATGTAACTGACAGTTATATGTTAGAATGACTGGTAGACAAGCTTTAGGATCCCTTTCTCCCTTTCTTTGCAAATAAAGAGAACAGTACTGCGCCGTTTCAATCAGATGTGCATACTTTTTGTTTAATAGTCAAGGATGGCTATGTATTGAATGACTAAACCTCTTTGTCCATCCAATTTATGATCCAGAGATATGATTATATTTGGATGCATATGAAAACCAAGTTACCTTGTAGTCATTAATATTGTTTTCTACTCACTGAATCTGTAATGAAAGACAATGATCCCAACAAAATAGGAAACATAAAGAAAATGCATTAAAGAAAAAATTGATAAATGGGACTTTATCAAAATGCTACCCCCCCCCCCCCTCCAATAGACAATGTTAAGCCCTGGATGGTTTTTCAATGGTTAGAACTTTGGCCTCAGCCCAGAAGGTCTCAGGTTTGATCCTCAGTCAAAGGTTTGATCCATGGCCCTGGCTGGGGCGAGTTCAGGAGGCAAGCACTGGACTTGTCTCTCTTATATCGATGTTTTTCTCTGTCTTTCTGTCTCTTTCTCCCTTACTCCTTCCCTTATACTCTCTCTCTAAAAAGATCAGTGGGAAAAACATTCTTGGGTGAGGATTAAAAACAAAACAAAACAAAACAAAACAAAAAACACATTAGGAGAATAAAAACACCGAGAGAAATAGTTTGTAAAGCACATATCTCATAAAATACTTGTGTCCAGAATATGTAAAAAAAAAAAAAAACCTCTCAAAATTTAATAAGAAAACAAATAACCCAATAAAATATAGGCAAAATATTTGCACAGACTTCACTAAAGAAGATAGACAGATGGAAAATGAGCATATAAAAAAAAACCCTCAAAATTATTAGTCACTAGGGAAATGCAAATTTAAACTTCAGTGAGATACCATTACAATTTATTGAAGTGTTATAAATTAAAAAGACTGGCAATACCAAGTGATGGTAAACAAGTGAAGATATTAGAATGTTAATACTCTGATGTTGGAATTAAAAGTTTACAACCACTTCAGAAACATAGTTTGGCAATTTCTTGAAAAGCTAAATATATATTTACCATATGAGCTAGCCATTCCACTCACCCGAGAGAAAAAATGCATTTTCCATACAAAGCTTTATATACAGTATTTATAAAAACTTTATCTGTACTGGCCAAAATATGGAAACAATCCAAATATTCATCAGTATGTGTTTGAATAAATAAATGGTGGTATACCCATACAATGGAATACTACTCAGCAACCAAAAAGAATGCACTATTAATAGATGATACAACTTGAAGGATCACAAAACAATTATGTTCTGTGAAAGAAGACAAACAGAAAAGGTGTATATATATATATATATATATATATATATATATATAATTTTAATATATTTTATTGATTTTTTACAGAGAGGAAGGGAGAGGGACAGAGAGTTAGAAACATCAATCAGCTGCCTCCTGCACACCCCTGACTGGGGATGTGCCCACAACCAAGATACATGCCCTTGAATGGTATCAAACTTGGGACCTCTCAGTCCTTAGGCCAACACTCCATCCACTGAGCCAAACCGGTTTTGGCAGAAAGGGTATATTTTATAGAACCTTTTTATCAATCTCCAGAAAATGCAAACTAATGTTTTGGTCCATCTGGGCTGCTGTAACAAAGCTACCATCACTGGGTAGCTGATAAACAATAGAAACTTATTTCTCACAGTTCTAAAGGCTAGAAGTCTGAGATAAAGATTTAGTGTCTGACAAGAGCTTGCTTTCTAGCTCATAGACTGTTTTTTGTGTGTGTGTGTGTTTTGCTGTGCCCTCACATGATAGAAGGGGTGAGAGAAGGATCCCCCTGAGAACTCTTGTCAGAACACTAATCCTATTCATGAGGACTTCACCCTCACGACCTAATCACCTCCAAAGGCCTCACCTCCTAATACCATTACAGTGGGGTTTCAACCTATGAATTTTGATGGAACATATGTATTAAACATCCAATGTATAGCATAATCCACAATTACAGGAAGCTTATTGGCTATTGCCAATAAGGGATTTGAATAGGCCAGAAAGGTAGGAGGGAAGGACACAAGGATGAATTTAGGGATGGTGGATGCATTCACTATTTTGATTATGGTGATAGTTTTGTTATATATATGCATGCACACAAAATTCTATCAAATTGTATTTTAAAAGAATTTCTGGAATACAATGTCAGTAAAACTTCAATAAAGCTTTTTTAAAAACAACAACAAATACAATATACTTTTTAAAAAAATACACAGTAGGCTAGTAGCACACAGAGAACCCTGGGTTGTGAGTGTGCAAACTCACACACATGTGTATGAGACTCAATTTCAGGGACACAAACCCTACACTAAAATGCAAACGAAATGTCTGCTCTTTTGTTGGCTTCTTTCAAACAAAGCAAGTAGCATCTCCAACTGTTTTCTGAATGGCCCAAACCAGGGCTCTTCTCTCTGAATGGTTGGATGGCCTCTGTGCAATGGTTTTAATTAAAGTCCAGTATCTCTTAATAGCAAATTATGGCATGCAAGGCAGAACTAATTTTTTTTGGATGTTCACACATAATTCCTCTTCATTGTGGTAGAAATTATAGGTTTAATAGTGCCTGCATCTCTGATGATAAAGTCCCTTCCTTAATATGACTTTCCCTTGTTGAGAAGACTCTTTCAATGACAGGGAGCTATTATTGTTCATCCAAGGATCAAGGAAGAAGACTTTTTTTTCTGGAAGATTCCAGAATACTTTAAAGAACTACAGATTTTCCTCAGAGCAATTTTCAGAAATGTATGAAGTAGAATAAAAATTTTAAATCAGGGTTTAGGAATTCTGTGAAGCCAGGATAGATAACTCTGAATTGAACAAGCTGGACTTAGCAGAATGTTAACAGGAAAAAAAAAAATTATTCTCCCTCTGCTCCTTCAAATTGCTTCCCTGGGTTAAATCTTTAGTAAGATACATAGTTGTTTTTGTTTCTTCTTCTTCTTCTTCTTCTTCTTCTTCTTCTTCTTCTTCTTCTTCTTCTTCTTCTTCTTCTCCTCCTCCTCCTCCTCCTCCTCCTTTTTTTTTTTTTCATGGCCTTTCACTGGGAAGAATAGTCATGTTGGTTTTTTTAAAATGTCCATCTACACTATACAAGATCATCTGTACCAGTATGCTTATCTTTCTCACTGTGGATAAGCAGATTGGCTTCTTCTGTCCTCCTCTTTGCTGTCCTTCCTCTTCACTAGCTGCTACATTCAACTGCTGCAGAGTTAAGGGATGGGGGAGAGAGGAGCTGTAGGGAAATAAAAAGTCTTACTTGAGTGGAACAGTGTGATCTGGCATTGGACCTTGTCCACCCAGTGGAGACCAACTTTGGGCTCTTTCTCTCACGTGGAGCATTATTGAGCTCCTAGGAGAGCTCCTGCTTGGAGTCTCCAAATATGTTCCCTTAAAAACAGCAAGTGGCTTTCTCTCAGCAACTGGACCTTCAGGTGTCCACCTCCTGCAGCATCATAGGATCTGTAAGTCTTCTTGGGCGGTTCTCTCTCTTTCTTTTTTTGGATTATAAAAATTTATTAAAATGGAAACTTTTAAAAAAATATTTTATCCTATGAGCATCCATCTTTCAACTGGTCAGCTGCATGACTGCTTGGGTGAGTCTCTTTTAAGATAACTCCAGGAGAGCTCCTTCAGACACACCAATGTGGAGCATGAGAAGCACACAGCTTTGTCATACACACATGAAGGCACAGCCAACTTGTAATGCAGCCCTTCCCTCTGCTCTGCTGGCCTCTTCTTCCTCTTAACTCTCCTCTATTGAGCATCCAGTGCTGATTTCTATATATCCTGAGCTCCAGGAAGACACATGTCTGGTTATCCAATGGCTCTTTGAAAAACCTCTTTCTCACTTGGCTAAAGATTAGAATGACACATCTTATTTGTTTTCCATTGTGAGGTGTAGTTATAGAGCATAGCATATCTACTAGTCTCCCCTTAATAACCTCAAATTCTGGACAAGCTGGGCAATGCTGCAGGCAGGACCTCCAGGGTCACAGTCCCCTGGTCAACCCCACTCAGCAAGTGGAGCTCTTGCTTAGGATGGGAGCGAACTTGACTCTTGTTGTTTTTGAAGCTTCAGAAAACAACAGGGAGACAATGGAAGCAATAAGAACAACAACAAAAATCATACTTAACTTCACAAGGCTACATACACAAAAAAAGGCATAAAAATAAATGTTACATTTCTAACTAGCCCATGTCTTTTAATCTATTTTCTCTGCACTCTAACTACCCATTGATGAGGTCGTCCTCCAGCTCTCAACTTAAACTTAGTTCCATGAAAATCTACTTTATGATAAGTTTTAAGAATTTTCTTGAATTATCATCAGTAAATGAAAACTTACAAAACCATGGATCCGAATAACAAATTTAGAACCATGATGATTACAACCTCATTTTCAATTGCCTATGACATGCAAATTAATCATTTAAATAATACAAAATTCTCTGCAATAAGGTATCCAAATGTTTAAAAGGAACATAGGTTGTTGGTGGTGTTGTTTTGTTTGATTTTGTTTAAACCAATAATTGCCTGAATTACCTTCTCTAAGATTTAGGAAGTTTGGGTTACATTCCATTTTCACTTGCCTGTTTTATACAGAATATGTTCAAAGAATATGGGGTTAGACTTGGATATTTGCTAAGCTTCCACTTAACTCTACTTCCTTAGATTATATCCTTTGTTTTTAAAGGGCAATATGCAGCTTCAACTTAAAAGAATAAAAAACTGACTTTAAGTGTAAAAGGGCACCCCCTCTTTATCACTGATGGGTCTCATCACATCTGACAGAAAACTATTATGAACAGCTTAGCCCTTTAACCTACAGACCTCTTTAATCTACATATACACACAGGTATTGGCACACATACACAGAGAAACAAATAAACATCTACTGTCACACAACCATACACAGTGCTACTTTTTTTTTTTTTTTTTTTTTAAGATTATTCTCAGTCTAATCTTGTCATCAGGTTTCTGGTTTTTGCTTTGTGGTTTTTTGTTTTGTTTTGTTTTGTTTGTTTGTTTGTTTTTTTCATGTTCTTTTCTCACATCGCCCCCAGGCCTACTATAGCACAGGTATATGTGATCCACATCCCCTTTTAATATGGCCAATGTAGCTAATATTTATTAGGTTAATTAGTTTAGTCATCTAGTCTTTGCTGGTCTTTCGGGGCTGTTTTAGGTTTTTTCAATACTGCTATAAATATCAATAAGGCTTAAAAACATATATATGGCATTTTCTTGTTTTGGGTTCCCATCACTCTAGCATATAATTTAGTATTTTAAAAAATAAAATAAAATAAAGATATTAAGAATAGAAATTAAGCCAAGAGTGAAGGAAGTGTGCTGTGTTGAAGGGTTTTTACATCTTGGATAGTGATCGGGCCAATGAAATGAAATAAAATGTAACCGGAACTCTTTCCCAGTGGAGGAAACGCATCTGCCCTTTGCTTGGGCATCTCTGTGGACAACAAGTTGTAAGTTACAGATGGTTTATGAGGCTTTGAATTTGTTTTATGATTTTCAAAGGTTAGAAAGAATCAGACATTCCCATCTGCTCCTCCGCTGGACATAAAAGATGCTACAAACTTTCCACGGTCTCAGTGAGGGCCAACCTCCTGGAGGGGCATCTCCGTGCTTGGGAGAGAGCCAGTTGGCCTTTCTGTCTATGTTCATTTGGGGAAATAGACTCTTTTTATTAGTCCAGGCACAGTACTCAAGCGAATGGAATGAGCAAGAGGGGACCACCAGATCCATTATAATTGGAATCTTCTGTGTATGTGAATGAGATTAAATGAATCACATTTTCTACATGCAAATATTAAATGTTCATCTCTCATATAAATTGTCTTGTTTAATAAGGAATGGAAACTTAGTCCATTAAGTTCTGTGGCTAATACATCCTTCCTCCTTCTGAATCTTATTTAAGAGAAAACATTTGGTTGGGTAATGTATGTGATGTACCCTGGAGTAGCAATTTATAGCACTCTCTTATCAGAAATTGTTTCCAAATGCCTCATATCCATATTTGAACTTCTTCAGCCAACAATTTCCTTAAATCCCATTCTTGGAGCTCCTTGGATGATTAATTCACTGCCTATATCAAGGATCAGGTAAAGAGTGTGTGGATATAATAGAGAAAAACAAAACAGAACCTGTGACTATCAATTTTGATATGGCTTATGACACAGTTTGCATAAAATTTCACATTTTTTAGCATATTTAAAACCAGATTTTATTTAGTACTGTTATAATCCTTAGAGTATTGGCTAGCCCTAGCTTTTGAAAGTAATTTTTTGATAATTTTTATAAATGTCTGATCTTTCTATCTTTATTCCCAGGGGCCCCTCATATGTGGCTGTGTCTGGCTCATCATTTAGCTATTAGTTGCTTTCTTTCAAAAAAAATTTCTTTATTGATTAAGTTATTACATATGTGTCCTTATCTGCCCATTACCTGTACAACACCTCCCCCCACTTATGTCCTCACCCCCCTGTTGTCTGTGTCCATTGGTTAAGCTTATATGCATGCATACAAGTCCTTTGGTTGATCTCTTCCCCTTACCCCCACCCTTCCCTACCTTTCCTCTGAGGCTTGATAGCCTGATCTATGCTTCTCTGTCTTAGTCACTTTCTTATGTTAGAAAATATAGTTTTGAACCAATTGGCAACATCAAAATAGGGATAGTAGTTTAGATTTTACTTTTGTATCAATGTCAAATGTTCTAGATATGACAGTGGTTCATGATGATTTCTGAAATGGAATTGTTCTAAGAAGATACATACTAAAGGGTCAAGATGCCTGAAACTCTTACTTGAGTCTGAACAATATGCAGGTAGATATAGAGTGATACACAACAAGTATGGCAACGTTTTAACCATTGGAGCAAAGGGAAGAAAATATAAAGTTAATTATATTATCTTTTGCAACACTATGGAGATTTGATGGGTTTCAAAATAAACAGTTAAAGAAAATCAAAATTGCCTCCTAAGAGAGGCTATCCCACTGTGGAAGAATCTGACCCCAACCTACAATAGCCACATCATCATTCACTCAACAGAAGCTTAATATAACAGCATTAGTATAATATGTTATTTATAACACTAGAGGCCCAGTGCATAAAATTCATGCACTGGCGGGTGGCGGGGGAGGGTAGATGTCCCTCAGCTCAGCCTGTACCCTCTAACAGTCTGCGAGCCCTTGGGGGATTTCTGACTGCCATCAGTCAGACATCTTTAGCACTGCCTCAGGGGCAGAAGAGGCTCCCACCGTCATCACTGCACTTGCTAGCTGTGAGCCTGGCTTCTGGCTGAGTGGTGCTCCCCCTGTGGGAGTGCACTGAAAACCATGGGGCAGCTCTTGTGTAGAGCATCTGCCCCTGGTGGATATTGTGTATCAAAGTGACTGGTCATTCTGCATTTGGTCAATTTGCATATTAGTCTTTTATTATATGGGATTATCTGCCATACCTTCTGGATAGAAGACAGGAATACTCTGTATTTTTAAAAAATATATATTTATTGATTTTTTACAGAGAGAAAGGGAGAGGAATAGACAGTTAGAAACATTGATGAGAGAGAAACATTGATAAATAGCCTCCTGCACACCCCCTATTGGGGATGTGGCTGCAACCAAGGTACATGCCCTTGATCAGAATCAAACCTGGGACCCTTCAGTCTTCAGGCTGATGCTCTATCCACTGAGCCAAACTGGGTAGGACAACATGGTCTGTATTTTAATCATGTGTGTACCCTGAATATCTGGAATGGCAAAAAAAACACTTAATAAATAATTTTTAAAAAACTTAATTTATGGCAAATTGATGTCAATCTCCCAACATGATTTTTATTTTTTTTCATTACAAAAGTTGTCACATTCTCAGGAAATGCAAACCTTTTGATCTGAACGTATATAAAGTCTAATGACTGTACATACATATACCGCCTAAACACCAATCATGAGAGAGCATGGTGCATTAAAAGCCAACTTATTTTTAAATTCACTCACTATTTTGGATAATTTATGCTATTGATCCCATTTACGGCATCCACTGGTAAAAATAAATCATAATTGACTAAGTTTCCTTTAATGTGGGTGCATCAAAAATCATCATTTAGTATTGTTAGCAGAACCATCAGAATACTATGTCAGTGTTGCTAAATATTTACATACTTTATTAAATTCCAGTAAAAATGACACTAATTCAGAAATATATGTGCTCAAACCAGGCATTTTTTACAAAGCACATCTTTCTTTGACTCATCCATATTTCGAAAAGTTAACCTACATGTTGCTTGTGCCTTTACCAGGAATTTGTGGCCTGGCTCAATCTCTTTCTCCTTATTCTTAGTTGATTTTCACACATGAACTATATAATTAAATCCAATGTGCATTTATTTTATTGTTTTGGAAATTTCTTAAGTTCTAAGCTTTCATTTTTTCTTTAGACAAGGCATGTTCATTTTTTACCAGGATAGTAGACACAAAGGCCTCAGCCAATGTCAGTTAACAAGTCAAGTTTACCTAACACATGGGGTGCTTTGAGGTGTTTTGATTATTGCTGGGCAAAACAGGCATCTGGAAAATCGAGGAAAACAATTCCAGTAAATTAAAAGGATCCTTCAACCCCAAAATAATGAGCTTTATGTGTGTGGCTCATTTTTAGATAATTGCCCTTAATTTACTCAGCTGAAATACCTTACCATTTTCCATGATTAAAGGGTACCATGTTTGACTTGTCATTGAATTAGTTTGATATTGGTATAAATGAGCTGTAAAGTAGCTCCATGATTGCTTCCTGAAGAATATGAATGTGTTTTCTTTTATGACTTGCTCAATAAAAATGAAATACACCTGATCTTTGGGTTTTGAAGCACATCTTCTGCAGTTTGAAAATGAAGGAAAGATGAAATTAATCAGCAAGAAATGTATTTCTACAAATAAATGAAAACTTCCTCTGGTAATGAAGCTTATTTATTGGGATGCAAATGAATAATGGTACAAGTTGGCACTTTCATCTTAAATGTGACAGAAATAAATATCCATGAAGAAAAAAGAAAGAGAAAACCAACGAATCTCTATTATCACAATGACCAAATCTACTCCTCTTAGCTACAAAAGTGTGTAATACTAACACATATAAAAAAGCCAATTTTACTGAAAGATAATTTAAGAAAACAAATTTTAAAATTAAATTTTGTTAGGCATTTTTTCAGTAAAACAACTTATCTTTATTAACATACTTTTCATGAGCCAAGATGGCAACTATCTTAAGATGCATGTAGCTCAAGAGTTTTATTCTATCTGTAATAAATTTCCCTGTAGAAGAGGAGACACATTGAAAGAAGAAAAGCTGGTAGCCTCTAAATGTTGATAAGTTTTGCCCCAAAACACTGAATGAGTCCTAGTATTTTCTTTCACTGAATGACTTTTCCATGTTTCTAGAAGACAGCCCTCCGGAGAATAATCTAGAAATTCACACCTGACTACACAGAGCTGAGCTCCTTTATTCTGAGACCAGGTCCTCGTCATGTTTAAGTGGATGTGAATCTTTTTAATTGTGCTTCCTGGTTCCTTTCACTTACTCTAGTGCAGAGAAGCTGAGGCAGAGATGCACAATGTATAGTAAATATAACGTGAATCATATATGTAATTTTAGATGTTTGATAGCTACGTTTATATACATAGTATAAAGAAGAAATTGATATAGGAATATATTTTATTTAACCTAGCATGTCCACCAAATCACCATTTCAGCATGTCAGCAGCACAAGAATGAATATCATTGTGCTTCATTTTGAAATTGGATGTCTATGTTTCACTTACAGCACCTGCAATGGACTGAAGGTTTGGGTTCTCCCAAGTTCACATGTTGAAATTCTAATTCCCAGTGTGATGGGATTAGGAGGTGGGTTTTGGGGAGGGGATTAGGTCATGAGCGTGAATGGGATCAGTGCTCTTATAAAACGGAGCCGAAGAGCTCTCTCATCCTCCTTTTGCCAAGTGAGGGCGCAGGGAGAAGTCAGCAGCCCACAACCCAGAGGAAGGGCCCTCATGAGAACAGTGCTACAGCCTGACAGTAGACTTCCCAGGCCCCAAAACTGTGAGGATTAACCCACTGTTGTTTAGAAGCTACACAGTCTATGATACTTTGTTATTGCAGCCCATGCAGACTGAGACCAGCCAACTCAACTCAGACTAGCCATATTTCAAACATCAGGAGCCACACATGGCTTGGGGCTGCTGTGTTGGAAAGCCAGTTATAAGAGGAATAAATAACAAAGGCGCTAGAATTGGCATAGGCCAATGTGGGGACTCGTAACTGCCCTCCATCAATGTCTAGAACCTGTGGGCTATGGATTTTAAGTCTTTAAAATAAACAGGTCTGGGTAGATGGTTTTAAGTGTTTATTTTAACTCTACGATGATGATACTATTATCCTAATGAGAAGCTTTTGCTTTCTGGCTTCCCTGGGGTTGCTCAGAAAGGCTATTATCAATGGGTAAGTAAATGACATTCCTGCTGCGACCCAGTGTGCAGCAGTGGCGCAGGCTTGTCCCATGAGGAGTGGGGCTTGCAAATCAGAGCCAACAACTGGGTGGGGCCCCGCTGGGATTCTTTTAAGGGAGACTCAGATTTGAGGTCACAGTCTTTAAAATTTCTTTTTATGCTTAAATGGAGTCATAATAAATATGATTTGCCTTCCAGATGCATTCACTCAGTTTTAGCTATGATGGATGCTGCTCCTTAGAGTTTCTCTCTGGGAGTCCGAAAGTGTTTTTTTTTTTTTTTTTTTTTTTTTTCATCTCACTACCTCTACATGTTAAATGAGAGCATCCCCACAATATCCTCCAAATTGCCAAGTCAGTCACTTTCATGTGTCAGATGCAAAAACTTAATAGTGCATATGCAGATCTTAACTATATGGCATGCTCTTGATATTTGGTTGGTAAGCACCTGGCATTTATTATGAAGTTTAGTCATCAAGGAGAAAATGGCAGATTGGAAAGATTGCCTCATTTTCCCAAGATCAGGTGATTATTTGCTAGTGAAGCTAGAACTGGAAGGGAGATTTTCTCTGATGGAATAAAGGATGTTTTCCGCTGCTATCATCCTACCTGACTCTCCTCTCTGCTCAAGTGATTCCAGTATGGCATGTGGATGGCCCTCTTGAAGTCCATTTCTCTAGGCCATGGATTCTCAACCCTGGCTACAAAATAGTATCACTTGGAGGGTTTTCCTAAAAACATAAATACTAATGGCCGGTGTTGCTCAATATTTGAGTGTTGACTCATGAATCAGGAGATCATGGTTTAATTCCCAATCAGGGTATATGCCTGGGGTGCAGACTCAATACCCAGTGTGGGGCCTGCAGGAGGCAGCAGATCAATGATTCTCTCTCATCATTGATGTTTCTCTCTCTCTCTCTCTCTTTCTCTCAAATTAATAAAAATATATTTTAAAAAACCAACAACAATATCCTGGCCCTAGCCTAGGCACCCAGACCTACTAAATCTGTTCATTTTTAAAGAATTTCTAAGGTTCATTTGGTCTAGGTGAGGCCCAGAACTAGTTATTAATTCAAAAGCTCCCCAGATACTCTAATATTGCAAACCAAAGATGAGAATTATTATTTTTGTTAAAAGTAGAAATGAAACCTTAACCTAAGGAATGGATATTTTCCATCTGCTCATTAAATGTAAAGGCCTACCCATATTAAGAGAAGTAGATGACTAAAATGATATGAACATGAGAGTGTTCCATTTCTATTAAACATGTAAAAATATAGGGATTGTGTGTATGTGTGTTTTTTAATTTCAGTTGTTTTTGTTAAGCATCTATTTCTATGGATGGACATAACCAGCGACCTCAGATCATTGTTGGTGCTCCCATGCTCAATTCTATTCCAACCCACATCCTTTCCTAAGCTATCTCTCAGCCTCCGAGCTCAAAAATGACCATTCTCCACTCCAGAATCACAGCATGCTCCCACCCTTACTTAGGACTCGCATTTACCTGAGAACCTGATTGATACCAATAACCTGATTGATAGCAAGAATTCTATGGGTGGAAACCCAGATTCCTTTTGTCTTTCCCCTCATGCTTCTTGCCTCACAGCCCCAAGATGACCACTCTCCACTCCATAATCTCACCCACATTCCTGAAGGAAAGAAGGTACCTCCTGAGGCAGCAGTCCCCTTTGGAAGCAATGTCTCCTTTTCTCTGATTGGCCAGATCTCTGCTACTGGGTCACTCTAGTTGAAAAGGATTCTGGGAAAAGTAGTTCTTCTAACTAGGGCATATTGTCACCATGCCACTTCTATAATAAACCCCGAAACTCCACCAAAAACAGCAAAAATTATAGTTTTATTGCTTAAAAAAATAGAGAAAATTGGGATATTAAAGAGGCAATGATCAGTTTGGCAGCATGCTGCTCTTCAGGCTGATACCACTGTTTCTGTATCCTAGCATTCACAACTTATAATCTTGTATTCATTCATTTATTTATAAGTCTCTTTGTTTACTAACTACTAGATGACCAAAGCATGAAATTTGTACAAGTGTAGGCCTTCCTTCCCCCAGTTGCCATCTCCTGGGCAGCCCTGGCTTCATCCAGAAGGTCATCTGGAAGGATGTCCAGTCTTATTAGCATATTATGCTTTTATTATTATAGATATAATTCTCTTTGTCTTCATAGAGCACCACTGACCATATTGTTTGGTATCTAAAAGAAACTTAACACATATTTGTTCACTGAAAGTTGAATAAATGAAATTGGGGGGTGAATAATAATACAGTATTTTCCTTATCTCACTTAGATCTATTCTATATATATATTTTATATAGTTAGTTTTTAATGATTCCAGTTTTTTAAAATATATATGTGTGTGTGTGTGTATATATATATATATATATATATATATATATATTATTGATTTTTTTTACAGAGAGGAAGGGAGAACGATAGAGAGTTAGAAACATTGATGAGAGAGAAACATTGATAATTGCCTCCTGCACACCCTCAACTGGGGATGTGCCCACAACCAAGGTACATGCCCTTGACTAGAATCAAATCAGAGACCCTTCAGTCTGTGGGCCAGCACTCTATCCACTGAGCCAAACCTGTTAGGGCAATGCTATAATGTTTTAAAGAATGTTTTTCTTGTGTTTGCTTTTAGTATAAGTTTTGGAATAAATTACCAATCCTGAGTTATAAAGACCAAAGATTCTTAATAAAATAAATTAAGTAAAGGTTTGTTTTCAGAGTTCATAAATGATTCATAGCATGAAATTTAATAAAATATTTTAAATATATCCTATAATATCATCACAGAAATAAAATTTGCATAATCAAAAAATATCAATCAGTCATATGGAAGCTAACTTTCAAACTACTGACTTAGACTGCTCTAGAAACTAGTAAATGTTGCAGCAAGGTACATTATTTAATTTCACAAAAATGTAAACACCACAGTTTTCTTAGTAGACCCCTCTGGCTCAGGCTGTCTGAAGCCCCACAGTGTGGACCACCCTTTTCTTTTAAGTCCTACATTCCCTCAGCACTCCCTCTGTTCTAATCTCTCTCTTGACCCTTTTCCCCAGACTGCAGGTCATCAATCAGACCATCAAACCTCAGAGGGAAGGTAGGGGAGGGCGAGGGTAAGGGGGGAGATATCAACCAAAGGACTTAGAAGTCAGCAGGGATGGTGCATATGCAGACTCAGCAAAGATGTGAGTAAAAGATAAACTTGGAAGAAAAAGAAGAAAAAGCATTTCACTCCTGCTTCTTTGAAAGATGTGTTTTAGCTTACTTTGCAAAGAGTATTGAAAAAGTCACCGTTCCACATTGTGTCTTTTAGTAGCAACTTTAGAAAGGTCTCCTTTCCCTTCCATCAACTATTAAATCCAGAGCTCCAGCTGAGAAGCCGCCAATTCTCACTTGCCTGCTGTACAGTCCTCAATTTTTTCATTTACCCACATGACCTTGGATAAAGCAATGATCTGCTCTGAGCTCCGGGTGCATCTTTGGAAGAGGCAGCTTTAAAAGCTGACTCCAGGTTTGTGGTGATGGACAGATGAGATATAGAGGAGGTGAACATTGTTTATTGGAAAACCAACACTCTTATAATGAGATTATGTCCTCCTGTTTCAAACCCTTCCAAGACTTCCCATTGTACTCAGAATAAAAATCTTCCTTAATCTCTCTCTACATCTCTCAACTCACCTTGTACTACTCTTCTTGTAGCCCATCCAATCCGTGCACCTTCCTTCCTTTTATCTCATCAACCCCATTCTTGGTCCAGTGCTACTCCATTAGGTGGTTTTACCTCCAAATTATTCAATGGCTAAATCATTCGTGCATCAACCCAAAAGCCATTTGACACCTTCTTCAATATTCTCCATCATACTATGTGACATTATTCTGTTTGTTGCATGTGTCTATTCTATTTCATTCTGCCTAACATGAAGGATCAATGGAGCAGTACATGGTAAATGTATTAAAGGAAAACATATACCGAATAAATAATGTTTGAATGCAATGTATTTCAAGTAATCTTGTTCAACACACATTCTCATTCAGCTACAAAGACCAGCTAGAAAATTACAAATGATTCCTGAATAGTTTGAAAGTCAATACTACTTATATATTCAATGCCTGAAACATTGCATATATGATGTCATTTGTGAATTCATTGATTCATTCATTCATTTTTATTTATTTTCTTTTTATTTTTTCTTTATTGATAAAGGTATTACATACCTTATCCTCCCATTCCCTCCCCCATTTCCCCACTCTTACCCTCACCTCCTGGTGTCTGTGTCCATTGGTTAGGCTTATATGCATGCTTACAAGTCCTTTGGTTGATATCTGCCCCCCTTACTCTCGCCCTCCCCTACCTTCCCTCTGAGGTTTGATGGTCTGATTGATGTTGCTCTGTCTCTGGATCTGATTTTGTTCATCAGTTTATGTTGTTCATTATATTCCATAAATGAGTGAAATCATGTGATAATTATCTTTCTCATTCATTTTTATGTGCTAGTTCCTGGACTCAGCACAGAGACACAATGGTAAGATCTAGTAAAGATGAGTGTAGTCTTACATCCATGCCTTGTGGACATTGGAAACAGTCAAAACTTCCCCTATAATTCTGCATTTAGTAAAGGATGAAGCTGAGTGCTTTCCTGCCTCTGAGTGTCTTTTTCCAGCATATGTCATTTTCTCCCACAACCCATTACAGAAGCAGGATCATTACCTTCTTAATGTCTACACATAAAGGTCCCCACAGGTCCAACATAGTCATGAGTGAAATAGATTTTCTCATGATGGGGGTGGATTGTTGGGAAGGAGGAGCTTTCAGCAAAGCAAACAGGTTACCTGTGAACATATTTATTCTTAGCACAGGGCTATCCATCCATGCCACACGGGCTTCCAGGCAGCAGCTTCACATCATCTGACACTCCATTCTCAGATCTCCCCTTCCCTCTTGGTTCTTCTGATTGCTCTCCTCTTCCCTTTCAGGAACATTCTCCATAATTTCTAACAAGGCTTATGCCTTGAGGCCTATTAGCCAAGATCTCAATATTTCACTCAACATCCCAGGTGCTTTTTAGGAAACTTTACAACGAAAGCGATAGCCTCTCTAAGATAACTGAGTGGTCTCTGTTGCCATATTAATATTGTTTCACCTTCTAACATTTGGGTATACTTTCTGTAAGAAAGAATTGCTAGGGAACAAACTAATGGAAAGGCTACCAGATTACTAAGATATCAGTTATATGCCTTGTGATAATTTTTGACACTAATAATTAACTCTTAAAACATAATAATGAGTAAGTGAATGTGTTCTATGTGCCAGGCACTGCTTTAGGCACTTTGATTCTCATAATGGCCTTTATATAGTAGGTACTGTATCATCCCCATTTTACAGATGAAAAACTGAGGCACAACTGGGTTAACTTGCCCAGGAGATGTTCCTTCACACCACTGCTCTGCCCAGAACTCTGGTTTCCAAAAGCAGAGTGCTCAGAGGAAATGTGTTCCTTCTTAATGAGCTAAAATTGCATCTGTAAGCTCTGTTGTCTTTTTCTTGGAGAAGAAGATGAAAGGGGAAGCCTAGTCACAGCATCTGATGGGCAGATTCCAGATCAGTTTGTTTTTAACTTATGGGTAAAATTAGAAGCCAGTGTTTACTACTGCTTGGTACCTTTCATACACTGCTAAGCACTTTCCAAGCATAATCGTATTTTAACCCCCACCCTGAAGCCTCAAAGGCAAGTATTATACCTATAGTTTTTGAAATGATTCTCTGATGGCTTCAAACTCTTAGGTCAGAAATATGGTGAACAGTGCAACTGGGCTTCCACTTCAATGGTAAGAATTTTTTACAGCTGTACTGGACTGAGTCATTCCTGCTGTGCTTACCCTCGAGTTCACCTGGGGTAAGGTGAAGACATTTGTCATCTTGCTGGCTTATGGCTCCTTCCTGAGCTCATGTCCATACCTCTCTCCCTCCACCCCCTTTTCCCTTGAGTTACTGATATAAATTGCATATGGTTTCATTTCCCATCTATTAAAAATACACAGAAAGAAAATATATCTATGGAATTATTCTAAGCTAACTTTTCCATTTCCACTGCCTCTAATCATAACCTAATAATAACAAACTCATTGAGGTAGATATAACTTATTGACACTCTAATTGATGGTTTTTTGAACATTGAATCTTAGCATATCTATAACAAATCTTTTCTATAAAAGAATTGGTTATAATATATTTGTATAGCTGGTATACTACTCAGTGTATACGCACATATCTATACAAGTTCTATATATCAATATATTCATCTGTATCTAAAATAAGCTAAACAGAGTTCATGATAATTACTCTAAGTCAAATCCATTACCACATGGATCATTCTAACATGCTTTCTTGCTTGACTGTAAGTTCCCATTCCACCAATGAGCAACTTGGTTCTTCTCAGCTGCTATTCATTTACTTACCGTAGTTGTCCAGGGCCAGTCCCCTTGCACGATGGTTTCAGAATTATTAGGTGCCATCCCCGTGGAAAACACCTTTATAAGTCACTGTGCTTATATGAAATTCTTTTTGCCTTTAGTGTTAAAGACTCACTCATTTCTAAAGTTAGATTAGCAACATTTTCTCCTAACTTATTCAGTGCATTTATTTCATTTGTTTGCAATACAGTTACATTCTTTTGCCATGGTATATTTCATCCTATAATTCCTCAAACTCTTAATTGCTATATTTCAATTTACATACATTAACTCTTTGTGACACAAATAAAGTTATATGATTTTTTGGCAAACACACAATATCATGTAGCTATCATTATGGCACTATACAGAATAGTATAAACTCCCTAAGAAGCATCAACCATGCTTTATCTATTGCATCATGCCTCCCTCCAACTTCTGCCAGTCACTGGTAATTGGAACCATACAGTATGTAGATTTTTAAGATTTGTTGGCTTGTGAATTTTAAAAACAAAAAATGAAACTAATAGGGAAAATGGAGAGCAGAGTACTATAAAAAAATACAGGCAGTGAAAATGGTGAAATAAATAGATTTTTAAGGAAACGATGGCATTTGACTTTCCAGTGAAATACAATATACATGCAAAAAGGTGCTCAATGTTAAGGTTCAAAAGCATAGTATTGGAGAAAAGTCAACAGTAGATCAATAAAACAGAATAGAAATTTTAGAACGTCTACCACATATTATGGCTGATTGGTTTTCAAAAAGGTGCAAAGGAAATTCAGGGATGGGATAGTCTTTTCAACAAAATTTTCTAGAATATGCAAAAAAAAAAAATGAGCCTTGATCTGTATTTTTCACCCTATGCAAAGATGAACTCAAAATGGATCATAGACTTAAAAAATCTAAAATCTAAAGGCACAACACTTCTAGAAAAAAAAAAAAACCCACAAGGGAATATCTCTTTGACCTTGAGTTAGGCAAAGATATATATTTTATTGATTTTCTACAGAGAGGAAGGGAAAGGAATAGAGAGTTAGAAACATTAATGAAAGAGAAACATTGATCAGCTGCCTCCTGCACACCCCCTACTGGGGATGTGCCTGCAACCAAAGTACACGCCCTGGACCGAAATCGAACCTGGGACTTTTCAGTCCGCAGACCGACACTCTGTCCACTGAGCCAAACAGATTTAGTCAAGCCACTAGTTCTTAGTATTCAAAGTGATATTAACAGTAATCATATTCAAAGTAGCATAAAAGGCACAATTATATTATAATGAGATGTTCTTAGAACAGCACACACTCAATAAATATAGTTGTGCTGCCCTTGATGAGTGGTGAGCTCCCCATTTTCCAGGGGTATTGAGGTGGAGTCTGGATATTCTCTTTAGAATAGTATATGGGGTGTATAGTCAATAATAGCCAAGGCCTGTAGTGAATTCCATTAACTGAGGGATTGAGTTTGATTGCTTGTCAATCAGTAAGATTTTTGGTCACCACCTATGAACTGACTTTGATTTTCACATTATTCTGACTTATTCATTCATCTCAAGAAATATTTATTGACTACCCATTTTGTACCAGGACTAAGCTAGTGCTAGAATTCCAGCTGATATGAAGATAATATAAACTCTTGTTTTCATGGAGCTTATATTGCAAGTGATAGAAGAGATAAGAACTAAATATTAAAAAAGAAAAAAACAACAACCTAGTGATAAATTCTCTACTTAAAATTAAAGGAGGATAATGTAACAGATTGTGACTGGGAAGTCTTCTCTGAAGAGATGGCATTTGCCAAGATCAAGGGACCATCTTTGTGAGGAACATAGATATAAACTCTTCTAGGATGTGGCATTTGCTTTAATCATTCTTTGCTTGTGGAATGCTCTATTGATTTGCACCATAGAAGACCTAGTAAAAGGTTCCTAAGGTAAAAATAAGCTTGGAGTGTTCCCAAAATAAAAAGATCAGTGGGATTGATGCAAAGAGGACAAGCAGGTATCGATGTCCACCAAGACCTATTTCTCCTCTTCTGGGCACACAGAAATGCCACTCTACATGGTTGGACAGAGGCATCAAAATTTTCTGCCCAATGAAATGCAAATAACAATGATGAGTATTCTTCCTCCATGGAGCAGGAAAAAGCCACTTTGATTCCTCAGTCTTGCTCTTTCTTTCCCTGTAGGCATGAATGTGAAAAGTTTTGCGTGGAGATGAATCATTTATCAACTGGAAAGTGGATGTCTCAGAAAAAACTCTATAAACAAGAAACAAATGTCTCATGTTAAGCCACTGATAGGTAGAGTTGTTTGTTAAAGTAGCACAACCTAACTTATTCTGACTAATTCAGGGAATGACTAGTAGTAAAGGATTTGTGAAGAAATGTAATAACCACCCCTTGGACAGCAGGTAAATTATGTGAACTGATTCACTACATTGCCACAACTCTCCAGCTCTCAACCCCAAATCTCTCAAAATTTGCATGTCTTGTTGAAGCCCTGCCTTCTCACCCTATATCAACTACATGATGACATGAGAAATTCAACTACATATATTTTGTAGACTTAAGAGCAAAAAAACAAAAACAAACAAACAAAAAACCCCTCAAAAAACAAACAAACAAACAAACAAACAAACAAACAAACAAAAAAGACAGATGCCATTAGTCTTCTAAGGAAGTCTTTCTATATACTCTTCACTCCCTTAATTGTTTTTTCTCTACTCTAATCATTATTTTCTATTTGTTTTCTTTTTTCTTTTTTCTTTTTGCAAAGTATTTTGCCAAAAGTTATTTATCAAATAAAGAACTAATTTATAAATATTTGTTATAATTTTCTTTTTCTATATTTGGATTTCATTTTTAAAGAAGGAGATTGCCAAGTTCCAGATATAATTAAATGTACACCTGTCTAAGTGCTAAATCAAAGTCATAATTAACAGCATTTTATAAGGAAATAAGGCAAATACCATACTATATCCTTTTGTTCTCAACAATCAAATCAAATTTGGTATCATGTATAGAAGTCAGTGATTGCATGACCACATTTAATATTAGTTTTTAAATGTTTTTGTTATGCTGGTATCATTGCCTAAACTTCACAGTGGATTTAGTGATATATATTAAGCAGAGTTCTAGCACTATACTGGTATATGCTACCTCATTTAATTTTCATGATGATATTGTGAAAAGCATTGCATTGTTAGGCTATTTCATATATGAGAAAATTGAAGCAGAAGAAAAGTTACACAAGTTGTCGAAGGTCATACAACTCATAAAACTGGCTGAGCAGAAACTGAGTCAGGCAATTTGACCAAGGATCCTACATTATTAATTATTATAAAAACTATCTGACAATATGTTTCTATGATAATAGAAAGCCAATGAAGAAAGCATGTATGTGAAACCAAGAGGGTAATGTCCTTGCAGAGTGACTATTGTGATTTGGGGAAGGTATGTGATGACACTTTCTCTGTTCTGAGATGGAAAGTTATCCATTGGTATTGGAAATAGCTGTATTATGCAGAGGAGGTAATTTAATGTCTTTGAACCTCAATTTTCTTGTCTGCAAAACAGAAATTACAAAACCTATCATAGAGATTCATGATGAAGATCAAAGGAGAGCATGTTGATAGACAGCACAAAGAGCACGCATTCAGTAAATACATTTTCTCATTGAATAAGCTCTTTATTACCTTCCTACCCCTCCTTGACACCTTGGGGACTGGTGGTATCTATTAGTAAATTGTCTTACAGTCCAGGGATGCAAGCCACTGCCTATATACACTGTGGTTATTCTTTCTAGAATCAAGAAAGATTTTTTTTTGAATGTCCTCTGACTTTTTGTCTCCACACACATACACAATTGTGATGTGCACTGAAGGTAAATTAGGCAAGACAGTCATTACTGTCTACATGGTAATGGCGGATTCCTGAGGTCAAGCAGACTGCCTAAGTTCACAGTGCTAATAAGTAACAAGGGCCAGACGACAAACCACACTCTTGCCTTTTTCCCCCAGAAGCTTTCCTACCATATCCCTCTAAAAAGTTACTAATTTATTATTTGGTTTCTCTCAGCTACAAATCACCTTATTTTTCCTTTTTCCCCTAAATCATTTTAATGGACACCAAGCTACAGAGAAAGTCTGTGTATCACTGTCAAATCGCCTTTTGCTCAAGATCACCCTGCCATGTTACTGACTGAATGCATCTGCCACATTGACAGGAGAAAAATATATATAGAGCAAAAGTCCTTAGTGATCATTCAGGGGTGATGTTGGCAAGAGGGAGCCATGGAGCTTCACTTGGGCCATTGGGGACAATTGGGAGATGCTTCCTAATGCCTCTCTGTGTTCTGGGCACCTCTGCACTCACTTAGCAGGGTAACGTGGCTTTGTTTCTGCCCCAGCTTTCTCTTCGCTCCTGCAAACCTTGGCAAACCTTGTTCACAGTCATGGCAAACCTTGAACACAATTTGATATTGTATATGTGGACAGTGTCCGTGGCATCTTGACCTGGACCTGGAGGCTCTTACTTCTACATGTGAGAGACAAGCCAAGCTGTTGTGTACTTATCCTATATAATACAAGACTAATATGCAAATTGTCCCCTGGGTGGGAGTTCGACTGATCAGGAGTTAGATGTGTGTTGACCACCAAGGGGTAGCACAAAACATGGCGGGCTTCAGTGACACAGTCCTGGCAGCAACCAGCAGTAGAGGCACTGGTGGCCTTGATGGGCTCCAATGAGAGCAGGACTGCAGCAGCATTGTGGAGCAGATGAGTGGGCAGTGCCAGGCCAGGGTGGGTGCAAGTGGAGGCCTTGGTCACCCTGCCACTGGCCAGGCCTAGGGACCCTACCTATGCACGGATTTCTTGTACTGGGCCTCTAGTATGAAGTAAAAGGACTTCAGGAGCTATTTTCATAATTTCCTAAAAGTCAAGGGAAAGAGCTGGCGTTGAAATGTTTGAAATTATTGCTATACCTGATTTCAACTTGCTCTGTAAAATATTAATTAAAAAAAGTCTATCTCATAACATCTAGTCACACAGCCTTTGGTGAGCTGGGATGTCTGGGGTTTACCAGGAATCTGAGGGAATGAAGTGGGCTAGAGTGTGTACCCATCATCATCCATCTGATGTCAGAACGATGCTGCAAGAGCATCTGATAGGAGGGCTGGCATTTATTTCCAGTACATGTCCATGAGCTTTATTTTATTTCAGGTACTTTATCTCAGAGAGTTCACATGTTTGTGTGCCACTGCCTGACAAAATGATAAAACAAAGGAGAGGGCAAAACAATAGGGTGTTTTCTGAAAATATTTTGAGTCACCATTTGGTATCCAGTCATAAGCACTATCCTCAAGATGTAGGTTTTGACTTGAAGGATAAATATGGAAATTTATCACAAATATGGAAGTAGTAAAATGAAGATTTCTGCTCTACAGAAAAAATAAAAAAGGAGGAAAGAGTCCACCACTAGGGTGAATTTGGATTGATTTGCAAAATAGTTGGTCTAGAACCTTCTTAAGACCATCAGTCTCGAGTGGCTCTTTCTCCACAAACTAATCTCCTACAGGTGAGGCCTTGAAATATTTTTAACAAAGTTCTTAGAGATAGAAGGCAGGGAATCAGTCTTATGTCATCTTATGGTATACTGTTTATCCTCTGTGCTAACTTTTTTTTGTTGGTTGATTTTTTAATGTGTATAAAGTAAGATTCACTCTCTGGGGTAAAGTTTTATGGGTTTTGACAAATGCTTACAATCATGTTATCCACAACCATGACACAGAAAATTTCCATTATTTAAAATTTCTTGTGTTTCTCCTTTGTAGTCAATTCTTTTCTTTATCACCATCAACCCATGCCAACTATTAATAGGTTTTTCCTTACAAATGTGTCAGGTAATTGGAATCATACAGATAGCCTTTTGACCTAGAATAATGCCTTTGATATTCACCTGTGCTGGTGCATCTACCAGTAGTTTGATCTTTTTATTATTGAACTGGAGGCCCAGGGAGGGAGGGTCTCCCCCTCAGACCAGCCTGCACCCTCTTCAATCCGAGACTCCTTGGGGAATGTCCAAATGCCTGTTTAGGCCCAATTGGGCCTAAACCAGCAGTTGAACATTCCTCTCACAATCTGGCACCACTGACTCTTAACTGGTCACCTGCCTGCCTGCCTGATTACTCTTAACTGCCCCCCCCCCCCCCCCCCGCTGGCCTGGTCACCCCCAACTTTTCCCCCTGCTGGCCTGGTCACTCCCAACTCCCCACACCAACCTGGTCACCCCCAACTTCTCTCTCTCCTCCCTCCCCTCTGCCAGCCTCGTCACCCTAACTGCCCCCCACTACTGGCCTGGTTACCCCCAACTGTCCTTCCCCTACTGGCCTGGTCAGCCAGAGCAGACTGCTGCTTGGTCATTTGGTCACCCCTCACTAACCCCCCTGCTGGCCTGGTTGCCCCACACAGCCTGTTCGGTAGTCCGTTCAGTTGCAATGGTTGCTTAAGCTTTTATATATAGAGATATTATTCCATTGTACAAGGTGCCAGTTTTCTATCTATTCCCCAGTTAAGACAATTTCCAGTTTTTAGAGATTATGAGTAACACATCATAAACATGTCTATATAGATTATGGTGTAAGCATCAGTTTTCATATAATTTCAATAAATATCTAGGATGGGAAGTGCTGGGTCAAATGGTAAGTGTATGGTTTACATTATAAGGATCTGCCAACATGCTTTCCAAAGTGGACATATCAGTACCATTTTGCTGTCCTACCAGCAAAGAGAAAGTGTTCCAAAGGGTTTGAATCTCAGAATGTCAGGTTAACTGTTTTCATTTCCCTGTTCTTTCTCTTTCTTTTTTTTTTATTATGTTGGGTGCAGTGCAGTATCTTGTAGATTTTATTAACATTTCTCTAATCCCTAATGATGCTGAGCAGCTTTACATGTGCTTATTAGCCATCTTTATATCTTCTTTAGTAAAATGTCTGTTCAGAATTTTATGCCCTGGCTGGTGTGGCTGAATTGGTTGGGTGTCCTCCCGTGCACCAAAAGTTTGCCAGTTTCACTTCAGGTCAAGGCACGTGCCTGGGTTCTTAGTCCTGGTCCCACCCCCAGTAGGGGACATGTGGGGCACCCCATTGATGTTTATTTCTCTCTCTCTCTCTCTCTCTCTCTCTCTCTCTCTCTCTCTCTCTCTCTCTCTTTTTTCTCTCTCTCATAAAATAAGAACTTTGCTCATTGTCAAATGGGTTGTTTTTTTATTGTTGAAGTCTGAGACTTCTGTATATATTCTGTATAAAAGTCCTTTGTCAGATATGAGTTTTGTAAATATCTTCTCATAGTCTGTGGCTTGCCTTTTCATGATTGTAACTTTATCTTTCAAAGAGCAAAAGTTATCAATTTTGGTGAAGTCCAATTTGTTAAAATTTTTTTAATTTAGAAATCATGTTTTTGATGTCATATCTAAAAAATCTTTGCTGCCCTAACTAGTTTGGCTCAGAGGATAAAGCATTGGCCTGCAGACTGAAGGATCCCAGATTTGATTCCTGTCAAGGGCATGTACCTTGGTTGTGGGCACATCCCCAGTAGGAGGTGTGCAGGAGGCAGCTGTTCTATGTTTCTCTTTCATGGATGTTTCTAACTCTGTTTCTCAATAAAATATATTTAAATAAAAAAAGAACTAGTGGCTTAATGAAGTTCAGTAGTTTACCCTAAGTCACAGAGTTAGTGATTCAAAGGGGAGAGGGTTATTTTTATCTCAAAATGAAGCTTTTCACTAAAATGATCTAATATTTTTGGAGCAGGACCTATTCAGCTTTGAGATATCTCTAATTATCAGAATGCTGTCTGTTTCTTCCTTTAAGCCAAACAATGACTCCTTATAACTTCTCACCATAAATATTTGTTTCCATTGGTGAGAGCCACTCATCATATTGTTCTCTGTTTCATTTGGAAGCCAAATGAAAATTTTCAGAGCATCATCAAGATGACGTTATTTCCAGGCTCCTTTCTAGTCTGGTCAGAATGTTTTGGATGGAGAGGAGCTTATACCCAGGTGGGACACGGATGTTCTCAGTGGGCTCTGAGCAGTATGCTGCATGCCAGGACTTGGTCATTACTGACTGTACAACACGTTCCATCCTGCAGCCTGTTGGTTGCTTTAAGCTTATCAAATGAGTCTTACTAACATGCCTATTGAGTTTCAGCTAAAATACTGAGTGCTATTAAGAACAATCAGTTCTTGTCTAATGTATTCTTCCAGCACACATGATCTCACAGACTCATCCTTATCAAACACAGAGAGGAAAAAACAAAGAAAGGGCTTTACTTGCCCTGGTATCTAGGAAGGGCCCAACCTCATACTACCAAACACCTAAGACTATTTGCTGGAATAAATTCCACAATGACCAGCTGAAAAGAAACAGGTCTCTCCAGCTACAAAGTACACTGAATTCTCATGGCAGGAAAGACCCAGGAGAGTGTCAGCCACATCAGAGATGGTGAGGGCTAGGAGCACTTTGAATAAAGACATAACAACATGTATGGGCACAGACAGACACACAGTCAGGCACACACAAAAACGCACATGCAGTCCATTTTCCTACAACAATATCCAGGGCCGAGGTGGTCAGGCTCATGGGCAGGATGCTGAATTCACTTGTGTGCAGGGGTGAGCTGGGATGCTGTGGAAGGAAAGTTTGTTTGAGTTTTTCAGTGGGACCTGCACCTTTGTTGAGAGGCCTCCACAGCAACTTCCAGAAGTGACAAATTCAGATCATCATATGAATAGGGATAAAAAGACAGAAACAACATACAAACAAAAGAGCTCTTATTCAAAATAACATCCTTAAAAAGTTAGTTAAGGACATTCAAGAGATAGCGTGTTATTAAAACAAGACAGTATACTAAGAAATAAGAAGGACTGAGAATAGGGTATTTTGGAAATTAAGAAAAATGTTAGTTTTTTAATTAAAAGAAAACATATTCTTGGATAGTGTACAGCTAACATGAATACATGGTAAGAGTATTTAATTCTAGGTAGAAATGTGGAGATAATGGATATGGAGAGAAAAAGGACAGACCCAGGAGAGCCAGGATCTGCATGGTCTCCAGGGATGACAAGATCCTCAAGGGTCAGCACACTTCCTCTGTAAAGAGCCAGGCAGCAAATACTTTAGGGCTCTGCAGGCCATTGGGTTTTTGTCACAACCCCGGAAGTCTGCCATTGCAGTTGAGAGTAGCAGGAGATTAACCAGCGTGGCTGTGTTACAATAAAACTTTATTTACAGGTGACAGGCCTGTGAAATGCAGTTTGCTGCCCTCTAACCTAGGAGGTAGAGAGGAAATAGTACTTCATGGGCCTTCGCATCATGTTCACACAAGGGTTTGCACTGAATGGACCTGGCCTTACCTTCCAGGTCCATCCTTGACTTGCTGTGAGATATCAGACAGGCTCCTCTGTCTCAGTTGCTATCTCACCCTTAGTTAGATGAATATCTTGCACAGTATATGGCTAAGACAAAAGTGTGATACTATTTCACAGTGTTATAAAGTAGGAAAATTAAATATCACATGAAAAGCTGAACTCAGTAAATAATAATGCTTGGGATTTGAATTTTTATTATCAACAAAGGAACACATTAATATATAAAGCATTATTAAAAATCAATAAGAAAATGATAGGCACCCAAATATTTGAAAGGCATCAGAATCAGGGAACTGGCAATTCTAAATATAAGAAATTCTGTGTTAAATTCTTAATATGATTAAAAGAGGAATCTCACTAGGAAAAATATATTTATATATAATACTGATGTCACTGGTTTGATAAGAGGAAAAGATTAAAACTTTTATCTCCTGGTGTTGGTGAATGTATAAAGAAATATGCACTTTCCTCCTTTAAAATATCTTTTTATTGATTTCAGAGAGGAAGGGAGAAGAGGTCACTGGTAGCATTTCTGATTTAGAATCCCTGGGGAGACTGATATAAAATCAATACCTGAATCCTACCACCAACCAATTACTGAATTAAGATCTAAGAGTAGAGCCCAAGAATGTTAATGTTGTTTACTCCCCAGTGACCCTTCAGTAGACTAAATTGTGTGATCACTAGAGTAGACATCACACTCACTGCAGGCTGATCCTGGAAACGGGGCAGCTTGGAAATGGTTGATGAACTCATCTGCGTTTTCAGCAAAAGACAAAGGTTGACAATCTGCTCCTCAGGGTTCATATCTTGGCAAAAAAAAAAAAAGAACAACCCTTATTTGCTTTGCTTAAACCCCTTCCATCACAGCAGGTCTCAGGAAAGGCAACATTGAGATGGTAAATAGTAGGAACATTAAATATGTTGATGGAAATTCAAATCAATTTATAGTTACTCCTGAATACTACTGCCATTAATCAAAGTGTTAACTTTGACAATGGAAGATTAAATGGAACACTAATTAAGAAATTTTCTAATTATTCTTCTTTGTTGCTATCAATGTCCTGATAAGATCAATTGTGTCCCAAACAAAGCTGAGTGGTTGGTTACCTGAGGGAATCTATCCTGGCTTTTTATGTGGCTTCTGAAAGGATTTCCAAAGTTCTCTCAGTGTGTTCCCTTTCTTTCCTCATATGCCCAATTATAAATCTTGAAAATCAAGCCACCCAAATAAACAGGATAACGCAAGGCACAGGGTAGGTGTGCCTAACAGGTGAAAAGACTCTTGAAAACATATCCTCATTGAACTTGTTTTACTAGAGAAGTTGACAGTTGGGTGTTTAACAACAACAACAAAAACACTGGATATCTCAGTTCACTGTCTTTATTGTTTTGTGTGGGTTTTGTTGTTGTTGTTTGTCTGGTTTTTTTTTTTTTTTTTTTTTTTTTTTTTTTTTTGCCATACTGCATGGCAAAAAGTAATTTCAGGAGAATGTGAAAAATATCATGTGTTACCACTGTTCCAAACTGTGTGTGTATATGTATGTGCTTATACATATATCATGTAGGTACAACACACATATTTAAGTAAATGCAACTCATCTCTGTGCTTAATAGCTTATTTAAAAAATAAGAATTAATGGACACAGACAATAGAGTGGTGAAGGCCTGGAAGGGGCAGGTGCAGGGTAGAGGGAGTCACTGGGAATAAAAAAAGGGGTGGGAACATCTGTAATGCTTTTAACAATAAAGATAAATTCAAATAATTATAATAAAGAATAATTGAAAAGACTATGTAAACATAAAATAATAAAATATATTTTTAAAAGCAATAAAACAAAATAAAAATACAGATTAAAATGAGATGAGGTGCTAATTTATATACTGTTGGCTCTTTTTCTCCTAAGAGCCTTGAAGTAAGCAGGGAACAGGAAGCAGAAATCTGTTTTTTCCACCCTGGTTTCAATCTTATATCCCTCTCATCGTGTGCATGTGATTTTAATGTTTAAGGCACCTGTTTTGGTCCCTAAACACAAATCACCTATTTCATCTGGTGTCCAACCTAAAAAATTACAACTGTTCCAACACTGGAAGAAAAATTGGTTCTGCTGGGTATCCTAAGATACATTTTTAAGGATAATTTTGATTGTACAGTATGTTTGCCTTATCTACTGACTGGAACTCAACCGTCTCCTTACAGACACATACACACACATGCACACACATACACATGCACACACATACCCATAAGAATAAAAATAAACTACCTTCAACAAAAATTTTCAAGATGGAACTATTTTGATTCTTTATATCAATACTCACAGGAAGTATTGCTCATTCATAAATTGGGGAGACTGGGGGCAAAAATTTAATCTGCAGATATTATGAACATAGAGAAAAAAAGTTAATATCTGTGAGGAAATACAGAATCAAAAGAAATATTTATCACCATTACAGAGAAGCCCATCCTCAAGCCCAAGCATCTGTTAAATTCAAGAATGTGAGCATGCCAACAAAAGCTAGCTTTCCTTGTAAATCTGGAAGCATGTTGGGGCATGAGGACCACATCCATTCACTTTGCTAAAAAAGGAGGAAGCCAACCAAAGCTTGGTTGCTGAGAGAGGTTTCTTTTCTTTTCTTTTCTTCTCTTTTCTTTTCTTTTTTTAAATATATTTTATTGATTTTTTACACAGCTGAAGAGAGAGGGATAGAGATTTAGAAACATTGATGAGAAAAGACACATCAGTCAGCTGCCTCCTGCACAACCCCCACTGGGGATGTGCCTGCAACCAAGGTACATGTCTTTGACTGGAATTGAACCTGGGACCCTTGAATCCTCAGGTCAACAGTTTATCCACTGAGCCAAACCGGCTAGGGAGAGAGAGTTTTCTTTGAAGAGTCCTCTCCTATAAATCATTAAAGGGTGGCTGGGAAATGTTCTGACCTCTTGGCAATTATTATTCAGCAGAAGATTCTTGTTTAGCTTCAGAGCTGATCCACTCACTTTTTCATCAAAACCATTAAAAAGTGATTCTTTTACACATGTTGACCTTTATAGCAAAGCCAAGGAACTTCTGGTTGACTTTCAAGAACATTGGGCTCTGATAACAACCCAAGAAAGAATGTTTTCATCATGTCTATACACAGACTTGTGCTTAATTTACTAAGTGAAAAGAAACCACTCAGGTGAGATTATTTTAGATCCTTCCCATTCACCTTCTGAATGCCCTGATGAGTGGGGGTGATATTCTGCTGAAAGGCCATAGCTGTTTCAGTTTGCTCCAAGTCCATCTTGCCTCACAGTTGTTAGCAACACAGTGATGGCTAGTTGCAGATCAGATGTGACATGCAGGTGGCTGGCTTTCTTCTGCTATCAGGCACCTGCCCACATCCCAGCTTGAGCCTTTGTCAAGTCTCAGATCAACATCTGAGCCCTGCTTTTGATGATCTGTGGAAGCTGACCTGCTCTCCTCCTGGACTGCTTTACAGAATGATCTTTGCTTCCTTCTCATGAAAAGCAAAGTAGTTATGAAAAATTTTCCAACTATTTTCTTGCTTCAAGCATTAAGGTTCTCATAAATTAGTCATTTGGATAGGTCTTCAAATACAGTATTATGTGTGGCCTGGGATTGGTATCTGGTTAACATTTCTTTTTAAAACAGATTTTATTGTTTTGTTTTTACAGAGAGGAAGGGAGAGGGATAGAGAGTCCTCAGAAACATGGATACAAGAGAAACATGAATCAGCTGCCTCCTGCATATCTCTCTCTGGGATATGTCCACAACCAATGTACATGCCCTATGACTGGAATCAAACCTGGGACCTGAAATTTCAGTCCACAGGCTGACACTCTATCCACTGAGCCAAACCAGTCAGGCTGGTTAACATTTCTTTACTTTCAGTTTTTAACCAAGCTCCACGTGGCTGCAGTGCAAGAGTGTACAGGCAGAGAGAAAGCTCCAAGTTAACCAGCATGTGGGTGAAAAGAAGCAGATACTTAATATCACCCCAGGGTTTAACTTGAGATTTTCCTCATTTCTTGACTCAATAGCTTATCCACACAGGAAAAAGTAATATATATTAAAAGAGAGCACAATTTATCTGCATAAAGTTCTATGTAGTCCTAACCAGTTTGGCTCAGTGGGTAGAGTGTCAGCCTGAAGACTAAAGGGTCTCAGATTTGATTCCAGTCGTGGGCATGTACTTGGTTTCAGGGCACATCTCCAGTTGGGGGTGTGCAGGAGGCATCTGATCAATGTTTCTCTCTCATCGATGTTTCTAACTCTCTATCCTTCTCCCTTTCTCTCTGTAAAAAAATCAATAAAATATATTTTTTAAAAGTGCCATGTAATATTAGGAAATATATATATAAAAGGCTAATACGTTAAGTGTCCAATTGTCCAACCAATTGCTATGACACACATTGGTCACCAGGGGAAGACACTCAATGCAGGAACTGCTGTGTCTGGCCAGACAAAGGACACCGGGACGTGGCACCCACAAAGCAATACTTGGCTTCCCCTAGTGGGACACAGGCCCTGCAACCACCCCAGAGCAACAACCCACCAAATCACAGCCGAAGTTGCTAAGATCCCATGGTGCAAAATGCGACCATAGCCCAACTCAGTCTAGAAACAGTGGCTGTGGGCACTGGGTAATGATGTCACTTAGCAACGCCATGCTTCTTCTACCTAGCAACTGGCCTCCTAGGAGTTTCTTTAGCCCAGGAATACCACTTGTTTTATATCCAGGTGGAAACATTTTATACTTTAAGCAAATGTCTGTGAAGCACTTTCCCATGCCTCACTTCATTTGATCTGAACAGAAGTCCTGGAGTAGGCAGATAGGAGACATGGTGGAATCCTATTTTTTTTTCATTAGCTGAAAATGGAGATTTAGAAAGCTTAGAAACAACCCGACTGAAAAGAACTAAGAAATGGCAGACCTTGAAAATGACTTCAGGTTTTCTCACTGCACAGAATATAGTCAAACACTGCTGCAGTGAAATATTTTGCCTTTTGTTCACCCTGCATGATCTATCTGCTTTGTGTTGATGTTTACTGCTGTGTTGCTAACAATTACCTGAAAGAGAAATTGGGGTGCTTCATTGGGCTAGAAAAAGTTTAGCTAAATCAGAAAGGAGGTCAAATTATACAAGTTCATATATATGTATCTTGCTGGCACCAATTGAAAGCATGTGTTTCAATCTATCATTGTTGATTATGAATTTGTTTGATACTTCTATTATAGAGAAAGGGTGAATAGTGATATAAAAATATTTCTTCTAATTAATTTCCTTTCAATGTGCATGAATTCATGCACTAGGCCACTTGTATCATGAAATAAGCAAAGCAGAGTTGAATGCTGATTTATAAAACAAGCCCCCAAATTTAGTTTTTTTAAATCAGGTTTCTCTATTTTTAAGCTATCAAAACTGGCTCTAACCTAATTTTTGGAAGATTAATGGGTAGCTCCCAGATTCTAAAAGAAGTATCTGAAAGGTGAATCATACTCAAGCAAGGAAATGAACAAATTGTCTCCCTAAAGAGCAACTACAGAGATGGACAAATAAGGACACAACCACTCAAGTGCTCAGGAAATCGACCAACACAACGTGACAATCTGAGAAGCATTTGTTCTTGAAAAAAATGCTCAATTCTGAGTAAGAGTGTGAATCTGTGCCATTCTGGGATGGACCTGCTCTCAATCAACCCCAGCTTGATAAGCATGCGGCTGCAGCAGTCCATGGAGACTGACACCATCCCTGCCCTGGTTGAAGGTGCTCACTCATATTGGAGCAGTGGGTGATGGCCACACCTTGCTGTTAAAAATGACTGCCTAGGAGTCAGTCAGGTGGGGAGGGGCAGTGGAGACATGGGCCTGAGGTTGCACAATAAGGGTCTATTCCAGATGAGGCTGCACACATCCACATTGCAGTCTGGTAAGGGCCCTGGGCAACCCCACCCTCCTAGTTAGCCCAGGGGCTGCATGAATTGCCTAGGAGAAGTGACAGGGCCCAGCAGAAAGTAGAGTCTAAGGTGGAATCGAAAATCTGATTTTGCTTCCTGCTACACACAGATCTGCTTGTGGAGATGGAAGTCACAATGACTCAAGGTGGTGCACCCACGACCCTTGTGCAGTCATTGACTGACCCCCATATGTATAGACAGTGGGGACTCCTGTGAAGTCATTATTGAAAGCAATATCAAAAGTTTTTAAATGAGCAGCCATCAGTAGCCACACATCATAGAGAGACACTCTTAACAGACCCACCCAGGCAAGTTATGGATCAGCTACCACCTCTTCCTTCTGGAGACTACACACATGTGACATCTTCTTCCCTGCTCAGATGCATCTCAGAATCTGTCTGCCTGGGAGCCTGTCCTGAGATAATATACTCCCAGTGCTTTGGAAACTACAGAGCCCTATGCACTTATAAATTATTATATTTCAGCTACTGAGTTGTTTTATGATGTTTTCTTAGCTACATATTAAACAAAAATCTCTCAGAAACATGAAAACAGCTGTTAGCAAGTCTTTAGGATTCTGCGATGTAAGAAATCCTCCTTGGGGTAAATAGAACTACAGCATGAACTATCTTTTAAAACCTAGAAATGAAAGAATAGTCATCAATTGTGCCTCTCATTAACATTTTATGTGAAAAATTAATGCCCAAATATCGCCCAGTCTTTATTACCACTATAAAGAAGGCATGTAAACCCCGAAATGGTGTTTCTTATGATTAACTGAGCACTTGCCCCAGCTCATCATTCATGCTCGCATGCCAGGGACCTAAGGCCTTTTTCTTCACAGTTTTAGTAAAAAAGCAATATAAAAAATAAATGAAATAAGCCAGGATGTCGTTTACTTTTTCATGTTAAATGAGCCAGTGATGAGAAAAAAATAAGGCCAGTTAATATTCTGCTCCTTCAAGATGTAGATAGGCTGTGTGACTCTGCTTATGAAAATATGCCTTTGACAAGAGTGGGGTAAGTGAAGGAACAATTGGGCTGCTGAGATCCCAGATTCTTCCACCCCCAGGTCTGTTGAGGTTTGATTGAATATATTTAGGTTGTGGGCCACAAAACTTAAGGCTTTTACTGAAGTTCCTTTACTTGGAGTGTGTCAGTTAAGTCCTTGTAAATGAAAAATGAAAAATTTTATTTAATAGTTTAAAATATTTTATGAATTTTATAATATATATTTCTGTGGATTAATGAACTAAAGAAGTCACAAAATCATTCAAAGAAATATGTGTGTAGGAGGAGTGTGATGTGATTAAAATGCAAAAATGAAGAAATCATTGAATATTTTATAGGACTACAATTATAATGAGGAATGGTCATTTTCCTAGACTTCAATCCAAGTCTGATTTTAGTTGCTATCCTAGGACATTATTTTTCCTGTTATTATTCTTTGGAATGGCATTGATGTCAACTGCTCTCTATCATTTCCACTAGTAACTAATGTGATCTTGTAAATAAGAAAGCGATAAATGCCATGTGGTCCAAACACATAATTGATGCTAGCTGTGAGGTGTATTTTAAGACAAGATTCATGGTTCACTTTCAGATTTCCAGGCTGATAAATTCTACAAAACCAAGGAATTGAAAAGTTTCTGACCTTAATTGATATTCAGAGGTCTCTAATTTATCAAAGATTAAGTCATATGAGAGCATTCTTGTCTTCCCTTTGCTTTTCTCTGTTTAAGGACTCTAGATTCTTTCACAAATCATCTAGACAAAGAGCATCAAATATTGAAACAATTGCCTTTGACCTTGAAATGTCTATTCTCTGTCACCAATTCATTGCCATTCATCCATGTGCCTTTTGTCTTGACATTCCACAAACCACTAATTGCACCTTTCCAAAGTCATCGATGAGCTCCAACTAAATGCAAATGTCTGTTCTCATCTTGTGAGACTTTCAGCAGATTTGATGTAGTTGGTGAGTTCTTCCTCCCAGGAGCACCTTCTTCACATGGCTTCCCAAACCCCACCCTCTCCTGATACCCCCATCCCATTGGTCACTCCATCTCTGTCCATTGTCAATCTCTCTTCTTCCCTATAATGTCTTCAGGTCCCAAGGTCTCAGATCTCAGACTAGTCCTCTTCTCTCTCATTCTCTCTGCTACTAATCTCATCCAGTTTCATAGCTTTACATTTGTTCATTTCCAGCTATTCCCAAGTTTATATTTCTTACAAACTTTAGATTCTGACTACTAGTACATAGTTGACATCTTCAGGCACTTAAATTATCTAACAGACTGTATGACTTAACATGTCCCAAACTACTCCTGCTTTTCCCACCAACATGTAATCTGCTCCACCTACAGCTTTTACCAGCCTGATGATAAGACTCTTTCAATTGCTCAGGCCAAGAACCTTGAAAGTTTCCTTGATTTACCTCCCCACCTCTCTTTGTGTCTCATACCTTATTCCCAGTACATCAGCAAGTCCTATTGGTTCTGCCTTATAAATACACCCAGAATCAGACAGTTTCTCTCTTTTTCCATTGTTATCATCCTGGGTGGGTCCAGCAGCATCTTGTACCTGGATTACTGAAATGGTCACAGGTTCCTTTAAAATATGTCAGGTCAGTTCTCTTTTAAAACATTTGATGGTGCTGAAACCGGTTTGGCTCAATGGATAGAGCATTGGCTTGGGGACTGAAGGGTCCCAGGTTTGATTCCGGTCAAGGGCATGTACCTTGGTTGCGGGCATATCCCCAGTAGGGGGTGTGCAAGAAGCAGCTGATGGATGACTCTCTCTCATCGATGTTTCTAACTCTCTATCTCTCTCCCTTCCTCTCTGTACAAAATCAATAAAATATATTAAAAAAAACATTACTATGAATAAAAAAAAAATATTAAATAAATAAATAAATAAATAAATAAATAAATAAAACATTTGATGGCTCCCATCTCACCCAGAGTATAAAACTAAGTCCTCATATGGCCTACTTGGCTCAAATTGCTTCTTTGTCCTCATCTATTCACTTTTCTCTTGTTCCTACTTCACCCACTCTGGCCTCCATGCTGCTTTCTCACAAGTTGGACTAGAGGCCCAGTACATAAAATTCATGCATGGGAGGGGGGCGTCCCTCAACCCAACCTGCACTCTGTTGCAATCTGAGACTGCTGGCTCTTAACTGCTGGCCTGCCTGCGTGCCTGATTGCCCCTAACCCCTCTGCCTTGGCCCTACTGCTGTGGTTTCATCCGGAAGGTTGTTTGGCTGTCCTGTGTCCTGTCTAATTAGCATATTACGCATTTATTATTATAGATACCTGCCCATGCAGAACTCTTGCACTGGTTGTGACCTCTACTTAGAACATCACTTCTCCAGGTATCAACGTTGCTAACGTCACCTCCTTCCTATCTTTGTTAAAGGCTCAATTGGACCACCACATTAGAAATATACTTTCCTTAACCTGCTATGTATCTCTTATTTTTCTATAGCAATTTTCAATCTCAAATAGATTATAGAGTTTCCTTATTGGTTATATCTATTCTGTGTCAATTGTAGCCCATATTAAAATATAAACTCCCCATTGGCAGGAATATTTACAATTTTTATTCACCTGCACATCCTTAGTAGTTGGAACTTTGGAGCAAGGCAATTGCTCAAAAAACATTTATTGCATGAACTGAAGATAGGACTGAAGCAAATCCAAGTGCTATGTCATTGCTCACTCTCCAACAATATTGAATATAATTGATCAATCAACTTGTGCACTGTTCAAATGGGTAGGCATGGGTGGTGTAAATATTTTAGTAATTATTCAATAGTGGATGTGAGTAGTTCCTCTTGTATCTGGTTATTTAATAATGGCATAATCTAATATTTATCAAATATTGAGAAACTGAAATGTAGACAGATTAGTCATTTGCTTAAAGCCATAAATCTTGCAAGAAATGCAGACTAAGTGCCTGCACAACTCCAATGTATTGATTCTCAAACTGTCTGCAGTAAAATTCCCAATCTGTCACAGAACTTTGGAAAGTATAATGGAAATGAATGACCAGAAATAATAAAACTTAAGAAAAACACCAATACTACAGAGCGCACTGGCCTCATGTTAGAGAGAACAGAATGGTCAAATCGTGAAACATTTCCAAAACATTCTTGATTTCTGTGTTGATCACATACAAAGACAGGTCTGCACATTAGCATGGTTCAGTGGAATGCTGCCCTCATCTATGTTCCCTCCCCAGGCTCACCTCTTTCTGCTCTTGACAGGAGCCTGCATACTTCATACATGTAACAACTCTGTTACTGCTTTGTTGTTACCTGTTCTATCACATGAAATAAACTGCTCTGCATGCACCTTAATCAAATACAGCTAGTGTAGTCTCTGGAACAGAGGCAGGAGAGCTAATAAAAACTTGTACACATTTGCTCCCCAGGGCCAAGATGACTCATTGTTATGCTAACATTGCCCTTCTAGAACCTTCCTACAGAGTTGGCAACTGCACGTGGACCTGCAGACTGCAGGAGGCAAGAACAGACTTCTAGAACCTCCTTCAGTCACTCCTTTTGTGAAGATGCTGAAGAGATTGGTGGCAGAGGCAGCGGCTTCCCTGTCTGACTTGTTGCCGGGACAGAGCACATTTCCCAGAAATGATGGCGTCCTGTGGTCGCCCAGGAAACGGTTCTGCAATCTGTGTTTAATCAGACTCATTGAGTTTGCACAGCATTACATGCAGTTCATTACTGTCATTTTCCCCACAGATGACTCTATTCCTCAGTACCACTTACCCACTTAACACCCCCTGGCAGTGGCCAGTGCCAGCCGCCTGCCTCCACAGTGCCAAACGTAATAACTTCTGGAGCAGAGCATGCACATTATGCTATTGTGTTTAATCTTTCCTCTGTGGGGTATCATTCAGCATAACCACCCTTCTGGATCATGGAAATTAGATGGGAAATAATATCACTTCCATATTATTTTCTCCTCCCAGTTGTGTGGTTTGCTGCCAATAACCAGCCACTCTGTGGACTGGTGGCAAGCCATTGGCTGTGGTTACAGTGCCTATGGCTGCTCCAGGCCTCACTGAACTGGAATATTCTGAATGCACAAGCAGCCCTCTGTGCAATGAAGCAGGGAGGTTGTTAGCATAGAACTAGAGCGTAGCTCCACCACACATAATTCCGATTCTCTTCGTCATCAGTGGGTATTTGTTGTCCATTCCTAAATTCCTGTGTAGAAGGAAGTGTAGGGTAAATGGTACATGCTGAACAGGATGATAATGAGCCCACTGTGACATCTCAGGTGGATGAAATGTGGCTGATGACATAAAAAAAAACACTCAAAGCCCTGGTCACTAGCTCAGCTTATTAAAGCATTGTCCCCATATGCCAAGATTTCAGGTTCAATTCTGGTCAAGGCACATAAAAGAATTAACTAATGAATGCATAAATAAGTGGAACAAGTTCTCTCTCTCTCTCTCTCTCTCTCTCTCTCTCTCTCTCTCTCTCTCATTCTTGCTCCCTTTCTTCCTCTCTCTCTAAAGTTAATAAGTAAAATTTTAAGCCTAGCAGGTAAGGCTCAGGGGTTGAGTGTCCACCTATGAACCAGGAAGTCAGGATTTGATTATTTGATTCCTTGTCAGGACACATGCCTGGGTTTTGGGTTTGATTCTCAGTAGAGGGCAGGATGCAGCCTATCAATAATTCTCTCTTATCATTGATATTACTGTATCCCTCTCCCTTCCTCTCTGAAATCAATAAAAATATATTTTAAAAACAAAACAAAACAAAATACACACACACACACACACACACACACACACACACACACACACAATCCTGTCACTCAAGTCAGCATGGGGGAAACAACCAGAAAATCCCATCAAAATGGTAACATCTTGCAACTAAAACTGGTTGTTTGACCTACAATTTTTACACATCAACTTTGACACAGGCATTACATAGAATTTTGGTTCCAGATGTTTAATTTAACATGTATCCCTGGGTCTGAGAAATGGTCTATAATTCACTCATTTAATGTTGCCAATAAATATTTACTAAGTTCTCATTCTGTTTTTCTCTCTCAATATTTCAAGATGCCTAATGCCATGTTTTTTAATGTGGTTTAATGAGACATTAAGTTCATGGGTGTAATAAAAAAGAAATTATTCTCTGGTCCATAAAGTTTGAAAAAAACAACACACGCAACACAGCAAAAACCAGAATTAAGCAGAGATAACAAGGTCTACTTGTAGAATGCTCTCTCATTGCTGACCATGAGCTAATGTGCCTGTAGAATTTCCAACATAAAAGGCCATCTTATCAATAGTGTTGTGATAAAGCGCATGTCTCTGCCCTTTTGCATTTTCCCACAAATATCTTACAGCCCTAATATTTTTCAGAATATATTTTGGTAATGACTCAATTGCTCACTGAATATCAGCATGACTCTCTCTCCCTACTCCTGAAACTTTTTCACTTTCCTTGTGGTTATATTATTTCTAATTTTAACCTCCTGCCTTAAGCAAATGGAAGCATAAGAGAATGGGTGTGAGTCCTATGGGCCCTGTTTTTCCTCCTAGTGGCCACAGGGGGCACATAAGGAGATGTTGGGGTCTGTGTCACTGAGTGAGCATTTAAAGAGCAGCCTTTACTGGCTACAAGGCTAGAGGGGAGTTTGCATGGGTGGGAAATAAGCTTTTCTGGTTAAACCACTAAGAGTTGGGAGTAGGTTACTCAGCACAGCATAGCTGAAACTACTGTGGGTGACACTTCTTATCTATGGCCTGAGGTTATACGCACACAAAGTGGATTATCTTCCCAATCATGGACACATTCTTAATATGTGTTCAGACTTTACCAGCTCATCATTATGTAATATAATAACTATTTAGGAAAAAAAGAAAAGAAAAGGTGGGAGAGGAGTCAGCACAATAAGTTGTATTTCTTATTAAAAGATTTCCAGCAGGTGCCACAGAGCTGAGAGGGCATGCTACTGCCTGTGAGTGCCCCCTACGTCTGAGAAAAGAGTCTTTATTTGCCTCAGGTAGTTAGTTTTTTTCTTTCCCACTAAATTTATGAGTATAGATAAAAACATAAATCCTCTTCACCTTCAAAGCCAAGTTTTTGGCCCCACAGCGATCACCTAGAAAGAAGCCATTTTATCAAAAACGTAAGTATCCTCATTGCAACATCAACACTATTTCTTATGTCCACGGGTTGGCAGGTAGCTCTCCCAAGCTCCAAGAGCATTTACATAATTTGGCTCCAGAGATTTTTATAGTCAAAAGCAGTGGCACTTAGCATCCTCAGCACCTCCTGAGCATACATGATGAGTGACATTCACATGAATGATGCATTTTCATCTTCAGACCGAGTTAGGCACCATTTCCAGCAAAGTCTTGGTCATGTTCCCTTTTGTCTCCCAGTGAAGAGGGCATATTGCCATGCAGGTAGACGATCAAAGGATAGCTTTCTATGTGTCCTATTTGTTTAAAAGAATACGTTGTAAATTCTGGTATTTTCATCCTATAAGTATAAAAGTTACTTGGGATTTACAGAACAACCAATCCTTGTACTGTGATGATGATGATGGTTGATCCATATGGACCATTCTCTATATACAAAACACCACTCCAACTATTAGATGAACATAAGGGTGTATAGGTCATTTTCATGCCAATTGACTTAATCTGTAGTCCTTACCAACACCATCTGAAAGGTCATTATTATCTCTCCTATTTTGCAGACAAGGACCACATTACTTACACAATACTATGCAAGTTGGCAATTAGTAGAATTAAAATTATGGTATTGCCCAGTCGGCATGGCTTAGTGGTTAAGCTTCCACCTATGCACCAGAAGGTCACCGTTTAATTCTCGGTCAAGACACATGCCCTGGTAGCAGGCTTGATCCCCAGTGTGGGGCTTGCAGGATGCAACCAATCAATGATTCTGTCTCATCATTGATGTTTCTATCTCTCTCGCCCTTCCTCTCTGAAATCAATAAAAATATATTAAAAAATACTATGGCATTGGTTAAGATGGCTTCAAACCTACATCCTCTTCACAACACCAAAATGTTAGAGAATAGTGTCATAAAATAGTTTGTTATAGTATTTTTTAACTTGAGAACAACCAAGCAGCCATAGACTCTCTTAGTTTCCTGCTAGATCTTGGGAATCCAACTTTGCCTGTTTCTGGAGGAGCTGGGAGATTCGCCCTGAAGCCCCTGGCAACCATAGTGGTTAAAGTTCTCTTAAAAAATGAAGACCTGGTATTGTTACCATGCTGGGGGACTGGCAGGAAGGAAAGACCACAGGGAAATTCCCCCATTTGATTTAAAGAGAGCAGGTCTTCCAAAACGGGTTTGGCTCAGTGGATAGAGCATTGGCCTGTGGACTCAAGGGTCCTGGGTTTGATTCTGGTCAAGGGCATGTACCTTTGTTGTGGGCACATACCCGGTAGGGGTTGTGCAAGAGGCTGCTGATCAATGTTTCTGACTTTCTATCCCTCTCCCTTCCTCTCTGTAAAAAAATCAATAAAATATATTTAAAAATTAAAAAAATAAAGAAAGCGGGTCCAAGTCAGTGCTCTGGAATTCTCACTTGCTAGGCACCGCTCTGGTTTTCATCTAGTCATTTGGGCACAATTACTGATTTGAGTACACACTCTGTATCTAGCGATATTCCAATTCCCGCAGACAGCACTGGGCAGGCCAGGCCAGGTCCTGGCCCTCATGATTCTCACATTCTGGTGCTGAGAAGACAGAGAATTCCCAGACCCAAGTTCATTAGACCACTGACTTCAGAGAATAATACGTTATTTAAAGAACCCAACACAGAGGAATATGGGCCACAGTAACTGCAGATAGGGTACCCCCAAACAATCACTGAAGACACCAGAGGAATATACTGGCTTCCTGAATAGATTTTATTCTCACACTAGTCTGCAATAAAGCAATACTTTTAAAATGGGTTCCCTTGAAAAACAATGTAAAAGCTTTAATACTATTTTAATAGAGAAAATACAAAATGAACAATCAATCATGCAAATATTTTTTATGACTCAGTTGTCATAAAAAATGAGAGCGATTAAGACAATACAGTAACCTAAGAATGTTTGTAACATAATAGAAAAACACAGAATACAAAATTATCATAACGACTTGATGTTTTACAAACATAAAACAAAGAGATGGACATCACCCAGACAATGAAATCAGCTGAAGAGTTAAAAAACGAGATCATAGATTAGACTTCCTTACCTATGGTATTTATAAAATAACTTAAACTGTTCAATGATTTTGAAACAAAGCAAGCACACAAATGATTTTGAATGACCCTCAGGGACTTCTTTGAGGGAAGGCATCAGTTTTCCTTATTTGACTTTCATATGCAGGGTTCTTCTATGAAAGGTTTAATATATGTTACTCTTGCAAATGGGTGCCCTAAAGTTCACATAAATTCATTTCAATTTGGCAGTTAATCATCATGGATAGACACCCACTCTAGGCAGGCTACTTCATCCATCAGAGATGCTCCCTTCAAGGTTAGTTACACGTGGCACTTGACTTGGTTCTCCTCCTTTTATTTTTTGTCAGTGTTGAGGTTACTTCCATATACATGGAATTTACAAGTTCTCCCTCACTGCAGGGTTTGGTACGATGGCTAATTTTCTCCCCATACCTAATTTTCTTTGCATACTTAACGGCTTTTATACTAGGTTTTGATGCTAAGCTGGCTGCATGTTACGGAGTGGAATGCAAAATGGGATATCTATGTAGAATAGCCAGCATTTTATTCTCAGAGACAAACTGATCACCAGCATGTGATCCTATAAATCTTTCTTCGCAGGGACTCTCATATAGCTTAGGACAACCAGGTTACGTCAGGGGCCATAGGGTCAGGCTGTCTTAGATGTGTCACTCTGCTGTTTTTGTAAAGCAGTTTGCATAGAACGCAGATGAGCACGTGCGAATGTTTGTGTCTGATCTAGTGTCCATTCACTCCCGATGGTCAGTGTAGAAGCCTGGTAAACCAAGAGCCGTGATTCCAGACTGAGGGCGACTTAATGATGGGCCTGTAATGGATGTTCTGACCAAGCAGGTACACGCTTAAGCCAGCCGCCTTCTCTCCAGGCCCCAGCAGAGCATCAGAGGGGTGTTCAACATGTGAAACATGGTGTGACTACTGTGTGTTTCCTGTTACATTGGGCATGTAATATGTGCATTACAGTCATCCCTTTCTTCTCTCTTCAGGTACTTATCAAGAAGCCACTGTGTGACAGCTGTGAATAGTTCCCTGGATTCAACCAGACATGAACCCTCAGTGTCATGGACCTTAGGCAAGAGGCACAGATGGGAAGACATTTAAACAAACACATCAGTGTGACATTGTAGAGACTTTCCATTGACCATGGAATCACAAGTGGCTGAGCAGGAGGCTGGCCACTTTGATCCAGTGGGCAGAGTGGGCCACCCTAAGAAACTGACCTTTGTTTTGTTGTTGTTGTTGTTTTTTAAATCATTTCCCCCCAATAAAGTTGCTTGATTAACAGTTCATATCACAAACCATGTACTGATTTTATTGTTTTAGGCAAAGTCATGGTGGTGGTGGGATTTAAGGTCCTCTCTTTCTTCCGAGTGACATATGGATGAGGTGAGAAAGGGCTTCGCTAAAGCTTTTATAACAGGCTGGGGGGGGGGGGGCGGTTTGGAAAGTTGCCTTAGAAATACAGAATTTCTTATAAAAAAATGTAACCCAGCATACATAGTCCATCCTGTTGTAAAGTTCTCCTTCTAGTGATTGCTTAATGTCATCTATCAAAAATGGACACCTTATTGTGAGGTTTAAGATATTGTATTTATTTTCTCAATTTAGCTTATCAAATTTCCTAATACATCCTTACTAGCATTTTTCCTGCAGTCCACCTTTCTCATCCCTTCTCTCCTACTGGCTTCCTCTGGCAACCACCAGTTTGTTCTCTGATCTGCAAGTAACTTTAATAAATATAGACTTGTTATTTTTTATGTTGATAGCATTACAGATATCTCCCATTTCCTCCTCCTTTTCCCCCTCCTCCCAGCTCCTAACCATCTCCCAGGTCTTTACCACCCTATTGCCCGTGTCCATGGACTATGCATATAAGTATATAAGTACTTTGGTTTATCTCTTCTCTTCCCTGCATCCAGAAACTGACTTTTGAACTGAGATTGAAATGATGTGACCAGCCAGGTGGAGGGAGAGGGGGCTACGTACCTGGGAGAGGCAGCAGATGGGGAGACCTACAGCAGGGAGAAACTTGGGGGCAATCACTAATGGCAAGGAAACTACTGTGGCTGGAGCATAGTGATCTGGGGAGTGGAGGGCAGACAGGAAATTGGAGGGGTGGTCATGGCCAGGTGAGGTACTGGCAAGATATGGCCTGGGGGTAAAATCTCTCTAGCCCCCCTGTTTGGAGAACTAAGAATGTCTTTTTTCATATGAACACTGGCCATCAGTATGATGATAGGGAACACCACGTTTGAATTCCAATTAAGCAAAATGTTATCCCCCTACAGAGAAGCATTTCATTCTTATGATTATTAGTATAGTATTACAAAAATGATACTTGTATGTTTTAATAACATTTTATCATTTAATAACAACATTCTTATTTTTATATTTTGAAATTCCTCAAAGACTTTTGTCAAAATCTATTTTCTTTCTTTTGATAAGATCATTGATTTTGCCTCTTGGCATACAAAACCTGAAATATTTATTACTGTCTGTCTTTACAGAAAAAGGTTGCTAACGCTGGGGGTTATATCATACTGACTACTATGAGAACATCTTTCTTTTTAAAATGATACTAAACTATATTTCTTTTCTTAATGATACCTGGTACTATTTTTATAACAAATATAGCTGTTGAATACCTACCTGTGATATAAAGAAGTAATAGAGAGTGGAAAAAATAACCCTCAGTTTATAGATAGGAGTTTTGAAGTTGATATTTCTACTTTTGTCTCTGTTTTCTCTTTATCTGCAAATCTAGTTTTTGAAACCACATATAGGCATGTCCTTTGAGATGCAATTAACATATAACATTGTATTACTTTAAAGTATATAGCATAATAATTTGATATATGCATCTATTGTGAAATATCACTATAGTAAGTTTAGTTTATCTTCATCATCTTACATAGTTACAATTTTCTTCATGGGATAACTTCTAAGATCTGCTCTCATACCAACTTTCAAATATAAAATACAATGTTATTAACTACTATAGCCCTGCGCAGCAATCAGTGAGCCAGTAACTCTCTGCGGGGCCTGGCTGCTCCACTACGCTGCCCAGAGGCTCTCCGTGGCCCAGAGGCCCATCCACAGCTGGGCACAGAATGCTTGCTTTGTTGCTGGGGTAAGGAAGCAAGTGTTTTGTGCCCTGTTCTGGTCAGAGGCCCATCCCCTGGGAAATGCAAACTACTTCCCTCTATGTTCTCAGGGACTCCAATAAAGGGCTTCTTTCCTCTTTCTTGGTTGGCTTTCACCCCTTTACCTCTGCTACTAGCCCCTCTTTCCTCTTTCTTGGTTGGCTTTCACCCCTTTACCTCTGCTACTAGCCCCTCCTGTCACAGTATCCTCCACCCCCTCTACTCTCTAACCTCCCAGACTTCACCTTGACCTGGAGTTGGGGGCCACTCGACTCTGCTCAGCTTGCTAGTTCCTTCTCTTCTTATGCAAGTGTTCTGTGCTCTACCTGGCCAGAGGCCCATCCGCATTGGGTTCCCATTCGACCAGGCCACTCATACTGCCCACTTTCAGTGGCCGCCCCCTTAGGACTGGGGGACTCTGACGGGGCTGAGAGGACTGGGTGCCACACTCTTGTGGCTTATGGGCACTGACATCTTTGGGACAGAATGACAGTTAATTTGAATATTACCCTTTTATCAGATAGGATAGTCACCATGCTGTACATTGCATTCCTAGGACTTATTTATTGTACTAGAGGCCCAGTGCATGACATTCATGTACTGGGGTGGGGGTGTCTCTCAGCCCATTCTACACCCCCTCAACAGTCTGGGACCCCTTGGGGTATGTCTGCTTGCCAGCTGGGCGCAGGCCTAAGCCAGCAGGCAGACATCCCCTGACGGGTCCTTAGTGCTGCTGCAGAGGTGAGAGAGGCTCCCATCACCACCGCTACACTCACCAGCCATGAGCCTGGCTTCTGACTATGTGGCACTCCCCCTGTGGGAGTGCACTGACCACCAGGGGGCAGCTCCTGTGTTGAGCGTCTGGCCACTGGTAGTCAGTACACATCATAGCAACCAGTCATTCCATTGTTCGGTCAATTTGCATATTAGCTTTTTATTACATGGGATTATTTTGTAAATATTACCTTCATAGTGAGAAACCTGACTGTGGCACCTACAGTATATTTACTTATTTATGCAATTGTGGCACACACTATGAAATCATTTCAGAACTGCTTACCCATTCTTCTATGAGAAACATTTAAAAACCAAAGCCCTGCATTTCCAACAGTTCTTGTTGGCTTTTACCCTTAGATTGTCCAGTCCAAGTTCTGTTTTCCAGACTTACTTAGTTTACTTCTTTTCTTCATAGTTCCCTTAAGAGAGGTTCTGTTATTCATTTGTGATACAATGAGGTTTATTTGTTACTGTTCCACATTGGGTTCCCCTCACATCCTGGTGGAATTTGCTTGCATGCCGATTTATTGTTGTTTCTTTCTTTCTTTTATTTTATTTTTATTTTTATTGTGATTATAAGAGTCAATGTGCTGCTATAAGGTAAGCTCAAGGAGGTCTCTCTGTTTCCCACTCTGTTCCCTTCACTACTCCTTTCCACCATTCCACACCCACTCCACAGAAATAACCATTCTATTTAGTTTTTCATTTATTCTACCTTCATTTCTGTTTCTTTCACACAAATGGACAGATACTTGTCTATTTTTATAGTTTTTCATGGAAGGAGACTATCCCACAGACTCCTTTCTATCTACACTGCTGGTTTCACTGCACAGCACTCTGGAAATCACTCCAAATCCATTTGTAGAACTTGTCCTCAGTGTTCCTGCAGCCCCATGATCCTCCACATTGTGGCTATGGCCTCACCTACTCAACCCTCTCCCCGGGATGGGCCTTGAGGAGTTCTCCAAAATGCTGCAGTTACAAACCAGGCCACAGTGGGTGCACATGTATTTTCATACTGTTGAGAGTGCACCTCCAGGCAGATTCATAGAGCAGGAACTGTGGGACCAAATGCACCCGCATGTGTCCTTTTGTGAGATTTTGCCAAATTCCTCCCTGAGGGGTTATGCCTGTCAGCACTCACACCAGCAATGTGTGAGTCTCAACTCCCACAGCCTTACCAACCGAGTGAACTATCACACTACTTAATTTCTGTAGGTCTGATGGGGGGTGGGGGGTGGAAATCACCATTTTGTCTCTTTGTGTCTCAATTTTTTAAATTCTATTGGTGACATTAGGTCTTCAATTGAGGCATATGTTGCATATATTTTCATTGCCTTTTGACTTCATTGATGTCATTATTGTTTTCCATGGAGCTTTTTTTCTTTTTGCAGTATTGCATCGGTCTTTCCTTCTGTTGGCTTGGAGTCATAGTTAGAAGGCTTTCTCACACTGCAATTCAGGTGGTGTTCACACATGTTTGGTTCTAGCACTAGCATAATTTCAGCATTTTGCATTTAGGTCTTTAATCTATTTGGAGTTTATTCTTATACATGGTGTGAAATATGGATCCAATTTTATATTTTTCCAAGTGGCTGCCCAGTTGTCCCAACACCATTTATTAAAAAGTCCTTCTTTATTCCAGCTCTTGGAGATGCAAACTTCATTTTATACTAAATTTCCATAAGTACTGGTGGGACTGCTTCCTCCTACTCCATGGGCTTATCAGTCTGCACACACACCTTGACACACTGGCTTAGTTACAGAGGCTTCACAGTACGTCTGCCAGGGCTATAGCCCTCAGAGCTTTTCTTCTAGAACTTAACTTCTTTCCCTGGCTCTTCTTTTACAGCTGTTTTCCCATATGAAGCTAAATAACAATTGTCTAACCATAAAATAGCTCACAAATGAGAAGCTTAGGCAAGCATTTAGAAGTACAAAAGAAGGGGACAAGGAAAGATAAGGAAAGAACATCTTTCCCCCAAGACTGTGTGACCCAGATGGAACACTGCTCATCAGCTATAACACTCCTTCTTGGGCATCTGTTTCATGTCCGGGCACTAGAGCAGGCCAAGGAGAGCAGACCTCTCAGAGAGAGTGGCCCACGCTTAGAGACATGACTGCAAGTCTTGGCATTGGGAAGCACAATTTGGAAGTGGTCCTTTCATAGACATGTTTCCTCATTGTGCTACAAATCCCCAGGAGATAAAGTAGAGAATTTGAAATAAAGCCCAAAACAGAACTCATGATCTCCCTGGAATGCCAAGTCATTCACCCCTAAATCAATGGACACGCTCCTCTTTTTACTGCCCAAACATCATCAATCACTCTGATCTGTGTATTTCCGTGCCAGTCAACTCCACTCACTTCACTCTGGCTCACTTCTGCCCTCTAATCCAGGTCACCAAGTCTGCTGTGTTTATGTCCTCAATCCACTGTCTCTGTCCACCTCTCTCTCCATTTCTCACTCCGCAGCTGGAATGCTCATGATCTTTATGACATGACTCCATAAATTCATTCTGCCAATTGCTTGAGACTGTTTCTGGACACCTGGTTCAAACTCTGCTATCCTGGTGCATGCAGGAGACTCTGTACCACCTATCCCGCCTGTCCCATGCTGCTCCTCTCCAAAGAAAGTGGCCAGTTTCTTCTATGGATTCTTCCAAAGCCTGTATGCCCTGCCTTCTGTGGGGAAACTACAGACCCGGCATCCAGGTTGAAACTCCCCTTCTTAGAGAAGACCTTTCCTGTATCTCCACCTTCATTTGTGTCTCCTGCTCTGCACGCTCATTGAACTGTGTGCTCTCCTTCAGATTCCTATAACAGCTCTAACGTTCCTGGATGGAGAGAAGATGGGGAAAACAAAGAAACGCACAATTGAACCCCGAACAGACACTTTCCAACATCTGAGCAGTGCAGTGTCTGCAGTATTTTGGGTGCTGGTGCTGATGAGGTAGTTGCTGTGGAAAATTGAATAAAGTTTACTTACTCGCAGATAGACTCATTTAGATTTATGAATTGGAAATGTCTACCTTTTTATACAGTCCCTATAATTACTGTGGTTTGGATTACAACTTGCCACTGGAGATGCTTCTCTCAAGCACTTGCATAACAAAAGACGACTGTTTCTTACATTATGCTCAGCACTGCCAGGTGTTCTTCCATCATCAAATTGTTAAAGAAAACACACAAAACATATGTTTTCCATTGTTTCCTGCATAATCTGTAGCTATAGAAATGCAGAGTGCTCCTGCTCTCAGCAGAAATGAGAGAGCATGAAATATTCATAAGCTTGGTGTTTGTGATTATTAAGTAAAGGCCAATTCTGGTGAGCTTGTTATTTTAAAAATATGTAGTTATTTATTAAACTGAATGCTTGCTATGTGATATAGCTCATTACAATGGAATCTGAGATGGATTCCTCAAGAGGTACAGTGAACACTCTTGACAATAAAAGATGAGAAACCCTGGGAAATATAGATGCACCTGGGACTCAGCACATCCCACACTTATCATCGTCAAAGTCTTGAAGAGGCATCCACATTATATTTATTCTAACTTCGGTACAGAAGTAGCATTTAAGGCCCTGGGCTTTGGAGACAGTCACATCTGGAACCTAGTCTTTCTTTGCCATTTGTTAATTTCTGTGATATTGGGCATGTAATAAACGTGGCTTAGCTTCCATTTTCTTGTTCTGATCTGCAAAGTGTCAACAGCCATTGAATAAGCCTTCCAGGCTGACTGTCAACAGGATAGGAAGTGACTCAGTGCCAGGCACCTGTCACAATGCATCCCACAGCATAAGCAGTTAAGGCAGGCTGGATATCATTTTATTAATTGTATGTATTTAATATTTTCTCCTGCACATCAGCATTCACCCTTTACAAATGGAAATAAAGTGAGGGCAATCTCTGTATCCAAACTTGCTGAGGTCGGACCCAGAGGAATGCTAAATAATTTGAATCCTATAGCAGCTCTATCCAGAACATAGAAACAAACACAAGAAAGCAGCCAAAATTTGGAGCAAGGAAACATGTCATAAATGAAAGAAATGGAAAAAAGCAAACTAATGGACATAGAGTTCAAAACCACAGTTATAAGGTTACTCAAGAATCTTCTAGAAGCCAAAAAACAAAACAAAACAAAAACAAATAAACAAAAAAAAAGAACAAAGAAAGAAAGAAAAAAAGGAAAAGCACCAGTCAGAAATGAAGCGTATGTTGACTAAAATAAAGAATAATATACAGGGATTCAACAATAGAGTGTAGCATTCTGGGAATCAAATCAACAATTTGAAATATGAGGAAGCAAAAAACACCCAACCAGAAGAGCAAAATGAAAAAAGAATCCAAAAAATATGAAGGTAGTATAAGGAGCCTCTGGGATAACTTCAAGCATACCAACATTCATATTATGGGGGTGCCAGAAGAAGAGAGAGAGAGCAAAATATTAAAAACCTATTTGAAGAAATAATGACAGACAACTTCTACTGTATTTCCCCGAAAATAAAACATCCTCCGAAAATAAGACCTACTTATAGGTTTCCTTCTGAGTGAAATATAAGGCATCCCCTGAAAATAAGGCCCCCCCTAGGCTCTGTCTCAGAATAAAAATTAATTTACCATAAACTGGTCACTAGAGCAGCCCTGACTGGTCGCTAGAGCAGTGTCTAGCAACCAGTGCCATTATGCGGAGCACTGAGGTCACTGCTGTGTGGAGACCGAGCGGAGGTCAGAGTGAGTGGTGAGCGTGGGGCAGGAGAGAGGAGGAGACTTTCGCAGATGCGTGTAGAAGAACAGGAGGATTAGAGCAGAAGGGACGCGGCGACGGTGGTGAGTGCTGGTCTGTCTCTGGTGACACTACCTGATGCTCGCGGCCGCCCTCATGATGACTGAAGGTTCTCAGTCAGTGGCAGACCCTGCTCCAGCCCAGATCCAGGCCCTAGCAAGCCCAGTGACAATCCCCAGGCAGCCCCCAGGGGGTAAATGTCTGATAAAGGAGTAGGGAGGATGTTTGGTGAAGGTGTTCAGTGGCACGGGGGTGGGGGGAGGGGGATCACTTAAAATGACACAGGAGGATCAGAGGGGGCCATCAAAATGACACAGGAGAATAAAAAGGGGTTACTAAAATGGTAATCCCCCTCTGATTCTCCTGTGCCATTTTGATTCCCCTTTTGATCCCCCCTGTGTCATTTTAAGTGACCCCCCTCCCCCCACCTTGATACCTCAATTCCTTTTTTTTACCCCTAGAAATGAGTGCAAAAAGAAAAAGTTACTCCGTGGAGTACAAGAAAGGAATCATGGAAGACTCTTGGGGCCAAAATCTTACTGCTTTCTGCAAAGAGATGATGTTGAGTATTCGATTGGTTAAAAAATGGCGAGCAGAGTATGGTAACCTCATTGAACAAGTGGACAAGGGAAATGCTAAAAAACACAAGTGTGGATCAGGTCAGCAACCATTATTTTCTGAGCTGGAAGACCTGATCTGTGAATGGGTTGTTGATAGGAGAGCAAAGGTTTTGGTTGTGAATAGGGCTCAGATTCAAGAATTTGCCCTTGCAATGGCACCACAGTTTGGCATTTCCCCTGAAGACTTCAGAGCATCACAACACTGGCTGGATAATTTCCTTCAGGGAAGTGAACTGTCTTAAAGAAAATCTACAACATTGTTTAGGTTGGAAGATACTCAAGTTATTAAGCGAGCACTTGCATTCAAGTTCTTTATTGATGATGCGGACTTCTCTAAATATAATCTTTCCAACATGATTGCTATGGATGGAACTGCAGTGTTTATGGGCCAATCATCTCAAACAACAATTGAACAGCGGGGTGCCCCGTTAGTGTACATTCCCTCCACTGCTTACAAAAGTGCATGTGTTTCCTGTATTTTGGCAATTTGTCTGGATGGCACTAAAATCCCACCTTTAATCATTTCTAAGGGCATGAAAGAAAAGATTGAACGTGTTTTGGGTGTTTTTATTCTTGAAACTGAAAAAGCCTGAGCCACACAAGCAGTTATAAGGAAGTGGGTCGATTTAATGCTGCCACTTGTTATGCGAAGGAGCCAAAGAGGTCTGCTAGTCTGGGATGCAGCCAGCACTCACCGCACTAAAGACATGAAGACATTTCTTCACAAAAGAAAAATAGATCAGATAATGATTCCCACAGGAATGACGGCCTATCTCCAGACTCCTGATATTGCAATAAACAAGCCATTCAAAGACAATTTGTGAACGGAAATTAATGACTACATTGAAAATAGAATGGAGAGAAATCAGCATGGAAACTTTGTGAAACCTAAACTGCAAGAAGTGACTTGGGTGAAGAATTCATGGGAGAAAATCAATGACAGTTGCATTGCAAATGCACTGTGAGCAGGCTACCTTGACAAGAAGTACTCATTTAAAGACAGTGCTATTGCTAAACATGAGAGGTTTGGTCCACTGATTCTGAAAGAAATGGAGTCACAAGAAATTCACCAGGAAATTTAGGAATTGGATTGTTATGATGATGTTCCAGAAGATGATGACATGATTGTCATTGAATAAATGAGTAAATTCTTGATACTGTAGGATTCACAGTTTGTCTGGTTTGTGTTGACAACTAGCCTACTACCGTACGGTATACAGGTAATAAATTTCCTTTATTTTCATTTAACAATAAATGTGTACTGTATTCTTCTTCATGGAAAAATAAGACATCCCCTGAAAATAAGACCTAGTGCATCTTTGGGAGCTAAAATTAATATAACACACTGTCTTATTTTTTGGGAAACAGGGTAGCATAAGAAATAGACTTACAAGTTCAGGGAGCACAGAGAACTCCAAAAAAGAGGAACCCAAAGAGAACCACCACAAGACATATTATAATTAAAATGCTAAGGGTTAAAGACAAGAGAAAATCTTAAAAACAGTGAAAGAAAAGCAGTTAGTTACCTACAATGGAATGTCAATCTGACTGTCAGCTGATTTCTCAACAGAAACTATGCAGGCCAGAAGGGAGTGGCAAGAAATATTCAAAGTTATGAATAGCAAGAACCTACAACCAAGATTATTCTACTCAGCAAAGCTGTCATTTAGAATTGAAGGTCAAATAAAGAACTTCACAGACAAGAGAAAACTAAAGGAATTCAGCACCACCAAACTAGTATTATATGAAATGTTGAAAGGTATTCATTAAGAAGAGGAAGAATAAGAAAAAAAAAAATATAAAAAATATGAACAACAAAATGGCAACAAATATATAGCTATCAACAAGTAAATCAAAAAAGTAAAGTAAATAAATAAAAAATCTAATGAACAGGATAAATTGGTGAATAAAATAGAATCAGAGACATGGAAATGGAACAGACTGATAATTCTCAGAGGGAAGGGTGGTGCATAAAATTCATGCATGGAGAGGGGAGGCTCAGTCTGCCCTGCAACCTCTCGAAATCCATGACCCCTCAGGGGATGTCTAACTGCTGGTTTAGGCCTGATGCATTCAGTCAGATATTTGGCAGTCAGACATCCCTCTTGCAATCCTGGACTGCTCACCCTAATTGCCCACTTGCATGCCTGCTCAGTGCACCTCATAGTAACTAGTTGTTCCAGTCATTCTTACAAAATGGTCACTTAAGCTTTTATATATAGACCAGAGGCTAAGAGCATGAAATTTGTGCATGGGATCCAATCTGGGACCCCTTGGAGGAAGTCTGACTGCCAATTTAGGCCTTCTCCAGCTGCGGGGATCAGACCTAAACTGTCAGTTGAACATCACTCTCACAATCTAGGACTGCTGGCTTCTAACTGCTCATCTGCCTGCCTGCTTGATCGTCCCTAACTGCTCCCCTGCTAGCCTGATTGACGCCTAACTGCTCCCGTCCCAGCCCGATCACCCACAACTGCCCTCCCATCCTAGCCTGGCTGCATCTTGTGGTGGCCATCTTGTGAAGGTCATCTTGTGGTGGCCATCTTGTGATGACAACAGGGCGTGATGCCACCTAGGCTTTTACTAGTAGAGATATGCATTACCTATAGGCACATTCAATAGGATGGCAAAGGTCTGAGGTGGGACAGGAATCTGGTGGAGAAAAATAATGGGGGGGAACAAAACAGGGACATCTGTAAACTCTCAACAATAAAGATTAAAAAAACAAATAAGCTGAAGTTCAGAGGAGACATGGCTACTTCATATCTTTGAGACTTTTTCTCCCTTCCTGACCCATATAACAAAGATAATGGTAGGTTGATTTATCTAAATGAAATGAAAACTGATAAATCAAAATAGTTTATATATTTGGTATAATTATGCAAGCCATGGCAGCTTTTGTCTATCCAATTAATTAACAAATATTTAGTGAACACTTGCCCTTCGATGGGACTACTTTGAATTGGCCACATACAAAAAGCAGAGACACGTCCACTGTCCTTTTCCTGTAAGCCTTCCCTGTATCTCCTCTCAGTAGGAAGTAAATAAGCTTTTGGTGTTAAAAAAAAATCCAGCAAATCTACTATTGTAACTTGATTAATTAATATTATAAATATGACCACAGATTATCTCTCCCATCCGGGCCACTTGAGGAGCCTAATATTTGTCTTCGTGAGTGTGTGAGTGTGTGTGTGTCTTTGTGAGTGTGTGAGTGTGGGTGTGATGTACAGTGAAATATTGAAACATTGCTTCCAATAACAAAAAATAGGAAAAACCTAAAACAGTACTAATAGTGGCTAGGGTACTTTGATATAATACATTAATTCAAAGGAATATTAAGCACTTCCATTTGACCCAATGATCCCACTTCCAGAAATATATCCTAAAACCCCCCAAATACCAATCAGAATGAATATATCCACCCCTATGTTCAGAGCAGCATTATTTACAATAGCTAAGATTTGGAAATTGCCTAAGTGCCCATCAGTAGATGAAAGGGTAAAAAAGCTGTGGGACATTTCCACTATGGAATACTATGCAGCTGTGAAAAAGAGGGATCTCTTACCCTTTGGAACAGCATGGATAGACCTGGATAATATCATGCTAAGTGAAATAAGCCAATCTGAGAAAGACAAATATCACATGATCTCACTTATTTGTAGAATCTAATTTTCATTAGATTCTACAAATAAGTGAGATCATGTAATATTTACGCAGCTTTGAAAAAGAAGGTACACCTGAATGAGAGACAGTGATTTCAAATTGTGTGGTAACACTGAAGAGTGGCTTTGAGCATGGTGTCTAGCTAAAAATCATATTCCAGTTCCCACTGTGTAACTTGGGGAAGTCACTGAATTGCCATGTACCTCAGTTTCTCTCTCAAATAGGCTGATATTTGCAGCTCTCCCATAAGCTGTTATTATACATCAAACTTAGAGTAATTTCAAGTTTAGGACTTATACTATATATGTGTGTGTTTGCAGTCATTATCACCACCATTGTCATTTCCATCATCATCACTCCTCTCACCATCATCATCATCACCATCATCATCAATAAAGTAGGCTACTTCAAAGACACATTATTAAATAGAAAAAATCAAAATGCTTAATGTGTCCACATGTTGCTATTTAAGTTTAAAAATGTGTATGCTAGAGAATGGAAAATATGGGTCTGTGCACACACATATTTCTGGAAGAATTTGGACAGTGAATGAAAAAACTGGGTAACATTGAGAGAAAGGGCTAGGAAGTTATTCCTAATTTAAAAATAATTCAAGCCGAAACAGGTTTGGTTCAGTGGATAGAGCATCATAGAGCATCGGTCTGTGGACTGAAAGGTCCCAGGTTCGATTCCTGTCACGGGCATGTACATTGGTTGCAGGCACATCCCCAGTAGGGGGTGTGCAGGAGACAGCTGGTCAGTTTCTCAGTCATTGATGTTTCTAGCTTTCTATCCCTCTCCCTTCCTCTCTGTAAAAAAAATCAATAAAAATATATTTAAAAAAATTAAAATAATTCAATATGTTGTAAATGTTTACTGTATAGTAGTTACATATCACCTATTCAAAAAATAACACTAAGCCCAAGTTAGGTAAAATAATTATATGCACTTAAGCAATAATTTTATATTTTCATCATCTCTCCCATTTGGGCCACATTGAAGAGCCTAATATTTGTCTTTGAGAATGTGTGAGTGTGTGTCTTTGTGAATGTGAGAATGTGTGTGTGAGATTGTGGTAGGCTGGCATCTCAGTCATATGGGATTCATCATCATCAAGGTAAAGCAGGGTAATATGACTAAGCACTGCCTACATCTTCAGCAAAACCTTGAATACTTTTGACAATTAAATACCCTGGAATGAGTTGAAGCAATTCAAGCTCCAGAAAGCATGAGCCAAGGAAAATAAACTCCTCTGGCAATGTCAAATCCAAGGCCCTTCAGCACTCATGTGGCTATAGGTGGGAGGTCCCAAAGAGTCCCCCGAAATAGGGTCAATGGCAGTCGGTCTCAGTAAATTTACAAGTTAGTTTTACTAAAAGAAGTTGTTTTCTCCAGTCTCCTGAAGCTATTAAAACTAAGGGGAAGAAGAGAGACAGCATAAAAACAGTTAAAACCACCTTGAATAGCACACTTCTTTATGTAATTGCTTTCATAAGTAGCCACAGAATCACTTAAAGCATTTTATTTAATCCATGGGGCAAAGTCTCAAAGTTTCAAGCTTCTGTGTTTGAGCTGAACAGAAGCTTCTCAGTGCAGTATGACTTGAAAGATGCTTGTAAAATTTTCCAAGAGGATTGTGAGCAGACAAGCACCCAAAGCCAGGGATCTTAGTCCCTAGACAGGAGGCTGGACACACTTCTTTGGAATTTTACCAGCAAGTCAGGCAATCTTGAGGGACTGTGTTTCCAGCACCATCACCCAACCCCTCCCACTTGTAATCTCCTGATGGTCAAGGCAGAAGTCACCGTCTAGCTCCTGCTTTCAGGGGAAACACATATGACCGGAAGGCAGCTGCAGGTGCTTTCCTTCAAGGATGTACAGGAAAAGTGGCAAACCCTTGAACTTGGCAGGAACATGCATTATGCACTTGCTGTGGCCTCTAATCAGAATGCATTCCTGCTTTATCCTTGGCTCTGGAAAAGGAGACTTGGCTCTGCCTCTTATTAGCTCTATGGCAGTAAGTACACTATTTAACCTTTTGGGGACAAATTTTTCATTCGGCATATTGGGATAAATAAATTCGTTCAACTATTGTAATACCTGAGTTATTAGTATTTGCAGGATTAGAATGATTGTTGTACATTAGGCACTAGTTACAGAGGTACGAAGAGAGGCTCGGGGGGGAGGAGGAGGAAATAAATCTCCCTCTACCTTCTATGATTCATGGATGAGATCCTCATGTGATAAAAGATAGGTTATCAGGAGAAAAACAGAATTTTAGTAAGATATTTCTCCTATACATAAGGATTTTCAGAAATTAATCAAGCCACTACCTTAAAAATTATCTTCAGCTAATGACAAAAAAAAAAAAAAAAAAAAAAAAAAAAAAGCTGGGGATGGTGGAGAGAGTCAGCTATGGCAGCTATGGGACCTTATCAGACAAAGTACAGTAAACCAGGGTGTGGATGTCAAGCAGATTTAAGCCCTTTCTCATTAGTAAGTTTCTGGAGACTTATTCTTCCTGGTACAGAGATGGAGATATCCTTACAAAGAGAGATTTCCCATATGAATGTAAATATCTCTTACAAAAGGATAATTTCTTAGCTTTCAACTTATCTGCTGCTTCTTGAAAATAATTTGCCTAAAATAATCTTATGCCAAAGATGCTTATTTTAGGATAACCAATTCTGCTCCCATTCACCTTCATTCTAGGTGAATCTAATGGAATATTCTTCCTTAAGGTTATTGATAAAATGGGAGACCCATTCCTGGCAGGGTTATAGATAAGATGAGAGAGGATAATACTTACTTCCAAAATTTGATGTGTGAGAACCAAGAAATGCAAGTGAAGCTGTGAGTAGTGCCAAACACAGATTACACACTAAACAAGCACAGCTGTTATTCATCTTGGCCTAATTTTCAGTTTTTCAGAGAAGCCATTCAACTGGTTCAAATCCTTCTGTTACGTGCTTCAGAAATCCTGGTACCTCTCCTCCCAGGCATTTTCACAAGGGTGATTTTATACTAACGTGGCTAATTATTTGATCAAATTCTGACTTTCCCACTGTCTCTTGGGTTCTGGCTTTTGGTTGCTGCTATTTTTCTCCATTCTCTTCTGAATGTCCTGTCCAAGCCTGGGAAACACTCATGTTTTAATGAACAAATGACCCTATTGAATAATTCATTCTCTCTCTCACTCTCATTTTATACAATCAGACCAAATATTTCTCTTTCGTACCAAACCCAGGTCTAAATATCTAAATCTGGATATCTGAATATTCAGTGTTACTACAAGATGACTCACTGTGAACCAGATACTATGGAGCCTGAACTTCTCAGGGTACTGCTGGCATTTTCTCTTACCTGGAACCTTATCTTGCTAGAATTTTTACTTTCTCTGGCATCATTTGGGTTGTTGACCACATTGTAAATATGTTTAGGTCCACGACTGCCTTTTGGTGACCCAATTTAGGCTTTGTAAGAGGTCTTGTGATGGCAAACTGCCTCCCAGTTCTTTTGTTACCCCCACTGCACACTCTTTCATAACATCTACCTGGCAGGTGCACTGGCCATACAATGCATTCAGCAATAATTACCTCTGAAATCCTAAACCACATACTGTTTCAGCACCTGGGAGGGATTTAGCTGAATGCCCATGTTAGCTTGAGGCTCAGACTAAAGAAGAAAGAAACACCTGCTTTTGACATTTTAACAGTATTTGTGCAAATCCGTGGGCACATTGTGCATGCCATGGCAGGGCACAGTCCCACCTTGCTGCCCCTGCATTCTTCACTTCTTTTCCCAGGTGAGTTATTGTCTTCCTGGGGATGTACCCATATTCAATTTTCATTGTCACTCCAAGCGGCATTTTTATTTTGGATCTATGGAAGACCAAGGTCGAGTCAGAGAATGGAATCAAATTAACGGGGGTCAAATGTTCAGGACAACCAAGGCCAGGCAGGAATGTGAAATCATTATCAAAAGGGCAGCCTGGAAAGTCTTGTGTAAACATGAGGAAGAAGAATGCAGATGAGGGCAAATAGAAGGACTGGCTGACCATAAGTCTCCTTAGGAGTGTATTGGCACATAGTAGGCACTCAAAATGATTTTGTAGGGTGTCCAACTGTCCCAAGTTACCCAGGTCATACAATTTTCAGTGTTAAAACTAAGAAAATGCCAGGGATGCTGGAACAATTTGGTCACCTTAGATTATCTTTGAAAAGGTAAAGAACAGGCTATATCGTAAGCATATAAATTATTTTGAGATGAAAGCAGTTGAGACCCTGAGGGTTCACAGAAACTTTTACCTCTTTTAAAAAATTTAAATTAGGGGTTTTGTCCATAATAATAATTATCACCAGAAATAACTTTTTATGATCTATTTATAAGGAAGGGCAAACTTCTAATTATGGGGCAACTGTACTTCTGATTGTCCTTCAAATGACATTCTCTCATCTGAAGCCCCAAGGTGTCTGACTTCATCCTTAACTCAGGATGTCACATATATCTCATTTTCTCTCATTTCCCCAAAGGCATATGTGGGGTATCAGACTCTGCTCCCCTTTCATGTGTGTGAGATCTCTGATTCTCTCATGAATGTGAGTTTCCTTTATGTACATATGTGTTAAATTTGGACATTTTCTCTTGTTAATCTGTCTTGTGTCCATGTGATTACTAGATCATGCCAAATAACCCAGAAGTGTAGAGGACAATTTCTTCCCATCCACAGTATGGACTGACTTTGGAATTTCCTGGTAGCCCAGACTCATCTGACCAGCACCCTATAATAATCAATGTGCCCCATAGGATCATCATCCCTTTATTCATTCCTCCTCTTTTTCCAACTGTGAAGTTCAGAGCACGTGTGATACTGTGTCCCCACGGACAGCACACTTGAAGATAGAAGAAAGGATGACAGCAGAAAAAAATGTTGCCTTTGGATATCTCCAACATATTCTATCTTTCCTTTCATTCCTTGTCAGACAAAGAAAGAGTGTTCAAAATATAATTTCAAATTCAAAGGCAGGGTTGATGCTCTGAAAATCTATCAGATACTCTCTCCAAGAGCTGTTCATGCCAAGCCAATGGATAACCATTGGGCCAAGGCATGATTACCATAAGGGAGAAGGAAAATCTTCCTTCTACAATTCTAAGTCCTTGTGTTGATATAATCAGTACATATGGTGTTTGTTTGTTTGTTTGTTTGCTTGTTTTTAGGAAAGGGGACCCCAGGACAAATTGGGTAGTTGAAGTTTATAATCCATTTTGAGCTAAAGAGAAAGGAGGTATGGTGTTTGGGCTTCAAAGGGAAGGTAGGTGATTCATAAGTAGATGAGAAGATTGCTCTTATCTGGCAAACAAGTGGTGCTGGGCCACCCAGACACAATAGGACACAGAGAGGAGTCTATCAACAGACTTTGAAGCTTCCTCCCTGCCTTCTACACTTAGTTCATGTCATGTAAGGTGATATTTTCTTTCCTTTAAATGGTTGTTTCTATCTGAATTCCGTTAGGTAGGTAAGAGGGAGGCAAAGGTTCTTCTTGAGTCTATTTTAAAAAAAAATCATCTTAAAATAATCAATATCTCCAAAAGGTATATTTTGGGCATCAGATACTGTTCCCTTTCATCACTGTTATCTGGAGCATGGATAAGTAAAAAGTGGTCATAGAAGTATCACAAAAGTAACTCAAAAATAGAGAACCCTGCAGCCTAGTACCCTCCTGGAGTCTATTTTTTATTCTTGCAATTAGGAAACACTTGAGCCATCAAAGACAGAAAGGAAAACTAGACAAGCAAAGAACTGAGGTCATTGTCTAAGTCTCAGACTCAAAAGATAAGACCACAGTTGTACAGTAGGTCCTTGGGTTACATCAGAGGTCCTACTGCACGATGTAAGGTGATGTAAGGTGATTTTTGCTGTAAGTCGGAACCCACCTACATAAGCACCTATGTCACTCACATGGAGCACACACACAGCAGTAATGAAATGAAACATTAAAAAATTTAAAAGAGAGATAATAATGCCTGACCTCTACTTGTGTTAAATAAATAAGAAAAAACATAAAGCACATATGTGCATAAGTTAAAATGATGGGACTTTTAAAAAACTAAATAAAGGGGAGATGGTGACATAACCATGAAACGACGTTTGGCAAGTCCAACATAACCCAAGGACTGCCTGTACACTGATGATCCAGAAGGAAAATAAAAAAAGGAAAAAGCTTTAAGGTTAGGAAAGAAAACCCATCAGAGTTCAGAAATCCCTCGCATCAGTAAAGTGAAGGGAGAGACTCCTACATAGGAAGATAATACAAATAGCAATGGCCAGAAGCTAACAAAATAATGTCCTGGGCTTGATATCACAGAGTTACTATGCAGTTAAAAAACAAAAAACAAAACAAAACAAAACAAAAAAACAACAACAAAAACAAAACTAAAACAAAAATTCAGGACAAGCCCTGCCTATGGGAGGTTCACTCAGTTCCATGAATTCAAAACTAAGAGAGTGTTTTTGGAAGAAGCTGGAAACAAGGGCATGCGGCAATCTTGCAAAAATAAACAAGGTTTCAGTGTCTGCCAGTGTCTCTGTGCACACCTCGAACTCTTGGCTTCTCTGATTTTTAATTGGCTCTCAGCGGCAGTACCAGAGGAGCTGGAAATACTAACTACCCACAGCCTGGAACTGAATTCCCCCACCAGCCTAACCACCTTCCCCAGCACCAGGCTGTGCTGGACAGGAATTGGGGCCCTGCCTTCATGAGGGGAAAAAATGGAAAAACACTTTCACGCTTTCCCAGCTAACAACCACACAGAACTAGAATATCCATCAAATTTGTGTAACTCAACAAGTGCCGGCGTAAACCGAGGAGCATTCAGGATGCTGTTTTGAGATACTAGAGGTGCCCTGGGTGGGTTCCTGTAGGCATGGTGCTTTGCTCCGGGCTGCCAGGTTACTGTGGGACATCCTGTCACACATATATTCATCATTCAACACATGTTGTTATCGAATACCTACAGTGTTCCATGTTTTGTATACCTATTGTATGCATTGCCTCCTTCATTTATTGAATACCTACTATATACATTGAACTATTCTTAGGCATGTAGATAGAATAGAGAACAAAACAGACAAAATTTCTGCCAAACACACTAATTGGCCAGACAGATTAAGAACAAACCAATTAATATAAAATAGATATTTTATATAAATGCAAAGAGAGAGAGGGAGAATAAAGCAGGGCTAATTAATAGTCTGTGGCAGGAGCAATATTTTAGAATAGGTTGGTCAGGCTCCCTGGGAGGGACTGAGCCGAGATCCATATGAACCATAATAGACAAAGATGACCCCAGGCAGTGGTAGCTCCTGATTGGAAAGCCCAAGTGCTGTGCAGTGAGCAATACAGGGCCACAGAGATGGCAGGAGTTGACCACAGTGCTGGGCAGGGAGATGGGCAGAGTGTTTAGTAAATGTAACTTGCAGGTCAAGTTGACATGGTGTGTCTTCCTTCTGACACAGAAATGCCACCTACCAGATCTCTCTTCTCAAGCAGCCATTGTGGTAGACTAAATTCGGTCCCCACGGCAACCAAGGGAAATGAACATAAGGCCCAAAACAGAGAAAGCAGAGGATTCCTCCTGATGCAATGCCTCTCCTATTCAATCTGCTCATGCATTCCCACTTCTGCTCACTTATTTTGTAAGGATTTAGTTAGCATCTAAATCCTCTCCAGCACTGTGCTGGGCGTCCCAGAGAAACATGGAGAAGGCACAATGCTATGTTTAAGGAAGGAACTTGCTGATAAAGACAAATAGACGGTTACAAAAACAATGGTGAGTTTGTGCCCAGTGCTCCACTTGACCCCGGAAGTCAAAGTCAGCTAGGGAGCTCTCAAAGGTGAGAAGGGAACCCAGTGACATCCTCTGAGGCATGAGGAGGAGCCAGCCAGGTAAATTCAGGGAGGGAATCGGAGCCGGAGAGGAATTCCAGACAGAGCAGGGCCTGGTCAGAAGGACAGATGGTGGATGGGAGGATGTAGCAAGCACAAGGAACATCAGCAGATTGGTGCTGCCAGAAGGACGTTTCTCATACTTCCCTAAGGACTGTATTCCTTGCAAACAGGCAGATTTTCAGACCCTCCCCTGGGAGATGCTGATCCAGTAGACAGGTGCATGGTGGGAAATGGTGTTTGTATATTCCAAAGTAAGTAACCCTAGAAGTTGATTCCCATGAGGTTTGTGACCTGCTATCCTAAGGATAAAGAGCTGGTGTGGGATATGTGCCACCAGACAGGTCCAGAGATGCCACACATGTGACGTATGTATGGACAAAATGCATGGACTTTGTCCATATATTAATAACTAAATTTCCTGCCAGTTTAAAAACAAATGAAAAAAGGAAGAAAGAAATGGAGGCCAGAGGGAATGAAGGAAGAAAATTGGAGAACTAACAAGGATGATTCAATTTTATTTTGGCCAGGAAGAAAATAACCTTTCCACACATATCATTTTCTGTTATTTCATAGAAGACAAACAGGATAAAAATAAGTCAAAAGACATGATCTCAAAAAAAAGAATGAAAACATTGTATTGGTTTTTCATTGTGGCCATAATAGGCTGCCATAAACTTTGTGGCTTAACATAACACAACTTTATGATCTTATAACCTGTAGGTTGGAGGTTTGGCCTGGGTCTTGGGGGGCTGAAGTTGAGGAGTTGGCAGGACTAGATGCTGCTCACATTCACTGGTTCACAGCCCCTTTCTCCATCTTCAAGACAGTATTCATGGGTTGAGAGCTTTTCACATAACATCTCCCTGATTCTCCTTCACTAATCATATCCCTTTACCTGACTCAAATGGAGGAAGGTTATTTTTAAGGATCCAGGTTATTCCATTGGGCTCACCTGAATAATCCAGGATTCATTCTCTGCTTTTCAATGTCTCTAACTCCATCACATCTGCAGAGTCCCCTTTGCCATGTAATGTAACATAACCCAGGCTCTGGGGATTCGGAAGTGGGCCCTGGAGGGGTGGGTGGGGCATTACTCTGCAGACCACAAATACATAGATAAAGTCCAGCTTTGTGAGAGCCACCTTCCACTGTCCTCAATTTTTCCCACCTGGCCTGGGAGCAGCGGCGGCCCAGCACTAAGGATCCTCCCTGGTCTATCAAAGGGTGTTCAGGACCAGGGACCAGCATTCTGCAAAGGATTTTAAGCTCAAGACCCATTTTCTCTTTAGTGAAGAGGATTCCACAAATATCCAGTTAACATGGATACTAAATAGTTATTCATTAAAAAGAGGATTATTTTAGTTTAATTCCAAATTAAAGTTGACAAATTCCTTCAGTGCCATTTTATACTTAATACTGGAGGCCCAGTGCACAAAATTCCTGCACTAGAGTGGGGGTGGGGATGTCCCTGTGGGATCAGGCCTAAACCAGCAGTCAGACATCCCTCTCACAATCTGGGACTGCTGGCTCCTAATCGCTCGCCTGCCCGGCTGCCCGATTGCCCCTAACTACTCTATCTGCCAGCCTGATAGCACCCTAACTGCTCCCCTGCTGGCCTGATTGACACCTAACTGTTCCCCTGCCAGCCCGATCACCCCCAACTGCTCTCCCCTACAGGCCCAGTTGGCCCAGTTGCCCCCAACTGCCCTCCCTCACCAGCTTGGTCCCCCCCAACTGCCCTCCCCTGTCAGCCTGGTCCCCTCCAACTGTCCTCCCCTGCAGGCCATCTTGTGACAATGTGGGGAAGGCCATCTTGTGATGATGTGGGGGCAGCAATTTTGTGGTAGCCATCTTGTGATGACTTGGGGAGTGACCATCTTTGATGATGTCAGTGTGGCCATCTTGTGATGTGAGAGTCTGAGGGTCAATTTGCATATTACTTCTTTATTATATAGGATAAACTGATGTACTTAAGAATAAAAAGGTTCCAGCCCTGGCCAGTGGCTCAGATGATTGGACTGTCATCCCATACACCAAAAGGTTTTGGGTTCGATTCCTGGTCAGGGAGTATAATAATGGATAATTTCTCTCTCTCTCTCTCTCTCTCTCTCTCTCTCTCTCTCTCTCTCTCTCTCTCTATATATATATATATATATATATATATATATATATATATCTTTCTCTCTCTCTCTCTCTTTTCCCTCTCTCTCTCTGAAAATCAATAAAAACATATCCTTAGGTAAGGATTAAAAAAAAAAAAGGATGAAAAATTTTGGTACTTCTGCCCCAAAGTTAATTGCTGAAAGGTTTGCCTTAGACACATGTAGTTCAGGTCTGTAACAGTAATTTTTTTTGAGTGTCCTCCCCTGTCACCTACCTGTAGATTTTACTTCTTCTCCAGAAGACCTTTGTAAGCTGGGATTGACACAGACAGATAAACCCAGTTAGCAAGAAAGCTGGTCTGGGCAAATGTATTAGTCACTTCTTCCAAAGGATTTTTAAAAATAACATCTCACTGCATAATAAATGAACCTAAAGGGAGTAAAGGAAGTTCATTTAGAGGCAAGACAAAGAGACAGTGATATGTGGCGATATTTAATAGCTGAGAGAAATGACTGAGCCCAGCATAAAGTCTGCTGCCTCTCAATCACTCTGGAGTTTGCAAGCTTTGTTTTATTCCTCTGTGACAGACGAAGCTTAATAAAGTGTATTTACTTTCCAGCTTTCCTTTGCCTCGGGTTCTAAGTCACTTTTCTCCAGCTTTGTGTTTTCTCTTAGACTTCAGGAAACCTTCCTTAGCCTAAGGGTTAAAGAGGGCACACGTCAACAGAGGATTCTGCTCACCCACGCTGATGCTTCCCAGAATGGACTGTTTGGATTCCAAGGGGAGATAAGCAGGACTGAAGAAGGTCCATGTTCTGTTTCCTGTTCTCCACCTTGTCTTTCAGGTGAGCCATGGAAGTCCTTCCTGCCTTTTTACATGCAGACTATAGAATGATTTACTTACTATTTCCCCTCTTAGAAAATTGATATTTGTAAAAGAAAATATACCAGGACATAAGGAAGAAAAGATCATTCATACCACTATTCCTCATAACTATTCACAGTTAATATTGTGCCCTAGATGTGTTCAAAACTCTTTAGGAGGTTACAGGGCTCCAGCTCTTGACAAGATTGTGCAGGCACATCTCGCTGTGTCTCTCCCCAGATGCAGCCATAACAGTAGGACAGACACATGAAACAGTTGCTGTGTGCTGTGGATCTTGAAGAATTTGTGAAGAAATGGTGGAAAGCACGTATATTTATATGTGTATGTGTATGTATATGTATGTGTGTATATATATGCACATATGTATACTAGAGGTCCATTGCACAAAAATTTGTGCACTTGGGTGGGTACCTCAGCCCAACCTGCACCCTTTCACAGTCCAGGAGCCCTTGGATGATTAAGTTGCAGTTAGACATCCTTAACACTGCTGCGGAAGTGGGAGAGGCTCCTGCCACTGCCCCTGCACTCGCCAGCTGTCAGCCCAGCTTGTGGCTGAGCAGCATTTCCCCTGTGGGAATGCACTGACCACCAGCGGGCAGCTCTGGTCCTGCCCCCCATTGCCATTACCCCGCTGGTGGCCTCCCTCTGCAGAGGTGACCAGCAGGCTGATCAGGGGACAACACAGGCCAGCAAGTGGCCACCCTGCCTTCTATCACCCTGATGCCACTGCTGGTGGCCTCCCTCTGTAGGAGGTGACCAGCAGACTTATCTGGGGACAATACCAGCCTGCAAGTGGCCAGCCCATTCCCCTGATTGCTCCTCCTCCACAGGTCACCACTGACCCCTATTGCTATCTCCTCCCTCTGCCCACTGGCACCTGCCTTGGCTGGCCTGGCACCATCCACTCACCAGCCCTGGCCCCCACTGACAAGTGTTTCCACAGTTCAGTTGATTTGCTTATTAGGCTTTTATTATATAGGATGGGTATGTGTATGTATATTTACATTTACAGCTACATTTATATTTAAATTTACAGCTACATTTTTATTTCTTTACATTATTTATTAGGCCTGGTGCACAAAAATCATGCACTGGGGTGTATGTCCCACAGCCCAGCCTACACCCTCTCCAATCTGGGACTCCTCGAGAGATGTCCTACCAGGATCGGGCCTAAACGAGTAGCTGGACATTCCTCTCACAATCCAGGAGTATTGGCTCCCAACTGCTCGCCTGCCTGACTTCCTGATTGCCCCTAACCACTTCTGCCTGCCAGCCTGATCACCCCCTAACCACACCCCTGCCAGCCTGCTTGCCCCTAACTGCCCTCCCCTGGTCCCTCCCATCTGCCCTCCCCTGCTGGCCTGATCACCCACAACTGCCCTCCCTTGCAGGCCTGATTCTTCCCAACTGCCCTCCCCTACTGGCCATTTTGTGGCAGCCATCTTGTGTCCACATGGGGGCAGCCGTCTTGTGTGTTGGAGTGATGGTCAATTTGCATATTACTCTTTTATTAGATAGGATAGAGGCCTGGTGCATGAATGGGGTCCAGATGGTTTGCCTGAAAGGTGTCCTAGATCAGGGTGGGGGTTCCCTTGGGGCATGGGGTGACCTTGGCAAGGGGCCTGTGGTGGTTTGCATGCTCCCCAGCAACCCAAGCAGAGGCCTTGGTATCTTGGATTTATTTATCTTCTATAATTGAAACTTTGTAGCTTTGAGCGAAGGCCTGGGCCAGCCAGGGTGTGCAAGAAGCTTGGTTTCCTCCATTGTCTTGCTCTATGGCCACAGCCATCTTGGTTGGGCTAATTTGTATACTTATTCCTGATTGGCTGGTGGGCATGGCTTGTGGGTGTAGCAAAGGAATGGTCAATTTGCATATTGCTCTTTTATTAGATAGGATATTTATATTTATTTACATTTCCTCTGGTATATCTAGGACTCAGAACACTATAGTCCAAAGCCCAGGAGTTGGCTTTAGTGTCCAAAAGAGGGCCTGCGGCAAAGCCCGGGGAGCATGAGAATAAGATCAGCATTCAAAAAGCAGGGAGCCTTCCCTGAGGTGGGTGGCCCTCATCAGTCAGCCTCAGGTTTGAAGAAAACAGGAAGGGGGGCTCTTCTGCAGGTAAGAGGGAACTCCTTGCCTGACTGCCTTGAGCTGGACATGGGTCTTTTTCTACGTCTGATTGGAACTACACCATCGACTTTCTTCAATCTCCAGTTTGCCACCCACAGCTCCTGGGATTTCTCAGACTCTCAGCTTCCAAAAGCCAACTTGTTATAACATATATCTACCTTGTTGGTTCTGTTCTCTGAAGAACCCTATTTAAACCCTTTATGACCTCATTGCTAAGACCTTTGGAAAAAGACAAAACTATAATGATGAAGAACAGATCAGTAGTTGAAAGAGATTAGAGGATGGGGGAAGAGCATGTAAATCATGAGGAGGAAGTATTTTGCATTATGGACTTGTAGACCTTGATGATAATGGTGGTTACACAAATCTACATATGTGTTAACATTCACAGAATTACACACTAAAAACAAACAATGTTACTGTATTTTAAAAGTAATGTTTTGAAAAAGAGCTGTATAAATTTAAGGTATACAGCTTAATGATATCATGTATGTCAACTATAGCTCAATAAAACTGGTGATAAGTTAAGTTTTAAAAAGAGGAATGTCAGCCCATTATTTTTTCTAAAAACAGTCATGGTCATTTTCCTAAAATAATAATTTCTTAAAATAATAAAGAAATAATTAAAGAAAGATAAAAACATGAAATTTAAAATCAGCTCCAAATCTAACCATGTAAAAGTAGCCTAAGTAACATTGCATAAATATCATTCCAGGTATGTTTCTATAAACCTGCATGGATAGATGGATCAATGGATGGATGGGGAGAAGGATGGTTGGGGAGATGATGGGTAGGGCTATGGATGGGTGAGGAGATGAATGAAAGAGCAGAATAGAAATACTTGGGAGATTTTCTATGAGAGGTGATTTTACAATATAAAATGTTAAATATTTTATTAAATTTAGAAGAAACAAGCAGAAAAAAATATACAAAAATATTATTCAATGGCAAATATATTATCCTACTCCAAAAAATAGGTCTTCCTAATATCCTCAAAGTTTAAAAAAAAATGTGTATAACACTGAGACTCAGTAGACATTTTTAACTTAGAGCTTTACAGTATGATTGACTCAGTTTTATGAATAAATACCTTTCAGTAACCTCTGCCATCTTCTAATTAGTTACTCATTTATTATAATATATTTACTTTGCCATGTTTACTGTATACATATTCTAAATGCAATTTCTGTAGTTGATGATTAATTTGATATTTGTGTAAACACACACATACGTTTCTGTATATGTAGAACTTGTGCATACATACATACATAAATTCAGTGTTTGCCAACAATCAATCATTTTGCCAGTCCTCTATTTGACATTTGTCATATAGCTTAAAATTTGAAATGGCTGGATGGTATTGCAAGTTTGTTTGTTTTGTTCTTCCTTAAGGAGTGATTCAGAGGCTTTTCAGATTGAGAAAGCTGGTCCATTTCTTTGTACTGGAACAACTTTTTGACTGTGTCTAATGTCTCAGCTGACATCTTCCTTCAAAACATCTTCGATTTCTTACCACCACACCTGGTCTGCTTGCTGATGCCACAATCTTCCATTAAAGTGAGAAGTGATAAATTCTGAAGCAAACCTTTAAATGTAGAGTTTCCTCATGCTCCTTTTAGAGGCCATTCCCTATTATAACAGATAATTCATTCAACAGAACTTTTATTGAGTATGAATTATATGCCACAAAATCTACTAAGCCCTAGGTACACAAAGTTGGCACTGATATTGGCCAGGCTCTCAATGAGGTGGCATCATCTCATGAGGAGAACATTCAAGTTAAAAGAAAATTACATTGTGAGGAATATTGCATTATAGGGCTTGCATTAGCAATGTCTGCAGCAGCTTGAAGAAAATAGTGTTTAGTCTCCTATTTATCTTTCTTATCACCTTTTACTCTCCTACATGGAAAAAGGGTAGAAAGTGTGGTGGAGGCATAGTAAATGATAATGCCAATCAAGCAAACCAAATGTTCCCCAAATGGTTTCTGAACTTGAGTACTATTGGCATTTGGGGGATAGATGTTTGCTTGTTAAGAAAGGCTGTTTTGTGAACTGTAGGATGTCTAGCTGCACCCCTAGCATCTTATCCATTAGATGCCAGTAAAATCATCCCTTCCTCCTCCTTGTAAGAAACAAATGTGTGTGTGCAGCAGTGCACCCTGGGGTACAAAACCACCTCCAGACAGGAACCACTACCTTAACCAATTAGCTTTTTGAATCTCTCGTAGTCTTAAAAAAAAAAAAAAAAAAATATATATATATATATATATATATATATATATATATATATATATATATATATATAATGTTTTACAGAGAGGAAGGAAATGGGATAGAGAGTTAGAAACATCGATGAGAGAGACACATCAATCACTGGCCTCTTGCACACCCCCTACTGAGGATGTGCCTGCAACCAATGTATATGCCCTTGAATTGAACCTGGGACCTTTCAGTCTGCAGACCAAAGCTCTATCCACTGAACCAAACTGGTTTCAGCTCTCATAGTCATTTGTTTGTGTTTTGTTTTGTTAATTGCCTTACAAGGTAGAGACATCTGGTGGTGAGTTCTTTTTCTGTTTTTGAGTCCCTTATCCATATCTCTTATTCCTTTGCAATGTTATGAGGCTGAGATTAACAAGTTGATTATCTTTCAGCATCCATTCAGCTGTCACTCTGAGAAATGGCATTGTTCAGGGTTGAGAGTGAAGGGTGACCAATTTTTTTGGTTATCAGCTGTACTGTTTAGCAGATTGCTAGCACTCATGTCATCTCTGGAGCTGTGAGCAATTGCATGTACTTTTATATTTTTAATATCTTTATCTCATGTCTCTGATTAAATACAACACAGTTGGTATTTTGATTGATGTGCCCCAGAGGTTTCCTTGGTCTAAAAGGTGGAGCTGAATGGGGTTCCTGGCAAATTGTCAGATATTGTTCAATGGGCAGATCGAATGCAAACATTTATATCTTTGACATTGACAAAATAATTACAATAAAATATAGCCTGCAGCATTTCATCTTGAATGTGTGGACTGAAAATAGAGAAACAAAATGAAATTGCTAAATGTTTAAATGAAGAGTACCATTTCAGCAAGTACAATAGAAAACCATTCCAATCATATGTTTTAAAGGAGGTATTGTTTTAACTTAATTTTTTCTCCTCATAAAAATAGTCAAATCCTTTGTGATCATTTGCACCTACATATATAAATCTGTAAGTGTGTCATATTAGAAGTGAAAAAACACGAGAGTGACTTAATTTTGCTTTCATAAACTTGGGCCAGAAGAAAGTACACAAGAAATTCAGAGAATGAATTCATTCTGCAAACACTGTTGAGAGCATGGTTCTGCATGTTTTACAAATATTAATTCATTCCAGCCTCATGTCAACTCCCTGAGGTCATTTTTATTGTTATTATTTTGTTACAAATGAGGAAAGAAAGGGACAGAGAGAGTAATTTTCTTGCTCAGTGTCACACAGCTAATGAACAGGCCAGCCAGGTCCTGAGTCAGTCCCTCTGGGCCAGATGGTTCTTTGTTGTTAATCACTTAACCACTTCAGGCTATTTCTCCACAAAACGAAGCTAAAGTTCACATATCCATAATAAATTAACTGGAGATGTATCTATAACATCTATATTTATACCTATATCTCTCTTAGGGAAAGCTGGAAAAGGTCATTTCTACTTTAGGGATGTCATCAACAGTCATTTGCAAGCACCCATAAATGTCAAAGTATTGCCCAGGAAAGTCCTTCTGCTAATGAGGAGATGCTGAGGCTGGAGCTGAGGAAAAGATGAGGGTTCTTCCAACCTTTATCACCCATCAGCGCAATGGATCTCCCAGGCTCTGCCCTCTTGTACTTGTGTAGCAATTCACACACATATCATTGGGCCTCCTGCTGTACCTAGTGGTACTTCAAATAGCCTGTCAATAAACACCAGGGGGTGGAAATGAACTTAATTGCATAAATAATGTATTAAGACCCAAACCTTTTATCTGAGGTTATCTCAGATTTGCACACAGTTGTAAGAGACAATACAAAGACATCTGTGTGTTTGCTGTCTTCCCCTCTGGGAAGATCTTGAAGAACCACAGCACAGCATTGCAATCAGGACACTGACATTGACACTGACACTGAAGACAGAGAACATTTCCATCACCCAGGGATAGGCCTTGTTGCTCATTCATAGCCATACCCCTTCCTTCCCATAGCCATAACCCTCTGTGTCTCCTGGCAACTACCAATATGTTTTATGTTCCTATAATTGTATCATTCATCTCAAGAATATTTTATAAGTGAAGTCATACAATAGCCTTTTGGAATTGGCATTTTTCACTCAGCATGTTTCTCTGGAGATTGGTCTAGGTGATTGCATGTACCTATAACTCATTATTTTTATTGCTGAGTAGTTTTCCCTGGACAAACAACAGTTCAACCATTCACCCACTTAAGGGCACCTTGGGTTATCTATAAACTGTTCCATAAACAGTTGTGCACAGGGTCTTATATGAACATAGATTTTCTTTTCCCTGGAATAAATGCTCAGAGGTACGATTGCTGGGTTGTAGCAGTCACATATTTAGCTCTTTAAGGGACATACTTTAATATATGTGTAATCCGGTTTATCTGCATCCTTGCCAGCATTTGTTTTTACTACCATTTTTTAGGTCATTCTAACATTGTATAGTGACCTCACATTGTGGTTTTAATTTTTATTTTTTGATGACTAAAACAACAAACATATTCTTATGTATCTTTATGACATTAATATATGCTCTTTGGTGAAGAAGTATCTCTTTATGCCTTTTGCCCATTTTCTAAATTGATTTTATTTTAATGTTGAGTTTTGCCCATCCATTATATATTTATTTTATCCTTTAGGAGATAAGTAACTTGCAAATATTTTCTCCTAGTCTGTTGCTTGGCTCTTCAACATTTTAACAGAGATTTTTCCTGAACAAAAGTTTTACATTTAGATGAGGTCCAATTTATTGACTTCTTGTACAGTTAGATAATAGAATAGTTTTATTTTATAAGCCAGTTTATTTGCAAGAAAAATCAGCATACCTTATTATATATGTGTTAAGTCTGAGGAACATATCTGTGTGTATGTGGGATTAGACTACTGAGGCATGACCTTTAAAGCTAATTAAAGTGAAGTTTGAAAGTTGTCTAAACTGGAAAAGAGAGGAAAAGAAGGAAATGAAAGTGAAGTGAGAACACATATTTTGTTCTTACTATGTCCAAAATATTGTGCCAAAATTTTTTTAAATAGACTTTTCTATTTTAGAATAGATTAATAGAAAATTTACAAAGATAGTACAGAGTTCCATATACCCCGCCTCTATTTTTTCTACTGTTAATATCTTACATTATTATGGTATATTTGTCACAGCCAATAAAGCAATATTGTTATATTATTAAGTAAGTTTCATACTTTATTTGAATTTCATTAGTATTTACCTAAGGTTCTTCTTTTTTCTTTCTAATTCTTTCTCTTCTTCCTCTTTTCCTCTTTTTTTGTATCAGGATCCCATCCAAGAAACCATATTACTCTTGGCCATAAAGTCCTCTTGAACTCCTCTTGGCTGTGACAGTCACTTCAACTTCTCTTTTGATGACTTGATGGTTTTTAGGATTATTCATCAGGTATTTTGTAGAATACCCTTCATTTGGGTTTGTTTGATGTTATTATAATTAGACTGGGGGGGTTACAAACTTTGAGGGAGGAAGACCAAAGAGGCTAAGTGCCATTCTTACCCTACCATATCAAGTATAACATATTATTTCTGTACTTCATTTCTATTGATATTGACATTGATTATCTGGCTGAAGTCAAGTTCATCAATGTTCTCTGTCATAAAGTTACTTTTCATTTCCTTGATTTCTATACCATATGCTTTGCAAATAAGTCACTTTTGACAGTTGGATGAAGTTAAGGGGTAGGGAGTTCTTTTCCATCTCCTTGGCAGGGAGTTGAGGGAGAGAGTATCTACATAAATTATTTGGAAATTCTCCTGTGCTTAGGCCAAGCATTTCCCTTTCAGTGTCTCATTCATAGCTGAATCATCTCCATTTAACATCGAAGAAAATGTAGCAGCGATAGGTCATTACCCTCACTCACAAATCAAGTAGGATTCATATTGTAGACTGGCATTCCAATTCCCATTATATTCTATTTCTGTCCCCAAGTGAATTATGACATGGAGCATCCTATAACTGGTCTGGCTTCTGTCAGATGAAGAATGCCCCTCACCCCTGGAAATGGCAGGGGGTTTGGTCACTGTGCTTCTTCTTAACCCGAGGGTGGCATTTCCATCTTGGCATTTCACTTGAGTTCTTTGGAATCTTGCAAGTCCCTTTATGAGATGAGCCCCGCTCTGTAAGATCTAGCTGTACAGCTTGGTGATATCATTAATAAAGGGTTGGGAGTTACTCAAATGATCAGTTTATTCCACTTTTGCATTTATTTAAAGTTAGAGGTTTAAATGGGACAGTAAACATCATAGCTCTGTTAAACAGCTAGATGCTTACTTTTTTGGACTTTTTATTTTAATTGGCTGAATAGCCTCACCTGTCTATTTCACCTACTAGTTTAAGCCTCAGGTCTGAGACAGAATGAATATACAGGACAATATGATGCATTTTTTTTCACCAGGTGTACAATCCATGATTGCATGGTCTTTTTTTTTTTTTTTTTTTTTTTTTTTTTTTATAAAGGAGCCAGAGAATCACCTTTAATTCCCAGGCTCACTTGCCTGGAATGGTCCCTCACTCTCCCAAAACACCATTTGTGTTCACATTGAGGAACAAAACCTATTACATGGAAAATAGAGAAGTTGTAGATAAATGGCCCCATCACTAAAGCTAAAGTGACATGTGATGTCCATTTTGGTTTGAAAAATGTGTAATCCCCTAAATATATAGTCATATCAAGGGTTCTTCTGTTTTAATACCCAGAGTACAATTCTTATCTGATGATCATTAAGGGCTATTGTGTACACAACACTGCCTGTATAAAGCATTTTTTAACATTCCAAAGGACTTTTACACTCTTCTTTTTTATTGGCTCAACACAACAGCCCTATAAAACATGAGGCTCAGGGGTTACCAAGAGCTTCTCAATCCTGATGGGACACCCAGATTACCTGTAGATTTTAAAAGGTTGCTGTGTCGCCCACCTGCTGAGAGGGATTCTGTGGGACCTTGGCCATGCTATTTCTCTTCCAGGCAGGATTCTCCCCTCTTTCACCTGATTAATTTGTCCTTCTTTGCCTCACTCTTGACATCTCAGGTCACTCTTCACTTACTCTAGGGATTTGTCCTTTTAATAACTTGGCTGTCACTATTATAAGTACTCCTTTGAAATATTTGTTTTATTTTCTCATGGTGATCATTTATATTTACTTTCCTAATATCAAGAACATTTCATTTTTGCATCCCAGTTCCTAGTACAGTATCTGGCACATACTGGTACTAGCTGCTTATCAAACACATGTTTAGTGAAAATATGCTGAGTTTCTGAATGAACATATAACTCTTCTGATTCAGGACTTGGGCAGCTATTTTTTTAACAGCTCCACCTGGGCGATTCTTGGTTGAGACTGCCTATATAAGTGTTTCCATTGTACATATGAGCAAATTCAGATGTTAAAAGGAGAAGAATTTGATTGGTCTCACAGGGGAGGCAGAGGAGGGAGGAGAGGTCGCTCAGAGGCAGGTGCCTCCTGTGGGATCCATCTTTCTCTGGTTCTATTCCATTCCTGCAAAGCAGAGCTCAGCCTTCATGTCCTGTGTTGCTTTTGCCTATTCCCTGGGCAGAGGGAGGACTGCCTCTTCTTTGCTCTTGGAGAATCCTTTACCTGTCATCATTAAACCCTTTTCACATTACATTGGGTGGATGGGCTCATCTGAAATCTTCACTAGAAATGAGCTACAGGAGAATACGGATCAGGCACATCATCGGTTTCTGTATCCCCAGCATGAAGCACAGGGCCAGTATGAAATAATTCCCTAAGCAATATTTACTGGAAAGATGCAAAGACAAGTAAATGTCTATGGTTGGATGCTTATAGCACATTGCAAAAATGAAAAAAAAGTAGTACTTTATTAAAAGTAAATGCTTTGGACCTCTTTAGTAATCACTTCTTTTTTGTGTATGAGAATAGAAATAAAAACATAGTAGAAAACACACAGTTTTCCCCACTGTGGACAATAGCCTATCTATGTGCCTGCAGGTCAATTAGAATGCCGTATTGCCTGAGCAGGTGGCTGGGCCATGTGAACATACAGGATCAGAAAATAAGGAGCTGAGACCATTTAGCTCAGTATGAATGTGATAGTCCCATTACAATTTTACAACCTCACTTTTAGAGGCCACGCTGGCCATATATGCAAATGACTGCCAGGATTGTGTGGCTCACACTCTCCCAAGTATCCATGAGGTCATGTTAGGTTTTACATCAGCTGATCAGGTGAATACCTTTTGGAGGTTTTCTCACAACACGCCCAAATGGCCACATATGCCACAGTTGAAGCCAATCATGTGGATTACATAGTTTGCATTCAAAGAACACTCATTGATAGGAGCTTGGCTAATTTTTCCAGTACACCCAGGAAGCAGGTCAGTGTAATTATGCTGTGAAGAAGATGCTGTGGTTCAGGGAATTTAAGGATCTTGTCCATGGTCAACAGCTAGAAGGGGAGCTGGGTGGGAATGAAGCCAATCAGATTCCCAAACCTGCTGACCTTAGCCACTGCATTAACCTACCAATCTGAAGAGTGACCAATAAATTAGCAATGAAAAATATGAGAAAAAAAGAGCTCAAAATTACATCAGATGCATAGAAAATATTAAAGATTCTTTACATTTAAGTTACCCAGTAAGTAACTAGTGAATAACAAGTTAAATAACAGACACAGAATTAAAACCAAGTCCACTACTCTTTGGGTCCAATTATTTCTCTCACCAATACAGACCTCATACAAGAATGTCATCAGCATGCTTATTTCTGTACACATACAGTTACCCTGATATGTAGAGCAATAACGCAAACAAGGGCAAAGTTAAAATTCAGATATTTGTTTTTTACCCCAAATAGTGCGTGGGATTCCAAATGTTTGCCTTGCCTCCACAAATCAGCTCATGCTGCAGTTCCGATCGCTGAAATACTGTGTCAAATTGACACAGCCATAATAAACATGTTAACAGCCAAATTTATAGACCAGAAAACAGGCCAGTATTCCAATTATTGGTGAACCCAAGAAACCATCACCAATAAAAAACGATATAGTGAAAGGTGGCTGATGACTGGCAAGGGTGAGGGCAGGGGCTGAGAGACGGGATAATTTCCTTAGTGGCCTCCCCTTCACGCTATTACACAGAGTAGGCTGAGACTTTCACTGATGCCCAAGTGTCAACAAACAATGAGGTTCAAGCCCAACCTGATCTGCTCTTGAGATAGACTTAGTTCACAGTGCCCTTCGTTTGAACCTTCGAGGACAAACACTATAAAACAAGCTCCCTTTACCCTTTCTTTCTCCTTAGAAGTTGAGATACAAATTTAAGAATCTTTATTGTCTAAATCCTTGGCCCTTTGATCCCAGGGATCTTCCCTTTGTGGCAAGATATAAAAGATAAACAATGAAAACACCTCCCAGCCATTTCCTTGCCTCAACTTCAAGATTAAGGTTGTGGCCCAGATAGCCCCTTAAAAACATCTTATTGATCAAGCTCTGAGATATTCACAAAACCGTTTCTGAGCCTGTTGACACTGGGAAATGATTTTACTTCATGCGGTTATGGCTCTCTAAGTACAATAGCCTGTGTGACAAGGTGGCTGGGTTTCTCTGTCCCTAGGAGATTATCCCTTTTTAGGTTTAAGGGATACTCCCTGAAATTCAGTGAACAGTCCCAACTCTCCCCTCCAAATGCTCTGGCTCCCTCTCTGCTCTCTGCAGGAACCTCTAGAAATCCTATCTATTTCACAAAGACCTTCCAGTCTGTTCTCTTACAATATGAGGAGTGGAGGAGCAGATGTTTTATTATATAATACTAGAGGCCCAGTGCACAAAATTTGTGCAAGAGTAGGCCTTCCTTCCCCTGGCTGCCAGACCAACTTCCCTCTGGCACCCTGGGCCTGGGCTTCCCTTGCAGCCCTGGCTTTGTCCAGAATGTCATCTGGTCTAATTAGCATATTATGCTTTTATTATTATAGACCAGTGTAAGTTGGGCTGGGTGTGTGTGTGTGTGTCCCTCAGCCCAACCTATACCATCTATAATCTGAGACCCACTTCTTTAATACAGACTCACCCAAGCCATGTTATTTGGAGAAAGAGCCACACTCAAGGGGCCAAAGAGCCACATGTAGCTCTCAAGCCACAGTTTGCAGACCACTTCCCTCCAATTCCAGGCTCAGGCCTTGCCCAAGCTAAAGCCTCCACCTCAGGTTTTAGGCTTGGGAAGGGGCCCCCCTTCCCTCATAACACAGACTTGGCTCCCTTTCCCCCACTCCTCCAATGGCTGGCTGGGAGTTACATGGGTGCTGAAGAGGTTCCTGGGACCCAGGTATGTAAGCAAATTAACTGCAATCTTTGTTGGGTTAATTTGCATAAATACTCTGATTGGCTGTGGGCATAACAGAGGTACTGTCAATTTACATGTTTCTCTATTATTAGGTAAGATAGGACTGTCCTAACTGGTTTGACTCAGTGGACAGCATGTCAGCCTGCAGATAAAAGGTTCCTAGGTTTGATTCTGATCAAGGGCACCTACCTCAGTGACAGGCTCTTCCCCTGGCCCAGGCCCTGGTCGGGGCTTGTGCAGGAAGCAAACAATTAATGTGTTTTTCTCACATTGATGTTCCTTTCTGTCTTTCCCTCTCTCTTCCACTCTCCCTACAAATCAATGAAAAAATATCCTCATGTGAGAATTAACAACAAAAAGATAGGACTTAATCCTCACACCCATTTCTAGAAATTGGCATTGGAGGGTTGTTACAGTGCTGTGTGCTGTCGGGGTCCCTGAACTCTTTTTTTGTTCACTTACTATCTTATCCCATGGTTCTTTTGACCCACGGTTGCTTTGGTGGCAGTCAAGCCTGAAGCAAGATGGAATAACAAGGGTAAAGGCTCTATTCCATGTGACACCTTTAAGAAGACTTTTTCCAAATTAGACCTTCTCTTCTTCTTTTATCCTGTTTGTCAGAGTTTAGTCACATACCATAGGTAACACAACAGAGATTGACATGTGTAGATCCTTAGAGTCAGCCACATATTCTGATGATATTTTGGGGGATATATTACTGGGAAGAAAGGTCTGGCAAGAATGCTGCCTCAAATGTCTAGTTGGCCTGGGTAAATAGGAGAATTATACAAGAACTATATATTTCCTGAAAATCATAACTTGAATGTAAGTTCATAATGACCTAATATAGAAGAGAAATCCAGGTCTGAGATTATCATTTTCAACTTTTGTTAACTGTAAGTTTTTTGTACAAGTACCACACTACTCATTACTTAATGTCTTTAGACTTAACTTAATTAGGCCATTTAATGAGAAGCACATATTTATCTTATTTCTATAGTTTCACCATCTATCAGAATAGTATGTCATTCAGTAGGTGTTGAATAGTTAAAAAAATTTTTGACTTTATATGATTATTGAATTAGGATAGATGCTAAGTGAATTAAAAGTACATTATCAAGGGATAATTGTGAAAGAATTCTAAGAAATTAAACTAAAAATAAGTTAAAATGTTAGCTTTAGAGTTACTAAATTTGTATTTGGTACTAGGCAATACAATTCTAATGGAAACCAAAATGAGGAAATTTATGTTTACATTTGTTCCCTACTCACAACCAGTAAATTTTGTAGTTCGAATCCTACATGTTTATACAATGTTGTTCTTAAAGGTAAACCTAAATAAGATTTTTAATAGCTATCTTTATGATGGACATTAAAAATTTCTATTTTTTTAGTCTTGAGAAACCATGGAGATATATATATATATATATATATATATATATATATATATATATATATATATAATATACTTATATGTTCAATATTTATGATTTGCATAGCCTGCTCATGTTCTCATTTAATAAACCCTTTCATTCAGCAAATATTTGAGGGTATTTTGGGTGCCAGACTTGTTGGGATATCAAATAGAATAAGACAAGACAATCTATAGTATAGATTCTATACCTACCTAAGACATACCATTTCATGGGGAAGTCAAGCATAAAAGTAAATAACAGTTGATGTAGTGTTAAATACACTATGATAAAACTAGCTAATAAATTCTTGATATAAAGAATAAGATATGTCCATTTATTTTATTTTGTATAAAGGTAAAAAGCTTGGGCCAACCTAGATGGTTATGTGCTTAATGAGTGATTTTTAGTGGTGACAACAGAAAGCACTTCTCACTTGACTTGGAAAGCACAAGGATAGAGGACTCTTATTCTGGAGCTCTCAGTATCATCACTGCAGAAAGCATTTCCCCAGCAAGAGCAAGATTCAATTGAAGAGAATTACTGTTCCGTGAACTGTTGCTTAAACTTGACCCACAATCTTGCATCTGTGATAGACTCGCTTCAATGTCAGGCAGAGAGCTTCTTACACACAAAAGAGGAAAAAATAAACCTTTGGCACAGTGAGTCTTCTCCAGGTGAACCCAAGAAGAGAATTTTACTGTATTTTAAGATTTCTTTGCATGATTGGAACTAGTAGATCCATACCACTGAAAATGTGTGCTAGCCACTGCAACATAAAGGTTAATCACTATCCCAGTGCATTGAATCAAAACACATCTTGAAGTTTCTGTGCCATATTTGTCCTTAAGTTGTGCTATGACCCAGGGTGCCTCCTTCTCTACCATCCCAAACCCAGCATTCATTCAAGCCCAGTTGCAAGGCCATCTCCTGTTCTTGGCCTTCCTGATTTTCCAAGGAAGAATTGCAAAATGTCACCATACCTCATCAATGACTTTCATATAAAGCAACTAGAGGCCTAGTGCACAAATTCGTGCATGGGTGGGGTCCCTTGGGGTGGCCTGTGGGGATCAGGTCAAAACCTGCAATCCAATATCACCTGGAGCTCCTACCTGCCTCTCCCACTCATTCCAGCCCCACTATGGGCTCATACCCAATCAGTCCCAGTCAGGAGAGGCTCACTCTACCACAGCAGCACTCGCCAGCTATGAACCCTGTATCTGGTGCCCTCCTGAGGGAGTTGCCTGCAGAATCAGTCTAAAACTGGCTCTCCAACATCCCCCAAGGAGTCCTGGATTTTGAGAGGGCACAGGCAGACCAAGAGACACTACCAGTGAATGATTGGGGCTAGGGAGGGACTAAAGGAGGGTGCCAGGGTGTGTCAGACACATCTCACTCAGCCCCGATTGGCCTGAACACAGCAGCAAGCTAATCTACTGGTTGGAGCATCTGCCCCCTGGTGGTCAGTGCATGTCATAGTGAGTGGCCTTAGAATATCATTAGCATATTACACTTTGATTGGTTGAACTGTAGACAGGTCACTAGATGACCAGACACTTAGTACATTAGACTTTTATTATATAGTATTATAAAGGATATTCTACCATTAATGTAAAATTCATTAATTCTCTCAACTATAAAAACACATTTATTGAGTAACTACCATATTCTACTTTCGAAGCATATAGTGGTGACCAAAACAGGTAGTGTTTTGAGCCTCACAGAGCTAATATTTTAGACCACCAATACATATCAATGAAATAAACAGGAAACTTAGTTCATTGTCACAAATGGAGCAAAGTAAACAGAAGATTCATTCCAGGAACACCTGGGATATCAAAACCCATATGTGCTCAAGTCCCTTATATGATTAAATTAGAGGCCTGTGCATAAAATTGTGTGCACTGCAGGGGCAGGGGGTGGGGTGGTATCCCTTAGCCCAGCCTGCACCCTCTCAAAGTATGGGACCCTTTGCTCCTTGCCATCTGCCTGCAGTGGATGTGGGAGAAGCTCCCACCACTGCCACTATGCTCACTAGATGTGAGCCCATTTCTTGCTAATAAACACTCTGATATAGTTTAAATCATCTCTAGATCAGTTGTAATAATGCCTAATACAATGTCAATACTATGTAAATAGTTGGTGTACTATATTGTTTAGGGAATATACAAATAAAAATGTCTGCACATGTTCAGTACAGGCACAACTGTGGTAGGCCTAACCACACAGTACTGAGCAGCAAACAACCTATTTTTTTCTGAATAGTTAAATATTTTGTATCCATGTTGATTGAACCTTCAGATGCAGAACTCATAGATATGAAGAGCTGACTTTGGTGTGATTAATTGTAATGAGAATCATTGGGTAGGTAGAGAATGGGGCCAGGGTAATGGCTGACTTATAAAAGAAAGTTGAGAACGGCCTTGTTGTGGAACTAAAATGGATTATGGTTCACTCACACTGACTTCCCCTGCTGAACTGTTACAATTTTTATATCCCAAGAACACTTAACATAAGACTTAGCCAATAGAAGGGACTCAATAACTATTCCTGAACTGAAGCCTGTGAGATTGCCCATTTTCTCAGTGGACTATAGGACTGTGGATGAGCAACCATGGAGGACTGGGAATGCCTCCTCTTTGGACTACAGTACTGATTATTTATTGATTTGTATGGTGTATTGAGATGTGGGAGATAATGAATCAGGACACTTTTCTTCCCCACTGAGTTCTACATAGACTGAAAAGTGAAGAGAAGAGTCAGACAGATGAAAGCAACATGTTGTCCTTTGGATTGGGCTTTTACAACAGTGGGCTGTAGTTTGGAGAGCTGTGATCCCATCTGTGGCCATGGTCAAGCTCTGAAACGCTGCCTGAGTTCCATCACATGAAGAGGTGGGCTCCAAGAGCTGGAGTACACTTATCCAGGTGTTCAGGATCACTTCTCACCTCCTCAGGCACACAGAGGCCAATCCTTCATCCAAGGGTCTTTACAGTACAGAAGCAGAAACATAAGCAAACACACAGGTGTGTCCAAAGAAGGAGGAAGAAGAGGCTCAATGACCAGGCATGCTCAGATCCAAACAGCACCAATCCAAAGATTGTGGTGTTGGGTAACAGAACAGGTGCTGGATCCTCAGTAAATAGCTGAAGTTCCTGTTCAGAGTAAAAGCAGTAACATAGGGAAAGGGCAAAAATGCTCCCCCTACTGATAATTTATCACTAATGATTTCTGATAAAGTCCCCATTATCTCAGTCACTCGCGGGGTATTCAAAGGATATTTTTCCCCTAATTTTATATTTGTAATCTATGGGGCCAAGGGAAAAGGGGGGCAGAGGAGTGGGAAAAATGTGTTTAATTCTGTGTTATTTTTTATTTTTAAAAGAGTGCAATTCATTATTTAAAAAAATAAATAAAACAATCCCAAAATGCTGTAAACATAAAAAATCAGGAGCTCTGTTTCAACAGGGGTAGGAAGACTCAATATCTTTCCATTCAGCCTCCCTTCTTTCCTGGGCAGAGGCTGAATGGAAAGATATTGAGTCTTCCTGTTAAGAATTTACAACATTATGAGAAACTCCTAATGTCATAGATATAGGTGGTTTGTGAAGATCATTCACCTATTAAAAAAAAAACAAAAAAAAAAACCTCTCAGCAAATTCTAACTCAAGTGAGTGGTAAGTCCTCAATGCAGACTTAAACTCGAGTCTTCCTGTGTTCACACCTCTGCTCACTCTGCTCAGAGGCTCCCTGCCATTATAAGCTCAGAGTGCAGCCACCGCTCCCACAGCCTAAACATGTCCTGTGGTTGCGGCCTCTGCCCCTGATGATCAGACTGCATGTCTCTCTCCTTTTCCTGCTTAAGGAGCTCCCATATATCATCAAGACTTCTGAACTATTACCTTCTGTGATGCCTTCCGGAATTTCCATTGTATGTTTCCTGCTCCCCAGCCCTCCTGATGCACTGTTTTCTGTGTCCTTAAACTCAGAAAGTATGTATGCCCTTCTATTGGAGCACTCACCATCTGAGAGGGGGATTTCCAGTTGTATTGCAGTCTTTCTTTGAAAAGGAACCGGCTTTACCGCTGCCTCACATACTCTCAGGAACTCTTTTCACACGAGGCTCTTTCCTGTCGTTCAGGTCCAGCAGCTCTTCCTTCTTGACCATCACATTGCTCAACACTCATTCATGGTGCTTGTTTCACCTTGTTAATAGCACTTATTATTTTCTGGAAAACATTCATTAAGTTATAAACTTTGCTTGCCTTGCTCACTGGGGCATCCCCATCACCAAGAATAATTCCCACCACATAGTAAGTACTTAATGAGATTTGTGAATAAATATATGAAATTCATAATCACCTTTTCATATGTTGACTGATAAGAAAATTAATGGGTTTTTGATGACTGACTGATTGAAGGTTGGCTTAATGACTTCTTTGTCTGGATTAAAAACAGAGCAGCAGGACTCAGAACTGGATGGGGTACATTAATAATGGGGTCTCAGGGTCAAAAGTTTCCTTGTGATGATAAAAGAAGCCTGGGCACCTTTGTCACTGAGGCACCTGTCCAGTGAATCACTTATTCCTTCCCTAGAGCATGCCTGCAAAACAATGGTCTTTTAAAATCCATTATCGAGCAACTGTCAATGTCTCAAACACAATGTCTTAAATCCCTGTGATAGAATTTATACTGAATGTGTATCTGGCATCAGAAAATAAAACAGAGTAGGCTGTTAAGGAAATTGTCTTTTCCATCAACCATTTTTGTAGTTGTTGTTAGAAGTGTTTAGTTTAAGGTTTCCTGATAAGTCTAACAGTTTTATCTTTTATTTGGCATGTATTTATTCTCCATGTAAGACTGAGGCAGAATATAAACTGAGGCCTGGTGATAACATGCTGGTCTCCCCAAGAGACATCCATTTCCCATCCTTCATGCTTTTCTGAGATATAGTTATTGACTTGGTTGTTTTGTCAAAGAATTCCTTCATTTTTGGTTAAAAAACTGTGACATGATGTTTTCACAACTCCTCTCCATGACTTGTACCTTGCCAGAATAAGGTTTTTAAATGTTTCTAAAGGAAAATCCATGTAGCCACTGGCTAGGTCAAGGTGACACAATAGTGTTAACAATCTCCAAAAGAACTTACAGAGAAAACCCATTGGTGACTAACAATTTTAGGTTAAGAGAGGCTGGATATAGTTTGTAGGTTGAGTGATTCTCAAATAAAATAAATTCAGTAGAAATAATCTCACTGTGGAATCACTAAATTCATTCATTATAAACAACAGCAACTTAATGTCCACCTACCTTTTATTTTTCTTTCTTTTTTTTCCAGTTTGGTAGGCAGTGGAGGTCCATCTGTGGATGGCATTGGAGTGGCATGAAAAAAAAAATAAACCAGTGAGGTTTTTCACATCCAAGAAGGGAGGAACAGATATAAAAGGAGAAAAAGCTAGAATGAAATTTGGGTTATTGGATTGGAATTGGACGCATAGATGTGAAGTCTCCATCTTGAGATGCTAAGATCGTTAGCATCCCAGAAGCAAAGAGCACAACTAGTGTCCAGACCTTGTTTTCTCAATACCATTTCTCTACTGAAAGGAATCGGATCTCAGAGAAATGGCAGATTCTCAGGCCTACATCAGAAAAATAATAAGATAGCCTGGAGCCGGTAAGTAATAAAATGTTCAAAGAATGATGCAGACAAGGTAAAAGGATGCACAGAGAGCCTGAAGAGGCTTCCAAATCAGAGATAACTTGAGCCTAAAATAAGTAAAGACAGCAAGGATTATAGTCCACTAAATTAAATGAATCCACAAGTCCATATTAATATAAACAAGTATGAATAAATTGGGGGGTGTTTTTCTATACAACTAAATAAAACTAATAACCATAAAATAAATGATACAATTAGAAAATCTCCATTTCATAGTATTCGTTATACAAATAATTAATTCACTTGAGAACTATCAGTGGTGCTAAAATCAGAGAAAGAATGGGATTTTACTTAGTCTCAAATTATTTCTCCACAAAATATTATTAATGAAACTTGAAACCTGGTGTATGAAATTCATGCACAAGGGGGAAGGGGCCCCCTTCAGCCCAGCCTATATCCTCTCTAATCCCCAACCCCTTGGGGGATGTCTGATTGTGGTTTAGGCCCAAATCCTAGGTATCAGGCCTAAATAGGCAGTCAGACACCCCTCTCACAATCCTGGACCACTGGCTCCTAATGGCACACCTGCCTGCCTGCTTGCCTGATCATCCCTAACTGCCTCTGCCTGTCGACCTGATTGCCTCCAACTGCCCCCCCACCCCATGGGTCTGGTTGCCCCCAACTGTGCCCCCTGCTAGCCTGGTCACCCCAAGCAGCCTGCTGTCAACGTCACTTAGGCTTTTATATAGATAGATGGGGTAATGGAGTAGGGGTGTACTTTATAAGGACAACAGTACCAGACAGATACCATCTTAATCAGGCAAGCAGAATCAGCATGGAAAGCCCTGGTCCCTAGAATTTGGGCCTAAATCACAATTGGACAACAGAGTGCAGGCTGGGCTGAGGTTCCCCACCCTCCTGTGTATGAAACAAATTTAGAAGAACAAAAAAATCATGTCTGTGATAACCTGGCAAAAACAAAAAAGTAACAACAAAAATTCCTGGCCTAATCATGAAAAAAATACTAGAGAAACTCAATTACACAAGTGCGCACAGGCATGCACACACACACACACACACACACACACACAAAAGCTAGCCTTTTTGCCATTGGTAAACTTTGAAAATGAATGTCAAGGGGAGATTAGGGGCCTGTCCTAGCTTGGAGGAGATCAGAGAGCTGACAAGGGTGCCAAGCTTGATCCTGGACCACATTATTTCCTTCAAAGGGCATCCATGGGCTGATTAGAGAGGCCTCCAGGCTAAGGATATATGGGAGCTCTGTATACTATTCTTTCCACAGACCTGTAAATTTGAAATCCTTTCAGTCTCTTTTATAGTTTTATATAAGATGCCTATTTTCTCCTGTTGTTCTCATCCTTCATACAATAAATATTTGTTGATATATTATAATCAGTCATTAACATCATAGTTCTAATCTAAGTGAACATCATATCCATTAGCCTGACATAAGGCATGCTGTATCTACATGACCTCCCCTTCCTGTCCTATTTTATTCAGCTCTGTACAGGCTTGTCTCTTTTCTGCACAACCATTCATGTAATAGCATCTTTGCAGATGCTGTTCTTTTAGCCTGGAACATTCCTTCCCTGCCTCTTCACATAGCTGTCTTGCCCCTGCATGTTAGTTCCTTCAGTTCTCAGGTCACATTTTACCTTTTCAGAGCTCTTCTCTAACTACCCCATCTAATTAAAACAGCCATCTTCTAACCCATGACCCCATGCAAGACTCATAGAAATTGATTGATTGTGTTTATTTACTTATTTATTCTCCTTTAAGTTCTACAGGTTCTACAAGTGCTTCTGTCTCTCTTGTTCTCAGCTATACCTTCAGAGCCTAGCAAGCAGAAGATGCTTGGCAACTATTTGTTGAATGCAAGTTTGCACCAGTGTGCTTGAAATCCCATGACCTCTATTTCACCTAATTCATCCAACTCTTTAGCACCTAATCTCAAGTTTAGTGCATGGTTGTTGAAAGAAAAAAATGAATGAATGAATGAATGAATGAATGAAAACATATAAATGAAAGAAGGTGAACCTAGACTTAAATAGAAAAAATCATTGCCATTGGTTATTGATTAATTTAAATTAATCAGTAACTAGCAATTTTAGTTATTTCATGACAAAATTTGAGAGCAAATGCTCCCCTTATTTTACTCCAGTTCTTTCATGTGAGTAATAAACTGCCCTTATTGGAGGAGAAAGAATGTAGAGAAAATATTCCTCATCATTCATTTACCTTGAAGTTCCAGCAAGCAAAAATGTCATAACTTCCAAGTTATGAAAACCTCCATGTCTTCACTTTAAAATGAGGCCAGAATGCCGAGAGTATCTGATCAGAAAGTCTGAGAATGTATTTTTTATTTTGTTCGGTACTCCTACAATGTAGAATAAATGCCCAGGGCTTAACAGAACATATTTTAACAAAAGAAAGGAAAGCAATTTTGTAAGGCATTAGAAATTCTAGATAGCTATCTTCTTCAGAATTTGAAATATTCATGCTCTTTAGAAAATATGTCAGAAGACATGTATAGTAGATTAAACAGTCACTCAATCATTATTCATTGAGAACTTACTGAGTTGAAGATGACATGCAGGCACTTGGGAGCATGCCCAACCCCAGGAATTCCTTATGCAAACTTGTGAAATGTGTGTTAGATTTGTTTGAAATGGGTTTCTGTCATGGACTAATTTGAAGACATTATTGATATGAACTGATTTCATGAATGGAACATAAGGCATCATTGTCTGATATCGATAGATAAAAATACTGACAGTTTTCCATCAAGTATTTACCTAGAAACCAAGATTCACCACAGGTGAAAGGGTCTTAAGCTCAGCATCACAGAGGTAAACTTGGTCACCTGAGCTGGTTTTTGGAGCTCACAATACAGAAGGTGGGAATGTTATAGCATTATAAACTCCCCATATTTCTGTAGGTGTTTTGTTTTATTTTATTTTATTATTATTATTATTATTATTATTATTATTATTATGATTATTATTTAATCTTCACAGTCTTTACAGCAGGGAGGCAGAACAGAAAGGGATGTCAGAAAGATCAGTGTTTGCCCTGGCTAGTTTGGTTAGGAAGATAGAGCATCTGCCCTCAGACTGAAGGATCTTGTATTCAGTTCTGGTCAAGGGCAGGTACTTCAGTTGCAGGTTCATCCCTGATCCTGGGTTGGGGTGTGTGCAAAGTCAACCAATCAATGTGTCTCTCTCACACTAATGTTCCTCTCTGTCTCTCCCTGTCCCTTTCACTCTTTCTAAAAGTCAATGAAAAAATGGAAAAATATCCGTGGGTGGGGATTCACAATACCCACCCAAAGAAAGGTTTTTAGTAAGGTTTGCTCACTGTGTAAGGAACATTTCCTGAGTTTTATCTCAAGCTGACCAGTCTACAGGTCTGGCTTAATACCATAGAGCCCTTTCAGAGCCCTCTCATTGATTCATGCTAAACAGAAAATCTCTATGTAGTAAAATGCTGATTGTATTTGGACTCATCTGGGTATTATTTTCTGAATGTTTGCCATAACTCTGAGAACCCAGCCAGGTCCTGCAAGTCAGATGGAAGGTTACACATACCAATGCTACTAGGTAGATATAGTTGCAAGTTCTCCACTGGCAAAGACAGTTGATATTACTGAACTAAAAAAAGAAAAAAGGGCAGGTGCTTGAATCCCATTCTTCATTTACATTACACCCTCTTCTATAGGTGTTTGTTAACATAAAAACAAAAAACAAACAAACAAAAACAGCAACAATGAAACCTGTAAAATAATTTTTGTGAGTTTATTTGAGCCAAACTGTCAGGAAACAGAACCTCGACAAATTGAGATAATGCTCTGGAGAATGGCGGGTTACATTTATACATTCCAATCAAAGAAAAGGGATGTAGGTGGATAACATGAAATCCATTGGTGATAGATTAGAGGCAGGAGAAAGCAAAGTGAGGAAACCCTGAGATTGAATAAAAAGTAAAATGATAGACACATACTTAGGTGGGTTCAGGAACAATTAACATAACAATGAAGGAATTGGTGGTATCTGTCCTGGAGCCCAGCACATTAGGTTGTGCCCCAAGGGCTCCAGAAAAAGGGAAGTTACAAGTTACCCAAACATTTCAAAGAATATGTAATCATAGATGCAAAAAGACAGGCTCAGTTAAAGTAAAGGTTGACCTTTTCAGTGAAGATACCCACCTTGGATATAACAATCCACTATGACTGCTTTTAGTTAAAGTTTAATTTCAGGCCATCCTTGTGGTTATTTTAGGTCTCTAAGTCTGCAAGACCTCCATGCAGGCCTCCCCTGAACTAGTCAGGCCAGCATATGGCCCCTTTCGTCTACATGGGGCTTCGATGTATGGACTTTTCAGAACTCTGTGGCTAATTCCACACAAGTACCTCAGTGTGAGGACCTCTGCTATGGAATCTGCTGAGTCATAAAAGACCTGGTTGGTTGGTGAGGGGAGCGTCAGGATCACTAATGGAGAATTCGCCTCTGATCCACTCTAAAATTGCTGAATCCAAGTATCTGAGGCAAGATCTGAGGATCCATATTTTTAAAAAACACACTCCCACGAGTCTCAGGAGTGAGCAAGTCCCAAGGGTGAAATAGGTAAAGTGAAAGATAATGAACTCAGGAGTCAGCCTGAGTTCAATAAGAATTATAGGCAAGCTGAAACTGGTTTGGCTCAGTGGTAGAGCATCAGTCTGCGGACTGAAAGGTTCCAGGTTCGATTCCGGTCAGGGGCATGTACGTTGGTTGCGGGCACATCCCCGGTAGGGGGTGTGCAAGAGGCAGCTGGTAGATGTTTCTCTCTCATCGACGTTTCTAGCTCTCTATCTCTCTCCTTTCCTCTCTGTAAAAAATTAATAAAATATATTAAAAAAAATAAAAGAATTATAGGCAAAGCTTAGGCAGTGCTTCCTATGTGCCAGGCATTGTTCCATGCACTTTGCATGTATCAGCTCTTTACTTTTACTTCTCACAGTAGTCCTATGAGCTCTATTTCACAGATGAGGGGACTGAGGCCTGGAGAAGCTGAGAACTTGCCCAAAGTATCACAGCCAGCAAATAGCACTGCTGGCATTTTATTCCAGACCATTTATTACAGAGTTGCAAGCTGTCAATCATGATGTTGCATGGCCTCTACTGGTCATTGTATGTGTGAGTACTAGCCGCAGAGTTCTGGCATCTATTTCTTCTTTCATTTACACCCAATTTGCAGAGGTTGTCAGGATTAAATGTGAAAATGATTAGTACATACTAATGATAATAATAGCTAAAATAGTGCTTGCAGTAGCCAGAAATCTCTCTGCATCCTTCTGTATTTTCTCATTTAATTCTTAATATCACTTCTCAAGGTAGATACTATTGTAACCTACTTTTAAAGATTAAGAAACTGAGGTGTGGAAAGGTCAATATGCCCAAGTTACACAGCTAGCAAGCAGTGGAACTGGGTCAGTGTGGTTCAAAGACTGTTAAAAGAACTGTATGCATTACTAAAGCAACTTTTTAAGCATCAAAGCCACAGCGGCCTAAGGGCTCAGATTGTCACTCCTCACCCCAGGCTATGTTGCCTCACAACTCCACGCATTTCATTTCCAGCCTGCAGCTGCGTGTAGCTACAGGCTGCCCCACTATCTGCATGGCACTCTCTTCATCTGTTTTCACAGCCAACTTTCACACATATTTTATCTTTAAAAAATCGGAAGAATGAGTTTGACTCTCGGTAGTGGAAGGTGGTTGTATGAGCTTTAAATGAGACACTGGAGCTGATGCTGGACTTGGAGAGATGCAGGGGCCTGAGGGTACAGCGACACGTGTCTGAGTTTGCTTCATTTTGTGAAATGTGAAATCACTCCTTCACACCAACAGCAGGGATATTCTTGGTGGGTGGTTTATTTTTTAAGTTAAAGGGGAAGTGCACTGTATTTGGAACTTAACACACACCTCTTTCATTTCATCCCAAGCTAGAGACCAGCCACGACTTACCCAGGGCCAGGGTGGGGGGTCAGGAGTCCTGCCCCACTGACCTGCAGTGGCCACCACAGGTCTCTGCTACAGTGTCCGCATCTGTAAAATGAGCTATTTGAACTCCGTTGATTACTGAGGCCTGTGGCTGCAGGAAAGGTCATAATTCACCTAAGATCCCAAATTACCTGAGCTCTCCAACTTCATGTGTGCATCTAACTTACATTTTATTCACTACATTACTATTCTCAGAAATTTATTTCTATTCAATAAATTAATTAAGAATTAAAAAGTAGTTTTTCATATGTATTTAATTTTAGATAATATATATTGGAAAATACACTGAGTGGCCAGATTATTGTGATCTCTGAACGCATAATAATCTGGCCACTCAGTGTATATCTTATATAATAAAAGGTTAATATGCAAATTATCCCCTCTACCAGGAGTTCGACCAGAAGGCAGGCTGGCCAACCTCCTATGTCCCCTCCCCCTGGCCAAGGCTGGCTGGACCCCACCCATGCACACAAATTCATGCACCAGGCCTCTAATATATATATATATATATATATATATATATATATATATATATATATCTGAGTGGCCGGATTATTATGCATTCAGAGATCATGGTAATCTGGCCACTCAGTGTATATGTTTAATTAAATCCACAAAATATCATTACACATATTATATATGTTATTCCTGTAATATTTTGTTCAGTTAATTGTGATTTTTGTTGAAATGATCTTATCAAAGCTTTTCTGGGAAACTTTGAATCAGGTAATATATTACATTTATTTTAGAATAAATTGTTACTCCCCCTTAATGGGAACTTGACTAGAAATTAAGTTGCTGGAAGCATGATTTTTATCTTTTTCTTATGAGTTAACTTTCTGCATACATTTGTCATATGGTCATGCCTTTGGTTCACTGGAGGAATTTAATGATTAAAACTAAGTGAGCAATCATTTCTGCTTTCATTCCTGTCTTTTCAGATTTTTTTTTCTTTCATGTCAGCTTCCTGATGGAGATGGTGCTTTAGCACTGTACACATTGATAATGCCCAAGCACTTCTGTCTTTGAGATTTAAAACCTTATACAACCTCGAAGACCCCAGATCCAGTTGTGCCTGCACATGCACTAGGAGTTATTAAGGAGGCAGCCTTCTGAAAATAGAGTATGATGAACGCTCACCTACAGATATGCTTTAGCTTTTCAGAAATTCAGATCAAACGTTTTGTCCTGATCCCTTTCATCTAATGAAGGTAGAAAAACATGCAAACAGTGCCTTAAAAATGGCTGGGGATGTAGAACTGGGATCACTGTTGTCAGGAGAATGAGCTTTATCTTTCTTAAAATGGTCACCTCAGATGTGAAGAGTAAGAAAGCCTTGCTGGAAGGTAATACAGTCAGGAGTATCCAGGTAACACCATGTGGCTGGTAGCACTTTTGTCTTCAGACTATTGGTGACAGGGGACAGTGTTTCAGTAAGAGTTCAACCCCAGAAGCAGGACTCTAGGCCAGATATATACATATATGGACTCATTACAGCTGTGACCTGTGCATTTGGGGAGACTGGGTGTGGAGTCTCCCAAAGCTCTTGCTTGCATTTCTGTTGCTGGAGCTGTTATCTTCAGATAGGAAGTTGGGATTGAGTGAGGTAAGACTGATGTAAACTGAGGGGCCATGAAGACAAGCTGGAACCTACAGGGATGGGCAGACACCCTCATCAATTCTGCCCACAATGAGTTGGACACTTGAAACTGAGCACACACCTGTCCCAAGAGTCGGTGAGGGAGGAACCAGGGAAATGAATCATTAGCTGACCCAGCTGTTGCGGCTTCACTTTCTCCTCCAAACCCCACACAAGGTCTCTGTGACCCTCTCTGACCACATACTCAAGAGAAAAGGATTCTGGGAAACGTAGTTTGGGCTTGTCATGTTGGCCAAACAAGCATCCTACTGCTCAATTTTATATTGAGAAATTTCCAAGAAGCTCAAACATTAAAAATGCGGGGGCCTGAAGCTGAGGGAATTTCCCTTTTCCATGTCCTGCACAGAGAGATGAACGAACTGGTTCTAAGTGGAGGTGGCCAGGAATTGAGAAATATCAGAAATAAAGAGAGAAGACACAGAGATAGATTTCAAGCTGGGAGCTGGGAGGGCCGCCGAACTCCTCTGCTGGAGAGACAGACGACGATTACCTCCTGACCGACGCAGCACATCTGTTTATATTCCAATTCAACAAGGTGTTTCACAGAAAAACAAGGAGTCTGGGAGAGCCCAGGTTCCACCCACTCCTTCCTTCTGGACAAACACAAGCCAGGAACTAAGAACATCTCCGCACTCCCAGGGCAGGAGTGCAACTGACATGATTCTGCCAATATCCAAGGCCCAGTCAGTAACAATCTAAAGAATATCCAGGTGTCTTCCCATTTGGCCCTCTACAAAATCAACTTGAGATAAGGCATACATTTCCTTTAATAAAGTCAATTTTGTTTCTCCTAACCTCAAAAATAGTACAACTATCTATCCTCACACCATTTAATTAGAACAAGATAAAGTCCTAATAAATTATATCACTGGATAGTGTCATTGTCTAGCTTACGTTGTTAAGAGGAGCGCCATTTTTCTATATACTCAGGTCAAATGCCTCTGAGCCCTCTTTCACTCACTGACTTGGAGAAGCTCGCTGTTCCTTGAGGTCTCACTCCCAGGGACTAGGGCCTGGTCATGTAATAGCGATCACAGAATGGAAGGGCAGGCTTCATTCTCCACAGCTGCTCCAACGCTTCTCTGTCCAAGGTCAGCATCTATTGTAAGGAGATAAAAGGGACCACACGTGGCACCCTCTCCTCTCAACTACCCTCAGGTTCCTGATAGCAAGGTTGGGAGGGGACCGGCAGAACTCACCCACTATCTGTCCAGACATGAGAACTGGTGGCTGTGCTGGGTGGGGACATCAGCCTCAATCCCTTTTTCATCACTGTAAGCTCCCTTCAGGCACTGAGTTGTCTCCTGCGAGCAGCCCTGGTCATTGCTCAGGTCCTTCAGACACAGCTCAAAACATGGACACTCCATGGGAAGGAGTCCTGACCATTGCCCTTTCACCCCCAGAAATTGGGGCTCCATATGTAAGTGTGTCCACTTTCATCCAAACTGTAAGGTGGGGAAACAATCTCACCCCAAGATAAATGGACACTATTTCTAAAAATGGAAACAAGCAAGTAATTTTAAGTTAAAGTTCTCTTATTTACACACATACTCACACACACACATACACACATACATTCATGAATGCATAAATAATTACATACACATAATTATGAATATACACTTGCATATATACATACTTATATATACACACATACATGCTAATTAAAGTTCCACTTCACTGGCCATTGCGCTTTAATTCATGCCAGGAAAAGAACAAAAGCATCACTTGAGAAGGATATTTTGTTAGTAATTTTAGCTGAGTGTTTTGTACTTAAGGTTACTGCAAGCAAGAAAGATGGCAGTGGGATGAAAATTACTCATTGCATGCGTGAATTATAACATACCTTTCTGTTAGCACGTATATAACACTCCCTCACCTACCACTGTTGAATCTGTCACTTAACCTGGCAACAACAGATAGAGAAAAGTATCACCCAGGGAAGGCTCTCTTGGTGTGAATCCTGATTCATTCCGGGGAAATTAAAGGTCATAAATTGTTAACATACCATGTTTCCCTGAAAATAAGACATTCTCCGAAAATAAGACCTAGCGCATGGAAAGATAAGACATCCCCTGAAAATAAGACCTAGTGCAACTTTGGGAGAAAAAATTAATATAAGACACTGTCTTATTTTCGGGGAAACAAGGGTAGTACTAGGCTGCACTAAAGATTTGAAAGATGGAAGAATAATGATTAAATCATTAGTGTATTGTCATAGGAAAGACATGAAAGCATCTTGTAGAATTAGAATTCAGATGACATGGAGAAGATAGACATTGAATGAAGAAAATTGAAGTAAGATTTCTCCTTGGGCCGAAGCTGGTTTGGCTCAGTGGTAGAGCGTCGGTCTGTGGACTGAAGGATCCCGGGTTCGATTCTGGTCAGGGGCATGTATATTGGTTGCGAGCACATCCCCGGTAGGGGGTGTGCAAGAGGCGGCTGGTCGATGTTTCTCTCTCATCGATGTTTCTAGCTCTCTATCCCTCTCTCCTCCTCTCTGTAAAAAAATCAATAAATATATTTAAAAAAAAAAAAAAAGATTTCTCCATGGAAAAATCCTTACTCATTTTGGGAGCTATTCCTAGCACATAAAGAATTAACATAGCCTCTCAGGAAAGCGGAGAAGAATAGTTTCTTTTAATTTCAAGTTTGTCCATTCAAGTGACAGAAAACAGGAGATCTGATTATCAAAATTACTACAGTCTTCTCTCTCCTCTTATTTTACAGGCTGTGTGGAGACTGCAGGGCAATCTTTTTTGCATTTAAATTTTTCCTATTTTTGATCAAATCATGTTTTATAGCAGTTCATATCCAATTTGATTCCTTTTATCTTCTTATGTTTCAGCAAAAAATATTTGTAGCAACTTAATATCTTGAAAATAAGTTCAGAAAGTGTTGCTGTAACTCAGAAGTAGTTATTGTATTTTTTAGCAGTTTAATTTACTACCTTTGAGACCACTGAAGAAGAATTCTCCCAGCACTTACAAATACAGTGTTTGTATCATCATTGACAACTCAAGAAGGAAAAAATGGTGAAAGCAAACATTTTTTTTTGTTTTGTTTTGTTTGTGTTTTTTTTTTTAAAATATATTTTTATTGATTTCAGGGAGGAAGGGAGAGAAAGAGAGAGATAGAAACATCAGTGATGAGAGAGAATCATTGATTGACTGACTTCTGAAACTCCTTCCCCACATACTGGGGATTGAGCCATCAACCTGGGCATGTGCCCTTGACCGAAATCAAACTTAGGACCCTTTAGTCCTCAGGCCAATGCTCTATCTACTGAGATAAACTGGCCAGGGCAGAAGTGATTTAATATACCAGAATTATAATCAAATGATTATGACTATTCTTCACACACATTTGTGAACATTTATTTGAAATTGTAATTGAATTTAGGAGAAAGCTAACAAGTTTCCCTTGTTTGTTTAAGTAAAACTATCACTGGTAAATCATAGCTTTTTAAGCTATAATTCTTCAGTAATCTTTGGATCTTGAGACCATAATAATCTATACCATAATGGTTCTGAGATATAATAAATTATTATGTTTGGGAGATTCAATAGTCAGAATGAATAGATCCAGAGACATAGAAACACCAAACAATCAGTCAGTCTTCAAAGGTAAGGTAGGGGAAGGTGATGTATAAGATATCAACCAAAGGACTTTTATGCATGCATATGAGCATAACTAATGGACACAGACATAAGGGGGGTGAGGGCATATACTGGGGTTTGGGGGTGACCAATAGGGAAAAAGGAATACATATGTAATATTTTAAACAATAAAGAATTTTAAAATATAAATAAATAAAACACTCTAAAAACATAGAGTGATTCACCAGTGAGAGAGAAAAACCAAATCAAAATGATGACTTTGGTTAGTGAACACCAATGACTCCAGGAACTTGCAGCTAAGAGTAGCAAGATGTTGGAGTGAGTTGTGGAGACATCCTCCTTCATCCCCCAAACTACAGCATTTAGTAGTAAGAGGTTTTTTATTTTATCCACTAGAAACAGGATGTGGTAAGGAACATAGTACTTGGCTGTGAACATATGTGCAGTCAACAAAATGCACAAAGTGCATCTGTTTCCCAAGGTGAACAAATTTTCATTAAGATCTTACTCTGTACCAGATACTAGGCAAGGGGAATCCAAGGAAGATGGTGGTGTTTACATGATTCATGGTGAAGACAGATGTGTAAATGATGAGCTGCAATGTTCTGCAGGAACATGGTGAGGATGGACCATGATGAGTGACAGGATGTCCTCTCGTCACTGAGGAAAGGCACCTAACTCATAACAGGAGTTCAAGCAAAGCTCCCAGGAGGAAAGGATGTCAACACTGAGACCTTAAAGAAGAAGGGGAGGTAGATGGCAAGGGAGGTCTGTTCCAGACATAAGGAATTACAAGAGATGAAAGAAAGCCCAATGCATTGGAAGAAGTGGACAATATTTATGGCGAAGGCTTAAGCAGTGAGGGTGAGAAATGGTGCAATAATTCAACCAGGGAGGTCCATGGTGACAGGAAAACAAAGAACCTTTTAAGCCATTCAAATGAAGTTTGGGCTTCATTGAGGAGTTTAAGCAATAAGAAGAATCAAGAACAATTAATATCTATATAGTACTTACATAGTATGCTTTTCATGCATTAACTCATGCAATCTGATAACAACCCATGAGGTAGGTATCATTATTAGTATCTCCATTTTACAGAGAAGAAAACTGATGTATGGAGGGTTAAGTACATTTCTTAAGGTCACAAATGATGGAATCTGGCTCCACAGTCCATGCCTTAAACCCTATCCCATTCTAGGAATAGGAAGAGTCAGTGCAGATTTTAATTTTTGAATATTTACTTCCTTTTAAAGCATGGAGCTGGGTTGGAGGGATGGATAATAAAAAAGTTGGAATCCTTTTAGAAAACTCATGGTTGAATCCTGAGACTAGATGCTAGAGATTGTACAATATTAGCAGCAAAGCAATGGAAAAAAAAAAGAATGAATATTTGAGAAATATGTAGGATGTGGAGACAGTGTGTCCTGGTGATTAACTGGCTGTATAAAATGAATAGTCAAATGTGGTATCTGGTTGGCCACTGGAGGCTGGTGGTGACCTTCAATGAAAAGTAGAACAGAAAGGATAGAACTGTCCTTCCTTCCTTCCTTCCTTCCTTCCTTCCTTCCTTCCTTCCTTCCTTCCTTCCTTCCTTCCCTATTACTTTCCTTAGTTTATTTTTATATTTTCTTCATCAATTTATACTATTTGATCTGCAGAGAGGTGACTGAGTTCAGTTCGGGGCTTATTGAATTCTAGACATCAGTGACATAGTCGGACGGAAGAATTGAAGCACAAAGGAGACACATGGGCTGGGAGTGGGATTTGAAAAGCACCACTTATTTTCTAACTTAGCCCATGGACCTGAATGAGATCATCTGGGGAGAGTAGAAGGAGGGAAAACAGAAACTAGACAGGAATCTACGTTCCACAGCCCAGTGTGGAAAACTGAAGTACAACATGGTGCTCCATGATTCACAGCTTCTATTTTATCAGCATTGAACTGACATTGAGAAGAAAAATCCAAGGTGACACATCATAGGGCTAACTGAACCTAACAACTTTAGCCTCTTCCTATATACAATATTTTATTCTCCTTTCCATGTTTAAGAAGAATATTTTTGTGAGGAGGAATAAAAGATTAACAGGTTACTAATATCTAATAAATCTTAAACTTCTGAGAGAATAGCAATAAGTGAGTTGTTATATAACAGAACATGTGGCTAACTGTGCACATACATAGAGTATGGGGTCAAATAAGCCAGTTAGAGAAAGATAACTACCACATGATCTCACCCATATGTGGAATCTAATGAACCAAATAAAATGATGATCAAAAATAGGCCCTAAGTCACAGAAGCATAAACAAACTCTTGAAACTCAGAGGGAAGGCAGGGGAGGGTGTGTAGGAAAAGATCAAACCAAAGAACTGGTGTGCATAATTCCTGGACACTGACAATAGGGTGATGAGAGCCTGAGGGGGGGGGGGGGAAGCGGGCTGGAAGAAGTTAATGGGAGGGGAGGGGAGGACCTAAGTAGTACTTTCAACAATAAAGATGATAAATAAATAAATAAATAAATAAATAAGCAAACAACAAGTGCATGTAGATCAATGTCTGGCATATTGTGTTTTGCATGACATAAATATTAACTATTAAAAAATTACTTCAGCTGAACCTGGTTTTGCTCAATGGATAGAGTGTCAGCCTGCAGACTGAAAGGTCCCAGGTTTGATTCGTCAAGGGCATGTACCTTGGTTGCGAGCACATTCCTAATGGAGGGTGTGCAGGAGGCAGCTGTTTCTCTCTCATGGATGTTTCTAACTCTCTCTCCCTTTTCCTTCCTCCCTGTAAAAAAAATTAATAACATATATTTTAAAAAATGACTTCAGCTCGAATCCCAATGTCAACTCTTAGCATCTGAGTGACTGCACAGGTAATATGACCTCCCTGAGCCACAGTTAATCTATGAACTGGAATGGGAATACCTACTCCTAGTTCCAACATAAGGATGAAGCAGGTAATATCTGTAAAATGCTCAGTGATTCATGATTGTTTGTTGGTTTCCTTTATTTCTTTTTGTTTTAGTGTTACCAATATTTTATTAATTCTACCTTTCCTCATATTTTAATAGAATTTTCCTGTCATTATTCAGGGAAAATCAAGTACCTATCCTCTAGGAATGCCACAAGGAGTTGTTTAGGGTCCTAGTTTGAACCCAGAAAACCAATAAATGTGTAATTGCCTGGCCTTATAAAGAAAAGAATCACCTTTATCACTTTGGATGTGGGATTTAGGGAAAACAATGCTTGGTACTCTTTTGGAAAGAGGGAGGCATGCAGGAAAGGGCTGCCCAGTGACTAAGGTTAGCCGGCCAACAGACAATACAGTCTTCAAGGTTCGCCTCAGGTGTTGACATTTAAGAAGGAGGGAAAACACTCAGACAGTTTTATAAAACATCTCTCAATATTTGATTTTGAACATGCAATGTACTAGTCTATTTCAGGTTCAAGAGGGTGAAACAAAGGAATCTGGTATCTTAAAAAAGCTTTTGCCACAAAGATATCGCATTCGCCAACAGTCTCTCATTGAGTACAGAGAACACAGAACCTCATGAATTTATAAAATTAACCCTCTGTTTCTCAAAGAGTTAAGAACACATCTCCCCTTCATTCCATAGCCACAGGCCTTGGAAAACAACAATCTATACATATTTAATACACTCCTATCTTGGATTAGCTCACTTAGTTTGTAGCATTTAATCACAAATGGGTTTTTGGGGCCAGCTCTGAGTCATTGATTCACTCTCTATATTGCCTAGTGGTTAAGGGCCTCAGTTTCCCCTTTTGCAAAATGAAGGGGTGGGGTGGCCAATATTTCAAATGCACAGGATTATTGGACAATGAAGTGCTGAGGTTATCACATGGACCTTAGTGTCACTATGATAAATACAATTTAAAAAAATATTTTGGCACATTTAGGGGTAAACTTTGTTTATAAAATTTTATTTAGGTGAATAAACTTAATCATGTAATATTCTTTGAGTAAATATTTCCTCAGAATATTCTGTTAATTTATATCAAATAATATTTCTGTGGAATCCATCATTGCTCTAAATCTGTACATTTAACCTTCCTGGGAGAACAGAGAAATATAGAATAAATGGAATGAACACTCACAGCAGGTTGCTCTATATTTCCATGCCAAACATGAATGGGAATGATAACTAACCTTGGATGTAGCAGAATACATGAATTCTAAAGACATCTGAAATCCAGGATTAACTATAAAACGAAAGTATGCCTGCATCCTCTTTAGGGACAGCTCTGCTGAATTTCAGGTTGTCCATAAAATGTTCTCTTTGGAATTAAATAATAATGCTTTCAGTATTTTCCTATCCATTTTTAGATGCAAATTTCACAGAGTGAAATACAAAAATCTTAAGTGTATAATTCTAAGAGGTTCTGGACTCATTTCTAACATGTAGGGGTGAGGAGGCCCCAGCCTTACCCCCAACCCCACTCCCACACTGACCTGCAACAATTCTCTGGACATCAGCTGGATATCCTATGATTCAACTCACTACCCAGAGATAGCATCAGATCCCTGATTATGGGCTCAGTCCTACAAGACTGTCCCCACCACACTTCAAACACCGATGGAAACTCCAGTTTATTATATGCTTCTGACCAACTAGCTGAACATTAGAGATTCCAATGATTCCACTATGACTTTTCTAGAGTGGCTCACAGAAACCAGAGAAATAGTTTACTAGATCACCAGAGAAAGGGGATGGGGGGGGGCAGCCAAAGGAGAAACGCACAGGAAAATATGTGGAATGTGCATGTTTTCACATGGCGCACCCCATTCTTCCTAAATCTCCATGTGTTCACCAACCTGAAAGCTCTCTGAAGCCCATGCTTTGGGATTTTGTGGAGGCTTCACTATATAGGCCTGACTGATGAACTCTGTGGCCACAGTGACTGAATCAACGCCTAGCCCCTCCCCGCTCCCCAGAGGTCTAATCACAGGCGTGGTTCTATTAATTGGGGGGAGGGGTAGAATAAGTTTTTGATACATGTTACCTATTATTCTGTTATGATTGAATTGAAAATCCCTTATCCACTCTTCTGTATGGAATACAATGTTTATAATTGAATTGACAAACATTTTATAATAAAAGTAACAGTATCAGAAGGAACAGGTGCTATTTATGGCAAATTACTGTGTGCTTATACACATTCTCTAGTCCAATACTGATATCAGCCCAGGAGGTAAGTCTTATTAAGTTCTCTGTAGAGAGGAGAACCCAGAGACTTCATTCAGAGAGAATAGACATGTTGCTTAAGAAAGATAGCTTGGAAATGGAATTGTCTAAATCTGAGTTGTCTTAGTCCCCCAAACATACTTACATGTTTTAACACTATACAATGCTATTGTTTATTATCTTTATCACCAAAGGTCTTTGCATTTCTCTCCTGCTAAACTCTGCAGTGAAGATTATTTAGCAAATTTTAATGGATACCAACATAAGACTATGTTGACTTATGGCCTTTTTCCAAAATATGATCTTTGAATTTTTGCTGTCTCCTGCACTATGAGTACATTAAGTCTGTTCAGACACAGATTTTGCAGCAAAACGTCTGCCCAAATTCCGACTTTGACAGCACAACTTTCATTTTTCATTTCTAAGCCTTGACTTAAAGATAACATGAAATATGTATGGGCACTTTACTCAACTTAGCCATGACTCTGTATAAGTAGATGTGTTCTACTGAAATACATTGTTTCACTCTGATAGATACCAAATCTATACACAAGCTGCAACCTCACTTTTATCCCACCTTCTTGTTCATAAAATGCTCAAATGTATTGTCAAAAACCATGATTTATTTCAAAGGGTTTTAAAACATTGTCATCTAATCCTATATAATACAAGCATAATATGCTAAGTGTCTGATGCCTATCATGTACACTGACCACCAGAGGGTAGACGCTCCAACCAGTAGGTTAGCTTGCTGCTGGGTTCTGGCCAATGGGGATTGGGTGAGAGGGCCTGATACACCCCAGAGCCCTCCTGCCAGTCCCTCCTTGGCCAGCTAGACCCCATCAGCCCTAATCAGGACTGGGCGAGAGAGCCCCAATTGGCCCTGGTCACAAATTCATGCAACAGGCCTCTAGTTGAGAATAATATGAAAGGACATTTCATCTATGAGCTACAGATCACTGAAAATCAGCAGGTAAATGGTGTAGCTAAGTAATTTGTTAAATACTTACTGAGAAACTGTTTTTTCCTTTTTCTCAACTTACCAAATATTTGGCGGTTGCCTACTATGTGTAAAAACCTGGCCCCGCATAGGGAAAAACTGAGGATAAGTTCAATATGGTCCTGGCATTCTCCCCAATAGCTTAGATCCTGCAAGTACCATATGCAAAACTCTGCTGTGACAGTGTGTAAGGTTGATGGTGGTGATGGTGGTTAATAATGTTAACATTATTAACGTTAACATGATTATTAGGCTTCAGACTCTGAGTTAAGAGCATAGCTTAGGAAATAACTTACCCAAGGCCTTGCTCCTTTACAGGACAGAGCTGAGGTGAAGCATCAGATTCAGATCTGCCCTCTAAACCGTGCTTTACAACCTCCACCAGGATACACAGGCGAGCCAGGCTGGCCAATGAATGGGAATAAATTAGACATACTTTTTGTCGTTTGCCCCTTTTTAAAAAAATATATTTTATTGATATTTTACAGAGAGGAAGAAAGAGGGATAGAAAGTTAGAAACATAGATGAGAGAGAATCATGGATCTGATGCCTCTTGCACACCCCCTACTGGGGATGTGCACGCAACCAAGGTACATACCCTTGACCGGAATCAAACCTGGGTCCTTCCAGTCAGCAGGCTGACACTCCATCCACTGAGCCAAACTGGTTTCAGCTGTCCTTTTTTTACTTAATATTTCATGAACACCTAACCATATTGATAAACATTAAATTCTCACATTTAAATAGCTGAACAGTATTCTATTTTATGAATGCAGCATCGTTTGTGTTGGAAATTTCAGTTATTTGCTAGGTGGCAGGCAGTGTTCTAAGGGCCAGGTTATGGTCTGAATCAAACAGACAAGCTGCCTGCCCACCAGGTGCTCACGTTTTAGTGAGAAAGTGTTTCCAGCCCATGTTTCTTACTAAGGCCGCTGCACTGATTCTCAACTGGGTGGCTCACAAAGGCACTTACAGCACAGTCTCCCTGTATAGCAGCTGTAACATGTGGAGTCACTTTGCTAAGATCTCTGTTCCCCATTACTAACTTTGTCAACCTTTTGAGGTCCAGAGGCTGCCAGTTAGAACTTGCTCCTTAACCAAAAGCAAGATTATTAAATAATAAAATTGCAGGCACCAAAGAATCCACAAGGGAAGATGAGCAGACAGAGGGATGGATGGGGTCTCCAGTTCTGAGTCCTCATCTTTTAATTTCCCTTTAGTTCCCTGGACTGTGACCCTCATCGGGACTCTGTTCAACGACTATGGTGGGCTAAGTCTAGTTTCACTACAGGAAAACTAACTCAAGTCCTTTTTCTCCTTATTGTTGTGGCTTTTGGAAAAATTTCTTCAGGAAAGGACAAGTATTGATCTGACTAAAAAAAAAAAAATCAATGTTTTACATTTATATTTTATAAAGAAAAGTAAGTTATTTTACATATACTTTGAAAATTTATTTTGTTTGACTTTGAAAAGGGATAGATAACTTACAGGGTACAGAGTGAAAATGACACGGGTGGCCATCTATCTGCATGTATATCTTATGACCATGAATTTGATATCTGAAGTGAAAGTATATCTATTTCATACATGGCTTGGTAGACTTTTATACCCAAATTCCAGCCTAAAAATTCCTTTTTGCATGGTAAAAAGAAAACATTAATATAAACAAAACAAAATTTTATTACAATTTCAAAATTTAAACCTTAGAGAAATTAATCATTTCTGTTGATTTTTCCTTCACAGCTGATAATTTTTTAATTGGCTTTATTGACTTTAAAACACATGTGTCAAACACAAGGCCCGCGGGCCAAATCCGTCCCGCCAGGCCTTGCAATGTGGCCCGCACCGCGCTGTCATCACTGCACTCCGCTGCATTTCCATCACAATGACAGTTTATGACTGTTCAGTAAACCATTCGGCCCGCGATTTAGGCTGGATTTTAGATTTTGGCCCCTTCTCTGATTGAGTTCGACACCCCTACTTTAAAACATTTTATCACACACAACATAGACATGTGTGAGCTGTTAAAGGTGATTATTATGAAACTAGAGTCCCCCAAATTTGTGCTCTTGGGGAGTCCCTCAGTCTGACCTGCACCATCTCCCAGGCCGGGAGCCCTCAGGGATCAGGGGGCGGTATCCAACTGACAGGGAGTGGGTCTAAGCCAGCATTTGGGCATCCTTGGTGCTTTCATGGAGGTGGGAGAGACTCCCACCACTATCGCTGCACTTGCCAGGTAGGAGCCTGGCTCCTAGCTGAGCAGAGCTCCTCCTGTGGGAATGCACTGACCACCAGGGTGCAGCTCCTGCCCCCATGTAGTCAGTGTATGTCATAGCAACTGGTTGGTCCACTGTTCAGTCGATTTGTATATCAGCCTTTTATTATTATATATAGGATAGGAACTTGCCTTAAAAATTTAATAATGGGCTATATTTGAGAAGGGAAGAACTGCTACATTATGTTCTTTTATGTTTCATAAAATACATTTTTAAATGATAAATGATCCCACTTATTATGGGCTTGAATATATAGGCTTTATAAAAATGCAGACAGAGAATTCCACCATCTTATTGGGTGAAACAGTCATGTAATACTATCTATTTTCCTCTTCACTTTGTGCAGTAAAATCATTGTGATGAATTCCTTGATTTCAGAGAGAGGAAGGGAGAGGGAAAGAGAGATAGAAACATCAACGATGAGAGAGAATCATCAATTGGCTGCTTCCTGTATGCTCCCACTGGGGGTCAAGCCTGCAATTCAGGCATGTGTACTGATCTGAAATTGAATTGTAATCTCCTGGCTCATGGGTCAGTGGTCAACCACTGAGCCACACTGGCTGGGCTTTGATGGATTCTTATACGCAACAAACAACATTACAGTATTTCTGATTTTTCAAACTCAAAATATATATTGTGTGCAATGAAGATTTCTAATATTCAACTATAGTAAATAAATTCAATTTTTTAGAAAAACAGAAAAATTTATACAGTGCATTTATAGCTAATTAAATGTTAGATGCTTATCTTCAAAATTTAAATATATTTCAAATATTTGCACTTGACACAATGCTTGGTCTTATGGACTACTAAAGGCCCAATGCATGACATTCTTACACTGGGTGGTTGGGATCGTCCCTCAGCCCAGGCTGCACCATCTTGCAGTTCAGGATCCCTTGGGGGATGTCCACCTGCCATGGAGGAGGAGAGAGAGGCTCCTGCCACTGCTGCTGCACTCACCAGCTGTGAGCCTGGCTTCTGGCTGAGCAGTGCTCCCCCTGTGGGAGCACACTGACTACCAGAGGGAAGATCCTGCATTGAGCATCTGCCCTCTAGTGGTCAGTGTGCATCACTGGTCATTTTGCCATTCGGTTCTTTTGCATATTAGTCTTTTATTATATAGGATGATCTTGGCAATTTATTTATATTCTCTAAGAATAAATTTTCCAATGTGCAAGAATATAAAATAGGAAATGTAATGTCAATTTGTCAAGTTTATTACAAGTTTACATAAACTAGAAAATGTGAAATGGCTTAGCACAGTGACTTGTATAGAGGGGTGCAAAGATATTAATAACACATTTTTAAAAAGAAGTCATAGATTGTTTGAGTTAAAGTTACATATGTGAACAATAATTAATCTTGGAAATAATTTGTTGAGCCCTAAGAAGGACAAAGCAGGGAGAGAATAAGATTGGAGAAAACAACCCAATCACATGAATGGAGTATCATTTGAGGATGTTGTGGATGTGGGTAATGAAGTGGGTTGGTAGGGTCCATAAGTACTGTATTATTCTTTGGCATTGGTTGCATACTTGTATTAAATAATATAGAAACTAAGTATAAAATTGAGCCTAATCCCAATTTAGTGATCATCAGAAAATGTGTTTGATATTGGGCATTTTTTATATCTTTGTTTCCATACTGTACAAACCTTGTTCACTCTGTGTATTTCTGTAGCACCAGTGGATGAAGCTTGGGATATCTTCATATATTGCTCTCTATGTGTATTTACACTGATTTTCTTATATCCAACAAGATGCTTTTTTACGCTGACCACCATTTTAAAATCCCCTTCACTAATCTCTGTAACCATGAGCTTATCTATTAGTTTACCTTTGGTAGATCCACATCCAGAAGAAACAGTATGTATATTTAATATAGCTAGAGAGAACAGTGAGATTTGTTGTCAGTTGCCCAACTATTGATTAGGTATTTCTGGCATTCCAAGATCATAAGTCATCTCCGATTTACATATACTTAAAACATTTACTAGACCTTTGTCATGAGTTTCAGAAAGGAATGCTTTGGGTTTGCAACATTACTGGTTTAAAAAGCTAGATTTTTGCACAATTTAAGTATTCTATCTAATAAAAGAGTAACATGCAAATTAACCATCACTCTGCTACACCACAAGCCATACCCACTAACCATGCCTACTAGCCAATCAGTAATGAGTATGCAAATTAACCCCAACCAAGATGGCTGCAGCCACTGAGCTCAGAAGGGAGGCTTGGATTTCCACAGCAATGGAGGAAGCCAAGCTTTCCGCACACCCTGGCCAGCCTAGGCCTCCATTTAAGGCTACAAAGTTTCAATGATAGAAGTTAAATAAATGCCAACAGAAATGACAGCAGCCAGGGAGCTAGAGAGAGCAGGAGGCTAGGGTTTCCCCCAGCGATGGAGGAAGCCAAGCTTTCCATACATCCTGGTTGGTCCAGGCCTCCACTTAAGGCTACAAACTTTCAATTATTGAAAATACATAAGTCCTGGAAGAAAAAATGGCTGCCGCTTTGGAGGGAGCAGAAGGCTTGGCTCTGCTCCAGGCTACAAAGTTTCAATTGTAGAAGATAAATAAACCCCAGATACCAGGACCTCCAGTTGGGTCTCCAGGGGGTGTAGTCAGTCTGTAAACCACCACAGGCCCCTCACCCAAACCACCCCACCCCAAGAAAACCCCACCCTGTTTCTCACCCTTCAGGAAAACCAGCCAGCCCTCATCTGTGCACCGGGCCTCCATTCTATCTAATAAAAGAGTAATATGCAGATTGATCATCACTCCAACACACAAGATGGCTGTCCCCATGTGGTCAAAGACCCTGCTCCCATGTGGACACAAGATGGCCACCACAAGATGACCAGCAGGGGAGGGCAGTTGGGAGGGACCAGGCCTGCAATGGAGGGCAGTTGGGGACGATCAAGCCTGCAGGGGAGGAAAGTTAGGGGTGACCAGGCTGGCAGAGGAGGGAAGTTGGGGGCAAACAGGGTGGCCAGGGAGTAGTTAGACATCAATTAGGCTGGCAGGGGAGTGGTTAGGGGGTGATCAGGCTGGTAGGAAGAAGTGATCAGGGGCAATTAGGAAGGCAGGCAGGTGAGCAGATGGGAGCCAGCAGTCATGGATTGAGAGAGGGATGTCCCAGATTGGAGAGGGTGCAAGCTGGGCTGAGGGACACCACCCTCCCAGCCCTCATGCAGGAATTTTCTGCATCAGGCCTTTAGTAATGGTCATAATATAAGAAAGGCTTGACTTCAATGTAGTGTCTCTAATCTGTATTATATTTTCTAAACAGAATCTTAAATAAACATTTTACCAATTGACAGTCAGTAACTATGCTTTCTAATTTGAAAGTGAATTTTAATTTAACCTTTGTGTTGTTAAAGAAAAGCAGTGCTATTCACTCAATAATTAGATCTAATGATTTAAGAATTTAAATGCTGCCTTGGTACCAAACATTTCAAATTGTGTATATTCACAACTATAAATGGGTTCCTTACATGATAAGTACAAGCTCTATTTTATCAGCTTGTGACATACACTCATGTAAGCAGGAAAATTTAGAAGCCCAGTTGCTGATAGTTGCTGACATTTAAAAGTAAAATTTAAAACCCAAGGTAAAATAATGTGATTTCTATTCTGATTTCTGAACTGCATATTACATTGGCTTTTGTCATATCAGAGATTGACTACATTGTTTTATATTTATCTTAATCAGCAGCAGCATTAAATATGTACCAATAATTATGATACCAAAAGCACAAGCAACAAAAATAAAATCAGGTGAGTGTGACTATATCAAACCAAAAGCTTATGCACAGCACAGGAGAAACAATCAACCACAGAATGAGGAAAAATATTTGCAAAATATATGTCTGATAAAGGATTAATAGTCAAAATATATGAGGAACTCCTACAATTCAATAACAAAACAATCAAATAGCCTTTAAAAATGGACAAAGGACTTGATGAATATTTCTCCAAAGAATAAATACAAATGGGCAGCAGGTACATGCTCAACCTTCTTAATCATTGGATGAATACAAATCAATAGGAAAACAAAACATTACCTTACACTGTTAGAATGGCTACTCTCAAAGCAAACCAAAGCATAACACATGTTGGTGAGAATGTGGAGAAATTAGAACTTTTGTGCACTGTTGGTGGAAATGTAAATGAAAAACAATATGATGGCTCCTCAAAAAAAAATTAACAATAGAATTACCATATGATCCAGTAATCCTGCTTCTTGATATATAATTACAAGAACTTAAATCAGGATCTCAAAAAAGTACTCATTCCCATGTTTATTGCAGTATTGCTCACAACAACCAAGATACAGAGACCACCTGAAAATGTTCATCAATGGATTAATGAACAAAGAAAATGTGGTCTACCTTACAATGGAATATTACTCAGCCTTTTAATAAAAGGAGCCCTGGCCAGTTTTTCTCAGTGGGTAGAGCATTGGCTTGCAGACATGTTTAAGTACATGCTAGAAAACAATATTCTAGCATGTACTTAAACAATTCTCAAGAGGGTAGATCTCATGTTCAGTGTTGAAGAGTCCCAGTTCAATTCCTGTCAAGTGAACATGCTTGGGTTGCAGGCTCCATTCTCAGGAGGGAGCATGCAGGAGGCAGCAGAACCATGATTTTCTCTCATCATTGATACTTTTCTCTCTTCTCCCTCTCCCTTCTTCCCTGAAATCAATAAAAATATATTTTAAAAAATAAAATAGAAAAGAAGGAAATCCTGCCACACACAACAACATGGATGAATCTGGAGAATGTTATGCTAAGTGAAATAAGCTAGACACAGAAGGAAAGTATTGTATGACTTTACTTCTATGGAATTTAAAATAGTCAACTTATGGAAACAGAGTAGAATAGTGGCTGCCAGGACTGGGGGAGGGGTGAAAGGGGAGGAGCTGTTTGAAAGTTATCAGGTTTTAGTTATGCAAGATGCAGAAGTTCCATACATCTGCCACACAACACGGAGCCTACAGAAAACAATATTCTAGCATGTACTTAAACATTTCTCAAGAGGGTAGATCTCATGTTAAGTGTTGCCAAATAAAAACATTTAAAAATTTACCAATCATATCTACCATTTATTAAACATCTCCCATGTTTCAAATATTCTGTCAGACTCTTTCATGAATTAATGATAAGCCTCACAATGATCTTTTTCAAAATAAGAAAGTGATGAATTACACTCAAAACCTATATAATTTTGGGAAAAAAAGTCACCCCAATAGATTCAATTAAAAAAAGAAAAGGAAATGGGAAAAATAAGTACAAATAAAACTAAAGATAATTACTAAAAAATAAAATAAAATAAGAAAGTAAATTTCTAGAAAGTGTGATAAATGTTGCTTTTGTGTGTTTTTTTTAAAATATATTTTATTCATTTTTCACAGAGAGGAAGAGAGAGGGATAGAGAGTTAGAAACATCGATGAGAGAGAATCATCGATCAGGCTGCCTCTTGCACATCCCTCACTGGGGATGTGTCGGCAACCAAGGTACATGCCCTTGCCCGGAATCGAACCCAGGACCTTTCAGTTCATAGGCGACGCTCTATCCACTGAGCCAAACCAGTCCCGGCGATAAATGTTGCTTTTGACTAATACACTTTTGTTCACCCCTCCAATTTTTATACCATCTCTCTATTCTATAACAGAGATTTTGGACACATTACCTCCTAGGCCACCAGAGAGAGTTAATGAGAATGACCTGACCTGCTGTGACTGTGGGAAATCTCCCTGCCTTGTGGAGAGTGGAGTGCATTGGGGTAAGATATAAGCAAGGGAACCAGTTAGGATCCACTAAAAAGATGGGCATTTCAACTGCATCACTGGTAGTAAAAATGGATGAAATGGAGGGATTTGAGAAATATTAATGCAAAAGTTTGCACACTGCTAATCTCCTACTTCCTCTTGCCATTTTAAACACTTTGCCAAGCCATTTTAATTTCGAAGACCTCATTTTTTTTTTTCACAGCAGTGAGCCAAATTCTATGGGAAGAAGGCGAAAAACATAAATGAGGCTTGCTTAGAATCTGGCTTTACTGGAATAAGAAATTTCTTTAAGAAGCCAATGCTACAAGCTCTGTAATGGACTCCATTTTTACCCGTAAAACATAAAAATACTACTATATCCCATCTTGATATTTCAATACAGAGGCGATGAGTCTACATTGAGCCTGTGTGTGTAGTTCCCTTAGTAACTTTGCAAATGGAAAGCTCCAGCTGCTCCCTTGCTCCTCCATGTGTTAGAACTACCTTTGGGGTTGTCTTGGACATCTTTGGATTTGATACCTCTGGCTCTTGCTGTCTCTGTTGCCTGCAGGCTGGGAGATAAGGCTTTCTCCAGTCAGCACGGCTTGCCCAGGGGAGTTTACAGGGTCCTGCTCGTGCTGGGCAGCATCTGAATACTTGGTATCGTTACACAAGTTATGCAAACATCTCAGGTGTTTCTCGTGCGGTTGGCTCACAGCCTTCACTTTTAAAAATGCTGCATCAAAGGTGAAAGGGAATCAAGGGAATTTAGAAAGATTAAAGTCTTCTTATATCAACCTGCACCTGCTGTAGGGCTCTGTGACTTGGAATTGCATTCCAAAATCTGTGTTTGTTTATGAGCATTCTTTTATTGAGGAAGGAAGTCTATAAATTTCATTACATTCTTCAAAGGTCTGCCCACAACTCCACGCCCAGTGCTAATAAGCTCTGAAAACGTTGTTTGTTTTGGAAACCACTTGTCCAATTCCCTCATCCCCAAGCTAGACCTGGATATCTCATTCTACTTTAACGGCTGTGCTTCCCACCTTTGCCGAGTCCTCCCCAAAACTACTGAGTGCCACAAAGCATGCCAACGGCTGGGCTTCCCAGCTCTTGATATTTACCTAGATTATAGGACTCATCACTTTCCATCTTGACTATTTGCTTGAGTGTCTGTTTCCTGGTTGAAATATGCAGCAGCTGGCAGCAGGGACCATGCCACTGCTTCATTCTAGATGCTTCCCATAACCACCACCTAACACATGTCAGGTGCATAAAACGAAGCACATTCCTAATGACTGAATGAATGTATATGTGTGCATATGCTGAACGCTGAGAAAGAGATGAAGAACAGAGGAAATGCATATCTATTTCTTCTTACTGAAAGCTGTGATTACGAACACTTTGGTATTGAAGACCATCCAATATAAAAAAGATTTCAGTGTCTAAACTTAGGTCCTCATGCCCTTGGATATTCAACCAGAATCCTGGCACCTCCAGCTACAGAGGTTTGTGGTCCAGTTGTTCAAAGTAGCAGGTAAAGCAAGGCTCTTATAACAAATAGGATGCAATTTCATTATAGCCCAGCTCAACTGGAGAGATTTGTCCCTGCAATGGCATAACTAACCCCATCTCACATGGAGAGAAACAGTTACACCTTAGTGCTCTTGCTTCAGTCCTGTCAGTCAAGGGGCTTCGGTTTGAGAAATGACTGCTCCTTATCACTCTCCATGCCTCCAACAGGTCTGCGAGCCATGCCCCCACCACAGGGCCTGCCTAGATTTCCCTCAAAACACATTTATTTTCAGCTACAGAAGAAATTTACTTTGCTCCAAACAGAGAGCTGTTTCTGGCCAGAGGCTTTTAGCACACGAGGAAGAGCTATAAACCACTCTTCATCCCCTTCAGCTCAGAATCTAGGATTTTCAATCACTCGGCTTCGGCATCCGAGGACTTCAGCTTGGCATACGCAGTAGCTTCAAATCTGTTGGTAGTCACCAAATAATAAGGCTGTGCATGAGGCTGACAAGAATAGACTTTATTGCTATGCTTCTATTGTGTGTCCGAGGTTGCATTCCTGGCCCTGGATAGGACAAAGATACCATCTTGGAAAGGTTGGGGCCCTGTGTGTAAAGATAGCTGTTCTTACTTTTGGGAGACAAATGGCTGTAATTATTGCTCTGTGTGTCACAGATATTTTTGCTGAAAGATTGAGGTTGTAGAATTATGTGATGAAAACAATAGTTAAATGGACCACCTAAGAAGTAGCTGAGAGAGTTAAAAGTGGCCCTCAGTCAAAGAAATACTTAGGTTTTGCAAAAGGAAGAGAAAACAGTAATTAAATTAGAGAAACCAGTAGTTATTGGCTTTTTGTGTTCATTCGTTATTATTTTTTTGAGGATTTATTTGCAGTATAGTTGCCTAAAATACTTTCAATTATTTGTGGGTGTTTTTTTTTGTTTTTTGTTTTTTGTTTTTTTGTTTTTTCTAATTTTTGTTGGACTGGTTTTCTTATTTGTTGTTATTAGCTAACAGTGACATGGGGGAAATTCTCTCAGGGTTAAGAATCTGGGAGTGCCCATCTATAAGGTTCCTATTCTTTTGATTATTCATTAATTAATTATTTTTAAAAAATCAACACATATTTACTCTGTTATGGGGCCTCTTCAAATACTTATGATTATAGATAAGACCAAAAACTTCCAAAAACATCACCTTCTAACGAGCAAAGACACAAAAGATGCAAATGATTATTGTAATTACTAGGAAGAAAATAAATCAGGATATGTGATTGTAATTAGAGATGGTAGGGAACTTCAGACAGGATACTCAATGAAGGTTTGTTTCTCTTAGAAAAGCTGAGATCTGCATGATAAAGAGATAGCCATGTAATGACCTAAGGGAAAAGCTTTAACTTCAGAGAAAATCATGCCATTGTTTACTTCTCTCTTTTCCCCACAAAAAAAGAGCCAAATCCTCAGTATAGATGAAGATAGTGAAGGAGACATATTCCTATGTACAGAATGTTTGGGAGACAAGAACATGTATTCTTTCTTTAGGAGAGGTGGAATGCAATGGTCATAGTACATAGTAGGTACTCTAGACAGATTATGAATATTGAAGTGAGCAATCCTATCTAATAAAGAGGAAATATGCAAATTGACCATCATGCCCTCACAAAGATGGAGGTGCCCACAGTCAATAAGGAAGAAATATGCTAATTGACTGTCACACCCTCAAAGATGGTAGTACCCACAGCCACAAGATGGTGGCACCCAGTTGCCTCAGCCCCACCAGAGCTGCAGGTGTGCAGCACGGCTGGGCCCACCCCTTGGTAGGTCTGGCCACTCCTCAGGAGTCCCCTAGTTTCCTCATTCCCCCAGCCACCCAGGGCCAGCCTGAGGCACAGGGAAGCCTTGGGTGGTGGCTCATGGCCAGCAGTGGCTTGTGCTGCTGGCAATGGCATCAGCAGAGGTATGATGGGGATGTCTCCTTCCTCTCATTGCTGGGTCACTTCTCACCACTGAAGGCTCTCAGACTGTTAGAGTGGGCAGGCTGAGCTGAGGGACCCCCCTCCACTGCATGAATTGTCATGCACTGGGCCTTTAGTATATTATATAAAAAGAACATGGAAGACAGAAGGGGCCTCCACGGCCTCAAAGAATAAGGCAGAGGTAAGAAATTTTCTTCCTCATTGTATCTCTACTTAAGAGACACTTCCTCTTCCTTTCCTTGGTTGTAAAGTATCTCTTCATTAATACTCAGCATTTTCCTTTCTCTCAGTCTAATCAGAGTTCTGTGGGATTCAGAAGTCTGGGATTCTCCTGTGTAAAGGTCAAATTCAGTATTTGCAGCAGGAGTTGGACCTCAGACTCTTCCATCTCAAGGCAACTAAAGGCAAAGAAAAAAAGCACATCTTGTGATAAAGCCTTGGCAAGACAAAGTTTTGCCAAATGTGTTTCCATAGAAGAGAGTCTTCACTACAAATTAACTCTGAAAAGATACAGCTATCGCTGTCCTTTTCCACAGTGTATGTACGAGCTACAGGAACATTTCAAGGGCCTGGCACTAGAATGCTGACCAATAACTATGCAACTGGCCAAGTCATCATCCCGCCCTTTTGGTCAGTATGTATGTGACTTGCCTTCAGTGTTGTGGATGATGACTTGGCATAAAGGACATCTACATCTCTTAGAATCTAATGTTTCAGATCCTTGACTCTCTGCAAAGGCAGACTGATGAAGATGACTTGCCTTAAGATAGCCTGAAGCCTTATTTCAAGTTCTCAAACTTAAGAACCATTATGGTCTTCTGGTTGGTTCTTGTCATGGCATATGCACTTATCAGTTCAATAGTTCAGAATCCTCTGGCTACCATACAATGTTGATTAAAAGCCTTGCCTTTCTCTCTCTCCCTGGCAACACTCACTAGATGACTACTTTGTGGCATCTCTGAGAGTCATGAGATTTATGCATAGTGTCCCCAAGGTTCTATTCACTTGCATTGTCATCCAGCTTACTGGACACAGTGCATCTGATCATGAACATTGGCTCTGGGCTACAGCATTCCCATTCCTTTTGCCATTTTTTCTTCAAATATTTTTTTTTAATCTTCTTTATGTTGGACATTGTGCTAGACATCATAAATACTGAGATGAATAAGTCCCTATTTTCAAAGAATACATAGTCATGGAAAAGAAGAACATATAAGTAGGCATTTATAACAGCTGATTAAGTAAATAAATGGTGGGTAGGTAGTGGAGGAAATGGAAGATGTGTGAATAGGTTTATTGAAATTACATTATTTATAATAAAATCCATTCTTCCCTTTGCATTGCCACTCCATGGTCAATTTTCTATTTCAATCAGATTCTATTCATTTCTTTACACACCAAATTTTAAGAACTGTTAATGTAAAATGTAAGTATGGAAATAAAAACCCCTATTTTAGTTTAATTATACCTATTTTCTTGCCACTTCCATGTAAGTGGGGATGATCTTCATTGTACTTAACCATTTCAATTTCAGAAATGATCTTTGTGATATGCTTTCTGTGGGTTCATTGTATGTCTATAATGATTATTTCCACTCACCCTTTTTAGCTTAAGAGATCCAACAGAGATTTCATTAAGAAAATTTTATCCTGGTCTTCACTATTAACGTTTTTCCTTGTTTTCCTAAGGTTCACAGTACTCATGGCTTTACATTCTGTAATTTGACCCCAGCCAGTCTCACCATGTCTTGTACTTTTCTCATGTATTCAATATTCTTTTCTAGTTAAACCAAATGACATACCTATTCCTAATACCATTCCATCTTCCTATTCTATAAAATTTATCTTTTCCCCTTACCAAACTATTCTCTGTTCTCCTCCATACCTAACTTGTTTATTCATCTTTCAATAATATTCACCCTTTTGCTTAATTATTCCTGTACAGCCACAATCATAAAAAAATCACATTATCCTTCTATGAACTTCCATGTCATTTATTTGTAGTTCTTATATATCATATTCTACTTAGTATGACATTCACTTATATGTTTGACATGTACAATACATAACTAGACTAAATGCATCTTGAGAACAGGAAAATAGTCTTGGTCACTATTGTGTCTGACATATAATGATGATCAGTGGATGCTTGATGAATGTTAATGCCTAGCACATTTTATATATTAGTTAATGAATATATCCTGAATTTGAGACAGGTGAATGAATGGCTCAATGAAGAAAAGTCACAAAAGCAAATGGTGTACAGAAATGTATTAATTGACAAGGAAAGAGAATGACCTTGTAGAGAGTGTTAGCTGACCTTTCCTGCCTCCCAACTTCTGTTTCTGAAGTCACATCTCCTCTTTGTGCTATACCACCTTAATGCTGGCTCATTGTGGCACTATTCTAGTTCAAATTCAGAATCATAAATAACCCTTTAATTTCAAGACCAGGCAGTGTCCCATCATCAAACTTTTGTGAGAGATTCTATTATGATGAAATTTTGAGTAGTCATATGCATATGCACTTGTGGGTGACATTCACATTAATTGAGAAGTAATTAAAACATTTTAAAATTTAAAAAATGATTAATTCCTTCATCACATATATAGTGCCTATTAAATACTAGTCACTATTATTGGCAGTGAGAAAGACCCATTCCTGTGTATATGTGGAGCTTTTGTTTAGAACAATAGATTCTCAACACTTTCCCTTTTATAACATTTTTTCCTGCAAAAATGGGAAAAGTAAAAAGTTCATTATTATATTATATAATATTATATTATCAAAGAGCTAAATGCTAGATACTTAATGCTTGGTGCTAAAATATTTTTGCTACCATTTGAAATCACTCCCAAAAGAATAAAAGAGTATTAGATATAAATCTAAGAAACACGTATGGGTACTGCATGCTGAAAACTACAATATGCTAATGAAAAAAATCAATGAAGACCTAATTAAATGGAGAAATTCTGTGTTCATAGAATGGAAGATTTGACATAGTAAAGATGTCAGATCTCTCCATATTGATCTCCAGATTTAGCACAATCATTATTAAAATCCCAGGAGGATTTGTTATAGATATAGACAAATCTAAAACTTCTATGGAAAGGAAAAGGAATTAGAATAGCAACAATCATTTTGAAAAATAAGAAGAAAGTAGATATCACTATATATAACTTTTAAGATTGAATGCTGTATAGCTTCAGTAATTAAGACACCCTGGTATTGGCAAGAGATTTGACACACAAATCAATAAAATTGGAAAGTCAGAAGTAATCACACATAAGTATGATTTTTGACAAAGGGGCATACTCAATTCAATGGAGAAAGCAAAGTCTTTTGAACAAATGCTGCTTGAACAATGGGGCATTTTTAGATTAAAAAAAAATCTTCAACTAAAATTCATACCTAAAAAATAAACTTGAATAAATTATAACTTTAAATATAAAAGGTAAAATGGTCAAACTTCTAGAGGAAAACTCAGGAAAAAATCTATATGACTTGGAATTAGGCAAAGAGTGCTTAAAAACAACATCAATGTCATGATCTATAAAAGGGAAATTATGGACCTCATCACTATGCAAAACTTCTCTTATAGAAAAGACCTTGTTACAAGGATGAATAGGAAGGCTACCAACTGAGGGACAACATTCACAAGTCACACATCCAGAATATATGAAAAATTCTCTAGACTAAGCAGCAGGAAAACAAACACTCCAGTTAGAATAAAGGGCAGAAGCCTTGAATGGACACTTTACTAAAGGTGATACTTGGATAGAAAATAAGCAAATTAAAAAAATATGTATGCTTATAATTTATAATACTTAATTTCATGTGTGAACTTGTCTGAACTAAGGTTTTCCCAGACAGCTGGTACAATATTATTTCTGGGTATGGCTGTCAGTGTACATTTCTATGATACATCGTCTGTATATGCATTGTGTGCCCACTACCCAAAGTCAAATTTTCCCACCATATACTTGACTCTATTTACCCTTTACTATGCCCCCACCCCTACCCTCTGGTAACCATGCTGTTGTCTGTATCTATGAATTTTTGTTCATTTGCTTTTCTTGTTTTTTTTTTTTTATTTGTTGTTTTCAGTTTTATATCCCACGTATAAATGAAATCACGGTTCTTAACTTTTTCTGTGTTACTTATTTTGCTTAGCATGATAGTCTCAAGACCCCTCCATGTTGTCCCAAATGGCAGTATTTCATCTTTTCTATGGCCCAATAACATTCCATTGTATGTATATTCCACTGTATGTCTTTATCCAGTCCTCTATTGAAGGACACTTAAGTTGTTTTCATGTCTTGGTCCCCATGAATAATGATTCAGCATTAAGTATAGTTGCTATCAGAATTTTGCATTAAAGTTATTTAAATGTAATAAAAATAAAAATACTTTATATATCTTAAATAAAAATTCCTGGAATGTTTTAAAAATATTTTAGTGAAAAGAACCATCTTTTGCTTAGTTCTTTACTTTCTCCTTCTTAGCTATCTTTCTTTTTAAAAGGGCTAGTTTGTTGGGGTTGGGGGGTAAGAGCTGGGAGGAGGTGGGCAAAGGGAGAGAAAATGATGATATCTGTAATAGTGTCAACAATAAAAATAAAGTGAAAAAGAAAAGAACTAGTTCTTCCATTTGTTGTGTGTACCCTCATCTTACAAAGGACACCTCAAAAAAGATCAAATTATGGAGTCATTTATTAAAAGTGGGCAGCATATGAGGGAGCAAAACTCTCCAGACCTCACAGCCCTGAACAGTTTGCCACGCCTGGCTTATATTGGCAGAAAATCACAAAAGTATCGATAACATCTTTGGGTCTGGAATGAGAAACCTATTTCTTGAAAAAGCATTTTCACGAAAGCAGAATCTGAGCAACTTAGTTATCTATGAATCACTGAATCAACAGAAACACATTATCATTATCTGGGACCACCTGGACAATTTAGAATAATTGTGCTGTTCAGATTCTGGGATCACTGAGTCAACATGAACTCGTTTTCTATAGCTATTGCCAGGACCACTGAGTCAATGGAAATTCAGTTATCTGTAGCTACTGAGATAATTTAGGATAATTGAACTGTCTTGGGTCCCAGGGGAAGTGTGTTTCAATGACCAGTGAGATCACAATCAATAGGGACATTTCAAGCCATCATCAATGGAGTATTGGGATAGCGTACATAAGTTCAGAAAATCAAAATAACTTTTAAATAAGTACAGAACCCAAAACAGCAAGGTTAAAATATTAAATAGCAATTTTTACCAAAGTATGGTTGCTACCATACTTCACATTATTCTTGCAAAGAGGGGGCCACAATTGGAAAACTGAATCAGAAATGCTCTCCTTTTCTCTGGCACCTCCACTGTGTGTAAAAGTATGTTAACCTTTCACCTTCCCCAGTCACACAGAGACTGTAATTAGCTAATTGAGAGAATTAAGACCATTTTAAAGAAATTGAAGTTTAGGTTCTTTGCTGGTACTGTACTATATTTTTAATGCATGTTTGCAGGGATTTAAGGTAATATAAAAAGAGTCTATTACAGATTAGTCGGCATCACACTGCTTTTCTGATTAGGACTCAGTCCGGAATGACTAGACAGATAAACAGAGCCAATGCACCTCAAATAGGTACCAGCAGGTGGGAAGAGGAAGTCAGAAGTGAGAGACATGGGCTCCTATGATTCCAGGCTGGGCAATTTTAAGCTGCATTTGGGGGGTGGGGGTGGAATGGAGAGGAGGGGTATCTGACCCTGAGCCCAGCGAGGGAGTGCCCGGGCCGGGCCTCCACCTCTGCTTGTTTGCCACCAGGCTGTACATTGTCCACCTGTTGTACTGTGGCTTCTCTGTTCTGGGCAGATTTACAAGTTCATCAATGTTGACATCGTTTCCATGCACATATGTCACCCTGGGCATGTTGAGAGGATGGCTGCTATGGCAGTGGCACAATTTAAGACAATGATATGCACAAGAGCTTGGACATAGGAAATTCACAGATTGGGTGTGAATCCTAGAAGAGAAAACTTAACCAGAGAGATGTCAAAGCAATGTCTTTAAAAGAGTGGCCTGCAAATCCCTGCCTGATGATTTCTTTGCTGTACTGGTCACAAAGCAGGAACTCTGGGCCTCATTCCAGAGATATAGAAGCAGAATTTGAGACTGTGGGGAAAGCAACCCAATTTTTAACTCTTATGTAGAATTATTCCTTAGCACCCTAACACTGTGCATTACTGATTTTAAAACTAATTTTTTACTTTCTCAAATGTATAATTCCATTTATGAAAATTTATTATGTTTGCATCTTAAAGCAATCAAGAGATGTAAGCACAAGCATCTGTCATTGTTTGGCAATGCCATATAATAAAAACCTACTATGCAAATTGATCAAAGGACAGAATGACCAGTCAATATGATGCTCACCGACCCCAAGGGGGCAGATGCTCAATACAGGACCTAATCTGGCAGTCGGACATCCTACGAGGGGTCTCAGACTGCAAGATGGTGCAGGCCCAGCTGAGGAACCCCCCGTTGTGCACTGGACCTCTAGTCTAATACTAGTAATTAGGAGAACTTGGAAGTACTCAGTACTTGTTCTACAGTCTCATGGCTTTAACTATCATTACCAAGTAACAACTCAAATTTATGTCAGCCTACTCAAACCTCCCTTTGTATATCTAATAGATATCTCAAATTTTATCAGAGCTCAAACTGAATTTAATACCCTTGTGTTTCCACACTGGTCCTTGGTAGTCTTCACATTACATCCAAAGAAGTTGTACTCATTACCTAGGGCCAACCGCCATCACAAAATATCCCAAACTAGGAGGCTTTAAAAAACACACAGAAGTTTATTCTCTCATAGGTCTGGAATCTAAAGTCCAAAATCCAGATGTTGGCAGGGCACTGCCTCTCTGAGAACTCTAAGTATCCCTCCTTGCTTTTTCAGCTTCTAGTGATGGCCAGGAATCATTGGTCTTCATTGATTTATAGACATCATCCCAACCCCTGCCCCCCTCATTCTTCACCTGGCCTTTGCTGCATTCAGTTTCCCTCTCCTTCCAAGGGCACCTGCCATATTAGACTAGGGCACAATTTGCTCTAGCATGACCTCACCTTAACCTGATCTCACCTGGAAAGACTTTATTTTTAAATACTGGGGATTAGGACTTGAGCAATTCAACACACAACAGTGATTCGTTTAAAACAGAAGAAAAGAGTCAGTTAACTGCCTCTGATGCTTCGATGTCTTTGATCTCCTTAAGGACAAATCTCCAGCTCTGACATTGGCCTACATATATGGTTGGCAAACTGCAGCTCTCAAGCCACATGCAGCTCTTTTGCCCCTTGAGTGTGGCTCTTCCACGAAATACCACGGCCTGGGCAAGTCTATTTTGAAGAAGTGGCATTAGAACAAGTTTAAATTTAAAAAATGTGGCTCTCAAAAGAAATGTCAATCATTGTACTGTTGATATTTGGCTCTGTTGACTAATGAGTTAGCCGACCACTCGCCTACATCATCTGGCTCCTAGCCACCTCTTCAAACTCATCCTTTTCATTCTCAGCTCTGCTCTAGCCATATGGGCTTCCCTTCTCAAACATTTCAAGACCCTTTGCACTTGTTTCTCTCTCCTACCTGGAATTCTTTTCTCCCAGACACCTGCAAGGCCCACAACTCCACCATGTCATTGAGGATTATCTCTCTTTCCATTTCAACAAAAACTGGATTTTCACATGGCTCTACCCCAGTATAGACAGAGCCTGACAAATGTTAATCATTTAAAAATCAACCTTCACTTAATCTCAAAGGAACCTTGAAAGTTGAATATTATTCTATTCCTTTAACAGAGAAAGCTGAGTTTCAGAAACTGTAAACAACTTTCCAAAGATTCCACAGCCCACCAATGACAGAGTCATGTTCCCTTCCAGGTTGACCTGTCCTTCCAAAGCTTTTCCCAAATATAAGATACCCTGTGATAAAGAAGATGAGCAAGTAAGAACAAAAAGTAAGAGGGGAAATGTCATTTAAAGAACTTAAGACAAGAATGCAAAAGACACAAATTCTGCAGGTATTAGGAAAATTCCTTTAACTCACTGGTTCCTGTTCACTCATATCTCAAATGGGCTAAGAATTTGCAGGCTTATTTAATACAAGTTACTGGCAGGAATAAAAGAAAAAGTGGACATTAGAATCAGAATGTATTCAGAATCTCAAAAAATATCTCTCCCCAAATTATTCAATAATTACAAACAGAAAGAAAAACAGCTTTACAGTGGAGGAACCTAGGAAACACTCTCTTAACCTTGACACCATCTTAAGCAATGTTGGCATCAACCAACATCAAGGGTATCTTTTTATTAAATATATTTTTATTGATTTTAGAGTGGAAGAGGGGGGAGAGAGAGAGATAGAAACATCAATGATGAGAGAGAATCAGTGACTGACTGCCTCCTGCATACCCAACACTGGGGATTGAGCCCACAACTAAGGCATATGCCCTGACCAGGAATCGAACCTGGGACCTTTCAGTTCACAGGCTAATGTTCTATCCACCGAGCCAAACCAGCTAGGGAATCATGGATATCTTAACATGAGGCAGTAAAATAGACAAAAGGAAAAAAGAAGTGGACAAAAAGTTTATACTATGAATCTAATCATGCAAAAATCTGGAAAAAACAAAATTAAAGGAAATCCTACAAAATACTCTTCATAAACTTCAAGGCCAGAAATAACAAAGGAACACAATGCAATTAAAAAGTCCAAAAAAGAACAGACAACTAAATTCAATGCATAATACTGTATGTTACCCAAGCAAAGGAGAAAATAGTTTAAAAAAAAAATAACATCATTGAACCTGACAGGTATGGCTCAGTGGTTGAGCACCGACCCATAAACCAGGAGATCTGGGTTTGATTCCCAATCAGGGCATGTACTCAGATTGCAAGCTCAATCTCCAGTATGGGATGTGCAGGAGGCAGCTGATCAATGATTATCTCTCATCATTGATGCTCCTATCTTTCTCTCCCATCCTCTCTGAAACCAATAAAATCTATAGTTCTTAAAAATAATTGAAGCAATTTTTAAAAGGCTAACCTAATTGTTGATAATATAATAGCATTGTTTCAGTGTTAAATTTCTTGATTTTGATCATTATAGCTATATAAGAAATGCCTTTACTTACAGGACAAACCTTCTGTAGAATCCAGAGAAAATAGCAAAACATCTTCAACGAACCCTGTAAAGAGAATCATAGGGCTATTGGGGCAAAATATAAACAATTGGTGAATCTAGGAAAAAGTTTAGAAAGTTATTTGCATTATTCTTATGACTTTATATAAGTCTGAAATTAATAATAATAATAATAATACCTTCAAGAAAATAATCATGTTTTACAAACTCATTTTGAACTTGTTTCAATATAAAAAGGGAACATTCTCTTAACTGACAAATTTCACCAATATATAGTGGGCAAATTTCCAGGAAGACAGGCAAGACTCCTCCAATAACATAAAAAGCCAGGAAGTATATTCTACTTACCACATTGACTTTGATAAGCTTAATCCATTACAATGCTTGGAAATTATGTAAAAAATTCTAATAAGTGTCTATGTAAACACTTATTGAAACCAATACAAAGGCTGGGTTTTCTGATGTGTTCCTAATTAAATCAAGATACAGTAACTATTAATGGACTGTTAGCTAATCAAAAAGCAAATACAGGCAAATCAGTTAAATATGGTGTCAATGAACGGCAATGGTCCTTGTGAACAGTGACCAAAAGGAATCAGAAGGCTCGGAGTGCAAAATGTAGCAGCAGTCTCCCTGAACTCCCAGGGATGTGGAGAGGAGTGTGCAGCTGAGCCTGTGTGAATGACAGCCTTCTCAGCAGGCATGCCGCTATTACTGGAATGCATTACTGAGCAATAATAGTTACATGTCACAGCATGTCCTTATGTAACTAATTCCCCTGAGTCTGGTTTCACGCCTAACTAGTTTTCCCACTAGTTTTAATGTATCTTCCCATGCAAGAAGCTGGTCAGGGTAGCTCACTTTTTCTAGTCAAGAAGAAGTTACATTTCTTAGAGACAATTCATAAGCTATAGTTCTAGTTTATGTATTAATCCCTATGAGTTGGATTGGCACAAGCCATTATCCCAGAGACCAAATGTCTCCTGCTATAAAAACAGACAAGGTGTTTAGATCTGCAAATCTAATGATCAGACTCTGGGCCTCAGTAACTTTTTCGAGGGCGAAGCCACCACCTTCAGACTCTAATTAGGCAGCAAGGCAATCTCCTGTTTGTGTCATCTGGTGCGAAACTCTGGGTATTTTTGGTTCTATCTAGATTCTGGTAACAACAACCAGGTTTTCCTTTGGGAAACTCCTCATCTCCCATGTTTATTTTGCAGCTTGGATGGGGATAACATAACACCTATTTTCAAACCTAGCCAATTCCATCATCCCCTCAATTTAGTTAAATGAATAGACAACTACCCCAGTGCAGGCAAATGTCTCTGACTTCCATTATAATCACTGGGACAGACACACTCTCCTTCCCCCTAGGGCTGCCTGGAGCAGCTGATAGCTATCTTGCCACAACTTGACAACAGACAGTTGGAGAGAGGAGCTTGCAAATGGAAAACAGGGCTGGAAAAGTGTGAGCCACAAACTCAGGACAATATCATTTATATACCGGGTCCAGCCGTGCCAAGATCAATCAACTGTCTGAGCCAATAAAATGCCTTCTTGGCTAAAGTTTAAAAGGACTTAAGGATTTAAGAAGTCATGGCTATGGGTGTATGTAGATTACAGAGATTGAACTTATTCTGAAAAATCTGTGGGTGCTTCTGCTAATGAGGCCTGCTGGAATCTGAGTGACCTAAAGGGCTTTTTTGCAACAAAGGGCATCATGAGTACTTAGTTATAGATGCAAATTACCAGAACCATCCAAGGAGTGGAAGAAGACATGACAAATTCCAAGAAAGGATAACAAGCAGATTCATCTCTTGGGTCCATACTGATGATCTCTTTGGCTATCTGGACAACTTTATTGAGTGAGAATGGGTCACAAGCCGTGCTTAACCTCAGTGAGGAATGTATGCTGAACTATCACCAATATCTGCCATGGACCAGGCAGGAGGGAGTGGGAGCTCCTGATCCACAAGAGATGCATGTGTCCTAGAGGTGCCTGGGGTTTGTTGCATAAGCAATTCTTCACTGTAGGGCTCCCAAAGTACATGCTGCACCATCATGTAGAGTAGGGGTGTCGAACTCAATCAGAGAAGGGGCCAAAATCTAAAATCCAGCCTAAATCGCGGGCCGAATGGTTTACTGAACAGTCACAAACTGTCATTGTGATGGAAACGCAGCGGAGTGCAGTGATGACAGCGCGGTGCAGGCCACATTGCAAGGCCTGGCGGGACGGATTTGGCCCGCGGGCCTTGTGTTTGACACATGTGATGTAGAGAAAGGGTTGAAAAGGCATCAAAGAATATGGGCAGAGGTTGAGTGAGCCCACATGCCTGCAGAATTTGACAAGCTATATATATATACAGGTTGTGCATGGAGCACTCATGACAACATTATGCTTGGTTCAGAAAAGAGAAGCATCCAGCCTTGCCTGAAAACACTGCCATGAGGGAGGGTTGTCTGAGCTCCCCCAGGTGTGTACAGGTCAGCACTGTTCCTCTAGGCAGCATCTTGCCTGTCCCCTTTATCTTCATAACCTCAGCATCTATATTATGTCTACCAATAAATATAGGGATATTGATGCTCAATGAATTATTCTTTGAATAAATGAAGCAGCAAGTTAATAATGGCAGGGAACACATTGCACAATGCATAGTGTGAAATAAAAATCTACCTTTATAGATCAGTTTGAGAATAAAATATCGGTGTCAGAAGTGATGGTGCTCATTAAATAATTTATAGAAATATCTGAAAGATCTTTTATGAATCCTGGAGAAGCTTCTGACTCCCCCAGATTGGGCAGGAAGGAAGTTGTGTCTGCCACACAATGCTGGGTATCTCTCCTTGCCCTGGGCATTGCTACTACAGCTCTCGGACATTTAGTGCTCAGAAAATAGACTTTTCTCTCTGTGACTGAACCCAACTCCAGGGGCCCTCTTCCCTATCCTTTCTTGATCAAAATAAAAATGTAGCTGTAGCAGTAGTTTCTGAACAGATGACATTTTCTCAGCTGTCTTCTAAAGGGGCTTAGAAAGGTGTGCTTACAGGATTCCACAATCAGGAGTCCTTAGCCATGTCGCCCTCTGATGTGGCTGGTGGAAGAGAGAGTGGCTGTGCCTTTGTTGTGCTTCTTTGATTGCCTGGCTTTCGAGATGTGGTTTGTCCGACTTGAGCAGCAATAACTGATTTACTCACTTTCCCTTAACTTTAATACAGAACTGTTAGCATGAATAGGCAGATATTGTAAAGGAAAGAGCATTTGTGCTCTGGTTCCCAAACTCTGGGAATGCCCAGGCAGTGCCACACGGATGTCAGGTGAAGCAATTTCTGCCTGTGAAGAGCACAGCCGGCTTTGCCAGTTGCAGGGACAGATGTGTTCCTATGCGCACCAGATGCAGTGGTTTTAAGCCATGAAAACATTCAGTGCCTTTCAGGAACTGATGTTTCCTTGTCCCCTTTGGAGGATTCTCTGGCTACACAAACTGGAGCCCAGCTAAACAAGATATCTGCAGTGACTGTGTTTGAAGTCACAAAGGAAGGTGTAGCTCAGGTATTTTCACGAGCAAGATTTCCAACATTCTGAGGCATAGCTGCCAACTGCCAAGGAGAGTCAATAAAACATAATTCAATGGCACTTTTATTTCAAAGCACATTCATGTGCCGACTATTTCCCATCACTACCTCATAACACTGTGGGTGTAAGTGGGGTAGATTGTACCCCCAATAAATTGAAAAGAGACTCAAGAAATGAGTTTAACTAAAGGACATTTTAAGTACAGTAGAGTCAGTATTGAATATATTCATCTTGATTCAGTGTCTGACAAAAGATATCAAAAAGCATGGTAAATAAGATTGAAATATGTGTGTGTGTGTGTGTATATATATATATATATATATATATATATATATATAACTCAAAATAGATACTTTCAGCTTGAAAATAAACATAAAAGTTATAGTTCATAAAGAATATTGAATAGTCTATATAGAGGAATGGGATGTGCTACTTCAGCAGCCCAAACAAAGACATTATCTAATGAAGTATAAACCAAATTAAGAGCAATTTCAAGCTTGTATGTGGGTTACAGCATTGTCTCTCCAATTGTGGTCCATGAACCATCAGGAAGGCTATCATCTGGGAGCATGTTGAGATGCAGAGATTCAACTCCACCCCATCATTACTGAATCAGATTCTGCATTTTAGCAAGCTACCAAAGTGACCTACCTGCCCATCAGTTTTAAGAAGCACTGGGTTAAAAAAATGTGCAGTGCTTGTTATCCAAGAGAACATTTTGGATTACAAAACAAGTGCCACTAAGATAGGTTGGGTTTAACTCAATGCTGATGGGTATAAAGGTTTTTACAAAGGGAGTATGGAGTGATTGATAGCACCAACCCTTACATTGAAGAGTGGCGCTATTGAGGCACACTCCACTGACTGAGGGGTCAATGCCTCTAAGTTTTCGCATTCCAGAAAACTCCCGGAGTGAGGTGCAACTCTAAAGAAAAGGCATCAGGAAACCCTGAACTGTTTGAAATTAGCCTTTCTATTATCTGGCCTTGGAAGGGGCCTCGAAACAGAATTTAAATTTAGGTGTAGGAGAGAATACCAAAAGCTCTATCCCTTTGCCATTGTGAATTGCAGCTGATAGTTTTACCCGCCAAACTCACATGAGGAAAGGGCCCGAAGGTGTCCGAAGTAGATTGTAAGCTGATCAACATTAGACTATAAAACCGCAGCTCTGGGCTACATCGTGACTTGGCTTCTATTAATCTCACTCTGACATGTTTAGGAAAATCAAGAAGGTCTACTCTAGCCTCTACTAACAAATGCAACAGATGACAACAAACAAGCAAACAAAAACAACCTTCTTTGTTTGTTTCTGCTGAAGCCTCCTTAGTATGTGTTAGGGTATTGATTAAAAAGTCTCCTGAAAGACTTCAGATCTCAGACTGCAGGAAACCTTCTCTTTGATTGTTAGGTGTGACCTTCCCTCAATGCAAACTGACAAGTTAACTGTTCCCAGGTAGATTTACGTGGCAAATGCCGGTTGTAAAATGGTATTATTATGTACGGTGGGAGCTCTTTCAACTGGTAGTGAGTCATTTTGTTCAGACTGCCTGCCTGGGGCAGGTTAGCAATAGGTTTGATGGGAGAAAAACGGACTGTCCAGGAGGATTAGGACAGTGCTTTCTGCTTTGTATATATGAACCCAAGGCTGAATCACATCATTTTATAAATGACTATTTTATTTTCTGGAAAGGCTTGTGGGTAAATGGTTGATGAGCGAAGTTTGAGTCAAATGCCTTGTTTTGTCCTTTAGTCCTTTGAATTATGTGAACATTATTATGTTTCTGAGGTTAAAAATGTACTTAGGAAAATAAAAATCTCCAACGAGCGCTGAAAGTCCAAGTTCACAGACTACATTTATTTTTCCACGAGGGTGGACGAGCTGTATTCTGGTTTCTCATTATCTGGACATGTGCTTGATCTGTTACCTCAGATTTTGAGGGGGGAAGGCCATTTACTGATCTCTCTGACCACAGTGGAGACAGATTGGATTTCTTGACATTTTTTTTTCCATTCTTTCTTCTCTTTAATAAAAACTGTAGCTACTCAGAAATATATCCAGCAATGTGTTTATTACAAATTGTTTTTCACATAAAATTTTCACTAAATATCACTGTTTATATATTATGTTCATAGTTGGTCAATAAAGCACACCAAACCAGGCTTAAAGGATTTTATCAAAATAAAGTATGTTGGATCCTATGTCTTAAACAGGGTTCAACTACTTTTGTATCATTAGAGCAGAAAATAATGAAATAAATTAGCAGTTTAATATACTTAAACATGACATTATGGTAACTGATTTAAGGTTTCTATGTTTTTCACAATTAAAATTCACAAAATTACACATATTCATTAATATCAAATATTATTTTCCAAAATTACAGTAAATTGATTAATTCTTAATGAAAACCATTTAATTTGCTTAGTTAGTAGAGAAAAAAGTTACCCTAATAACTGGTACCTTCATTGACTGAATAATCATGCCAAATATTCAAAGTTGTTTTGCAATCTTGCCTTTCTCTCACAGCCCACACCAATTTATCTGTAAATTCTACTGATTCTATTGTACCTTCAACAACCTATCTTGAATCTAAACACTCCTCATCTCCATCATCTATACACTTCTCATCTTCACCATTGGGGTATTTCTCATTCCCACCAATTGGGTACTTCTCATCCCCACCACCTGGGTACTTCTCATCTCCACCATCATTAAGCACCTGGACAACTACATAACCATGTAACTAGTATCCCTACTTTCCACAACCAGAGTGGGCTTTAAGGTAAAACTGATCACATTATTTTCCTGCTCTAAGTCCTTCCTGGTTTTCTGGTGGAATAAAAGCCCACCTTCTTATTATGTCTGCAGAGTTTGAGTATCTGATCCATAGATGACTCTGGGAACTCACCTTCCACCACTCCCTTCTTGGTCACTGCCTCTCCAGCCACAGTGACCTTCCTGTTCTTCCATGAATCTTCTCAGGGCATCAGGAATGTTCTCTGCATCTGGATTGATCCTTTTATTCTGGTCTCATCTCAAAGAGTTTCATCATTACCATATTTAAAACAATGCCCACCCTTCTCCACCAGGCACACATTCTCCCTCCTTACTCTTTTATTTTTTTTTCCTATAGCCCATATCACTATCTGATGTATTTAGTTTTTATTTGATTGTTTGTTTGCTCTATGTCTATTAGAATGAATGTTTATGAGAGCTGAAATCTTAGGGGAGAAAAAAAGGAGAATAGTTTCAGTACTTAATGAGCTTTCTGGTATTTGTTGTATCAGCGAATAAATAAATAAGTGTGGCTGTATCCCCAAATGTGTTCTATCAGAATTCATTACAAAGACCTAAAATAGATTCCCAGATCTAAATCCCAGGAGAATTTACCTTAAAATATCTTTTGGGCCTGATGATTTAGACAACGATGGAAAGCACTGCAATAGTGGAATGGCCTCCTGGATACTAAACATTGCTGCAGTATTCAGACTCTAATGTATATAAGATAGTTCTGTGTTCCTACAGTTACATTTGTGATTTTGTTCATCCTGTGATAAGCAATGGTTATAGTTCTTGACTCCCATACCTGATTATTAATTCTGCTATTTAGATTTTGTTATCACATTGTCTTTTGATAAATTCCATCTCTTTCTTCATCAGAGATAATTCATCTTGTGACTATTCAGTTACCCTGGCTGCATCTTCCTTTGCGATGTTACTGTACTGGATTCCTCCACCTCCACACCCTCATCTCCTGCTTCAAGATAGGCACAGTGAGGTGACAGTCAGAGAAGAAAACCAAGCAAGCATGATTTTCCACCTGAAACCCTCTCCTTGGAGCCAAAAGGGCTTTATACTCTTTCCAGAAAGGGAAATGTGGTTGGTGTAAGAGCTGCCGGTCTGGCCTGGTTTTGACCATCTTGGGAAGAATGTAGTGGAGAGAAGGGTCTGCCCAGTCTTTTCCTTAGCTGCACAGCATAGAATTCTGGGAAATTGCTTATTAGCAAACACACAAACTTTTCAAAAAGTTAAAGTAGGCTGGGCTGTTTTGAGAAACTCAAATTAAATGTTCAATATTTTATGAAAGCTTTGAGTCCTAATGTTTACTTGATCTGATATGCTCTCCCTGCAAAGAAAAAAGGGATGTTTGGGAAGATGAGAACAATGCAGCAATGACTTGGGGGTTCTCCATTGGGCACTTCATTACCCATGGGCCACGGCACAGGACAGGTGAGACCTTCCCTCTGAGAGGTGAGTGTCCAGGTGAAATCTGCCACAACAGGACTGCCAGGTATGTGCGGGCAGATCTAACAAATACAAATATGGGATACAGGATTAATGTGAATTCCATATAAACACAAAACAATTTTTTACTATAACCATGTGCCATGTAATAGTTGGGACCTATCTATATGAAAAAGAGTATTTGGTGTTTATCTGAAAGTCAAATTTAAGTGGGAATACTGACTATTTTACAAGACTAATGCTATAATTGTTCCCTCTGGCCATGCTACAACCAAGGATTTTGAGCCCATCTCAAGGAGTTAGGGAAGTCAAATAAAATAAAAACAGGGAAAGTTGCATACTAGGCACCAAATACTTTCATTGACATGAATTCCAGTGATATTAATATCTGAGGAACTGGGTTATTAACCATCCAATAGCAAGTGCTATTAGTAAATGCTTTGTAAATAGCTTAATGTCTTATAAGTAGATTTTGATAGTCCCCCTGATATCAATTTTATATATTTGGGGCACACACATTAACTTTTCAAACACTCAGTAACATTCTACTTTAAGACTTTTATAGGATTTTCCCCCCACCAGAATAACCATTTTGTTTTATGATGTTTAGAAATTTCAGGATCCTGAAGCCATTGTCAAAATGTCATATCAATATCAAATGGATTACTGAGTGGTGCTGGAAACTTAAATGACTTAGACGATAACTTTATATAGTTACTGGTAGGTACTCAAGAGATTCTAGAAACTCCAAGTGGAAAATTTACTAGTTATAATTAAGTTAAAATATAAGATGCATCACCATTTAAGTCTCTGCTCAAATGTCTGGTCTATTTCTAATCATGGGGTAACAAGGACAGGCTTGACCTTCTTCTGGAAAATGAGAAAAAAATGTAAGGAACCACAGTTTAAAGACACTGGACAATAGGTGGGGTTGGCCTGCAATCTGCAACAGAGTAAATGAAGAAGGGGAGATCTACAGTTGTCTTGACTTTCAATTTGTAGGATATTTTCTGAATACAGACATTGAATGGAGAGAGAACCAAACAGAAATTAATTATAAATCCTTTTACATATGAAGACATTGATAGGACATAAATAAAAGAATTAAAAAATAGAATACATATACACTAATCAAAAATAAAAAATACCCATATTAATATTAGACAATGTAGATGCCAGAACATAGACTATTACCAGAGATTTTTAAACCAAAGTAATTTTTTTCACAGTCATAAGACTTATTATATTGCTAGAAGCCCGGTGCATGAATTCATGCACCAGTGGGGTCCCTCAGCCTGTTCTGTGGGATCAGGCCAATACTAGCCCTCTGACATCTCCTGAGGGGTCCCAGATTGCTAGAGGGCGAAGGCTAAGCTAAGGGACCCCACCAGTGCATAACTGGGGTTGGGGAGGGATTATGGGAGGGCTCCAGGGAGTGTCTGACCCCATCTTGCCCAGTCCCGATTGGGGCCGGCTAGCCAGGGAGGGATGCAGGAAGTTGGCCAGCCAGGAAGGGACTGCCGGAGGACTCCAGGGCATGCCCATCCCCTCTCACTCAGTCCCAATTGGCTGGACCCCAACATCAAGCTAACCTACCGGTTGGAGCGTCTTCCCCCTGGTGGTCAGTGTACATCATAGTGAGTGGTTGAGTGGCCTTAGCATTCATTAGCATATTATGCTTTGATTGGTTGAATGATTGATTGGACACAGCATATTAGGCTTTTATTATATAAGATGTGTCATGGTAAACACTTTCCATAATCAACAACTCATTCTTTGCAGACACCTTATTGGGGAAGTATTTTTTTTTTATTTCCCTTTAGCAGATAAGAAAAATAACATTATAAACAGTTAAGCAAATTGACTAAAGGGAGACAAACAAATTGAAACCCAAATCTTCGTCATCTGTCATCTGTCACCTGGTTTACTGCTATAGCCACCAAATTGTTTTCCTTTGCATCTGCTTCTGCTTCCTGCAATGCACAAGTAGCAAGAAAGAGCTTTTAAATTGCACGGCTGATCTTTTCCCTCCCCTGTTTAAAGTCTGCCAGGGCTTTCTATGCTCTAATGATATCTCACCACGCCTTCCTCCTCCAATTCATGGGAGCCTACTCTTCCTTTTGTGCCCTGACTTGGAGCCAGTCTGCCTCTCTCTCTCAGGCCTCCAGGAAAGCTTGTTCTCCTTGGCATCAGCATCTTCATCCATGCTGTTTCCTCTGTATAGAATGCTCTTCCCTCCCCCCTCACAGGAAGCATTCCACATGCTTCCGTAACTCCTTCACACTTCAGGTCTCAGCTCCCATCCCACTTCCTCAAAAAACTTTCCTGGTCCCCAGGCTAGAATAGGTCATCCAAATTATATTCTCTCACTTAACTGTCCTTTTTTTGTTGTTACAATTATGAATGTATGTGTGTGTGCATTTGATTATTTAATTAATGTCTTTCTTTTTCCAGGGAGACTATAAGCTCAAAGTGGACAGAGATATTGATCTGTTGCTCACTTTTTATTTTTAATGTTCAGAATAGTGTTCAATATATAAATACTTGTTAAATGAATGAATAAGTAAGGAAAGGGGGAAAGACAATGGAGAAAGAAGGATAAAAATGAGAGAACATGTGAAATATAGGAATGAAAGGACCACCAAGCTCAAGTAAGTCTTTACAGACTAATTCCATTAGAGGATAATCATTTGATTTATATGAATATTTTTATAAGCACTGCCTCTAGCATACCTTAAACACACTTGGATTCTCTGACCAGTGTTGTTCAGTGGTTGAGTATGGGCACAGGAACCAAGAGGTCATGGCTCAGTTCTTGGTCAGGGCACATGCCTAGGTTTCAGGCTCAATCTCCAGAAAGGGGTGTGCAGGGGGCAATGGGTAAATGATGTTTCTCTCTCATCAATGTTTCTATCTCTCTAAAAAATCAATAACAACATATATATTTAAAAAAATGACACGGATTTATATAGACCTTTCTAGATGCCAATCTGACATATGAAATGCTTTCATATGCTTAATTAAGATCACTAAAATATAGCAATTATTTTCACTTTGACATTTCTGAATTTGAAAGCTGCAAAATCTTACAAACTAGTTATTTTTATTTAAAGACTGTCTGGTTTTAGGAATGAAAAATAGAGTGGTGAGATTGGACTTTCAAAATTATGTATTTTATTCAATTTTAATACCTTTTGCTCTTCTAAGTCTTGCAGATTTGGAATGTGACTTCTACAGAATCTTTTCAGCTCTCTCTGGACCAGCTTCACTTGTTTAGATCTGCCAAGGTAAATTTCACATAATGCCATCACTGGTCATAAATGCATTCAGTGGCAAGTGATAGCAGGAAATCTGGGTAATACAATTTCAAAATCTATTGCCTGGTAATTAGGAAGCCTCTAATGTATGTTAGTAACCTTAAATACTCTACGTTTACTGTAATAGCTCTGAGAATATATCTGTGTGACACAGTATGAAAATGATTTAAACAATTTCAGCTCAACAGGTGACTTGCCTGATTTTTGTAAGGAACATGGCTGTCCTAGGGCTGGAAGGGGCAGGGCCTGTGCAGGGGAGACAGGGCTAGGGAGGAGACAGAGCACATTGGAGAAGCCAATGTCCTTTTCTTTGGTAAACACCCATCCCATTATCCCACGTGGATCCAAGGAGTTTCCAATGGTTGGACCCAGACTCCCTTCTCATAAAGGTAGACAAAGAGTCCAAGCAAGACCCACAGGATATCTGAGTATTTCTGGGGTGGAAAGGGATGGAGACCTGGTGCCAGCACTGAAAAGAAATGGATGTGATTTTTATCCGTAATTTCCCCTCATGGTGCCTGCTTCCTCAGCACTTCAATGTTGTGAGCTATCGGTAGCTTTCTGATAAATGCCTTTATGTGGTCCCTTTTCAGGAAAGTAAGGTTAAATTAGTCAGCTGGATTCTGCTGCTCAGAAAAACCCCAGCTGAAACACAGGTGCTGCACTGATGCCAGACATACCTGGATCAAACCTTAATCTGCTGCTTCCTAGATCTATAACCTGTTGGGGCTCTCCTTTCTTAATTTCTAAACTAGGGTTAATTCCCTCTCACATGGTTGGTGTGGCTTATTTGATTGAGCAACTCCCATGCTCCTAAAGATTCCCAGTCAGGGCACAGGCTCAAGTTGTGGGCTCAGTCCTTGGTAGGGAGCTTGCCTCTTTGTGTTCAGGTCAGTGTTTCTCTCTCCTTCTCCCTTCCTTTCTCTCTAAACATCAATTTTAAAATAAACATTTCTCTTTACCCCTTTTTAAAAACAGCTTTATTGGCATATAATTTACATACCACAAAACTCATCTATTTAATGTGTACCATTCAATGCTTTTTAGTATATTTATAGAGTTGTGTAACCATTATGGTAATCTAATTTAGAATATTTTCATTACTCAAAAAGCAATTGTGTGCTCACTAACAGTCAGTCCTTATCATCCCTCCATGCTCCCCTCTCCAATCTCCCAATCCCTACTAGCCCTAGGTAACCATTAACCTAATTTCTGTCTCTATAAATTTGCCTAATCTGGACATCACATAAATGGAATCATACTACATGTGGTCTTTTTCCCCCCACTTAACTTAGTGTTTTGTCAGTTCATCTATGTTGTAGTATATACTGATCTTTTTTATTGATAATGTTCAGCTGCATGACAGTATCTCATTTGTTTATTCATCAGCTGATGGGCATTTGGGTTGCTTCCACATTTTGTTGTTATGGGTAATTCTGCCATGAACATTCATATACAATGTTCTGTATGGGAATGTATAGTTTTGTTTCTCTTGGATAGAAACCTAGGAGTGGACTTTCTGGGTCCTAAGGCAACTGTTTAATGTTTTGAAAAACTGTCAACCTGTTCTCCAAGGGGACTATACCATTTTACATTCCCATCAACAATGGAAGAGAGTTCCAATTTCTTTACATCCTCACCACTTTTGATTGTCTAGCTTTTTTATTGCAGCCATTGTAATAGGCATGAAGTGGTATCTCAATGTGGTTTTAATTTGCATTTCCCTGATGATTAGCCTCTTTGAGCATCTTTACATGTACATATTGACTATGATTGTGAGGTTTTCTCCCCCACATTCTCAATTCTACTTATTGATCTATAGTCCTATTCTTGCCCACTACTACATGGCCTTTATTATTATAGCTTTGGAGTAAGATTTGAAATTAGAAATGAAAGTTTTCCTCCAACTTTGATCTTCTCCATATTAATTTTTAAAATATATTTTATTAATTTTTTTACAGAGAGGGCTAGAGAGTTAGAAACATTGATGAGAGAGAAACATCAATAGCTACCTCCTGCACACCCCCTACTGGGGATGTGCCCACAACCCAGGTACATGCCCTTGACTGAAATCAAATCTGGGACCTTTCAGTCTGTAGGCCAATGAATTATCCATTGAGCCAAACCGGTTAGGGCTCCATATTAATTTGAAGTCAACTTGTTATATTATGCAAATAAGGCCTCTGAGATTTTGATAAAATTTGTATTGTATCTGTTCATAATTAGAGGAGTATCACCATCTTCATATTAATTCTTCCTACACATATTTTTGTAAGGAGTTTTTTACTTACATTTTATTTAATTTCTTTCAACAATGCTTTGTAGTTTTCAGTATACAAGTCTTGAACTTATTTTGATATGTATTTCTAAGTATTCTATTCATTTTGATGTTATTGTAAATGTTCTTGTTTTTTATTTTTTCTGAATTTTTCATTATTAGTAAGTAGACATACAATTGATTTTGTATATTAATCTTATATCCTGTAACCTAGTTGAACTCATAAGTTCTAGTAATTTTAGTGAACTTCTTGGGGTTTTCTATATATACTTTCATATTATTTATGAGTAGAAATATTTTTAATTCTTACTTTCCAATATATATGACTTTTACATTATTTTCTTGCCTAATTCCCTGGATAGAACCTCCAGAAAAATGTTGACCAGAAGTGGTGACATCAGCTGTCTTAATAATATTTCTCAACTGAGGGTGGGGGGACATTTTGTCTATCACCAGTAAGTATGATGTTACCTATAATACCTCTCTCTTTAGGCTCCAAAAAGAATAAATGACATAACATATGTGAACTGTCTGTTATGGTGCTTTCAAACACAATTATGTGGTAGTGACTAAAAACCAAATTAGTAAGACTGACACCTAATACCCCTCTCCCATATAGGCTGCATTTTACCATCTTTCTTATCAACCAAAACCCAGATCTCAGCTCTAAGTAAATCACAGCTTCTAGAACAAGCTGATCCCCACTTTAATAAAATCGTTTGGTTTATTCACTTAACTATTATCTTTGGGCACCTAATGCATTTGAAAGATTATGCTACGCAAGCAGGTCTTGTGGAGTAAGGTGTAGACAGGTGATACCAAAACAGATTTGCACCTACATGTATGATGATGGCAATCTGGTGGGGAGATAGTTAATAAACAATTAAGTAAAATCAAATAATAATGACAAGTTGTAACTAACAACTTGTATTTCATAATTACTTCATCGTCTTCTTTTACCCTGTCAGGGATGTAAAATGCAGCATAGGGAATATGGTCAGTAATATTGAGATTACTCTGCATGGTGCCAAGTAGGTACTGTAAATATTGGGTAAAATACATTGTAAAGTATATGATTGTATCACCACTATATTGTACACCTGAAACCAATACAGAATAATATTGATTGTCAACTGTAATTTAAAAATAAATAAAAACAAAAAAATAATAAGTTGTAAGAACCATGAAGGAAACAAAGACATAACAACTCATGAGATTCAAAACTCAGGGAAGGACTGTGGAGAAGAAAACAAAAGCAAAACCAAAAGCATAAGAAGGTGCTGACCATCCAAAGAGCCAGTAAGCCATGTCCAGCCCGAGGGGCCTGCATGCAGGAAAACTGAAAGCAGTGAGGGCTCCTCTACAAGGAACTGCGAAATGGACAGAGTAATTGCCAAGTAATGAGCCAGAGAGAAAGTGGTGAGAAAGTATGACAGGTAGTAGTGGAACCATAGAGGACAGCCTTGTAGGCCATATGGGAAACTTCAATGTAAAGTACATAAAGAACCCCCAGGGTTCAAGTTAAACAGTAGCGCGACTCTGCATGTGTGTTACAAACTTCCTTTCACATGTGGGTAATGCATTGGAAAGGGTGCCAGCACCCCTGATGGGTGCTCAGTGAGGAGGCCCTTACACCCATGTGTCTAGGGCTTAGAAAGGGTGGTTATCAGAAATCGGGGACTGTGCTAGGAATATATAACATTATATATATATAATTATAGCTATCGATTGCTGCCTTGGAGAGTGGTTAGCTTCATATCTTACCTATAATACTTCAATAAAAGATGACTGAACTATGTGCATTGCACATTTCTCTGGCTTCATTGAACTTCCCTAAAACTAAAGGCTGCCACCTGGGTTGGCTGCACTGCTGTGAAAGACAAGGATGCCTGGGCCCCAGATGGACAGTCTACTTATGTGTTGATGAGCCTCCATTTCCCAGCCTGTGAAACCGGAATTTAAATGCACTTCATGGCAGTTTCTTTTTTATTATTGTATAAGATAATATTTGAGATTAGATATTATAAATATTTGCCACATAATATATAATCAGTAATTATTAGCATCTATTTTTATCATTCCATTATTTTTTCTGACTGCCCTATGACATGGACATATAAAATATGTAACAGGCAGAGTAAAAGCTAAAAACAAATGTGCCTTTAGTTGATATTGGAAATGTTATCTTAACAATGTTTTGGTTTCCTTCATTCAGTGGCAGACCCGTTGAGGGGAGGGGACCATCCATCTTTGCATTCCCAGTGCCTAAAACAGCGCCATAGTATATGTGGCTACTGGATCAATAAATGAACGTAATGATGAGTGGTTAAATAACTTATATTTTGAGTGATATATTTGCCAGAACTGAGCAAGAATTTTTAAAAGAATATTACTTTAGTTAATTTAATAACAATTTGGAAACTCCAGTTCATGAAGGGGAAAATAGAACCTTCAGTGGTCCTATCACTTGTTCCAGATCAAGCCACTCACAGTGAATGGCAGAGCTCATTCTCCAGCACCCTTCCTGTTGACATCCAAGTCCACACTTTGCTAGGAACAGCTGACCTATCAGCTTCTCCAGAGCAATGGCCATCGGTTAAACTTTTGTTATTGTTTTGCTCACAGCTTACTGAGCACACTACATAGAATCAGTTATTCACTGACTACCTGGCTTATTTATGGGCTCAGCTTGCCTTGATGTGTGGATAGTGGGAGTTAACTATACAGAAATGAAGTTCCTGTATAATAGGTATATTAAAAATTTTGACATCAGCATTAGAAATACTAATTTTTTTAATAAGCAAGTTATAAAAATAGCCTAGGGTGCTGCTATTATTCAACTTTAAGCCTAAGAAAGTGACTAATACTCACTATGTTGAATACATTCAAGCATTTTTTTATACCTATATCCACTCTATTTTCTTCTAAATAATAGATGGCCAGTGACTTTAAAAAGTACCAATATGTCAGTATAATTACCTAAAATGTAACAATAAGTGTACTCTTTGTAGACTAGAAGGACACATTTTAAATGCAAATGAAAGACTTTTCAGAACTCGTATATCATCTTGTCCTTTGAAAAGTTCCCATATTTCTATTCCTCACTGCTGAAAATCCCTGGCTACTCTTTTCCTGTCACCATTGTGGGATAAAAGAATTCTGTCCGCGAACTGGTTTTTCTTGAAGAATCCATTAAAGCTTAAGCTTGTGCATTGCATCGAGCAAATTAACACATTCAGTCCCCCAGAGCAGATCCCAACTCTTTTGTGTCACTTAATACAAAGGGGAAAAAGGTAAAAGAAATAAAGAAATAGTGATGGTTGCAGTGGTAACCTGCACAGACAGGAATGGGCCATCAGATTGCCTAACAGCATGAAAGACAACAGGGAAAAGTAATAAGTATACTTTATGCTCACTCTTCGAAAATAGCAAGAAATAATCCATAGTAAATAGAAACTCAGAGAAAATCAGAGAGAAATATTCATGACCCCTTTCATAAATACATCAGCTCTTTTTTGGTAGTAAATTTTGGGGTTATTCTGGAAGGAGAGCACATACTCTATTGCTAAGTCAATCACTTCACTTTTTTATTTTTTATTTTTGCATATGTTTGTTTTAGAAAAAAAAAATCAGACTTCTTGATGAAAACATCCTAAAGTTTTACTATAAGAAGCTATAAAAAGTGAATCCTGATTTGAATAATATGGTTATTCAAAGAATTGCACACCAGCGAAGGGTTGGTACCTTGGTTGACTACTTTCCAATGGGAAGGCTACTTGGTTGTCCAGAATGAGGAATTCAGCTCAGTCTGGGGTCTTTCAGCCTAATTTATGCTCCTGTCATTGTCCTGGAGCTAGTCTGGCTTGAGGAGACTGAATCATACTAATAAAGCTCTGAGAGATGGATGGGCTTTGAAAACGGCAACTGCTGAGTTAAAATGAGAAATAAAATTATGAAGTAAACAGGATATTAGCATTAGCTCCTCTGCACGTTCTTTCCCTATAGGCCAGTGTTGTTCAAAGCAAAATGATCACAGGGCCACTGGTTCTGTAGCATCAGAAAAAGAGAAGTTGATAATCATACCTATTTGCATGTTTAAGGGCTCACATATCTGATGACTCACATAACTCCACAATAAAGACATGGCTTCTCTTAGAAAGGGGACCCTGGAGTGATCATCTCTGATATAGTGCTCTGTGAATATCCTTATTGTGTTTATCTCATGGTTGTCCATTTCTCCTTTCATTGATCCATTATTTATATATTTTACTGCCTTTAATTATGTTTTATATGATCTGGATGCCATTAATATTTTTAAATTATGACATTAATTTAAAGTGCAAGTAGGAGATTCATAACTTTAAAATATGACCCTGACCTGGCTGAGTGGCTCAATTGGTTAGAGCCATGGCCGGCAAACTGCAGCTCGTGAGCCACATGCAGCTCTTTGGTCCCTTGAGTGTGGCTCTTCCACAAAATACCATGGCCTGGGTGAGCCTACTTTGAAGAAGTGGCATTAGAAGAAGCTTAAGTTTTAAAAATTTGGCTCTCAAAAGAAATTTCAATTGTTGTACTGTTGGTATTTGGCTCTGTTGACTAATGAGTTTGCTGACCACTGGGTTAGAGCATTGTCTCAATATGCCGAGGTTGCCAGTTCAATCTCCAATCAGGGCACATACAAGAATCAATCAATGAATGCATAAATAAGTCAAACAATAAATCAATGTTTCTGTCTGTCTCTCTCTCAAATCAATAAATTTAAAAAAATGACCCATTGATTTCCTCCAATATTTCAGTGATAGGAGCTTCTGCACTTTCCATATTGTTCTTCATCTCACTCCTTGTTCAACACACAAAACATAATCCTATATAATAAAAGGCTAATATGCAAATTGCTCCCTTGACTGGGAGTTTGACCAGGAGTTCGACCAGGGGGTGGGGATGGTCGGCCAACCTCCAGTGTCCCCTCCCCACCACCAGCCTGGCCAGATTGGCCCCAATCAGGGCAGACTGACCAGACCACACCTGTGAACAAATTCATCCACTAGGCCTCTAGTATTTAATAAAGAGTAGTGTGTTGTTGAGAAGTGACATTCATTTATTCAGCAGTGTATCTTGAATGCCTACTAAGTGCTAGACACTATTCTAGGTGCTGGAGATGTGAAAGAGAACAAACTCAAGTCCTCATGGAATACAGAGTCCAATAGGAAAAACAATGACATACAAAAAAACAAAATTAATACAACAAAATCAGTAAGTAAACGAAGAGTACCACAAAAGAACTTAAACAAGGCAAAGGAATGGAAAATGATGGGGGACTGTGCAATGAAACAGTATGACCATGGAAGTGATGATGGGTAGAATCAAGGCAGATTTTGCCTCAACACAAAATAGCACTCATAACAATCCCAGCTGAGTCACAGGTCACATAGCCTCGACAGGCAGTAAACTTGACCTTGTGAGGTGCTTGAGAGTGCAGAACTGTCTATCACAAGCTAAAGCTGATTTCAAGAAAGATGCTATAATTCTTGAGAGACAGAATCTGAGAAGCAGTCCTCATGTCAACCTGTTCCAAAAGCATACTGATGTATTGTTAAAAATTGGGAAATACATACAAATTCACCACTCCAACCAAAGCTAAAACCTTACCACAGCTACTAGCCAGAATTATTCATCAATTTTCATTAATTAAACATATTTGGAATAGAGACTCATTGCATAATAAGTTTCTAGCAATTGACCATTTGATAAGAGAAAACTTACCATTATCAACACTGCTTTCACTCTCCTGCTATCTTTTTTCTGGTTTAGAAAAACACAGTATGAAGGAAAAAAAGAAGGAAAATGGAAGAAGAGCCCTGTCTGTATCCTCTACAAAAGTACCATTTCTTTACATGCAAGGGTATCATTCCATTTTGTCCCCACTCATATGTACATATTCCTTATCATTAGATAGGACTACTAATATTATATTGTCCTTATATATTGAAGTAATTAAATGAAGTGCCTAATGCTTACTAAGTTATGGTAGAATGCTTACATAAATGGCCTCACTTCAATGCCTTTTCCTGTATCACACATTTACCATATGACTTTGTAGCTCCTTCCATCAAGAGATGGAGGTGACACAGATAATAATTTAATTAAAAATTAAAAAAATAAATTTAAAAAATAAAAATAAAAATGGACTCCTGGTTAGCCTGTTATTAAGAAATCCAATGAGATTTCATTAGTACAATCTGACTTCCATAATGTCAAACATTTAATTAAGTATTGCAAGATTAAATCTGTCCAAGGAACTGAATGTTCCAGACACACCACTGGAATGAGATAACAGTATGATTTCATCCCATCAGTCCTACTATGTGGGAGGCACTGTGCCACTGATGCTGCTTCCTGTCATACCCCGCAAAATTAAAGTGGAATTTTTCTATCTGAAGAATGAATAAAAGTGACTGGCCAGAAGCCAACCATACAGACAGAGGAATTATATAAAGCGCTAAACGGAAGAGCCACCTTTCTCTTCAGCTACCCATGTGGTGGCCAGTAAGAAAGAAACACATCCACCATAGTGTGCTTTCTTCCTTGATTTGTCCTGCATCCTAGGACTCTTGCTGACCTAGATTTTTACTAATACCCCAAGGATGCAAGTTAGCATGGATCCAATGTCCTTTTAGTTCCTTTTGCTATTTCAAGTCCTAGGGGTTAAGATATGCAAATTAATACAATGTTTATCTTAGAAAAAAGGCTATCTAGCATTAATTGTATTTGAGGAAGACACTGGACTCAAAAGGTGATTGTCAACACTAGTATTTCAAAAAAACACTTTTCGATCCTGGTATTATTAGGTTTCTGGCTTAGATCTCAAAGCCCGTTGCTTTTATCCTTTTTAGTATAAAAGAGCTAAACTTTAAGTAGGCAACAAGATAAAAAACGTGCTCTGAAAATTATACTACGTATATTGATGATATTACTAGCTCAAGATTAATATGTCAAAAAATGACATGTAAATGTATCCTAGCATTGTCTATATCATTTACTTCTGTGTTATCCCTTTGTACCTATCCTTTGTGGCCTATACAAATGTTCTGAACAACTTAGAGCACATTATGTAGATTTGGCAGACTTATCAATCCAAAAGTATTTAAGTGAATTTGACAAACTGAAAAAATAACAAAATGCTCTTTCTTGACAGCTTAAAAAATGATGACATTTGCCCAGCCAGTGTGGTTCAGTAGCTGAATGGCACCTATAAACCAGAGGCCAGGGTTCAACTCCCAGTCAGGACATATGCCCGGTTTTCAGGCTTGATCCTGAGTAGGGGATTTGCAAGAGGCAGCCAATGGTGATTTTCTCTTATCTCTCTCATCTCTCTCTCCTTTTCCCATCCTCTCTTAAATCAATAAAAAATATATATTTTTAAAAATGATCACATTTGACTACTCATAAAAAAGGTTAGAATGACCACTCCAAAATCTGATATAAAATAAGAAACTTCATTGTATAATACTAGAATTTAAAAGTAACGAATCTTGCCAAAACCGATTTGCTCAGTGGATAGAGCATTGATCTGTGGACCGAGAAGTCCCAGGTTTGATTCTGGTCAAGGGTAAGTACCTTGATTGTGGGCATATCCCCAGTAGGGGGTGTACAAGGGGCAGCTAATCAATGTTTCTCTCTCATAGATGTTTCTAACTCTCTCTCCCTTCCTCTCTGTAAAAAAATCAATAAAATATATATATTTTTAAATAAATAAATAAAAATAAAAAAATGGGTAAAAAAAAAAAAGAGAGAGAGAGAGAGAGATGGAGGTGACTTCTTCACACTATAAATTTGCCAAGGCTTTTTGATTTGCTTTGGCCAACAGAATATGGCAAGAATGCCAAAATTCTAAATAGAATAATATTTCAAATAGTATTAGTGTTAGTGTTCTAAACAGTGTTCTAATTAGTGTTCTAAACACTAATTCCAAGCCTAAGCCTCAAGAGGTCCTGAATGCTTTTGCTTTCTTTTGGAGCCAAGCCTCCACCATGAAAATAAGCCCAGTCTATCCTAGGAGATAATGAGAGACCACACAGAGGGATCCCAGCCACATCTTCAATTAGCCTGTAGTTCGCTTACCTTGAACTGATTATACATATACACATATGAGCAAGCCAGCCAGCCTAAATCAGCCAAGTCTAACCATGATCTGTACAACTTTCTAACCAACCCACAGACTCATGCCCTTAATCCAACTTTTGTATTTAATTAAATAAATAATGATGTATTCAGTTACACAGCATATTTAATTGAATCATATGCATTAAGTATGTTATCTCTCATTATCATTGTCATCATTCTCCAGCTACAAATATATAAGGATACTAGAAATTTGGTACTGTATCATGAGGTATATCATATCAAGTAATGAAACACTTGGTATGTAAAACATATGTGACACATGGAGATTTTTGTTTGTTAACCTAAGCTACCAGTTTATAGCAAGAATTAGAAAAGGTTAACTCCCAATTATGATATTAAGTGAATATTGACAAGAATCTGGACTTGGTCAACAACTGCGCACATAATTTTTCCCCAGGAGTTTGGAGCCCAGGTGTGTTGTGCAGAGATGTGCAAGTGAAACAAACACATCCTTTGTAGTGAGTCCCATGTTCTACTCACTCTTCAGAGAAGCAATATGTGCTGCTTAGGCGATTGGCTTCTTGGACATCATAACACAACCCTTACTGCCAAGTATGCATTGGTTTAAAAAAAAAAAAAAAAGCAACCCTGTTCAATTTGTCAGTGGGAGACCTGGGTAGATCAAGAGCAACTAAAATATTATCTTAGTTGTTAACTACAAAGTTGGAATAGATCTCTACTTCTTAAAGATAAATAATTAGAAAATAATACATGTAGCCAATTAAAAACAGAGCCATAGAAAGACAGCATGGATGTTAACACTTGAAGGAAAGGTGGTTTATAGAAAGTTTAGACATGATCAAAGTAATCCATTTAAATAACTTCAATTGGGCTCAATAAATTATCTCTAGTAAACAGAAAAAAACCCATAGTAATTCTACAATTGGAATAGGAAGAGGAAGCCAGCGAAAAGATAAACCAAATCAACCAATGGAATGCCAGCAGGGTGGCTATATGAATACCAGCACCCACCTCTTCTCTCAAGGCCCGTTAAAATGCCCAATGGAATACTGAAAAATTGGTATGGGCACTAGATACAAGACCAAGGGCTACATACTTTACAAGAAACTGGAAATCATGTTCCTATAAAGTAGTGCAAACAGAATGGGATTGAAGAAAAGGCTTCATTTTTCCTAAATGTGAACAAATATATTCTATCTGGGCAAGAACAAAGCATCTAGAACTCAGAGAGGAAAGGCAGGCATGAGAGGGTATCTGGCGTTAGGGGGGACACCTGGACTGTATCCTCTCCTCCGCAATGGGCATTTTCTTTTTTTTTCTTTTTTTAAAATATATTTTATTGATTTTGTACAGAGAGGAAGGGAGAGAGATAGCAAGTTAGAAACATCGATGAGAGAGAGTCATCGATCAGCTGCCTCTTGCACACCCCCTACTGGGGATGTGCCTGCAACCAAGGTACATGCCCTTGACCGGAATCGAACCTGGGACCCTTCAGTCCCCAAGCCAATGCTCTATCCACTGAGCCAAACCGGTTTCGGCTGCAATGTGCATTTTCTTCCTTCTTACCTTCTGCAGGTCTGGTAGGATGGGGGCTGCCACAGAGACCGACTCCAGGCAGCTGCAAAAAATAACAAGAAAAATGCTTCATTGCAAAGGGAAACTCAGTCTGACTGTCCACTGCAAGGCTCCCTCCAAATTCTTCCACTGTCTTAACTGAGAAAATTAACTCTAAATTCAATAGCTACGTTTCCCTTATCTCTTTATCTGTGCAGAAGCCAACACAGTCTTTGAGAGATTTAGTTACTTGCTCAAGGCCACGTAGCTTTGACATTAATTCAGAGAATGGAAGATTAATTCATTCACAAAAAGATCACTTGATGGAGGTTAATCTTTAATTTTTAAACTTAAACATTAAAAAACAACTGTCTCAAATCGATATCTGACATCATGTTTACTTGGTGCTAACGGTGTTATAATTAAAATAAAGAAAGCCACTTTTTAGCTCCATTATTTCAATGTTGCCAGTAATGAAAGAAATATATACAAAAGTATATTACATTTTGCCCAGCAAATATTGTCATTTAAAAGTAGCTGTGCACAGCTTTGGTGAAGCTATGGAAATGACAGGACACTCAGCTGACAAAAAGACTACAGCACCATAGGATGGCATGTGGGTATGCTTATAAAAAGCTCTCAAAATCACTTTTTCTATTATCTCAACACATCTAATGCCAGATATTCACCTAATTCTAAACTATTAGAAGTGTGTGGCCGAAACCAGTTTGGCTCAGTGGATAGAGCATCAGCCTGCGAACTGAAGGGTCCCAGGTTCAATCCCGGTCAAGGGGCATGTACAATACATTGGTTGCGGGCACAACCCCAGTAGGGGGTGTGCAGGAGGCAGCTGATCAATGTTTCTCTCTCATCGACTTTTCTGGCTCTCTGTCCCTCTCCCTTCCTCTCTGTGGAAAATCAATAAAATATATAAAATATAATTAAAAAAAGAAAAAAGAAAAAAAGAAGTGTGTGCAATGACATGTGTGCTTACAGGGGTATTCATAACAGCACTACTCACAATACTGAAACATTGGCAGCAAATGTCCAACCCTAAAGAACCAGGTTAGCGAATGTATGTGTATGCACATCAATCCACTTTTGTGCTACTGCCATTTGAGACCAGGTGATTCTTTGCTGTGGGGCAGTTCTGGGTCTTATGGGATGTGTGGCAGTGTACTGGATCTCTACCTGTGATATTGGTAGCAACCCCCAACCTGTAAGAACCCCAAATTCCCCCAGGTATTTCCACATGACCCCTGAGGGCAAAACCATGCCACGTTGAGAACCATTAATCTATATCTATAGCTCTGTGCATGGCAATATATAATTTTTATCTGCTAATGATACTTCAATAAAGGTAGGAAAAAATATATTGAACTTCAGTTCAATAAATCCCACCTCCATCTTCTCTTTTAAAATAAGGAAAAAGGAAAAAGAGCAATGCTTTGGAGAATGTTTTCCAAAAGAGAAAATGCTGATTATATACTGTTGAGCAAAAAGCAGGCAGAAGATTAGTAGAGAAAATATGATCTTATTTTCTTATACAAAATAATAATAATAATAATAATAATAATAATAATAATAATAATAATAATAATAAAAGGATGGAATCAAAATGGTAAAATTTGTTTTCTCTGGATGTTGGGGTTCTAAATGAACTTTTTTTTTTTTTGCTTTTTAGTTACCCATTTTCTTTCTTTCTTTCTTTCTTTCTTTCTTTCTTTCTTTCTTTCTTTCTCAATGTAGCATGGATTATTTTGATAATTAAAAGAATAATTTTATTTTTATTTATTTAAGAGAAACATCAATTTGTTATTTCACTTATTAATGTATTTATTGGTTGTTTCTTTTATGTGCCCTGACTGAGGATTGAACACAAGTAGCTGGATAAATCTGGCTACTCAGCCAGGACCAAAAAAGTGATATTAAAGTAAATGTCTACAAGTGCTTTATTAGTCAGTTTCTGAGTTGTGAGCTGTACAGCTCACCTCTTGATCAAGTAGAAGGTATGAAGGAGTTGGTCTTGCCTGGCTTGCAAAGGTGAGGGGGACCTGGGAGATGAAGCTTGAGAGCAAAATCCCAGGAGCAGCGCCTGTGGCTGAAGCCAAGCTGCAGAAAGTCCTCATCAGCATATTGCTGCTTAGTCCATGTCATCACTGCAGTGGGACCCTGGGGCCACTGGACTTACTCTGGCTGTGGCCTCCTGAAAGTTGCTGCTCTGAATGAATTCCACAGGCCTTGTCCTGTTTGCATCCCTTGTTCCAATTCCAGCATCCATGAGAGTCTCCAGTGGTGTGAGCCCAACTCACAAGCCCGTAGCTTAGCATCTGTGAGGGGGAATATACATGTTCCCTTCATGCTCCAGAGGAAGGAAGTGGGGCCTTTCTCCCACCAAAGTCTTCAAAGGAAGAAGTTCTAGGAAATGGAATGGGGTGGGGAGGGGAGGATTGTATACTGATAACCAAGAACAAAGACAGATATCTTTTTTAAAATATGTTTTTATTCATTTTTTTAAGAAAAAGAGAGGAAGGAAGGAGAGAAGGATAGAAACATCAATGATGATAGAAAATCAATGATAGACTGCTTCCTGCATGCCCCTTGCTGGGGATCAAACCTGCAACCTGGACATGTACCCTGACCAGAAATCAAATCCGTGACCTCTTGGTTAGTAGGTTGATGCACAACCACTGAGATACAGCAGCCAGGCACAGATGTCTTTTTAAAGGGGATATGTTCACAGACAACAGGGGTGTGATGGGGTGAGGGCATGAGTGAGGGAGATGGGGGGTTAATGGAGGAATAAGGACACATATATAACACCTTAATCAATAAAGAAATTTTAAAAATCAAGGGGATATGTCTTTTGTACATGTCTACAGTTGCTAAACGTTATGTAATAATGAAGCATTTCATAAAAAGAAAAAAGAAAACCAAACTGATTCTTTGATTTGTAATGAAAAATAGCATCTATAGCTATATCTGCACAAAATAATACATATAATCTATTTAACAGCATTTGTCACTCTCTCAGATGTTTTTCAGAAACAGTTAACTCCAAATGTTAGAATGTGTTTGTTTTTAACATTGATTTAGCTCAAATCCCAGTGGTCACCCTGACATTCAGACAAGAGAATTGCCCTTCACGTGGCTGAGCAAAAGGCAAGATGATGTCTGCAGTGAGTACCTCCGCCAGAGCAGCTGAAGGAATTACACATCTTTTGTTTCTCTCTTTATGAAAGAGCTAAACTAAGTCCATTAGTAAATAACTTCCAGCAACCCTGATCAAAAACAGTTTCCTCCTCCTGAAGGCATCAGAATCTCCTGACACCTGCCTCCAAGCTCCAGTAATAGGACTTATTTCCAGATGAAAATATACACGGCTAACTAAATCCATGGGGAAAGAAGTTGCCAGTCTTTTTCTTTTCCCGAGTTGATTAGGTTGTGTCAGCATTTTCCACGTTGCCAATCCTCATCTGTAGGGATTTGGTTTCTATGAGAGGTGATAAATAGACTGTGAAGACCATGAATCCAATCAGTTGTTTTATAAGAGGGAATTACAGAGCTTTATGAAATCCCTTTCCTCCTGGCCACCAGAAAATAAAAACAAAACAAAGCAAAACAAAAAAAAAAACACATACTATTGTGTGAAGCAACCAGGACATGAAAATTCACAGATAATGCACAGACCGCAATCCTCTCTTAGTTTCATCCTGCAGTTCCCCCATACTTTCTTTAGCCGGTGGGTGACTGCTCATTACAGCACCATCTAAAAGTGTCCCTGAGCCAGCTGGTGTGGCTCAGTGGTTGAGCATTGACCCATAAGTGAGGAGATGACAGCTTGATTCCTGGTCAGGGCAGATGCCCAGGTTGGGTTGTGGGCTTGCTCCCCAATAGGGGGCATGCAGGGGGCAACCGAGCAATGATTCTGTCATTTATATTTCTATCTCTCTCTCCTTCTTCCTTCCTCTCTGAAATCAATAAAAACATATTTTTAAAAATAAAAATAAATAAGTGGAGAAAATATTGCTGGTTTAAGTTATATCAGCTTTCTGCACATTTTTTATGCCTCTGAACATGCCAATTGGGAAGTAGGAATGCGAGAGAGAGAATGGAACTCAATCTGGAGAGGGCTTGGAGCACACATTGTGGGGCAAGAAGTAAGGCTGGAGAATCAAGGGCTTGCTTGAGTCCTGGTTCCACTCTGCAGAAGCGAGACTCGAAGATCTGAACTCTACTGGACCTCAGCTTCCTTGCATGAATCTGAATATGAATAGCACAGCCATGGGGCATAAAAGACTGTAAATTTTAACTGTTATTATATTGTCATCTTTACTACTTCTATTTCTACTTCTACTTGCTCTGGGTAGAGACAGGACAAAGAGAGGGACAGGGATAGAGGCTTCCCTCACGCCCTACTCAAGAAACATTAACAATTTCCCAATTGTGGCCCACAGAAGGAATGCAGATCAGCCACCATTAACTCCCACTCTCATGACCTCAGAAATGGAAATGCTTCCAGTCACGGAAAGGAAGTTCAAGCATCAGCTGGTAAGAGAGAAGATGCACGTGCCCATAATTGCACACTATAGACCACATGTGTCAAACACAAGGCCCGCGGGCCAAATCCGTCCAGCCAGGCCTTGCAATGTGGCCCGCACCGCGCTGTCATCACTGCACTCCGCTGCGTTTCCATCACAATGACAGTTTGTGACTGTTCAGTAAACCATTCGGCCCGCGATTTAGGCTGGATTTTAGATTTTGGCCCCTTCTCTGATTGAGTTCGACACCCCTACTATAGACCATCACCAATGCTGCTGCTATATTAATAACATGCAAAGCTCCACAGCAGTTGGAGTTCTGGAAGCAGCTGTAGCACCTCAGCCTTCTTCATTGCTTGCAGAGTGGCTTCAAAGCGGGTGACTCTTCTGCTATGTTGAGAAGCCATTTGGTGCTAAATGTATCAAACAATATTTCAATATAAAAAGTTGACTAGTAGGACATATTGCAGGAAATGTGCAAAAAATGGATGCTAAATATGAAACACATGTTGGGAATGGTGATCCATGTCTCCAAGGAACAGCAGTGGCTTTGAGGTGGGCCAGCATCTGTTCCTAGATCTCGTTTACGCTCCCTATTTGGGTAAGTGAAAGGCATCTCAGAAATCAAGTCACATCTGACTTCCTGACACCTCCTGCTTCCCAAACCAGCTTTTCTAAATAGATATATGCCTTCAAGTATATATTTAGAACCTTATCCTGATTCCCAGGCAAGTCCAAACTGCCATCCTCTTTTCTCCATCCTATCTAATAGAGACTATGCTAATTGACTCTCATGCTATTGCAAAGATGGCAGTGCCCACGGCCAATAAGGAGGGGATATGCTAATTGACTGCCATGCCCCCAAATATAGCAGTGCCTATAGCCACAAGATGGCAGTGCCCAGTCCCCTCAACTCTGCTGGGGCTGCAGGTGCGTGTCAAGGCTGCCCCCCCACCCCCAGGCAGGCCCAACTGCTCTGCACATCTGCCTCCAGAGTCCCCCAGGCTCCTCAGTCCCCAGCTCCCCAAGGCAGGCATGAGGGGCAGGCAAGCCTCGGATGGTGGCTGCCCAGCTGCCAAGTAACCAGCCCAAGGTACAGGCAAACCTCAGATAGTGGCTTCCCAGCCTCCCAGGGCCATCCGAGGCTCAGTTAAACAGGGCCAGCTGAGATTTGTGCTGTCAGCAGTGGTAGCAGAAGAGGTGTGATGGGGCATTGCCTTCCCCTGATTGCCAGGTCGCTTCCTACCCCTGAGGGCTCCTGAACTGTGAGAGGGGGCAGGCCAAGTAGAGGGCTCCCACCTCCAGTGCTAAGTGTCTAGTCGTCTGGTCAACCAATCAAATTACAATATGCTAATGATATGCTAAGGCTGCTCCAATGCTCACTATGATGTGCACTGACCACCAGGGGGAAGATAGTTGACCAGTCATCCAGTCATTACGATGTTGTTGACCACCATGGGGCAGATGCTCAATGCAGGAGCTGTCCCCTGGTGGTCAGTGTGCTACCACAGGGGGACTGCCATTCAGCCAGAAGCCAGGCTCATGGCTGGTGAGCACAGCAGTGGTGGCAGGAGCCTCTCTCGTGTCTGTGGCAGTGTTGAGGATGTCCAACTTCCAGCCTAGGCCTGCTCCCCTGCAGGCGTAAGCCATCAGTTGGATATCTTCTGAGGGCCCACAGACTGCAAGATGTGCAGGCCTGGTTGAGGGATCCCTCTGAGTGCACCAATTTCATGCATCAGGCCTCTAGTTTACATATAAGGTTTCATTTTGTTCCAACACCAATCATATAAAGTAGGCATTATTATCCCTAATTTGTAGATGAGGAAACAGCGCAGAGAGGTTTAGTGAGTCTTTTTTTTTTTTGTGTGTGTTGTGCCTTTTTAAATTTAATTTACTGGGGAGGTACTAGTTAATAAAATTATACAGGTTTCAGATGCACAATTCCACAACACAATAACTGTTTACTGTACTATATGTTCATCACCTCAAATCAAGTCTTCTTCCAACATCATTTATCTCCCCCCCTCCCTTATAGCCTCTTCCATCTCCCTGCAACAACCACCACACTGCTGTCTGTGTCCATGAGTTTATTTTTTTATTATTTGTTCAATCCCTGATCTCCTCACAGCCACCATTAGTGTCACTCTCTGCCATGCAGGACCCATTCTCAAAACAGCAGCCAGTCACCCTATAAGCCACATCCTGTCAGCCCTAAGCTCCAAAGCTTTCAGTGGCTTTCTGTGTCACTCAGGAAAGAACCCAGCCCAGGAAGAGTCTAGGGCCTGTAATGACCTCATCTCACCATTTCCTCCACCTGATCACATGCTGTGCCAGCCACTGTACTGGCCTCCTTTTTTCTGAAACATTCAAACATGCTCAGTGTCAGGTCCATGCACAGATATCTGCAGGGTCCCCTTTCTCTCCTCCTCCAGCTCTTCACTCAAAGGTCACCTCATTGAATTCAACCCTGGTCACTCTGCTTAAAAGTGTACCTCATCTCCCCACCCCCAAATTTTTAGTCTGCCTTTCCTCAGCAACTATGATTTCTGAATAAGTTATAATGGAGGCCTCATGTATGAAATACATGTATGGGTGAGGTCCCTAAGCCTGATCGGTGATCAGGTCCAATCAGGTTCCCTGCCTCCCTACCTCCTCCTTCCCTCACCACCTGTACACCACCACTGTCTGGTTCCCTGCCTTCCTGTCTCCCCAGCTCCTCCTTCCCTCACTGGCCACATCCACCGCCACCCATCCCTGGTTCCCCATTCCAGCTTGGGGCCTGCCTTGATCAGGCGATTGGGACCTGCCAGCCATTGGGAAGGGACCAGGAAGTTGGTCTGCAAACCCTATAGGTGATCAGGGACTGTGGGCTGGGGGCAGCTCCTGCATTAAGCATTTTCCCTGGTGGTCAGTGCATGTCATAGCAACAGGTCATTCTAGTCTTTCCAGTTGTTCAGGTCATTCTGTTGTAATGGTCGTATAGGTTTTTATATAGAGAGATGTTCTAATTCTCTGTTTTATTTATGATCTTTCTATCCCTACCAGTTACAAATGGCCATAGAGTTTTGTCTTCATAGCTGTATTCATACTGCATAGAACAGTAGCTGGAACATAGTACATGCTTAATACATATATGTTAAATTAATGAATAAATGCATGTATCTTATAGAGAATAAAACAATGATATAAATGAAAAATTACTGATATAAGTGCTTAACTTACAGAGGTGAAGCCTTGTAAAGAACGCAAGTGTCCTGGCTGGTGTGATTCAGTTGGTTGGGTGTCATCCATGCACTGGAAGGTTGCTGGTTCAAATCCCAGTTAGGGCACATGCCAGGTTGTGGGCTTGATCCCCAGTAAGGGGCATGCAGGAGGAGCCCATTGATTCCTGTTTCTCCCTCTCTCTTTAAAAGTCAATAAAAATATTTTGTTTTTAAAAAAGAAGGCAAGTACATCTTTTTGATGGTTATAAAATGTACTAGCAGCTAATATACATTGCATTCAGTCAGGATGTGACTAAATTCTTTTTCTACCAATCACATCTGTCTTACCATATACCTTTATTCCACCTCATTCCTTCTTCTCTCTAATATTAGAGACTATTTTGTCTTTTTGTGGGGTTTTTGGTTCTCTCTTCTTAGCTTTGATCTCAATACTAACCTGAATTTGCTGTATAATAAAACTGGTGAGTGGGATTTCACCAAAAGCAATTTACCAGCAATCCTTCAGACTCTAGGCCTGGCCCATGTAATTTATAGACTAGATGCTCATCTCTAAATAATCAGGAAATAGCTATAGTTTGAATTTACCTTCTCCTCTGAGGATTCTGAAAAGCTCACATATTCAATCCCCATTTTCCATTTCTATCATCTTCTTTCTTTAGTATTCCATATCGTTGGGCACTTTAGCTGCACTATAATTACCTCGACATCCTCTTCCCTGACTAGGACATGGCTGTGACTAACACGAATTACTTTAAAATATAATCAAGTTAAATTGTGCAGCACATTTCAATGCAGTTTTTCATTTTTGAAGGCTAATGCATAAATTTGCTTTATTTTTTAAGCTTGGGGCAGTCATGTATGATAAAAATACCCTACACATTTGAATATTTGAATTTTAGGCTTGTTATAACTAACTCTAAGAAATCTTACATTCAGATGACATAAGAGATCATCATAACAAATCCAAGTAAACCCAGATTTCTCTTGCTTTTATTTACCATTTGTCTATACACCACTCAGAGCTTGACTTTAGCATAGACTGCTCATTTATTCATGTCTTATTTAGAAATAACTGATAAGTATAAGCTTTTTATACTACATCTTATGATCTTCTGAGGCTAAATTGAACTAAGCTACAGCATGATGTCTTCAAGTCTACAATGGCTTAATTTACTGGAGCTATCATTTCTCACATATCCACCTATCTTTCAGGCAAACAACTTTGTATTAAATTCACTTCCATTTGCATCTTAGCACCATATTAAGTAAAGGAATTTGTTACTTTTAGAGAGTTGGTTTGTTAAAAGTCAAAAACATAAGCTGCTAAAGAAACTTATGGAAGGTGGTGTACCTAATTGTTTATATGAACTCTAGCCATCAAAATTTTTGTTTCTGCTAAATACCTTGATGATAAAGGTGTTACCTGAAAATAATGACTTTTTAAAAGTGATTCTATTTTTATAAAAAAGTTAGTAACTTGTGACTTAAAAGAAAATACTGGTTTTACTATACACAGTATTTAGTAATTATTTACCTAAGCACAGATCAGCAAAGAAAAGGGAAGAAATTAAGCTCAAGCTGTGATATTTAAGATAAACAATCACCATTCAATTCATGTAACTGTTGTTTTTTGTTTGTTAGTTTTTCATAAAAAAACATCCAGGCCTACTAAGAGATAAGTAAAACAAAAAACAGTGTTACAGTTAGATAGGGGATGTCACAAATAGGAATACATATAGGCTTAGGGTTTAGCTATACCTTAGGTAATAAATAATTATTTAGTTTTTCTGTTTTATTTGCTAATTTATATTATTTCAAAATTTTCATCATTCAATGTGGTCAAGATTTGTCAGTCTCCTCATAGGATATTTAATGGACTTGGAAAATGGGAATAGTGTTATCAATTTAATGAAAAATTGAATTTACATATTATATTGAATATAGGAAATATCCATCCTACTCTCTTATGGGACTGCAGTTTCTTTCCATTGGATGGTTATTAACTTTATGTCATTTCATTGTTCACCAAAAGTTTTAAGCTACATTTGAAGCAATTCACCTGCACTGGAAGACTACTGTTTCATGTCCATGCATTCATGTCAATGATACCAAAGATGACAGCTTCTAGCTAACCAGTAAACTGATCTGTATATCTAACAGAGATTCTCAAAGGAAAGGAAAAAAAATACATAGAAGTGAACGAAAATAAAATATAACAGATCCCAAGTTGTGGGATGCAATGGAAGCAGTGTGAGAGATAAAACTATTGTACCTAATGTTTGTATTAGTAAAAAGTTCTAGTTAATAATCTAAGTTTCTAACTCCAGAAGTTGAGAAACAAGACAAAAAAGTCCAAAGTAACTAGAAGAAAAGAAATAATAAAGAGTAGGAATTAATGAAATTAGAAACAGATAAACAAAGTCAATGAAACAAAAAAACTGGTTCTTTAAGAAAAACATGATAACCCTTTAGCCAAATTGACAAAGCTGAAAAAGTGAAGATACAAATTACCACCAGTATTGAGAATGAAATAGATTATATCATGACAAATTCTGTAACTATTAAAAAAAAATGAGGGACTATGGTAGCATGATAAGGTGATTTTATAATAAAGGAAAATGAGACTATGATAAGATTTTACAATTTAGATGAAATAAACCAGTTCATCTAAAAGCACAATTGTATCTTTCCCAAGATGATATAAATAATTTGAATAGCTCCATAAGTACTAATGACATCTAATTCATTATTTTGACCTCCAGATTGATTGATTTTCACATCTGAAACAGGCTTGTGTACTTGAAATTAATCCCACTTGGTCAAAGTGTGTAATTCCTCTTCTATATTGATTAGCTCTATTTGCCAATATTTTAGTTGAAGATATTTTATTTGACTATTTTGTTTAGTTTTAGTATCAGGGAAATGGTGAAGCCTCGAGGACATGTGCATAAATACAGAGCCACATAAAAATTAGCCAGGAAACGTTCCCTCTTTTAATTATTGAAAGCTATTGTATAGAATCTGTGTTAATACTTATTTAAATGTTCGGTAGAATTCTCTAGTGAAACCAATTGTAGCCTAGATTTCTTTACATGGATATTTGGACTATTTCAATTAATTTATTATTAAAAATAATGCCACATCTGATTCATCAGTATTGGTGCCAGTTGATCCTCATCCATGCTATTATTTTCTTGGGATGAGTGGTTTTCAACTGCATATTATTATTATTATTATTTTTTTTTTTTTGTATTATGAGAGTCTAGATTCTGTTTAATCTTCCATGTTTTTATCGGATAGTTCCCCTTTTGAAGTGCTGCACCTTGTCGATGTCTCCCCAGCAGAAATAGGGCATTGATGCCCTCTGACTCATGGTCTATGGATGAGTTGGAAGTTTAGCTTCACTGCTTTCCTGTGGGATTGACATCCTACCAAGCCTACTAACACCAGGGCAGGGGAGGGGCCAACATTCCTTACTCACTCATTAGTCAAAACTCTATAAAGAGAATCTTCCCTCATCAATCATTTAATTACCCAAAGGCAGCCTAAGATAGAGATATTTTTTCATTATTTTTTTTACAGATGGGTAGTTCTCCATTTTGTAGACCTGCCATAATTATTTAACAAGTCCCCTATTAATAAATATTTGGACTATTTCCATTCAGTTATTAAAAATAATGTTTCAATTAATAGTCTTGAGTTGACTACTTTGTGTATGGGTATTTTTTTGTTTGTTTTGATTTTTTTGTTTTTGTTTTTTTGTTTTTTAATCATTAGTATTGGGAGAGGTTCCTAGAAATAGTGGGAAGGGTCAATGCATCCTGATTTTCCTAAATTTTGCCAACTTTCTCCCCATGTGAGTTGAACCACTCTGTATTTCCAGTAAGACAATTCTGTGCGAAGGGGTTCTAAAAGAAAGGGGTAGAGAGGTGAAGAGGAAAGGGATGGGAAGGATGATGAAATGGAAAACTTACAGAGTTTAAGGTTAGTCACAAAGGGAAAGACTTACCCAAGGAAATTTTAGGAGTGGAAAGGGTTGCCTTGGAAAAAACTGAATTTCAGAAACAGCTAAAAAGAAAAGAAAAGAAAAGAAAATCAACTGAATGTGATTATTAATAATTATGTACATTACTTAGCACCAGTTTAACCTTTTTAATTTTTGCAAAAGTCTTTTGCCTCTACAGTCTCATTTTTAGAGCAATCCCTTGAGATTGAAGGAGAAAGGGAAGAGAAAGATAAGTGATTTGCTAAAAGCAATGCAAATAGTTGTTAAGCTTGTAATTGCCAGGATAATCAGGTTTCAACAGACTAGTTTATGAGAGGTACACCCCCCCCCCCCCAAAAAAAAAGTGCTGGTATTGGTAGTTGATATCATGGGTACTGTTTACCTTATTAGATTGTTCTCTTGAATTAACTGCCTGGAGTGCAACACTCAGACAAGTTCACTAATAAGCACAAGGAATATTCCCAACATTATTGTTGAATAAAATGAAACCCCTCTCTTAGGCTCTGACAAGTAAAATACATACTCACTAAGAGAGCAGTACAAAATCATAATTATATTAGCAAAACACAGTTCACTTCAATGATTCCAATTACTAATCCTCAGTTGTTGAATAAAAAGTAGACTCTGTAGAGGCTGGAAGCCTGTTCCATCTAAAATATTATGATTTTGTTAGCTTTTTTGTTTGCATGCAGATTGCTTGCTGAGCTGGTATTTATCTGCAAATAAAGAGGATAAATCTTTAAAATTGTATTGATAAACACAATACAATAGACAGATACTGTATTGTAGAATTGTATACCTGAAACCTGTATACTTTTATTAAGCAATGTCATCTTAATAAATTCAATAAAATAAAATAAATTTATTCATTATGCATTAACAAATTAGCATAAACTTTGTGGTTTTAAACAACACGCACTTATTGTGTGAATAAATTTTTTAAGAAATATTTATTGGATTTATTGTCTCACTATTCTGTCCATCAAAAGTCCAGCAGACTTGACTGATACTTGGCTTGAGGGTCACGAGGTTGTAATAAAGGTGTCAGCAAAGCTGTGTTCCTTTTGGGGAGGTTCTGAGGAAAAAATCCACTCCCAGTCAGTATGTTGACAGAAATCAGTTGTATGCATTGTAGGACTGAGGTCCCCATGTCAGTGCTGAGTTATTTGCAGCTTACAGAGGCATTCCTTGGCTTGTGAATTCCTTTCTCCAGGTTCAAATCCTTGGGTCTGCAACTTCTTCCCCTTTAACTCCCCTCCTCTACTGGCCTCCGTCACCACATTTCTCTCTGATTCCAGCTGGAGAAAGTTCTCTGTTTTTAAAGACTGGGCCCACCTGGAAAACCCAACCTAATTTCTTTAAGGTCCATAATTTGTTCTGATTGAATATGGTGGTGGCAATCCCATAGGGCCAGGGGTAGAGTCATTAGAATTCTGTTTACCTCAATCAATGAGTATGTCACATTCCAAATTTGTCTTTTTTATTCTTGGGTGTTATGAGGCATAAAAGAGGTCTCTTTTCTGACTAAATTTTCCCAAAATGTAAAAGCTTCAGCTGGCAAGTATTTAATGAGCACCTTCTGTATTCCACAGTGCTGGACACCAGACTAACAAAAGGGCCCAGCTTTGTGGAGCTTACATTGTAGCAGTGAGACAGACAAGAAAACAAATGGAAAGAACTAGGAGAAAATACAGTGTGTACAATGGTAAGAAATGGAAGGCGACTGGGAAGCCCTGTCATATATGAGGGACTTTAAAAAACCTTTGCTAATAACGTGACTTCAGAGCAGAGACCTGAAAAAAAAAAAAATGAGGGAGGGAATTAGATGGAAAACTGAGGAATATGCTTTCTGGGGTGAGCCAATAGAAAATTTAAAGTACCTAGTCAGGATGGTACCTGGAGTACTGGAGGTAGAAGCAGCTGAAGCTAGTGAACAAGGCAGGAAGTGGTGAGATATGAGGTAAAAATGCTGTGAACAGAAATATCCGATCCCTATAGAAAGTTCAATGACTCTGACTTCTACTCTAGGTGAGAGGGGGAACCCTGGGAATCTGGAGCAGAGAGGTGACATGACCTGACATGTTTTTTAATGATCACACTTTTCTAACATATTCAGCAAAAACCAGAAGTAGGTCAAAGGCTGAAACAGGATGATCAATAATAATGCTACTTAAATAGTCCAACTCAGACAGGATGGTGGCTTGAATGAGGATGGTAGTAGTGCAAGTAGTCAACAATGTAAGATTCTGGATATATTTTAAAAATCAGATTTGAATGGAGCATAGCTCCAGGGATTTTATCCTGAAGAACTGAAAAGGTAGTGTATCTGATGCTCTGAAACACAGCAAAGCTCCCTCTGCACGACCCATTGATTGAAATCCTCAGATGCCTGATCTGTTGCCAGCAGGGGCCCTCTGGCCAACTCCCAGGCCTTACTGGAAATTGACTTCAGCTGAAGACAATTCCCTAGCTCAAGGTCACACTTCCTGGCTGGCAGTGCATCCAATGACTGATTAATATGGGATTGGGAAAGAAAAGCATAGAATGCCCAGTCCTTCCAACAATGGTCCAAAGATCCATTCCAACTTCAGAATTTCCTATGAGAGCAGCTGAAACCTTTGCTGAAAGCGTGTCTTAGTCCAACTTCTACCTTTGCCCAATACATTCGTTCTTTCCCCACAGTCACTGATACTAAGATTAATCTTCTTGCACTATAATTTTCATCTCAAAGTCTGATCCTCAGAAAATGCTAAGTCTGCAACAGATAGAGCCACCATTCACTGAAATGAAGGCTGCAATAAAGTGTAGGTATGATAAAATAAAATAAATAAATAAAAATTAAATTAAATTAAATTGAAAAAAAGAGTGGGTAGGGTGACAAAATTGGGAGGGATGTGTTAGAAATATTTTGAATAAACGTTATCAATAAGCCTAACATTTGTTGAATATTTACTACTTAACAGATGCTCTTTCTAGTATTTTATATGAATTGATATTTTAAAAAAAGCATTGTGTAAGGTAAGGTATCATTTACATTCTCAACCATTCTGCAATAATTCATTTTCAGAAAGCATCCCTGGGAATGTAATGCATGTTACACCAAACCTATTCTGACAAACCTACTCTGCCTTTTTGTAGCCATCTGGTTACATATTTCCACAACACATGGGGGTGGGGAGAGGAAGGGACATCTGTAATATTTTCAATAATAAATATATCATTTTAAAAAATAATTTCATGCATAAATATATATGCAGTTTATATATGTCTTTCTGATCCTGAATCTGTTCTATTTAAGAAATATTTATTGGATGATTGGATGAATAGATGGATGGATGAATAGGTGGATGGATGGAGATGGAGAGATGAATGGGTAGATGAATAGATATATTGATAGGTGGATGTATGGATAAAATAAAAAATAAATAAATAATAAACATATAATGGGGGATCCACTTATTCAAAGGAAGGAAGGAGTGACAGAGAACAAAATACTATGGAAACTTCCTTAAGTTTGGAATGGCAGGACTAAATAGTGAGAATGAAAGAGTAATAAATGCAGCAATGTGATAATAATGGGCCAAATTTCAAGGCTCATGGTATCTGGAGAAAATCAAAAGGATAAAATAAACATCTAATAGCTAATAATTGTTTACAATGTTGTGCCTGCTTAACCCAGATACCCAGAAAGCTCAAAAGCAACTGCTAGAGAAGAATCATAAGCATGGAAAATAGGAAAAGGACAAAAGTCTAGAGTTGAGCCATCTTACATGAATATTTACATTAAATTAAATTTAAATTTAAAAAGGAAACACACTACACTTGCTCATGCCTCGGATCTCCATACCCTCATGTGGCCAGTGGCTACTGCACAGTGCAGATTTTGCAGACCATTGCCTCAGTGAAGGTTTGACTAGACCCTGCTGGAATAGAGTCATAGGTGCCCACCCATCATGAATGGATAAAAAGCATTGTTTGTTGTTTAATGAATTATTTAGGACTCTTTCCATTTCAGATAATGGAAATCAATGGCAACAAATATAAAAATAGGTTTTATTTTTGCCATAACTGGTTTGACTCAGTGGATAGAGTGTCAGCCTGTGGACTGAAGGGTCCCAGGTTTGATTCCATTCAAGGGTATGTACCTTGGTTGTGGGCACATTCCCAGTAGGAGGGGTGCATGAGGCAGCTGATTGATGTTTCTAACTCTCTGTCCCTCTCCCTTCTTCTCTGTAAAAAAAAAAAAAAAAAAAAAAAAAAAAAAAAAAAAAAAAAAAAAATCAATAAAATATATTAAAAAAAATAAAAAGAGATTTTAATTTAAAGATATAATGATTACTCTGTTCAAGGGCTAGAAGGGGTTTCATCTGGAACTACCCTTTCATGTATCAACCTCTGCCCTCTGTTTGTTTATTTCATTCTTCCATTACTCTCGTGATTCATCTCACAGCTCAGAGATGGGCCTTTCCCAGTACATAGTCCAAGTTTCCAGGAAAGGAACTGACTGACCCTTATTGGGTCATATGTGTACTCTTGGTCAGATTAACTGATGTTCATGTGGGAAAAGTTGATTTTGAAGTTGCTGTGTAGACACCGTGTCTAGATCATATCCCAGTGAACTAGGGCCAGTGCCTCTGGAATGTAGGTCACTGTGAATTGAGAAAATACCTTTAACAGTGACTGTAACTTGAAATTGCTGGTGTCTATCAGCATCCTTCTAAAGGTCTTCCTTAGTCTCCATAGCTTCTTGTTTTCAGTGCATGGGTTGGGTGCCAGAATGACTTGCTGTGGTATGTGTTACTCGCCGTGAGTCAGGGGCCAAAAGAGAATTAATGTGGTTTTATAAAGGGGTTGCTTACAGAGGTGTGGGTTTAGTGTAGGAAAATAACAAGGGACAGTGGATCACTTTGAGGCTGGAAACAGAGGGGGCTATATTATTATCATACAGACTTGAAAGGGCAAAAGGAGAAAGCAATTTCCCAGCCTGGGAGACATGGAAGGAGTGCCAATCTCTTGCAGAGGCATGGATTGGCCCATGGGAACCAGAGACCCGGGGAATGGAGCAAATACCTCAACCTTACTCCTTCTCCATTTCTGATCTGCTAGGCACTTCCAGTTAGCTGACTCTCACTCTAAACCTAAATCAGAAGGTAAGGGAGCTCGCCAATGATTTCCATACCAATTAGCCCCCTGGGGGACAGAGGAAAGTTAAAGGAAAAGACTGCAGAGTAATCCACAGGGACAAAGGGCCACTAGCTCACCCTTAAAAGCCTGAGCTGGCTGGCCAGACCAAACTGTTTCTCCTCCATTGACCTAGACTTCCTATTTCTAAGCTTCAGCCTCTGTTGGGAAAAGTTTCAGATTTTAGTCATGTTAAAAAAATAAAATAATAACAGGGCACCACGTTCTTGAGCTTATCTGGGAGACAGCAAATGTGCTATAGATTTAATCAGCTAAGCATTATTTTCGGTGAATTGCAACCTCACCACTTTATTTGTTTGCAATGACCAAAGTGAACAAGTGAGGAAGGAAGCTCATCTGTCTGCGTTGATAGAGCAAGACCCAGACAAGGTTGCTCAAGGACAGCTGTAGCTTATACCTGGAGAAGATTTCTGGTGACACATTAATTCCAATCACTAAGTTGAGGTAGAGATGTTCTTATGCTTGTTTTGTTTTTAGATTTCTTCTCTTTTGTAGCCCGGGGCTGCAATGTTATTTCAGATGACACATTTGTTCAGATGCTTGCCTGCTCTCAAGGAGCAGTTAGTAAACTCACTCTGTGTTCTTTGGCTCTAATAGGTAACCTAGGAGCCATACTTTATTTAGAACTTTCAATCAAATTGTTTAGAGGTGTCTTGAGGGAAAATGATCAGTCACAGAGTGTCTGATGTCTGGTTGGTGTGTTGGTGATGGTGCTTGAAGAGAAATGTGTCTTAGCAAAAATATGGGAAAAGGAAGTTTTCAGAGAACAGAAAGAAGGCAAACACTTTTGCTTTCTGTTCAAAACCTCCCTTTTGCTTATACATCCCACTCTCTCTCTCACTTTGGAGATCTCTTTTTCCAAGAAGAAGATAAAGGGAAGAAGTCTGGATCTGACAATTTTGCCAGGTGCTGATCCTGCTCTGACTACAAAGTAAGAATGTTGCTTATTCAACTCTTTCATGAGTTCTCCACTCCACATAAGTCATAGGCCAACTGATTAAATATCAGAGCACTCAACACTAGTTTCTGTATTTTTTGTCTACTTTAAACACTTTTGGGTAAAAGTCATCCACACTCATGGATCCAGAGACAATGAGTTCTATGATAGATTTGTTATTCTACTGCTTGTTTGTCCTCTTGACTTTTCTTTCAAGAGCACGTCAGGTCACCATGTCCAGAACTAAAGGCATGATCTTCCCAACGGACTCAGTTTTCATCCAGTGTTTCTTTTCTCAGCAAATCATACCAGGAACCAGGAATAAACTTTAACATCTCCTCTGTGTTAATTCCATCCTCCCCCATACAATCCATTACCATTCCACTCAATTTAAAAAAAAAAAAATTCTAGAATATTTTTAATCTATGTTCACCTACCCTGACAGCACTCTAGTCAAAGCTGCAATCAGCATTCAGGGTCACTTCTTTGCAATGGGCCATAATTTGTTTCTTCATTTTGTCCTCCTTCCAGCCTCTATTCATTCTAAAATCAGAAAGCTTCTTTAAATACCCAGACAAAGCATGCCAGCCAAATACTGTACTCCTGTCTGTAATCTCACTTTAAAAAATGAATAGTTTCCCACCGCTTCCCATAGGCAATAGTTCCTGCCTATTCTGGCTGCTGCCTGCCTTTTCCTGCCAGACCTGTCTCTCCAGCCAGCCACATGGGCCATTCTCTTTTGGCCACAGGGCCTTTGCACCTGATATTTGCCCCTGCTCAGAGTATTTTTTTCTCTTCTTTATCTCAAGGAAGTCTTCTTCGGTCTACTTGATTTAACCATACACTTCTATCCTAAGAGTTCATTATTTTTATAGTTAATTTTTTTAAAAAGTGTGTCTTTTTTTCTGTACAAGATTTATTTTTATGCCTTGTTAGCTTACATGTTTGTAAGACCTCACTGCCTCACTTGGGGTCTTACCTTCATTTCATTGTCAGCTCCAGGAGGGCTGAGAGGGTGTCCAATGTATCGCCAACAATTTGCACGTAATGGGAACAGTGCTTCGTTTGCTCCATCTATAAAACAAGAAGCCCAGGATATACCGGACAGTGTTTCTTTCATTAGTGAGAGACCGCCTTCTTAGGGCAGAGCCTGAGTCATAAGGAAGCTCCTTAAATGCCAGCCACTGCTATTGTTGTGTCTGCTGTTTTATAGTCCCTGTCCCCTAGGCTCTGCAGTTTCTTAGCAGTGGTTGCCCACTTATCTCGGGAAGATTGGCAGGTTGAGTGACTTTCTAATTTAGATGTCAGATGAGGCAACCCTAAATTAACCTTTCGCAGCAGCCAAATTGAAAGTTTGGGCCCAAGCATTCTGCCTAATTGTACATCCATCTAGAGCTCTTGCCATTGCTTTGCTCTCTAAAAACTATTTAGTAGCACATGCATTTCCCCCACAGGCTGGCAGAGAGGGATGCATTTGGAGCAGGAAACTTTAACGCGACGTTTCATTTCTTAATGTGAACTTCTACTCTGCTGTTTAAAGGAACTTGGAACTTGGAACTGACAAGGCCACATGCCACTCCAGGGTATCCTGACAGGTGGGCATGCAATACATCATCGATGACACCTTTAACCTCAGTAATTATGCCTTTTGTTTGGAGTGTCTCAATGCTTCAAGCTCAGGCTGAGCTGTTTTAGGGTGCAAATTAGAAAGAATCAGGTACAAATGGGTAACTGTTGATTCTGAAGGGAAGATTGCTTAGGGAACAGAAAGAAGGTGGCTCTTGGCAAGAGAAACAAAACAAAACAACAGAGGCAGTGAGGAAGGTGTTGATCCCCTGCTGGATCCTTTGTGCCAGGCAAGGGGCCCCACTCCAAGGTGCTAAGGCAGCTGGGTGATCACAGTGCACAGCCACACCCATTTCAGGAGAACCTGCCTGGCCTGGTGGGAACCACTGCCCTGGAAGTGCAGGAGAGGTATCTCTCTTCTCCCCACCTTCTCGCCCCCAGCTAACGGCCCACTGTCACAGTGGTGTCAAAGCCAATCAATCCTCTTCTCTCAAGTAGGACAATTTTGTGTCACTATTTTGACTACATCCTCACTTAGCTTTTCCCTCTGCCCTGACCTGCTTTATTTACAGCCTCACAGATTTTTCCAGAAAGCACCCCCTTAGTAAACCAGATTCTGTCTGATACTCCAGTGTTTTTCAACCGCTGTTCCGTGGCACACTAGTGTGCCGCGAGATGTTGCCTGGTGTGCCGTAGGTGCAGACAAGACAAGAATTTTATAATTTTTCACTATTTTGTTTACTTAATATTTCATAATAAAGTAATTATAAAATACTTTCTTTGTGTTTATTTGATTCCTATTCAAGAGAATTACTTTATATATAGTCAATATAGCCACAGAGTTAAATTTTTTAACATTTTCTAATGGTGGTGTGCCTCGTGATTTTTTTCATGAAACAAGTGTGCCTTTGCCCAAAAAAGGTTGAAAAACACTGTGATACTCAATCAAGAAAACCTAACATAAGGCTCACTGTGACCATTCAATCCATATCTAAGTATGAAGACTGAGAGGGCAGGGCGGGGCAAGGATGAGCTCCTGACTCCACTCTGGGGCAGGGCGGAGTTATCCTCTATTTTGTAACTGGACTCAGCCCAATCAGGGTTAGCCGAGGCAGTGACATCACCACTGACCAGAGTAAAACCCCTGGACTGGGCGAAATTCACTCTCTCTTCCACCATGCTGCCGGTTTGAGTGGGACAGAGCCCATGCTAGCATGGAAAAGGCTCTTTTGTTTATTGCGTTGGACTTGGCTCCCTGGTAGTCCTTGGGGATCACGAAGTCTGGGTGTAACAAAGACTAGCCATTCTGAGTTGTATTTTAGGGTTATGTGGGTGAGGATGGGATGGAAGGGGGTTGGAGGGAGTCTTGATAAACACATGCAAAAAAACAGGAAGAGTTTGGGTCTTCATGAAACAACAACTTATGGATACTGTGTCTGTAAGACCTGGTTCTGATGATAGCAACCCTAGGATCTAAAATCCACAGGGGCTCACTGAGCAGCGACCGAAGGAAAATCCAAAGACCACTATTTTTGTTCAGATGCTGTGTGCTTGGACTAGAGTAATAAAACAAGATCATAAAGGTGGCCATTGGGGACTGCCTCAGCGAAAGGGCTTTTCCCTGATGGAATCAGCAGAAAATGGTCATTCATAAAATCTGGCTGATATGAAGAAGCCCTTGTTCAAACAGTACCGATACCTTTCAGAATACATAAAACACAGCGGTAGAAAGATCAATGGAGAATTTTCTTCAGGCCTTTGTTTAAAGATGTTTAAATATAATCATTAAGGTGAAGCTTTGAGAGACTTTTAATGAAAACATACATCTTTCCCAGCTGTGTTTTGAAGTCCATTTTTTCAGGGATTGGAGCACTTGATGATACATTCAGCTGAGCTTTGAATTTTAATTTTTTAAAAGACTATGGGGTGTCAATTGCTGGATATTTTTCTGTTGTTTGTTTGCTATTCCATTTACTTTGGTATCCTGAATCTAGAGAAACCTAAAGATATCTCTTTACATTTCAAAGCAGTATCTCTTGCCCTAAAGGGAGAAGAAAAGATCAAGCCTTAGGCTCAGAACAGTGTCAGCAGGAACCCGCATTAGGAAGGAGAGTTGCCAACCACATGGAAGCAATTTCTGTGTAGAGGGAAACCGGGCGCTATTTGTTTGTTTGTTTGTTTTGAATCACAAAATGTAGGACAAATGGATGAACATATTATGAATTCAAAGAGGGACAAATGCAGGTTATAAAATCCATCTAGCATGGCTTTCAGGGTAATGGTAGGGAAACAATTACATTTAATTATTTGCTGAATGTTTCATCAGCTGGAATCTCACATGTCCAGGCTTTCTAAGGCTGTCTCCCTTTTGTCATGCAGACCTCGCTTAGAGGTTGTCTTTTTCTGAGACCTCCCCTGACTTCCAGTCTCCCTGGCCACTGGGTCAGGCTCACAACACCCTTCCATTCCATCTCTGCACAGGCTTCCATTCCAGATACACCTCCGGTCTCTGTCCCTGACAATCAGCTTAGGCACTTCTGTTCTTTTCCTGTAGTTGTCTTTTCCTGTCTCCGGTGTCTATTACAGAGCTAGGCTCATGGCAGGTGTTCACCAAATACTTGTCGATTGAATAACTGAAGAAATGTTCCCCTGGACTGGAAGTTCCAGTGAAAGAAAGAATTAGGTCTCTTTTGTTTAATGACTTGGAATCCTCAGTGCCTGGCCCGTAGTCTGTGCTCAGTAAATATTTGTTAAGTGGATTAATTATCTTGGACTATAAAGACTGAATGGGAAACAAACAGGAAAAGGTTCCTGGCCCAGAGAAGTTGTTAAATCAATGAATCCTTGAAGTGGCTCATTAACTCCTGACTTAATGGAAGAAAAAAAGAAAAAGAAGAAAAAAAATGTTTAGATGAATGGGCCTCCTCTCTGGAATGAGACTTAAATACGTTCCACTGTAATGTCTAGCTGTAAATGGCTTGAAGTGTGAATGAGCACAGCTCTATTTTCCTCACAAGACTCTGGGTTTAGAAGACAGTCTTTGTTCTCAAGTAGTCAGGTCTGGTCTGGTCTCTTCAGAAAGACACTGTGGGCCCAGCTTGCAGCTCTCTTCTGTGTCACCTGCCCTGAGACTGCTTGGGGCCTTGTCTCAAAGATACAGTGTCATAGGCTGCTTTTTCTCAGACCCTTTTACTTTAATTGCTCAGATCCATTCACTTAGCTTCAATTTTTATCAACTGACATCCACAGAAGTTGTGTGCCTTTCAATAGACACTGTAAAAAGCCAGTGACTGTGAATCCAGGACCTGACCTTGATTTATGTGCTTGGCTCTATAGCCACAGTTCTTGCCAGAACAATTAGTTCTCTCCAGGGGTTGCTTTCATTCTGCTCAGAGAATGGGAAGCAATGCAGCTCATTTTTACTGGTATATTCAATTTTCTATAAGCATCCTTTTTAAAAATAGATAGCCCTATTGTCCAGCTCTGTGACACTTCTTGTAAGCCACTGCTAAGTGTCCATTGGGCTGAAGAAGTCTAACCTACTTAGCCATTTCATGCAAGCTTTTCTTCCCTCTCTCTCCACTGCCCTGAGTGATTCCTCAGCCTTGCCTGTCTGGCCTGATCTCTGGCTGCTCCAGACCTCTAGTTCTTGTCTAAAAGCTCAGGTATCCGATGATCCTCTTACCATGTCTCTTAATATTTGTGATTTTATTGCTGCTGAATCACTTACATAATGTTCTTATATAACATTTTGAAAAGGGTACAATTTTAGTGCTCAGGGATATATGGGTGGTTGCTAGGGGTTGGGGATGGAGGCAGGAGAAAGGTGGTGGTGGTTAGAAAGGGAAAACATGGTGTTGGGCCTGTTCAGTATGTTGACCATGGTGATGATTACAGAAAGTGACACATGTGATTCAATTGTATAGAACTAAATAGAAGCAAATGCATACACAAACTCATATACACACCAATGAGTTCAAGTACAACTGAGGATATCTAAATAAGAATGGTGAGTTTTATTTATGTCAATATTCTAGTTGTAATATTATCCTATAGTTTTGTAAATTATTGCTATTGGAGAAACTTAATAAAAGTGTACATGGGGCCTTCTTAAATAGTTTCTTACAACTAAACATGCATCCATCTGCAATTATTTGATCAAAACTTTCAATTAAAAGTAAATTGAAAGGGAAATATAAAGATGTGTGCAGGGGTGAAAGGACAAAGAAGGAAAGGAATGGGAAAGGGGGAAAGGGTAGAAGAATAGGAGGATGAAGAGGGAAGGGGAAATATATTGGATAATAGAGGTGGAGAACATGGATGAACACATAAAAGGAGATAGGAAACTAATGGAGGAAAGACTGAGTGGGGAAGGATGGAGGAGGAGGAAGAAGAATGAAAGAAGAGGGTAATAAAAGGGAAGGAGCAGAATAGGAAGAAGAAATGGGGAGGGAGGAGAGAAGAGAGGAAGAACAAAAAAAAAGGCAGGGTAGAAATGAATTGGGAAGGAGAAGAGAAGGAGGTAGAGGATGAAGAGGCCTATGAAAATAGGAGCAGGAACTACAGTTATGAATATCTTTGCTGATTGTGTATTTCAAGGGGATACTTTCCCAAGTCAGCAGAGATACCTGACTGCTTAATTCCATCATCATTCAGTAAATTACCAGCTGGGGACGCAGAGTATCCCAGTTTAAAAAAGAGAACTCCCCTCACATCACTGAACATGCCCAGAGACACATTACTTTAATGGAAGATCGGGCATTTTCCACTCAGGTAGGATCATCCGAGCAATGAGAGATCTTCATGGCTCTATGAGGCATAATAAGCACGCTTATGTTGCTTCTGAGCATTTGCATGGCCCCTTATCTGTTTGCCAACTCTCTTGCCAAAGGACAAGCTAACTGCAATCCAACTAGCTCTCAGCTGATAATAACTGACTAAATTGAAACTTTGGTTTGAGGGACTAGACTTCTTTATTTTATATTCTCAACAACAGTTATGGAGTGATGGGACATTATAGGCATTTATATTCTCTATAAATTACCTTTAAAATTACAAAGCCAGTCCTGATACACACAAATATATATAATAATAAAAGCATATTATGCTAATTAGACCAGATATCTTTCTCGGTGTCCTTCCAGAAAACCTACTGGACAAAGCCGGGGCTGCAAGGGAAGCCTGGGTCCCAGGTGCCAGCAGCCAGGGATGGCAGGCCTACTCTTGCACAAATTTTGTGCATTGGGCTTCTAGTAATAAAATAATGTTCAGAGCACAGACTAGAAATCTAACATATTTTAAATTCCTGGCCACATCACTAATGACCGATAGGATCATATTTACTATTATTTTGGTAAAAAATTATTAGAGATTACTCATTTCTATTGATAATTTGTGTCTAGCATATTTTAGGAAGTCAATAAAAATGTCATTGTTGATATTAGCTCATAGAAAATAGGGGAGCACTTTTCATTTATTGCACTTACTCAAATATTTTTTCAATAAAAATTGTTAGGCATCTATGTGCCAAGTAACATACAGATGAAGGCAATATACCAGTCCCTGTCCTCAATCTTCATAGTATGCAAGGTGGAGACAGACCCCTAACTGAGAAAGAAGAAGGATGCTTCGCTCTCTTACCACTCTGGGTAAAGGAGTTTACTGCTTCAGAATTTTGACTTTTCTATAATTATGTATGCTTTACAGATCAATTAACTCAGGAGAGCACATCTTTTTGCTCACGCTCTTTCACTGCAAATCAGCGCTATTTCTGAAGTAAGGCCAGGGGAAAAGAGAGTCATTGTCAATGTTTTATTAAAGGCACCAACATTGCCATTTTTCACTACACAAAGCACATGAGAGAGCCTGAGTTTGAGTTTGAATGCCGACAAAGAAAAGCACATTCTAGTCTCTGTCCCATTGATCTGCAAGGAAAATAATTTCAAGATACTTGACTTGGGGAGGGAAACTGAACTTCCTGGGTTTGCTTTATGAGAGTATCTCTAAATGGAGCCATCTACATGGCACCATTCCTAGGATGGACGGGTGCACATTTCCAGGATGAAGTGCAATTTCTCTGGGAGGGAGACTATAATCCTGGTGATCAGCTCAGAGAGCAGCACCATCTGCAGAGGCTGTGACCTGATTGTCGGTTCCTTGTCCCCTTGAACATTTCCAGATGCACAAAAACCACATTTCATCCAGCACAGGCTGAGTTACGACTCATATTTCTATCAAAACTTCATTCTGTGACTTGAAATTGGATATCAATTGATACGTCATTTGAAAATGTGCCTTTGATTTTTTAATTACCCACACCAACAAACATATCATTAACACTTATATATCATGAATATGTACACATATACCAAGGATATAAAACTCAATGCAACATTTTAATATTGAAAAAAATCATCCTAAAATAAGTTAGTAAGATGTTATTATAGTTTCATACAACAGCCTCTTTCAGAAACTCTGATGGCCTAGTCAGATACATTTTTAAGTCATTTTTGGGCAAAATGTCTGAGGACACAGGTATTAGAGATTTTATCTTGGATTCTGAACCACCTAAGGCAAAGTTTCGGAAAGGAAGTGGAAGAAAAACACTGTTACCATAGCACTGGTGGGACCACTATTGGCACAATCACTTTGGATAACAATAAGACATAGTATGATACAACTGAAGATGGGTGTCACTTATCGTCTGACAAATACTGTGGAGAAACATGTCCACCAAAGGACCGGCCCAATAATATTTATAATAGAAAATAAACACTTAAAAACAATCCAAATGGCTTTCAACTTGAGACTGGGTATTTGACAAAAAGGAAAACTCTAGCAACAGAATTAATGGCCTGGAGCTTGGATCTGCCCACTATTTCTTAATGAAGCAGAAAGTAAATGTTTGGGGATTCCCAGGCCACAGGGCAAAATCAAGGGTTATCGTGTAGGTACTTGCATAGCTATTATATTTCTATAACTAAGCTAATCAAAATATAAACATTTAAAATATGAGGAGAAAAAAAACAGTTTTTAAAAATATATTTTATTGATTTTTTTCAAAGAGAGGAAGAGAGAGGGATAAAGAGTTAGACATCGATGAGAGAGAATCACCTATCAGCTGCCTCTTGCACACCCCCTACTGGGAATGTGCCCACAATCAAGGTACATGCCCTTGACCAGAATTGAACCTGGGACCTTTCGGCCCACAGGCCAACGCTCTATCCACTAAGCCAAACCGGTTTTGGTGAGAAAAAACTTTTTTTTTTTTAACAAGTTGTCCATTAAAAAATACAATAAAATGCAGGTGGAAGGTGAGAATTGGTCCATTTGCTGACCCCTGGTGCAGACATTGTCACATTAACAGAGATGCATCTGAAATATGTAACGTTTTGTGTGTGTGTGGCAGAGTGGGAGGAGGTTGGAGGAAGCAGTTGAAGAATATGCATGACTATACTTCTAGAAATTCCAAAAGCATCTGGACTAAGCAACATCAAGTCTAACTAAATGGAAAACAGTGGGCTGCTGAATCTCAGTGTTTATAACAGCCATGGCTTATCCGTGGAGAAGAAGGGACACGGGTTCTGTGAGGTCATGGGGGTATATGTAGGGAGTGGATACAGCCAGCCCTCTGTATCCATGGGTTCCACCTCTGTGGATTCAACCAACTGCGCATCAAAAATATACACTTTTTAAATGTTATGTTGTTGATGATGTGTACTGTGTAGTTAGGCCCATTAAGGTTGCACTTGTACTGATCATACATATTGTTTTATTGTTCTTATTCCCTAAATAATACAGTGAAACACCCATTTACATTGTGTTGGGTATTATAGGTAATCTTGATATGATGTACAGTAAACCCAAGGATGTGCATAGGTTGTGTGCAAATACTTTGCCATCTTATAACAAAGAACTCAAGCATCCACGGATTTTGGTACCTGAGGGCTACTAGAGCCAGTCCCCTGACTCCATTTGATCCTGAAGGATGGCTGAATTAGCAATGCTTCATTTCTCCAACTAAAGCATCAACATAGGGGTGGTTAGAATTCCTCCTCATATATTACCTGTGATATACATGACAATTAATACTTTTTAAATGCAGGTTATCATTTTATGACTATCATGCTAATTTTAAGTGACAAAGTAAAATGCAACTAGGTAAAAAAAAATCAGATACTGCATCCAACAACTTCTGTAAAGGAGACTTATTACAGTAGATCAGAGTGTGAGGGAAATAAATCTGCTTCACCTTCTGTTTGAAACGTTGCTCTAAAGTTTCCAAATCAGGAAAATGAGTCACTTTCCTGAGACCCACCCACTTGGCTGAATCTCCAGTGGGCAAAACCCTTCAGCTGTTCTGGTTTTCCCTTGTTCCAATGAGAGCTTTGAAAGTGTCTGGATATCAAGTTCTGGGGATGTTTCCCCAGTAATGCCTGAGTGCACGGATGGCATCTGTAATGGTTTCTATCAGGTCGCATGTTAACTCAAAAAGGCAACTGTGCCTTTATCACCCTTCGCTTCTGCTCTCTGACAGTCCTTCATAAATAGTGACTTGGACCATCGGGAACCGCTCCTGGCTCAGGGGGGTGGGGAGCGCAGCCTGGGACAGTGCACTTAATCAATGTCACTACCAGTGTCGAGAGACAGTCATTACTGACCAGCAGATTTATTGCCTGGGTCAAAGCAAATTACTTTCTCTTCCTGGAGCCCGGCTGCTGAGGGTTTCAATCTTTCTCCCAGGTCTTGTCTTTTCTCTTGCTTGGGGCCAGGCTATGCCATCACATGCACTTATTTATTTATTTGTTTGTTTATTTACATATATTTATCTATTTTTATAATATATATTTTATTGATTTGAGAGAGGGAGAGACATAGACACACCAAAGATGAGATAGAATCATTGATTGGCTGCCTCCTGCATGCCCCCTACTGAGGATTGACCCTGCAACCCAGACATGTGCCCTGACCTGGATTCAAACCATTGATCTTGGTTCATAGATCAATGCTCAACTACTGAGCCATGTTGACTGGGCTATATATACATATTTTTTAATGGAGGTGTTCAATTAGCATGAGGATTGACATATTGGTAATTGTGAGTCCGTGAGTGATGATTGAACTGAAGGATTAAAATTTCTAAAATAAACAAAAAACACCTATTTTTTTGTAATCATCTCAGCATAATCTGCAGCAGCTCCTTACTAGCTGTTCACCTCCAAGACTGTGTCTGCTTCAGTCACACGATTCAATTCACTATTATTCACACTCATTACGTATGAACTTTTTTTTTTATCATGTTGTTAAATTTATTTCCTCTAAATTCAGGTCCCCTGGTGCCATTAGTCTTCAATAGCAATAAAGCTTGCAACATACAGTGACTCTCCCTGTAAGCTATTATCCCATTCCATTCATGAGCCTTTCATAAGATGTGGCATCTGATGTCTGATGCTCAGGACTTTCTGACCCCAGGTACACAGATGATGACCGAGCTGTCCCAGACACAGGTGACATGGAGCTGTGTGGTAGGAGAGTGTGGGTGAGAGCACAGCATACACCTCCTCCAAGGGGCAGGCAGGCTCCACTCCAGACCAGGATCAGAGTAGCCACTTCTTTTTCCTTCTCAGAGAAGGCATAAATTTATACTTTTAAGTATAATTTCTCACTTTTCAAAACTTCAGGAAGGTTCAACAAAATATGTGAGTTAGTAAAACTTAACTAAAAGCAGCTGGTTTTCAACTTTGGACCTATTATTAAGGTTTTTTTTATACTTTTCTGGAGCCATCCTATAACTCTTGACTCCTTCTATGGAGTCCTTCTATGACTGAAGTCCATACTTAAGACCTTGCTCAAGCCCTAACTAATGTGACTCAGTGAATAGATCGTTGGCCTGTGGACTCAAGGGTCCCAGGTTCAATTCTGGTCAAGGGCATGTAACTTGGTTATGGGCACATACCCAGTAAGAAGTGTGCAGGAGGCAGCTGATCAATATTTCTCTCTCACCAATGTTTCTAACTATCTATCCCTCTCCCTTCCTCTTTTTAAAAAATCAATAAAATATATTTTATAAAACAGACCTTACTCAAAGGTCACCTCCCAGTCATTTTCTCTATGATATTTCCAAAGTACAACATGCTTAATCCTGGTGCACATCTTATCAATATTTCCCTAACAGTAATGTTCTTACTTGCTTGTAGCTCCATGACCCTAAATCTGTGCTTGTACACATTCAAATCCACTAATGTGCTCAACACATAGCTATGGAGTTCCTACCATGGGTAGCAACAGAGTCAAAAATCAAAGTTGACCTAGTCATATACCTCCCTCACATTCAACTAATGAAGAAGGGAAAAAAATCAAGAAAGTAGCAAATCAATGAGAAGGCAGGGCTCCTAAATGGTCCAGAAATTGTCTTAAGAGTTTTTCATCTTTTTACACACACAGGCATTGTTCACAAACAGGATCTGTCTGTGATCACATTCTCAAAGGGATCCATGACTTCCGAGAAACTAAAGCACTCTCCAACAGCAATATTGTCCTACATAGAAAGAAGGTGCCTGTTTTCTCTCTTCACCTCAATCTTCTTTAACGTCAAGCAGCCTTAATAACCAGCTACTTCTTAGTAGTAAGAACTTCACCTTACGTGACTTATTTGCAGTTTTCAAAGCATATTTTCTTGAATGATTTATTCTTGCTCCCATAACACTATGAAAGAGTTATTATGATCACAGGACTTTACAGATGAGAAATTGAGGTTCAGAGATGTTAAGTGACTTACTGAAAGTCACATGGCTTTTCTGGAACCAAACAAATCCCTAACCTGGGACCCAGCATCTCATCACATGTGACATGACCTCAAATTGTCTTTGGAACTAACCCAAACCACTTCCCACCCCAGGAGTCATTGTAGATAAATGATGTCATCTCAACACAATTATCCATGACTAATCAACCTGCTTTGTTCTTCCCCATGTTTAATTCGTATTCATTACACGTTTTTCCGTAAGGCCCAATTATCTGACTTATTTATTATTTACTTTATCTCAAAAGTAATGTGTGTGTGTGTGTGTGTGGTTTTTTTTTTCCAAAGGTAATGTTTTAAAAATATTGGAAGGAAGCACTTCGGATAACCTAGAAAGCTTTTTTAAAAGTGTGTGGATATCCTAAACCCAACCCATACCTACTAACTTACAGTGCCTAGCAGGCAGCTTTAGCAATCTCTATTTTAAGTAGTTTTTCAAAACAATGCTAATGCAGCCATTTCAAGACTAGCTTTTGAGAAACAATGCTTTACCCATTCATTCATAGGCTGTATCATTTCCCCAAAATTTCCAGAACCCCTCTAATGAGTTTGTGAGTAAAATCCTGTAAACTTGTAATTAAATAATCATATTTTTAAAAATACATAATGTATATATATTGTATGTACATACAATATTATTTTCTTGGTACGGTAAAGACATTAAGATACTCAATGCAAAATAACTTACATAAAGAATGAATTCAGAGAGGCTAATGAAGGAGATAATAGTCGTCTATGTAACATTTTTCTGCTGAGGAGGTAAAGAAAGTGGGTAAACCTTATCAGATTGAAGGATGGAGGGACAGGAGTGTTTCTTCTCTTTCTTGGCCATCTACCAGAGAAACCAGAAGGTATGAAAGGCCAGGTGGAGGGAAGCTTGTTTTCTTACCGCTCAAGGCACAGTGATGGTAATTGTGATTAGAAAATCCAACTCAAAGATATAACTCTCACTATGATCATCACCTGCTAAGCTAACTAACTGCATTAGGATCATTTCCATTTGGGGAGGAGGAAAGCCCTAAGGGATTTTTAACCCAAAGGACAATAAAGAAGCCTTGATGAACTGGAGCTAAGTATGCCTTCAGATTCCGTAAGTAATGAATGTGCAATGTGTCCCTGGGGTCTGTCTCCTCTTGGTTGCAAGTGACAGAAACTAAACTCAGACTCATTCAGAGAAAACGGGAACTTATCACATCACGTAGCTAGGGAGTCTACTTCAAGCAAAATCAGCTTCAACATCTCGAATATCTACATTTTCATCTCAGTCTCTTTTTAGCTCTGCCCATTTGGATCATTCAGCTCTGCTTCTCCTAATAGGAAGCTTCCCCCATTTGTCTAGAAAGAGGCCATAGTCACCCTGAGCACACATGCTTACACCTCATAATGCAAGAGCTACAGAAACTTAACTCTCAAATACCAGTTCACAATGTTCTGCATAAAGACAGATTGGCCTACCTTGGGCTACTTGCCCCCAAATATGTGGGCCCATGATTGCCCAGCCTGTAGGTCATTGACCACCTCCTATGGGTTTTATGGGACCATATAGACTAGAGTAAAGGAGGAGATTGCATAAAGAAAGGATAGCTCAGTTAATGTGGCTCAGTGGTTGAGTGTTAACCCATGAACCAGGAGGTCATGGTGGTTCAATTCCTGGTCAGGACACATACCTGGGATATGGGCTTGATCCCTAGTGGAGGGGGGAACGCAGGAAGCAACAGATCAATGATTCTCTTTCATCACTAATGTTTCTATCTCTCTCCTCCATCTCTTCTTCTCTGAAATCAATAGAAATATATTTTTAAAAAGAAAGAAAGGGTACAGAGCAGATGAAAACAAGAGATGGTAACAATAATGTCTCTAAATCACCCTATTTGAGAACAACTAATTTGTGGTAGAGACCAATAGCAACAGAAAGTTATTGCATGCTCAATTTTAACTGCATTTATGTTCCTGTATTTTAAATTAATACATTTAAGGAGCTGATGTGTGTAAGTTGAAGAGTTATGGGTAATAATTGCATTGTTTTAAGGAAGACTTAGATATAACCAACCCCCGAAAGCAGCTGGTCTCACCCTGTTTCCAGTTCCCATAGAAGGTGGGGGGTCTGAGCATAATCATAACTGCCTGAAAGAGATAGTTCTCATCCATTTATGAATGCATTCATTCATTCATTCATTCATTCATGGATGCACATGACACATGGCAATGACAACTGGGACAGGACTTAATGTGTTACTTTCAGGATATGAATCATTCACAAACTTGAGAACTTCAACTATCATGAACAATATGTCATACTTAGACTGGTGGCAAACATTGGGCAAACCTCACAGAACCCCACTATAAAGAGAGAGCAGAACTCCTACAGCTCTTCCCATAGTGACATTTTCACTTCCATTTCAGGCAATCATTTATATCCTAGGTCAGCCTCCCTTTTACAATATCCTCTCCCTGACTTTGTCTGGATCAAGGTTTGCAGTGTCCCCAATCTGTTTTCTGGTTTCACTTGGAAAATAACAAACAAACAAACAAACAAACAAGCAAAAAACAAAAAACTACATTATGGAGTGATACATTTTTATCAGTCTCTATTTATCCCCATGTAGAATTATTCATTCTAGAAGAAGATGGAATCATTCTCTGAATAATAAAACCTCGCAGCCTTTGACTCTGACAATGCCCATAATGCAGAGATGCAGAGGAGCTACTGCCAAGTGGAGCCAAAAGATAAGGTGGAACACGGGTTTTTATCCATGAAAATAGTAGCAAGATGGCTGGGATTTATTATTTTTGAGTCCTCCGGAAATGCATGGCAATGCTTTTCAGAACACTGCATAGGAAACCAGGCTTCCATCTCAGAGGGTGTTTGGGGGCCTTCAATAAAGCTGGTGGCGTAAGAGCAAATCATCCTCGTGTGAGAGGCTGCTGGTGCTGCTTAGCGAGACTGGAGCTGCAGGAGAAGAAAGGCTCTTGATCAAAGAACGCGTTCTCTTCCTCTGTTCGCATAAACGTGCACCCAGATTTCCGAGTTGTATCAAGCTAAAAGGAGATGCTTTCCTCCTGGAAATGTTCTGTAAGAGGCAGCAACATTTTAATGTGAATTTGTTCTCATGCGAAAGAATAATTGTCAAACCTATTTTACTTTTTTTTTTTTTTTTTGGCATGTGCTTATGTAAAACTTTTTGATAGATGTTTTTATAACAAATGAACTTTGGGGATTTAACCATAATGAAACTGTGGACCCTGAGAAAGAAGATACCTATTAAATGAGCTCCCGATGGCTAACTAGGCTCATTGCTTTTTGTTTTGTTTTAATACAGCCTAGCAGCCATTTCTACACAGGGGCCTACTGTGCAAACTGCACGTTGGGAGAAGCCTGCACTGAATCATCTGCCTGCACTGCCTTCTTACCACCTGAGCCAGCCCTTATAAAGGGGTTCCTGGATTCCTGTTTCAACCAATAGGACTGAGGCTTTCCTCATCCAATCAGAGCTGCACAGTTATATCCCCCCCGCCCCATCAATATCTTCACGAGCCAATCAGAGTGGCTCCATTCTGATTAATCAGGACAGTGCCTTTGGGACCAATCAATCTGTGATAATTTGAGGTCCTCGGGTGCATGAGGACAGACCAATCAGGGCCTAGGGCTGAGGATCTTTGTCTATATAACCCCAAAAGGTGCTCTGGGAGCACCTTTTCCATTTCCACCAAAGACTGCCTTTGAGCAGAGTGGAGCAGGGCAATGAGGAGCAGAGCAGAGCTGTCTAGCTGAGAGGGCCCTAACCCTAGTTTTCTTGGCCACAGAGCCACCTCCAGGCCTGCTGTACCACAATGGAGCTGCTGCTTTGCGCTGAATAAAGTTTCCTTCTCCACTGTGCCCAAACTGGGGACTCCTGTTGGTATTTAATTAATGTCAGTGATCTTCAGTTGAGAAAACTTTGTATCTCAATTTTAGATTTTGTTCATATTTGGGGAAAGTCAGCTCAAAACAGCCCACCCACAAATGTTGAACTATAAAAATCCTGGAACCTGTGGAAAATGACAAAAAAGCTAAATGTTGATTGCTTGGGAAAAGTAAAGATAAAAACTTTTCACTTCTGAGAAACTAGAAAGCAATTTTTGCAACAAAAAAAAAAAAATTAAAAAAAGTCACATTTTCCTGAATGCTAACAAAATGCCTGAACAGCATAAATAACTTCAATGCAAAATGCATTTAGGAGTAACATGAAGTGGTGTTATCATCCTAGGAACTCCAAAAACACCACCTACTAGTAGAAAGGAATCATTCTATACTTTCTGACACTATTATGCAATTTATTGGATGAACTTTCAACTCAAAAATGAGGGTGAGAAGGAAATTTTCTGAACTGATGAATACTAACGATCACCAGCTCCCAAAAAGGCTCTGTTGGAACCTCGTTTTCAGCAAAAGTAAAGATATGATGAATGCCTAAATGCACTGGCAGCTGGAGATAAGCAATATAATTGAGAAGCCCCAGGGTGAAGAAACGGATTTAGTTGGTTTCTTAAATGGAGACAATAAGGTTTAGGGCAATGCTATTTGTTACCAAAGCGGCAGGATCAATTGGGAAACAAAACCCTCTTAATCTTTCCTTTAGTGTGTATGCCTGTTCCCCTTTTCTTTTAGGTGTATTAATTTATAAAGCACCTTCTTTAAAGAGCAGGCATCACCCTGGAAACCGCTTTTATCAGAGTCACCAAGAGTGCTCTTCTGTCAACTTAGCATCCTGTTGTTTGCTAGCAGGCACTGGTGTGTGCTGAGTGTATGTATATGTTTGTATCCATGTCCAGCCTTTTTGGATAGAGAGAGATATCTTTAAATTCCATTTTTGCTGAAATGTGACCCAGATTCTAAAAGGTCACACGCCGCCTCCACCACCAAGCTTGCTTATTTGTCTGTTGGTCTGTTGGTTGGTTGGTTGATTGGTTGGTTGGTTGATTGGTTGGTTGGTTGGTTGATTGGTTTTTGGAATTAGCTAGGGGCTTATCCAGGTGAACTAAAACAACGCCTCTGTTGGGCATGTCAAGTAGATCAGGGGTTGGCAAATTCAGTGCTAATGTGATACAGTTTAGCACTAGGAGTCTAGGAGGGAATAGCGGACTTGCAACCCAACTCCATGTCTACACATAGGCAGGTCCTACTCAGCACAATGGTCTGTTGCTTTGCTGTAGTGTACCACAGTATAGTCAGAACTGATTCTTCAGAATAAGTGAAGTATGAGAATATACGTATGAATGTCTCAAACCTTCTTTGTCAATAACTAATTCAAACCTAACACAATTGTCAGACCCACAGGCCAAATTTTGCAACTTCAGGTAGGCCTGAAACCCATAAGAAATCAAGTACCCATCTCATTGAGGAAGGAAGGATGGACTGATGCATGGTAAGTGAATACTGCTCCTGCATAGTTGGCCATTGGATTGAAGACTTTATCAATTACAACTAAGAGACAGGGGCAATACCAATTTTTTTAAGCCAAATTCTAGTAAATATTTTCAGAAACATACTCCCAAGAAAAAAGACTCCGGGTAGTTATCAGTTTAAACTGGTGCAGCCACTGTGGAAAACAGTATGGAGTTTCCTCAAAAATTTAAAAATGGAACTCTCATTTGATCCAGTCATCCCACTTCTAGGACTATAACCCAAGAAATCAGAAACACCAATCAGAAAGGACACATACACCCCTATGTTCATAGCAGCACAATTTACAATAGCTAGGATTTAGAAACAGCCTAAGTGCCCATCAGCAGATGAGTGGTTTAAAAAACCATGGTGAGTCTGCACAACAGAATACTATGCTGCTGTGAATAAGAAAGAACCTTTACCATTCACAACAGCATGGATGAACCTGGAGAGCATTATGCTAAGCAAAATAAGCCAGTCAGAGAAGGATGAATACCATATGATCTCACTCATTTGTGGAATATAATGAACAATGTAAACTGGTGGACAAAAAAAAAATACAGAGACAGAGAAGCATTAACAAACTGTCAAACCTCAGAGGGAAGGCAAAGGAGGGTGGGGGGTAGGAAGAGATCAACCAAAGATTTGTTTGCATGCATATGAGCATGACCAATGAACACAGACACCGGGGGGTTGAGGGAATGTGCTGGGGGGTGAGGAAATGTACTGAGGGGGCTGAGGGTGGCTGGAGAGAGATCAATGGAGGGAAATGAGACATATGTAATACTTTAAACAATAAAGAATTTTAAAAAATAGTATTGGCTTTTGTTTCATTGTTTCATTTAACAACTATTAATGTGGTGCCCAGACACTGTGGAAGAAATAAGGGGTCGATAGATGTGTTTGTCTGTTTGTTCATGTTTCCAAGCAGATGGAAATGATCTAACTGCACTGAGAACACAGCTCCGGCTCTGCTCAGCAGAAACCGAAGGACTGCATATTGTTATTAAAAAGGAACACGCTCTCCTACAGACTCCTCAGCCTTCGGGGTGTTTGGTTCCGTTTCTGAGGTTTCTCTTGCTGAGGCTTCAAGCCAGCAGCATCTTTTTCCTCAAGAGTCCCCCTCCGAGGCCTCAGTGTTTTTCTGTGGTTGGTTAAATTATTTTTGTCAACATAATTGGAGTTTGTAGAGTTTGATGCACCAATTTTCAGGTAAAGGGACACTTTTACTTTCTCACATAAAGCAGATGGATCAATTTTCCCCGGCAGCCCTCTCCCGATAAAATATTTTCTCTCGTCACTAAGCAAACGTAAATACTCATAAATACTTCTTCACCAGAAAAAGGTTTAACCCTGCGTGCCATTTACAGCCCGGTAAATGGCAGTGGGGGATGGAAAATTAATAGGAGGCGATCCAAAGAAGATGGCTTTCTTCGGAAATTAATTTAACGTAAACCTGGTTTTTCCAGTCCCTCCTGCCTTCCTCCTCTTTCTCTGTGTCCTCGAGGTAGGCCTCACGCATTTTTTATCGAGGTGACAGGAGGGAAAGTGGGAGCTTTTACCAGGAACACAGATAAATAGCTGCTGAGCACAGAGCGGGCACAGAGTGGGCTTCCCAGCAACTCCGGCCCCTGAGCCAGGCCCAGCTGCCACCACATCATCGGTTTGGAGCTGCTTGCCTCTCCTGTAGTGCATGGAATATATTGAGTGAAGCTCACTATCCATCAAGAATATACTCTGGGAGAAAAAGATCCTGGTTAGTTATCAGTTCAGGTGTCTGTTATTTCTCTTTATTGAGGGGGGCCTGTGGCTGAGCAGAGAAGAGGCAGCTCGGCCCCTCACACACAGGACACTGGAACCCTCACTACCTCAACCTGGAAGGCCTAGGAGGCGGTAGAGGAATCTTATTTCAGAGACAAGGATATTGAGCTTCCAAAGACCAAAGGCTGGCGAATAGTAAAACTTGGGATGAACCCAGGCTTTCCACACTCCCCATTTGCAAATCTGTATATATAGAAAGGGAAAGAAAATGGTAACAGTAATAGAAAGAGCCACATGGTAGTTATCAGACGCATCCCCCCTGCACTATGCTCCGGAGACCATGCTGTGCACCTAGCGCCTTATCTGTTCTAATCTTCACCTTGTACCCTTTGTCAATCTCAGAGTTGAGAAAACGAAGCTTAGGTGGGTTAAATAAACTGCCAGGAGGTCACAATGGACTGGCTACTTTCTTTAGACTCACCAGTGTGTAAATGATTGATGGCAGTTCAAATAGCAATTGCGGGTGAATTGATGCATTTTAATGTCATTGGCAATACTTGAGTAGAGTCTAGCAAAGTATTTAGGTATTTTAGAATTTTAGCATCTCATTTTTCTTCTTTGATGGAATCAAACAATTGGTTCAGCTCATTTTATGTTGCAAACGTAAAATTATAAGCATTTTTTTGCAATGTCAATATAGTCTGTTTTCCAACAAAATGGTGTGAGCCCTCCTCTTAAGGATGTTGGAAAGTGCACACAACCCCCATCCGTTCAATGTCCTTATGGCTTCCATGTGAATTTCAGAGTGAATTACTAACCCCACTGAATCACCCTAGTGTCAGGTTATTTCCTGGGCTGTGTGCTTGTTTCTATGCCACTTGGGATAAATCTAAGGCTGTTGTGTGTGGTTGGCTGTCATTAAAAATTTGGGGTCCTGAGGGCAAAAAGGACAGCACAGACTACAGATCACGAGGCTGTGCTGGTCCTCACTTCTCTCAGGCCTCCTCCTTGCCCCAGTTACCCCAAAAAGTCATGTCCTCAACCCTTCTCTCCCCACCAGAATCTTCTCTTTTTTTTTTTTTTCTCTTCCGCCCATCTGGAGCCTCCAAATTCCTATCTTTTTATCCACTAAGGAGAAGATTCCAAATCCCACTACTTGAATCTACAGAGTTATCATTTGCAAGTAACAAGAAATCAAGCCAAATGGACCTCAGCAAGAAGTGGGAGAGATTGTATCAGAGAGCCAAGAAGTTCCAGGGTGGATTGGTTTCAAACAGAGTGAGTGCAGAGGACCCAGCAGAGAGCAGGACGGGCTTCCTCCCAGGGCTCCGCTGGTTCCTGTAGGCTCCAGTGGTGGACAGCACTGGCAGTTCCTACTGTTATTTTGTATGTTCCAGGACAGCGGAGAGTGTCTTTTCCAAAGACTCTGTAAGAGTCTTAAAGTTAACTGTTATCAGACTGACCATGGCCAACTCAGGCAAACCTGCTGCCGTGGTGCCTGAGGGCAAGGCTCCTGCTTCAGCCCTAGGGAGTCACCAGCAAGATCACAGAAATGACTTGTTAAAGGAAACCCCAAGGAAAATTGGATAACTGCCAGAAAAATGCAGGAGGGTTCTACTGAGGCAAACAGCAAGAGAATCCTACATCTTTCGTGTGGAAATATCTCCCCTGTTAGATTTGCACCTGAGTGGGCCCATCTGCAAATCATCCTGCTCATTGAGGTACTTTTCCCCTCAACAAAATCAAGTTCAGTATTAGAATTTCCTTTAGAGGACTCCTGTGTCTTTTAGCCCAACTTTTAACTCAAACTTCAGCTAGCTCGTAAAAAATAATTTCTTTTCTCTCCTTATGTTAAGAAAAGTTTCAAAGTACTATAGATAGATTTATTTCTATGATTCTTTAATGTTCGAGTGCATGGACAAACTGAATGAGAGCAATCCAAGCGTGGCCTAATGGAGGGTCTGTTTTAATGAGTTGATAAAAATGATTTGCAATTTCTGCACAGCTTCTTCACAGAGATAGAAGAGGCCAGAATGGGCTGTCGCCATAATTTGAGGGTGCCCAGAAGTTAATATTCAAATGTGCTTGAAAAAAAAAATCCCTGTTTTATGCTGTTTCAAAATTGTGGTATTTAATAGCAAAATGAATTATTGTTTATGGTAGGTTGAATTGTGAAGGTATTATAAGCTAAAAATAATCATTATACAGTTGTAGTTTACATATGGACAGCCTTTACTATTTTCCTTTATGACCATAGTGAGAATATTTGGGGTGTAATACATAAGATGTGCACTTAGTATTTTTAAATAATAGAATGAATACAGAATGCATTGCACAGTTCTTGACTCCTAATAAGCTTTAGACCAATTTGTGTTATTATAATTATTAATAGAATAATGATAATGATGATGTAGCTTGGAGATAGAGGTCAAGATTAGATAATATCAGACATCTATTAGGAGGCCCAATGGAAAAATGAGAATATAGCTCAATCACATTTTCTCTGGCATATAATTGACAAACTCAAGTGTGTACATGTATGTATGCATGAACATACACAATGCAATAAAATGTACACACACACACACACACACACACACACACACACACACACCCTGTGTTCAAATGACCAATGGTAGACTGAAGCCCACATAAAGTAATGATCTCTGATTAACTCCTCCTGTAGCAGAGCATGAGATTAGACAGTAAGTATAAGATTGTTACATCCTTGTAATGCTTTTCTTAACAAAAATGAGAAGCCGCAGGCAAAACAGCTAATCAGAGGGAGAATGACATTCCACTGAATTCCAACCTCTTAGGACACAGAGGTATTATCATGGTCCCTCAGTGTTCACTGGCACAGAACCACTCCTTTCTCACTGTCTCCAAATCTTTTTCTAAGGGTAGCAGAGTATTTTTACCAATCTTGAGCTCATGATTCCTTATAGTATCCCAGCATATAAAGTACCTTTAAATAATTCTAAAACATACATTGAAAGGAGTTTTATGTTACTTCTTCAAAGGAGAACCTTTGCATTGCCCATGTGTGTGCCTTATGAGCTGATGAATATAGAGCTTAACAGCTTCCAGACTTAGTTTTGCTGACTGTGAAATGGAGCAAATCCTGCTTCCACTGTGTTGGGTGACCCTTGAGGCATCTGTAAGTCTTCAGATCCTCTGCGCTTACTGTTTGTGTATCCACCCTTTATTGTCTTTAAGTAAATGATTTCCCCCCTTTCCATACCCCAAGAGTTATATTTCCACTAGTAACCAAACAAATTTAGGAGATGGTTTTGTGTCTTCCTTCTTCCACCACATTACCCATGGGACATCCAGACAGTTTCTTTTTCATGCATAGTCCACAGTTTGCTGTGTGAACAAATGTCTGACTCAGTGCATGCTCATCTACAGAGTCTCTCTATGGATAAAGAGCTGGACCACAATTGCTCAGAACAATAAATCATGGACACCAACTTTCATCCAATTCTTCTACCAGCTTATTGCACAGGAGGATTTGTCACTAGGAATGACTTTTCCTTGAAATTTCAAAGGTCTGTGCATTTCTCTCAGGCAGGAGTCTTAGTCAAGCAATCACTGTCTTCTTCTTTTTCTCTCTGTGCCCTTCTTTCTTTGTGACACCTGGAACAAATGCTCCTGTATCTAGAATCCATTTTATTGTGTTGCACAATGATTAGATGGTCATTGTTTATATAGAGAGTCTATCCATAAAATGTACAGCTTGTTTTCAGATCTAGGTCAATGGAGTTAGGGCAGAATGAGAGAAGAAAGAGAGAAGGAACAGGGAGGAAGAGAGGGAAGTAAGGGAAGAAAAACATTACTTTTCACTATATGCCCTTTTGTGTTATTTAAAATTTTATAATGGCATTTTATTGTTTATCTAATTACTTCACAAAACAGATAAATAGTCAAACTGTAATCAGTTAAGAGTTATTTTTTACTAGAGGCCTGGGTGCACCAATTCATGCACCAGTGGGTCCCTCAGCCTAGCCTATGGGATCAGGGAGAAACTGACTCTCTGACATTCCCTGTGGGCTCCTAGATTATGAGAGTGCACAGGCCAGACCTAGGGATCCAACTGGAGCAAGATTGGGTCCAAGAGGGACGAGGGAGGTTGGCAAGCTGGGAGGGACCAGAGGAGGGCTCCAGGGTGTGTCTGGCCTGTCTCACTCAGTCCTGATTGGCTGGACCCTGGCAGCAAGTTAACCTATGGTCAGAGCATCTTCCCCCTGGTAGTCAGTGCACATCATAATGAGTGGTTGAGCAGCCTTAATATATCATTATTGTATTATGCTTTGATTGGTTGAATAAATGACTAGACTTCTGAGCACTTAGCATATTAGGCTTTTATTATATAGGATGGCCTTATTCATTTACATTTAGATTTTGGTTGATTCTAGGACAATATTTCACATGATCTATCAATATATAGAAAGTAAACCATAGAATCAACTTTTCTTTTTGTCCAATACAGTAGTGTCAGGGCATAGACACAATTTATGGATCATTGAAAGCTGGTTGCCCAGACTCATAGTCATGAGAAAGTCCCTGCCCAAAGCTGGCCCCACCACAAACATCTCCAGGGGATTGACGGGTGGGTGCTTTATTTAGGGAATTGCTAGTCTTATAGACTTTTTGGGACAGATTTTAATTTCTTGGAATCCTTGTAAAGGTAAAGATTGCAAACCCTTGTCATCAAATATTAATCATATTGAATGACAAGGAAGCAGTGTGATAGTTAACACAGAAAAATAACTCAGTTGCTATAACACCAAATGGAAATGTAATCTGTGTGCTGGATGAAACTTTTATCACTCCAAGGTGTTTTTGGTTCAGCTAGATAAATGAAACAAAACAATCTCAGAAATTTCTCTTTTCCTGAACTTATAAAGCTTTAGTATGGGTGATGGCGAGACTTGGATTCCATTGAAAATATATTCAATGCAAGTTAGTTCTTGATTATGTATTATCTTGAGTAGCAGCTGGTTATTTTATGATACTCTTTACAGAAAATAAAGGTCCCTAGCCCATTTCAAAGTGGCTATTCTGCCTAGAACTCAATTCTGGCCTCAATAAAATTCTTCCCATTAAATTTAAAGAGTATTTTGTTCATCTTAGCCTCCTCCTGTGCGTACTGGAAACTTGTTACCACCGGTAACTTCCTGACCCCCTCTAGGTTCTCATAACTAGTTCATTTAGTACAACAGTCGCATTTTTCTCCTAATACTCTGTTTTCAGGAAAGTCTTCTTCTATCTTCATCTTCATGGCTGTGAGCATCTTCTAGTCTCACTGTGCATGGCGGTCTCAGCTACATTCATAGTGACTACCACATTTTATAACCTGCTGGCTTCCCAAGGCTGCTCCTTTAACCAGAGCACCTCCATGCACACAGGCACTTCCTATCCAGTTGCCTGCTGGCCTCTGACACCCAGTGTGTGCATAATTCTACTTCTTCATTTACTTCCCTCCCCATCATCTACTGGCTCTTCCCCTGGTGTCCCTTATGTCATGAATACTTCCCAGTTGCTCCAGTGAAAAATGCGACACTGGCCTCATTCCAGATTCTCAGGCTCTCTGATCACCTGCTCCACCTGTGCTGTGTGTGACATGCAGGTTTCCGGGTTCTTCCCTGGAATTCTGATTCAGGAAACCTGGCCTTGGGCTGAGAATCTGTATATTAAACAGTCAGGTAACTTGTACTACTATGACTGTAAAAGTCTCACAAACACTATTATTTTCTTTCCCTCCCCAGATAAATCCATTTCAAATTCCTCCATGTTCTGATTTATGAACCCTCTGGAACCCATTCACTTTTCCATCCCATGAGACAGAGATGAAACCCTGATGTCTCCTCTGTCACCACCCTGCTCTCCTCACTCATGTCTCCTGCAGTCTGCCTTGTCTGCCCCTATTGCTTTCATCCTTCTCCACCTGCCACCTCCTTTACCATCCTTCCCTGGTTGAGGAACAACCCTGAAAAGCCTGTATTGACTTTCCGGTTCTCAAGTAAATGCCTTTGGAGTATTCACTTAGACAAACTGGGACACGGTGAGATTATCTGTGTGTATGCTGTGGACATCCATCATCAGATTTGAAGCTCTATGAAGACAGAAGCCAAAGCTTCCCTGATGATTTGCCATAAGTTAATGGAATCAATAAATGACTTTATGAACTAGGATTATTGATATGCAAAACTATGATTAAGGAACACATCCAGAGCTGACAATTCAAAAGAGCAATCAGTAAAAAGTGGAGGAGTTTGGATGGATGAACAGAAATCATAAATGCTCTAGGGCTATGATCTGTGGGCACTAACTCAAAAAGAGAAAGCATTGACCCCCAAAATAGCATAAAACCTGCTTTAGACATACATGTGAACAGCCTTTTACAACCTGTTGGGCAGGTTCCTACACAGTCTCATATGTTTGTTTAAATTATGATCAGAGCTATTAAAATAAAATTAGTCAAGCATGCTATGTAAATGCCCCTTCAACATATTGAGATTTTGAAATTTTCCATTAAACAGATGAGAACATAATGGAAGCACACTTTCCCTATAATAGTAATTAACATAGCTAATTATTTGTATTCGTTGAAACCCTGAGTGTCTAACTATTCCTGGGCCGTGCAATCATTCCAGCTCAGTCCAGAGACAGCAGTGGTAGGATAGAATAAAAAAATAGGGCAACTAAAGAAATGTAATGCTGTGAATTTGGGGATAATAAACACTGAATTAGAAAGATGAATAATCACCAGCATAAGATGATGATTTCCAATTGATGCATTCTATTACCTTCCCATATGTCTTCCCAAATGCTTAACAAAGCATACAAAGTGATGCAAAGTGGTAGCAGGGTTGGGACCAGGTTGGGGCCATGGATAAGAATTACCAATACCCAAGTACTCTGGGCAACATTTCCATTTTGAAAAGGAGTGAAAGAGCCTTAGAAAGAATCATACACACACACACACACACACACACACACACACACACACATCACACACACACACACAACATTGTAGCATCTGTCACATTTTTATCTGCCTCTGGCAGAACATTTCTCAGCAGTATAACAGCAGCCACAGTGCCATGCAGTCTCCTATCAGAGGTTCAAAGAGGATTTCCTCCTCCACCATCCTCCCCCCCATCACACACAGGGAGGCCCACAGACCAGATGTCTAAATATTTTACAGTTATGAATTCCACTAACATCATACTAAATATATTCTATCTTCATATGTTGTCAAGTATATAGTCACAAAGGTAATATTTTAAAAATATGTAATTTAAATATTTTATGAGATTGAAAACTGGCAAACTAACAAAAATACTAAATTTAATTATTATTGCAGATATCTGTGTATCTTATTTGAATAAGTAATAACATATATATTTATTTATTATATGTAATTTGTTTTCTTTCATCTCATCAATATCACAAATTACACTGAGTGGCCAGATTATTATGATCTCTGAAAGCATAATAATCTGGCCACTCAGTGTATATCCTATATAATAAAAGACTAATATGCAAATTGTCCCCTCAACCAGGAGTTCAACCAGCAGGCAGGTTGGCCAACTGCTCATGTCCCCTTCTTCTGGCCAGGCTGGCCGGCCCTCACCCATGCACAGATTCATGCCCTGGGCCTCTAGATTACACACACACACACACACACAAACACACACTGAGTGGCCAGATTATTATTATGCATTCAGAGATCATAATAATCTGGCCACTCAGTGTATATCATTACAATCAAGATTTTTACAAAATCTGTGCTCTATTGGTAGCAATGGGCTAAAAGATTTTTCTGAAATGTAACTATGCAAAGTAAAGCATATAAAATTACAATAAAATAAACTCTTATGTTTTAAAAAGTTACTTGGTTTAAATCATGGAAATGACCTCTTAAGATGAAAAACAAATTAAAATAAACTAATACAAATCTTAATCCAATTTATTTACATAAAATTGAACAAGTATAATAACTGTGCTACTATTACTACTGATTTTTTCCCCTAGTGTGATAAGGAGTCTTATCCACTAAAAATTTAATAAAATAAGTGCTCATTAAGACAAATCTGGGTGAAATTCCTGAATTTCAAGATCAATAACAATAAGAAGAACTTTGGGGAAACAAATAGCAAGCCATTAAGAGTGCTTACTTTGGATGTTGGGATTACAAGTAATATATATTCTTTGTACCTTTATGTCATTTCCAAATTCTCCACAAACTGCATACACTACTTTTTTAATGAGTAAAAAATAAACACTATTCTTTCTAAAATTACACCAGCTCATATCTATTAGCCACTTGCACCCAAGTTTTCCCTTAACTGTTATGCTATTATATTAGAGCTATTTGTTAACAACATTTGATTGTGAAAGAGCACATGAATAAGGCATTTAATTGCATAAGGGATTTGTACAGAAACCATTTTAATAAATCAAGCTCAGAACATCTGCAAACATTTGTACCTAAACTATATACTTGTAGGAATACAAACCAAAAAGCACAAAAGCTCAGAGTCAAATGAAGATGAATTATTTCAACACCAACCTGCTGCCAAAACCACAGTAGAAAATCACTGTTGTTCTACACACAAGTCTTATTTGTTTAATGAAGTTCAGTTGTCTTGATGCAAAATAGCAAAGCTTTCCAATTAGAAAAACAAAGTTTTCTTTATACATTCCCGATGAGAAAATCACAGAGTAAGGAGAACAACACCAAATGAATTTTTCTTTGTTTTTCTCATTCCAAGATCAATTTGTGTGTGTGTGTGTGTTTTTCCCTAACAAAATATATTCCTACCATTTTCAACACAACAGAATATAATTGAAAAGCCACACTGAAACTACAAGAAGAAGTCACTCACTATGGAAAATTGATTTTAAAAAAAAGTTCAAGTATTAATTTTCCTATAGTACATCAAAGGGCATGTACTACATAAAGCACACAGTACTTCATTGGTGCTTAGTATTTCTATCTGTAGTTTGTTTCTTTGGCATTCATTGGGGTATAAAAAAATAAATTGTGGGTCAAAAAACAGAAACAAAAATACCACCAGGCAATTTGCTTGCTTAGCATAAACTGTCTGATGTTGTTAATGGTTTCCTTACTCCTGTGCACTTGAAAATATTAGTTGATGATGTCATTACAGCAAGGTATAGAAATCAATTCTCTTCTCAAAAAATGAAACATAGAGTTACCACGTGACCCAGCAATTCTACTCCCAGGTATACATCTGAGAGAATTGCAAATATATATCCGAACTCACATACATGAACTCTTACACAAATGTTCGTAGCAACATTATTCATAATAGACACAAAGTAGAAGTAACCCAAATGTCTACTAACTGATGTAGCAATAAGATGGAAAGAAAAGAGTCCTGATGACATTGTTTAAGATGATGGATCTAGCCATGCTGGCAGCAAGTATTATATTTGCACCTTTAATTTATACAAACAAACAATAAGTTCCTTATCTTTTATTAGGGCAATTTAAAATAATTCTCTATCATTGACAACTAAGAGTTCTTAGTGATATAAGAAGTTATTGGAACAATGGCTCAGACAGAAACAGAGATGAGGAAAAAAATCCATTTGTTGAGTCAAGGTAGCTAGTGATTAGACTGAGTTCAAAATCAAGTTCTTTTTCCAAAGGGTCAATGGCCTGAGAACTTGAAACTACACTGAGGGCAGATGTGTAATCTAAGACACAAATAGAGCCAAGTGGAATGACAGCTTTGCTCACATGAGCCCCTGGTGACACATTCAGTCCCAGGCATGGAATAAGAACTCTCTGACTCCTTCCACTAAAGGGATAAATTACACAGCATGGAGGAAGTCCCACAGCTTTTAAACTAATTCTTCTCGTAGGAAGGCTTTCTGGAAAGTTTGAAATTAATATGCGTTTATTCAAATTGAGTGAAGTTAACTGACTAACCACCATAATTTGCCACTCTTGCTCTAATAAAACCTGGCCAGAATGACTTAACTCTGAAATGACTCTCAGATTAACAATACCTATTCAGGTGCCTAGGAAAAGCTAGTTAAAATAACCACTGTTCCTCATCCCTGAATGAGGAGGGGAGAATGGCCATTCATAATTGAAATGGCAACTGACCAGGCGTGGTATCACTTTTTCTTTTTTAAGGATACAATGAACAACTTGATTAGTCATTGGTTCTATTTCACCATCAACATGTTGTTATCTGGGTTGTTGACCCATTGATGTCATTCTGATGACATGACTTAATCAGACTTTATTTGGTAACATCAAGCTTCCATTTGCAGCAAGATTGTGTAAGTATGCTGTGACTTACATCATTTATCAGCTGAGTCTCCACTGCCTGAAATGTTAATATCATGTGGTCACTGTGTTAAGGTCTGTTTTGCTTTTCCTTACCTTCTCTTGTTCATTTTATATTACAAATTTACACTGAGTCAAAATCACTTAATTTCTGAAACAGAGATACCTCTTGTGATTCATTGTTTAGAGGTGACCTGCTATTGTTCAAATAGAAATATGCTTTGCTATTTGTGTGGCTGAGGCTTCCTTTGCTTGATTCCTTTTATTTAAAAATCAAGTCAACACACTTCAAATAGCAAATGATATTTTTTCAAGAGATTCATATCCTATTTCCATTCACAGAAAATGTAGTGGCTTTTTCTATCTGATAAGTGTTTTTTCAAGTATCCAAAACAAATCAAAAGATAATAATAAATGTGCATTTGTACTCTTTAATGCATTCAACAAATATTTATCAAGCAAATGATGTGTACTGGGCTGAGGAGAGAAATTAAGGAACAAAGCATATATTGTCCTTAATGGGATAGTTGAAAAAGGCTCACAGGAACTTTTTCCAAGAGCAACTATTGGTACATAAATATTCTTGAGAGTCAGGAAATCATACCCACTTTATAGAATAGGAAAGTCCTAATGAAATAGCTGTCTCTTCCACATTGGTAATGAGATATGCTTTTCCCCTTTCAACACCAATTTTATTATATGTTGTGTATGCAATAAATATACCATCAAATGTGATATTTTTGCCATGTGTCACTTGCTAATACTGAAACATAGTCTGTTTGTTAATTCTTGCTTTCAACAGTAAATATGGATCTATTGTTTGCTAAAGTGTCCACAAAGGAAATAGACCACAAATTCTGTTGTTGAAAACATATTATTCCATTAAAAAATAATATATATATATATATATATATATATATATATATATATTTTTTATTATTGATTTTTTACAGAGAGGAAGAGAGAGGGAAAGAGAGATAGAAACATTGATGAGAGAAACATTAATCAGCTGCCTCTTGCACACCCCCCACTGGGGATGTGCCTGCAACCCAGGTACATGCTCTTGACCTGAATTGAACTTGGAACCTTTCAGTCTGCAGACGGACACTTTATCTACTGGGCCAAACTGGTTTCGGCTATTTTTCTTAACAAAAGAAACTGTAGAGTCAGCATGTTTTTTGAGTAACCATAGAATGTCTTTTCAATTTTTATGGCAATTAGTTGATAATTCTTTTTCTTGTAGAGCCATTCAAGAGATGGTCTTGAGAACTCATATTAGAGAATTCTGTATACTTTGGAAAGATTACTATCAAAGAAAGATGACATATTAATAATCTCTGGAAATGGTAGGAGAATGCTGCCCATGTCAGTGAGATAGATAGGCATTTTCTGACAGGGATGAAACCATGTCTAGGGAGGGAGTGTGGTCCACGACATTAAAAGTCAGATATAGGACATTTTAAAGGAAACAGTATGGAAGAACCAAGGGGTTTCCTTCCAAATTTTCACCGACCAATAATATCATCTCCTTTGTCTTCCATCTCTGAGACAATGTCAGAGCTAACTCTGAAGGACTAAAAAAGAGGAGATTTATATATACTAGTAACTAGAAGCCCTATGCATAAAATTCATGCAAAAGTAGACCTTCAGTTCTCCTGCTGCCAGCACTTGCTTCCCTCCAGTGCCCAGGACCCATGCTTTCCTCGCAGCCACGGCTTTGTCTGGAAGGTCATCAGGAAGGATGTCCAGTCTAATTAGCATGTTATGGCTTTATTATTAAATATAGCATTTATCATGCCTACCAGAGCTAAACCCGGCCATGGACAGGTGTCCAGTCTAAGGTCAGCCAGCTTCTCTGTAACATTACATAGACAATGAAGAACTTCATACACAAAAGTTTCCCTCACTACTCTCATCCCTGAGTCTCACAGAGACAGTTTTTGAGTCTGAATTTTGGAAAGTGAAAACATGAGTAGTAGGGGAATGCTACATTTTGTTCATGTAGCACCTACCCATCCCCTCTTGGGCAGCATGATTTCCTTCTCAGAGTCCAAGTCTGTTATTGTTTTCATCTGCGAAATTCAGTGAGACTTACATTTCCCTCCCAGAGCCCAGGGCTGAATAGGCATTTCAGGCCTACAGACAGAGTATGAAGTCCCCAACAGTCCCTGGGATCCCAACCAGGTGGCCCATTGGGGCAGTAGAGAGCTTTGGACTTCTGACTCCCATTGGAAGTGCTGGAACCAGTCCTTTCCCCCTGGGGTTTTTATGAATGTGAGGCCTAGGATTGTGTTGTCAGCACATAGCCATATGGGGTGTTCTTGCCTTACAGCAAGGCTAATGCAATGGAGGCCAAGTTCAGAAGTGGAGAGAGATGTCTTGATTTGAAGCCTGATATATTAATTACATCTCTGATCTTTTTATTTACTTCAAGAATTAGGTTAAGTAATTAATTATATTTTATTTACTTTTAAAGCTAGGTTGAAATGACATTCTATCTTTCTGCCAATTGTACCCTAAAAATATTATATATATGGGTGCAATTCATATATATATATATATATGAATTGCACCCATATATAGGCAAATAATAGATCATCTTAAAGCCTGATTAAGGGCCACTGTGCAGGGAATCTGGCTGCCTGATGTTCAATGGTTGCCACTTACAAGCCTAGGCAGTGGATTCAACCACTCACTCTGGACTTCTGGGTCCCCTGTATTGAAGTCATGGACCACAAAATCTGACCTTGCAGGTTATGACTGTTAATTAAAAAATAGATAGAGTCTGAGTAGCACGTTTTAATCCACATAAACAGCTTCCCCTGGAGTATCCTCCAGAGGAATATGACACCAGGCACTGCACAACTGTGGAGTAGAACCCTATCCACTGACTCTCTATCCACTGAAAGATGTAATAATGTGACCTAGATCCGTGTAATCACAGATACGTTTCCTCATGTGACCCCCAGAATGTCGGATCTGGAAACAACCCAGATGATCATGTAACTACTCCATTATGCAAAAGAGAAAACTGGGCTCACTGAGTGGCAAGGCAGAAGGTATGGATGTATGGCCAGTTTTTGGCAGAGCTGAGCTTGGATTTCAAGTTCCCTGCCTCCTCAGTGAGTGGCCTTTCTATGTCCCTTTGTTGCAACAATGGGGAAGACAATACTGTTGAACTTAAAACTCAGATATGAACAGCTCTGTTTATAATGCAACCAGCTGGTGTGCTTATTTCTAGAGTCAAAAACATTAGGGGGGGAAATGCTGGGCTAACCTTTTGCAGGTGAGGCTGAATGGCAGTTGCTATGCAACCTGGCAGGAGGATTCACAGTCTGTGGGAGATGAGTGGGAAGAGACTGCATTTGATTGAAAGTTGAGGTGTGTGTGAAGAATGTGGGGGTGGGGCAACTAAGTCAGCTTCTGGTACACACATTTCTCAGGGAATATAAATGATAAAAAAATGTACATTTTCATAGTTTGGGGGTGCCCACATGTTTAGCTAAAATCCTATCTAATAAAGAGGGAATATGCTAATTGACCCTCATGCAGTTGCAAAGATGGCATTGCCCACAGCCAATAAGAAGGGAATATGCTAAATAAGAAGAGAATATGCTAATTGACTGTCACGCTCTCAAACATGGTGGAACCAACAGACATAAGATGGTGGCATCCAGTCCCCTCAGTCCTGCCTAAGGTGGCAGGTACGTGGCTAGGCCAGGCCTGCCCCCAGGCAGGCCCAGCTGCTCCACAAGCCTACCTTCAGAGTCCCCCAGTCCTCTCAGCCCTCAGCCACTTAGAGTAGGCCTGAGGTGCAGGCAAGCCTCAAATGGCAGCTGCCCAGCTGCTGCCAAGGGCTGCCCAAGGCTCAGGAAACCAGGGCTAGCCAAGGCTTTAGCTGCCAGCAGTAGCAGCAGCCGAGGTGTAATCTGGGCATTGTCTTCCCCTGATTGTCAGGTCGCCCCCCACCCCTGAGGGCTCCTGGACTGTGAGAGGGGGCAGGCAGGGCTGAGAGAACCCCTTCCAGTGCATGAATTTTTATGCACCAGAACTCTAGTATTTAAATAACTATCCTTAGTTTTTTTTTTTAATTAAATATGTAGACACATGGGATCATGCAGAAGAACTGTACTATTTTTATGGGATTCCACTTCTCCACTTTGAAATTCAATCCAATATTTAGATTGAAAATAGGGTCAAAATAGTCTCAAAGCCATGGATTGTTTGTTTTCTCCTAAAAACAAACTAATCAAAATTACACAGCTAATGAAAAAATGAGTCCAATCGTTTCTGTGTTTCAAACAATGAAGACACAGAATTTTAGAATTTTAAGTAATTATCTGATCCACACAAGTAAATTAAGGTATTGTTAAAAGGGGACATTTAAAAAATTCTTTTTCCTTTTCTTATACTTCTTTTTGGTTAATCCTCACCTGAAAATATTTTTCCCATTGGGAGTGAGGGATAGAGAGAGAGAAGCATCCATGTGAGAGAGAGAGAGCCACATAGACGGCAGCCTCCTGCATACACCTCAACAGGATCTGGAGATGGAATTGCAAGCCAGGCAGGTATGTGCCCTTCAGTGTGAGGGCTGGCACTCTAACCACTTATTACATTTGGAAATAAACAGTCATAATCAATTCTACCGTCTCCTTTTCATGCTTCCCTGGCTCTCCTGTAATTTCTCTTGCAAGGCTTTGCTGGTTTTCCAAAGCCTATGTCCTCTGCTGTGTTCTTCCTCTATTGTGTTTCACTTCTCATGTTGAAGAGCCTCATTAGTTGAGCTTTGTTTTTCTCTGATGTTACTTGGGGCATATCTGTAAGCATAGTTAAGTCACTCAGGATGTGCTCTTTCTGAAGACCTCACAAAAAACAACTCACAACCAAGAGGCAGAAGTCCAGCATTTGAGAAGAAGGAAGGTAGCTCTCCTTTGTCCCTGTTTTTTTTTTTTTCCTGTGGGTGAGGTCACCTCTAAGTCTAGTAAACAAAACACTAGTTTCAAACATAATGTTCTACTTAGCTTGTCATATACATGGGATGACCCTTATTCTAAAAAAAATCTACTGATATCCTGAAGTCCCTCCTGCTAAGAAATGTCTAAAACTCTGAATAAAATATATATTAAGCTAGCCTTTAAATATACAACTGTGATATGAAGTGGGACATCTATTTTAAAGGATATTGAGGCAGGAAGCTTTATAATATTTCTTAGTAAACAAATAATCTTTGCTATAATCAAACATATTAATATTTTCCTTATTATTTCTCATTTTTGTCATACTTATAATTTAAAATTCCCTATTCTAGTGTTATAAGACATTCTTCTAAGCTTTCTCTTAAAAATTAAGTTATTCTCTTTTATATTTAAACCATAAATCTATCTGGAATTGATATTTCTGTCTAGCATGAGCCTGAGATTCAATTTTATGTGTTTCTACAGAGGACTGACCCAGAGTAATTTATTAACTAGTCCATCATTCCTGCAGGAACCTGTGAGAAAGACTAGGCAACACATAAACTTTTACATATGTGTGGTCATGCTTTGGGGTTTTCTGTTCGGTTCTGTTGTTTATCATGCCAAGTATAGATACACTTACAAGATGAATTATTTTAAAGTGAAGAAACAGATAATCTCATTTTTACATTATCCTAGAAAAAGAAAAATAACTATAGCCAGATTGATTCCTATTTCATATTTCAATCCTAGGTACATCTTTCAGAGCAAAATCTGAAAAGAATCATATATATAGATACACATACACACATACACCAGAATAATATCTATTGCTTTCATAGTTCCAGAAGAAATATTTCTAGGTAAATATTAGTCTACAGAATTGGAACAACAAAATTGAAATTACATACACTAATGTTATCTCTCTCTCTATCTATATAATTTTCAAGGTTGGTTATCTCATAGACTATAAGCATAGTTTAAATTAAGAAATTCATAAATCTATTTAATTACCTCAGAAAGTCATACTATAAAACCTATAGAGTCTATATATGGGAAAACATTTAATAACATTAAGCATTCATCTCAAAAAATGCCTGGTATTAGTAAGCTAGAAATTTAAAAAGTATCCTATGGAAATAAAACAGCAGTATGCAAATTGACCATACCTCTGCTACATCCACAAGCCACGCCTACCAGCCAATCAGGAATGAGTATGCAAATTAACCCAATCAAGATGGCTGCAGCCATGGACAAAGCAGGAGGCTTGGGTTTCCCCAGCAATGGAGGAAGCCAAGCTTTCCACATGCCCTGGCCTGCTTTGGCCTCTGCTTAAGGCTACAAAGTTTCAATTATAGAAGATAAATAAATCCCAACAAAAATGGCTTCTACCAGGAAGCAAGCTGGAGGCTTGGCTCCCCTCCAGGCTACAAAGTTTCAATTGTAGAAAATAAATAAACCCCAGATACCAGGGCCTTCTCTTGGGTCACCAGTGGGTATGGCCTGCTGGCAAACCACCACAGGCCCCTCACTGAGGAGGCTGCCTCATGCCCCAAGGGGACCACCTCCCTAATCCGGAACACACTTAAGGGCAAACCAGCTGGCCCCCACCCGTGCACCAGGCCTCTATCCTATCTAATAAGAGTAATATGCAAATTGATCATCACTCCAAAACACAAGATGGCTGCCCCCATGTGGCCAAAGATGACTTTCCCAATGTGGACACAGATGGCTGCCACAAGATGACCAGCAGGGGAAGGCAGTTGGAAGGGACCAGGCCTGCAAGGAAGAGCAATTATGGGTGATCAAGACTGCAGGGGAGGGCAGTTTGGGGTGACTAGGCTTGCAGGAAAGGACAGTTAGGGACAAACAGGCTGGCAGGGGAGCAGTTAGGCATTAGTCAGGCTGGCAGGGGAATAGGTAGGGGGTGATCAAGCTGGCAGGCAGAAGAGGTTAGGGGCAATCAGGAAGGCAGGCAAGCAGTTGGGAGCCAGTAGGGCAGCCTGGGCAAGGGGCCGGTGGTGGTTTGCAGGCCAGTCGAGACCCTGGTATCTGGGGTTTATTTATCTTCTACAATTGAAACTTTGTAGCCTGGAGGGGAGCCAAGCCTCCTGCTTTTTCCATGGTAGCAGCCATTTCTGTTGGGATTTATGTATCTTCTGTACTTGAAACTTTGTAGCCTATAGTGGAGGCCAAGGCAGGCCAATGCTTCAGAAGTTTGGCTTCCTCCATTGCCAGGGGTAAATCTACCCTGCTGCTCTTTCCAGCTCCATGACTGCCACCATTTCTGTTTGGATTTATTTATCTTCTATTGTTAAAACTTTGTAGCCTTGAGTGGAGGCCTAAGCAGTAAGGGCAGGGGGAAAGCTTGGCCTCCTCCATTGCCAGGGAAACCTAAGCCTCTCACCTGCTCTCTGTGGCTGCAGCCATCTTTGTTTTTGTTTTTTTTGTTGTTTTTTTTTTTGCATGTTTGCTCCTGATTGGCTGGTGGACATGGCTTGTGGGTGTAGTGGAGGTATGGCCAATTTGCATATTATTATTTTATTAGATAGGATGAGAATTTTGAGCCTGCTTTTCACTTAAAATATTTCATCACATGGAAATAACCAAATCTGACTTACTAGATTGTCCTCAAATGGCTGTGAAAAAAAATTACAGAGGACCAATTAAATGAATTGTGGAACACTGAAAAATGAAATCTTATATAATTAATTAATAGAGTGAATACAATAGTGAATGTCATGGGTAAAATACCCTTACTATCCTAAATAAATACAAGTATGTATTAAGTATTAGTCTAAAACATGAAGTTCCATTTTAAGGAGCACATAACCATCTACTGACATCAGCTGCTCTCACAGATGGCAAATAAGATGGATTATGCCCACATATATGACCATAGTTAGAATTGCAGGCTTTGGATTCAGCCAGATCTGAGTTTGAATCTTGCTTTACTCATTACCAGCCAGGTCATCTTGAGGAAGTCACCTAACCTCTCCAAACTTCAGTTTACTAATCAATGAACATAGTAATACATCATTGGTTGGAGAAAGGACTGATGAGGTAATTATAGAGTATTTTATCTAGTTAGCATTGAATATTCCAAAGCTTTCATTACACTTATTGCTAGTAATACCATGCTACATAATTAATAATATAATGTACTTGGTATAAGAAGCAAACCATACAATGAATCTCATTAAATTAAAAATATACATGATGTATGAATTCTAAAAAAAAAAAAAAAAAATGCATTGTTTTCACATTTTCTTGACAAAATAAAAAATTATCACATTCTTTGAGCTCCAAGCAAAAGCCTTAACAATTTCCCCAAAAGTGTAAATGAATTGGCCATATTATCTGATTATCATGCAACAAGCAGAGTACTAAATTTAAAAAGATTAAATACCTAAACTTTGCCAGTCTTTGAAAAAACAACAAAAAAAAATGCTTAATTAACTATTGTGTAAAAGAAGTAATTAAAATTTAAAGCAGAGGGTATTTTGAAAATAAAACACTAAATATCAGTCTTATAGAGTAGACCCCAAGCTGTAATGTGAAGCAGTTCAGCATCAACTATTTTCCTTATTACCTCAGGAAAAAGAGAAGTAAATGAAATGAGGTGCAAAACAATGACAATGAAAATTAGAGAAAGAAAGAAAAATATTGAACCAACAAAAAAAGTGGAACATTAGCAAAAATGAAAATCAGAAGAGCAGTGGATTTTCTGACAATGTTGAGGAACTGTATACTCCCTCAGTCAGTGTTTATAACCGTCTTACTAGCCTGATAAAAAAACTAGAGATGTCACCAAGCACAATATTAGGACTGATAAGGGAAATTGTCTCAACCACTGAGCTACATTGGCTGGGCCAGGATCTTTAAACTTTTTTAAAGCCTAGAAGAAATTGTACATTTTCAATTTCAACTAGAAAGGCTGCTGTTTGCCTGTTGCGTAGAGCTGAAATAGTGTTCATGTGCATACACACGTGTGCACCTCACACAAAAACTGATGGTCCCATCTCCCTTCAAAACTGAGAACCAAGTCAGAACCAAATCATACATTAAAGCTTAGTAGATTAGTACTAGATGTACTTAAAAAAACACACCATGGCTAAAATTATTTTAAAAAAATGACAATCATAAAATGTCACAATCTCTTCTAGCACTTAATGGAAATGCTACAGACATTAGCCTTCAGAACTACTGGATAAAAATGGCATAATTATAGTCAGTACTATTATTTAACATTATTCATCAGGTTTTAGCCAAAGCAAAAGACAAGAAGAAAGGGTTGGCAAGAGGGAGGAAAGAGGTGGAACTGAGGGTAGGCGGAATAAAAGAGGGAGGAAATTTGATATAATTAAACGAAATGATTCTATTTTGTTAAAAAGGAAAATTATTTTGTCTAGACAACCCACAAAAATTACCTAAAAAGGCATTAAAAGTTTTAAGGGAGCTAAGTAAGGCAACTTGTTACAAATGAAATATAGGAAATCAATAGCTTACCTAAGTAGAAACAATATTTAACTATATCCTATAAGGAAAATGATCCACCTACCATAACAAAAGGAAACACGAAATCCCATTTAAAAATAAAAACAAAGGTCAGTCAATATATAAAATCTCAAATACAAAAATCACACTACTAGTGAATTTATTATATACATTACAGCACATACTATATATATCATATTTTATAGCATATTGCACGCTCTACAATTTGTATTATATTATTTATCAAATGCTAAGCAGTATTATCTACAGCAAGGATTGTAGACATAAAGGGAATTTTCTATAGTTAATAAACACTGTCCATAACACTATACAATGAATTCCCTAGCAGGTGAGTGAGATTAAAAGCAATTCTTAGTTTATTCTTTTATCATGTTTCTATATTTACCATGCACTACTGGTAAAAAATATTTAATGACATAGAAATTTCCAATTGCTTATCTATAACTTATATGTGTCTACATTTTATTATTGCACTTTCAATTTCAGAAATGTATTCTGAGGAGAAAAAGAAACCTGAGCCATTTTTGACACCTCATGCCCTGACTTGCTTTACAAGGAGTCATCAATTCCTGCCCAGTAAAACTCCCCTCTCCCACTTCCATTGTAATTGCCTTGCCTGAGCCCCGTGATCCTCTGGCTGGGATTACTATCAGAATGTCTCCACCGTCCAGGTGCTTCCCATCAGTCCATACACCACACCACATACCAGCTCGGTGCTGCAGCCAATTCAAGCTCACATGGGCTTCTAGGAAGGTGAGAAAAACAAGTCTGTATCTACTCTGATGTCCGCTGGCGAGAAGGGATTAAGAACAGATGTTTGAGTAGCAATCCAACAGGGTCTCTTCAGGCTCTAATGAAACATTCGATCATAATTTATAGAGTCCAGACTCTGGGTCTCCAGCTTGGGTGCCCTTTGGAATCACCTGGAAAGTTTAAAAATACCAATGTCTGAAATCCACCATCAAATGTTCTGGTTTCAGTGATATAAAAAAAAAAAGAAAAAGAAAAAAAAAAAGAAAAAGCAGAATGAGCTTTCAAGGCCTTAATTTGAGATTTGTCAGCAGAAGAGAAAGAATAAAAGCCTCCAGTGGATGGTAATGCTGCTGCCCCAGATCTCCAAACCCACTTTAGCCAAAGTAAGAGAAAAAAGAATACTGGCATCACTCATCATGAGTGGTAGTATTACATTTTGCTACCTTAGCCTGTCGGCTTTAAACATTTTCATTTTCTTTTCACATCAGTTTAAGGGACATGGCTTCTTACATGGAATAAGACTAACTGGGGGGAAATGCTGTTGGCTCAGCATAACATGAAACAATGTTCACTTATTTACAAATTATAGAATACTTAGGAGAAAAAATGTTGCAAAAACCATGATTAATATACAACCTTTCTCTGAACTGTGATGGGAGCCTAAGGTTACGTTCACGTACTCCACTAAGATTTTAACAACATATCTTATTCATGCATGCATGCTCTTGGCCATTTTCTATACTACTCCTCCTCAAAGAAAAAGAAATATAAAAAAGTCCTTGAAGAAGATCAAGTCATATTAGACAAAATATATCCTGCTGCCTATGGATAGCAGCTTTAAAGAAATGAGTGCCATGAAAGATAAGGGCTATGGCAAAAACACAGAGAATTCGACAAGATCCAGAATTAGCTGGTTATATTGAAATAGAAACCTGCATATAAATAGGTAATGTTAAAATTCACGAGTAAGCAAGTGAATATGATGACAGAGGGCGGACAGTCACAAGCTCACTGGAATGACAGACAGAACGAAATGTAACCTTGTCTGTAAATAACCTGCAATAGATTTGCTTCAGGACCAGCCTGTAACAGAACATTCTATCCATAAGGTAACATCCCCCCACAGGAAATGGGGTTTTATGAAGAACAACACATTCTTAGCTTCCCAGAATACACAATAGCAACCTCTGTTGAAATGGTAAATTAGCTTCAGCTATGTTTATACAATTCAGCGTGAATAGAAAACAAGATGCCTTTCCCAGTAGTTTAAGTCAGCAGTAGAATTTAAATCCATGACATCTCCTTCAGGAAAATAAAGCATTTTACCAAAAGTGGCAGAAACCATTGTTCAGAGACACTGAGTTACTGGGAGATTTTCTCTTGCTCTTCACCTGGCGGCCCATCCTCCGCAGGTTTGAGAAGACGCTCTGTCCAACCTTGGTTGGTGCCAATGTAATAAATAACAGCGCGACTCAATCGTAGCCCTTACATGCATTCCACTCTGGTCTTTAGGAAGTTGAACCAGATCTCTGAGCCAGTTCCTCTGCTTGGGGTAGTAATCAGGGTTCAACCCGAGCTGCAGCACCAGGTTCTCTGAAGGGTGGGACTAAAAAGACATCTTATCCAGGCTCAGAAGAAAACAGTGCCCCACTGGTCAATGGTGCCTGACCCAGCCAAGGAAGATCAAGCGCACTTCTCTAGACTTGCTGTCCTTCAGATATTTGGATCATGGGTTTCTTGGACACTGGATTTCCTTCTGAATCATTATTCTTGATAACTTGCTGAAAGAGGAACACATGAGGCCAGAATTGGGAGGGGTTAGGAATATAGAATTAATTGGATCATCTGCACACCAGGTGGCTGAGCCTGAATGGTTCCAGCATCCAGTGAAGAGAGTCAGCAGCTTTTAAAGGACTTTTGGGGGGCTTTTTCCTGGGCAGAGACTTCATTATGCAAACCCAGAGGGGAGAGATTGAATGTAGTCACCGCAAGTGAAATGTGGTCAAAGGGAATGTCCTTAGTGAAATGACCTGGGAAGCCAGTTCCCAGGAGCGGGGTTTCCATTCAATTGCTCAATCAAACCTAACAATTCTTACTGGGTTTCTGACCTACTTTGCAGGCTTTGACCTGTGGACCAATGGCTCAACCCTGAGTTAGGTCCCTGCTTCAGCATCATCAATGGTATGATTATCTTTTTGTTCTAAAAAACATGTGTCAATTTTTGGGGGAGGAAAAGATGCCACCAAAGAATGAAGATGAGCTGTGAATTAGTCTGGAGAATTTCAGTCTGTGGCTTTAGGTTGCTGCTTTCATGCTAATGATTTCGTTTTCACCTGCACAGGTGATCTTGGGCTCTGTCCTGCTTTAGGTTGCCTGAAGCTCAGGCATTCTGAACAGCTGCTGACATTTCAACATCAGCTATGCCATGCTACCCCCTGACTCTCCTGGTGTTCTTCTTGTATGAATTACCGAGTGTATTTGTGACTTAAGTTCTAGATAAATAGTCTCAACTTACCAGCACCAATTTTACCACCCCAGGCAAATAATAGACTAAAAATTAAAGGGACAGGATGTCAGAACATCTGTTTTCAGTCTTAGTCCCAAAGGTGCTTTATCTTAGTCAATTTCTACATTGCTTAGAACATAATTCAAGCAATAAGGTGCCCAGAATTCCACAGTAAAAGTGCACAAATTCAAGCTCATGCTACTATCACCGGACCAGTCTCACTTCCTGTATTGGACAGATGTTGGTACGGAGATTGTGAGATGTTCAAGTCTGAATTGCATTAATAGAGATGCCAAGTAGCTATATTTTAAATTTTTTTTATCCCCAAATGCTCATATACTTCCTATATAGCTATTTATAATGAGTAGTAAATTACTCTATTTCTGCATGCTAAAAAGAAAACAGAACCAGCCTGAGTCTCAAATTGTCTTGTAAATGAAAAAATTATCACGTAAGTGACAACAAGAATTAGTTTCCTCTGGCATGGAACTGGTTGGGCAAAAGTATGCTCAGATAACATACTCAATAGAAATTATTTTAAATTACATTGAAAATAGTCTCCATGATTAACTCAGTAATAACTACTAACAAATTATGGTTGGGGAGAAATTGTGGTTAGATAACAGTGAATTTTATTTCTTGGTTTGAGGGGAATGGACATGTTTAATAAATTGGCCAACATTAAATATAAATTTCTTATTTCCACATGCCTTAGCACATAGCTCAGCTAATTTTCCCCAAACAATTTGTCTGTCATTTTACTGTTTATTCTCACTTAAACTATCTCAGAAGGCTAAGATTTGAGCATTGGTTTTAACAGTAACCTCTGAATGACAATATCACACCTTTCAAGTTGTCACCAACCTGTGCTACAATGCCTTGTAGACATTGCTACATGTCCATTTGAGCTGCTTCAGGATAGGGCATTCTTCATTTAAAACATATCATCTCTGTGCCAGGTATGATTCTAGGTGTCAGAGATGGAACAGAGAATACATTATCATGCCTGGAACTTGTATTCTAGCACCTAGTAGAACTTGACTAATATATGCTACATGTGTCATTGTGTTGATTATCTTAGGTGTCTCAGACTCAAGTGACCATGGAGTTGGGAAGGGAAACCAATAGAACAGGCAGGACAGAGCCTGATTTTAGCAACTAGAACTTATATGTCTCATCTAAAGAAAGCAACCACTGCTTAGTCCTGGCTGGCTGCTCACATGTGAGAATGTACCCCACCCCAGGCTGCATGCTCTTCTAAATGATTGACAAAGATAGCTGAGAAATCCAGGATCTATAATAAATTTTCCTTTTAAAGAAATATACAACTCACTAAAGTTGCAATGAAATGTTGGGCAAACAAAACATGGAGAAAGGACTGTTTGGTCCATGGTCTACTAGTGTGGGTCTCTGGGGTAAATGAAGTTTAATTTCAAGTTTTCTTCTACCTCCAAGACTACAAAAGTCACAAATCCAAAGCTACATATAGGAACTCCACCATTGGGAACAGACGGTTTAAACCTTCTGAGGATGAAACTGAGAAAACTGAATTAGAAGACCTGTAAATACTATCAGGTCTAGTAATAATTAATGCCGTTTTTAAACATTCGTTTAAAATCTTGCTTGGCGTTGACTTGTATTGACATAACCTTCAAACACGTGGTATCTACAGAAAATGTGAAGTGCAATTAACAAGTTTTGCTTGAAAAAGTTTGTGTTTGGTTTGGTTTTTGTTGCAAAACTAAGGCTAAGAAGATGGCGGATGAAGAGCATATTCGGCACTGCATGCTTTACGAGTTCCAATTAGGAAGAAAAGCAAGTGAGGCTGCAAAAAACATCTGTAGTGCTCTTGGTCAAGATGCAGTTAGCGCCAGAAAATGCTAGCGTTGGTTTGAGAAATTTCGCGAGGGAAATTTTTCGTTAGATCAGCATTTTTCAACCTCTGTTCCGCGGCACACTAGTGTGCCGCGAGATGTTGCCTGGTGTGCCATAGGTGCAGACAAGACAAGAATTTTATAATTTTTCACTATTTTGTTTACTTAATATTTCATAATAAAGTAATTATAAAATACTTTCTTTGTGTTTATTTGATTCCTATTCAAGAGAATTACTTTATATATAGTCAATATAGGCACAGAGTTAAATTTTTTTAACATTTTCTAATGGTGGTGTGCCTCATGATTTTTTTCATGAAACAAGTGTGCCTTTGCCCAAAAAAGGTTGAAAAACACTGCGTTAGATGACAAGAGTGGTCGAGGCCGTGTGTCCAATTTTGATCAAGAAGCTCTTCAAGCTCTTTTGGTGCAAAATCCTCAAATTACCCAACAAGAGCTTGCGACAACTTTAAATTGTTCACAAAAAACAATTTCCAATCAATTGCGTGCACTTGGTAAAGTCCAAAAGTTTGGAAAATGGGTTCCTCATGAGTTGACCGACAACAACCGTAATCAAAGAGTCACAATTTGCAGTTCGCTCCTCTCTCATCAAAACCGTTTGCAGTTTTTAGAGCAAATTGTTACCGGAGATGAAGAATGGGTGCTGTATGTTAATTTGAAAAGGCGGCCTCAATGGTTGGGCAAAAATGAGGCTCCACAGCCCACGCCAAAACCTGACTCGCATGCGAAAAAAGTGATGTTGTGTGTTTGGTGGAATTTTAAAGGAATTCTTCATTATGAACTTTTACCATCTACCCAAACCATTACAAGTGCAGTGTATAGTGCCCAATTGAAAAGGTTAGCCCAAGCTTTAAGAGAAAAAGAACCCGCGCTGATTAATCGGAAGGGCATAATTCTTCACCACAATAACGCACGACCGCATACTGCAAGAATCACTGCTGAAAAACTGCGCCAGTTGGAATGGGAAGTTCTCCCTCAACCTGCATATTCTCCTGATATTGCCCCTTCTGATTACCATTTGTTTCGTTCTTTGCAAAACTTTCTTCTTGGAAAAAAATTTAATAATGAAGAATGCCTCAAAAATGCATTGACCGAATTTTTTGCATCAAAATCACAAGAATTTTACAACAGAGGAATTAAAATGCTTCCTGAGCGTTGGGCACAAGTAATAGAAAACAACGGCAGCTATATTGTTGATTAAATTTTGTTGTATTGTTTAAATAAATTCGATTTAAAAAAAGTATTAGAAAACGACATTAAGTATTACTAGACCTAATATTTCAATTCTAGAAACCTAGAAGTCAAATTTAAGAGGGGAAAATAACCCGTGAATTAACAAAAAATACAAACCACAAGAGAAACAAACAATCCAAAATTGATGTTGCCTCTTACTGACTGTCTTTGGAATTTCTGCTCATTACTAGGAAAGTTTAAAATTTTAAAATAACATCTTAGTGCTTTACTAATAGTCAAATTAGTAAATAATGCGAAGCATTTTTGAAACAGGAGAGACAGAAATACACCACTTTCAATTAATTGGAAAATTACTTTGTCAATTAAAAGTATTTACAACATGCTAAATAATTTGTCTTTAGATGTTCCTTAATCCTAGTCCAGAAGATGATGTAGACTTTTTCTCCACCAGACCCTCTAAAACCCTTGTAATGCCCTAAGCAATAGGAGCATCATTTGCTCTAATGAGGTATTGCTGAGTGGGTCCTGGGTGACTCCTGGATGGAGGCTGGTCACTGGACAGTCCAAGCCATGATAGATGCTTAGAATTTTCAGCCTCACCCACATTCTCCAGAGAGGAGCTGGAAATGGAGTTAATAATTGATTACACCTATGTGAAGAGATCCATAAAAATCCCAATAGTATGAGATTTCAAGAACTTCTGGGTTGGTAAACATATCTGTGTACCAAGAGGGTGATATAACCCAACTCCACAGGGACAGGAGCTCCTGGATTTGGGACTCTCCTAGATCTTGCCCTATGTACCTCCTCATCTGGTCTTTCTTTCACCTTTATACTTCAATATACTGGTAAACAAGTGTTTCCTGAGTTCTGTGAGTTATTCTAGCAAATTAATCAAACCCAAGGAGGGAGTCATGGGAACCTCCAATTTGTAGCCAAACTGAGTTGTAGGTAACCAGGGGACCCTACTACTTGTGATGGACATCTGAAGTGGAAAATGGTCTAGTCACTAGTGGCACTCTAGTGGGACTAAGCCCTTCTCCTGTGAGATCTGCTATCTGCATGTAGATAGTATCAGAATTGAGATCAATTGTAGGACATTCAGCTGGTGTTGCAGAATTGCTTGGTGTGAAGAAAGCCCCCATGCATCTGGTATCAGAGGGGCTGTGAGTAAGGCAGATGTGCAAGAGTAAAGGACAGATGCAAAAGGAGTGTGGGCTTTTCTCAGATAACATCTCAGCAGCAATGGAAGTGACTTTATGATTATATTTATTACCACATATATACTGTGAGTTGAATGTATATAAAACTATTCAGCATTCCTATTGGTATCCCTTGGACTTCACACAGCACCTGGGTGTATAATAGGTGCTCAATAATGTTTATTGAATAAGTGATGCTATTTCTGGTACCTAATTTATGGAGTTGACTGCAAAATAAGACACCAATCGGGGACCAAAATTTATCTCACCACTAGTCAAGTGGTTAATGGTTCATTATTTGATTAAATCTCAGTTAAGGAAATTATTGAGCATCATTACTCGCCAGGAGTTTAGGACACAATGAGACAGAGATTCTATTCTCAAGATATCTGTGGTTTTCCGGCAGAGACCACATATGAAACAGAGATTTAAAACTATGTTTCTTTCAGCAGAACTATTTCAAGGACTTTGCAAATTTTTATTTGAATATTATAAAATATCATTAAATTATTTTCAAACTACAATAAATTATCCTGCCCCATCAAGTATTATATACCAAGCAATAAAACACTGCAACCCCAAAATGTGCTAACTCATATTGTCAGATAATTTATTTTATGCATCCCTGGGAATGGAGTTACTTTGCTGTATCTATGACTATATATCATGACTGCATTTTAGTAGAAACTGAATTATTCAATTACACAAAAAACTCTGACCTTCTGCAAAATCCGACATAACTCTAATCTCTCTAAATTAGAGTCACACAATATCAAAGCTTGCCTTGAATTGTGGGAATTTTAAAGCCAGCTTAGTTGTCAAGAAAAATCTCTTGTACATAAGGTGCCTCCATAGACCAGCACAACCAAGACTGTTGTAGTTAATGCTGCATTATCCCCCAATTTAATATCCAAGCCACGCAGGGCAGTATAAAAAAGTAAATAATGTCTGACTGCACATTTACTTAAAACCCCAGCATGCACAGGGTGGCCACACATCAAGGACACCCTTCGGCACTGAACTACCTAATAGAACACAACCCACCATTCTTCTGAAGATAAGATAATCTGGAATCTCTACAAAGTTTCTCCATGATATCCACTACACAATAAATAGTTGAGTAGACATTTGAACAGAAAACTGTGATTTACAGTTCAAAGAGAAAAATCAATAGAAAAGTACTCATCTGTGATCCACATGTTGGAATTAGCAGACAAGCACATTAGTGATTAAAAATATTAATAATAATGCATCAGGGTGCAAAGAGCAAAAAGAAACTACCAGTAATTAGAATATGAAAAGCTTAATACAAAGGAATGTTTGAACTTGAGCAGGGGATAATAGTATAATAAAAGGAGGTTGACTAGTAAAGGGTAAAAAAGAAAAATTCATGACCAGCCAACAGAGAAAACATCTGACACCACGTGGGATGAGATATAATACCCAAGGAAGAGGCCCTTTACCCTCAGTGCTGTGATTCACATCTTGCCGTGGAGGATGGGGTCACGGGTCACTGGACAGTGGACAAGTTCATGGAGGAGCTGTACCAGCAGGATTCTCTAGGAATTTCTCTGAGGTGTCTGGGTCAGCTTTCCATAGGATAGTGATAAGACTAGGGGTCTGGCTACATGTAAGTCAAAGGGTTCCTCCAGCTTTTGTAGTAGAAGAGGCACATAAATTTATGTTGATGTCAGAGGCTATTCCTAAAGAAGTAGATTTGCTGCTCAAATATCTCCCAATGTCCTCTACAATCATGTTTCTCAAAAAATTTCCCCCAGAGGATTTTGGCAATGATGGGAGAAATGCTTGGTGGTCAGAAATGGGGGTGGGATGCTGCTGGTGTCTAGTGGGTGGGATGCTGCTAAGCATCTTACAACCCACAGGACAGCTCCCTGCACACATAAGAATTAGCCACTCCAAAATGTCCGCAGTACTGAGGCTGAGATATATTTAAATATATATTAAAACATAGAATGCAAAAATTCTCCTGACTACAAGACATTTAATGGCATCAGGCAACACTATTGTGGTGGAAATAGTTTTTTTTTCTTGGACACCAAGAAACACAGAAACTGGTCATTTGGTATTCCTCTACTTAATCGACTCTCTGTTTTTATCTGTTTACATTTATCTGGATTCTACAGTGAGGGAGGGAGTGCATTACCCAATCATACAAGTTCATCTTTGAGATTAAGTTTGCTTTAGGATAAGATTTCTAAATCCCACAATATATCTGGTTAACACTTTATCCATGGCAAAGTGTTTGTTTGATAAATACTGGAATAAGATAATGTTGAGCTGCTTAAACTTTCTCCCAACATTTTATCTAGGAGGAGAAAATAAATTAGAAACAGAAAACAGATGTCAAAGATCCCATGAATGGCTATTTCTACATGCAAATCAAAATCATGATGCTCTGATTCTCATCTGGATTATTAAATGTATTTTTCCTATATTACGTGGCTAATTCAGGCAAAAGTGTGGATAGTTTTGGACAGGTAGCTATGCTGTACATGGGCTTTTTTTTATTGTCTAGGAACAGCCTTTGTTCTTGAGTTGTTTTGAGTATGACATTTTAGAACTGTGCATGAAGGGTAGAGAGGTTGAAGGGTTTTCACATTCACCAAAGCTTTGTTTTCTTTGTTCTTTGAGTTCATGTTATGCAGAAGTTGGTCTAAAGGGGGTATTTTTGAAACTCCAACACTCTGTGTAGCCATTTTTTTTTTGACCCAGAGAACTTTTTGGCTTCTAATCTCACATGGAGATAAAAAGGCTCTTCTGCTATAGCTGGCTTCTCCATGTCATAAAAACAGTTGGGGTGAACTTATATGAGAGAGAGAATTAAGTGGGTAGAGAAAATTGTCTATAAGAAATATACACAGAACCGAGACAGGAGAGACAAATTCACTTCATGCAAACATGCATTTATGTATTTTGTAGCATATCCATTTTCTCCAGCCTCATCTAAGCTGAATCCCACCTGGATCCACTTTCTTGTCCTCAAATCCATGGAATGAACTTTAAAAAACTGAAATCCTATTTTGTTATTCATTTATTTGGAACTTGTCCATAGTTCCCTGATATACTTAATGTACAATAATATGCAAGTTCTTCCCCATGCTAGAAGGTTAGAAGGTCCTACATGAAAGAATTCCTGTCAACTTCTCCAACCTTATCTAATCTCTTTCTCTCCCTTCCTCTTCCTTCCTCTTGAAATACTTTCCAGTTCCTTGAATTTGCTAAACCCTTCCTGGCCTTAAGCCCTCTTCTTCTGACATTTTCTTTGTCTAGAAAGGACCCCCCACCCCCACACACACACAGCTGATGTTCACCTGGCCAACTTCTATTTATCCTTCAAACCTTGTCTCTTGCTTTCCAGCTGAAGGTGGAATCTTCCACTGTCTATGGGGTTCTGGGCACCTGAGCTGACTCAGCTTACTCAGTCTTTGGAGTGGAAGATGAAAGATGTTCCAGCCAAGTATAGCCAAGCTTCTGTCAGTACTAATCAAATCACTATTTTGATTAGTCAGGGTTCTTCAGAAATATAGAACTATGCAGATATATGTGCATTTTGGACTGTATGAGAGGTCAGCACCCCAACTCCTGCATTGTACAAAGATCAACTGTAATAGATATATAGTCATGTTTAATAACAGGGATATATAGATAGATATATAGTCATGCTTAACAATAGGGATATGTTCTCACAAATTCATACACCAGGAACAGTCAATTATTATCATTATCCAGTATGATGTGCTGTACAGTGTGTTTATTTACACCTGCATCACTACAAGTACTTGAGTGAGGTCTTGTGCTGTGAGATTACAACAGCTACAACATCAACAGGTGTTCATGTGTGGGCTATGTGCCTATAAATTAGGAATTTCTCAGCTCTATTATAATCTTATTTTTTAATCCTATTTCAAGGATATTTTTCTATTGATTTTCAGAAAAAATAGAAGAGACAGGGAAAAAGAGAGAAAAATATTGATGTGAGAGAAAGACATTAGTTGGTTGCCTCTTGCACCCATCCCAACCAGGGCCACAGGCCAGGGAGGAGCCTGCAACTGAGTTATGTGACCTTGATAAGAATCAAGTCCCTGGATTCACAGGCTGATGCTCTATCCACTGAGCAAACCCAGCTAGGACTCCTTTATAACTTTATGGGACCATGGTCATCTATAATAATAATCTATATAAATAAAAGGGTAATATGCTAATTAGACCAGACAGCCGAATGAACTTCTGGACATCCTTCTGGATGACCTTCCGGAGGATGCCAGGGCTACAAAAGCTGAGGCAAGCTGCTGTGGCTTCAAGAGCTGAGTCCCTTGCACGAATTTCATGCATTGGGCCTATAGTATGTCATATACCGTGTGTGGTCCAACATTGACCAAAATGTTATTATACGTCAAAACAAACAAACAAACAAATAAATAAATAACTCCACAGTGGCTAATCTCAGGCTGAACATTTGATGGGCACTTACTGAGAACCTACTATGCACCATGTCATGGACTTTTATGAAGATTATGTAAGAGATGAGTGTGAAGAAACTAAACTAGTTATAAATACTCCATAGTGCTACTTATGACCATGGTACAAATTTTGGGGTGGCCAACAGTAGAACCTGGCTTTTTTGGGGGATCTTCAAAGTTGAGCTTGGGTAAAAAGGAAAAATAACAACAATCTACAGATAAAAGAGGATACCCCTTGTAGCCGATGAAGGCTCAATGGTCTATCACCTTGAGCATATTGCTAGTTTACAAGGGCAATGATGAGCTCACATTTTGCTAATGAATGGGAGGCAGAGATAAGTTATCCAGCTTTGCTTTGGAGCTAAAACATAACTCCATGGCACATTAATTTGACACAGAGCACAGCTTTTTATTATTAATCACCATAAGGTCCACACAGCAGAACTGCAACAGTATATTAACCTGCATTGCTATGCCTCTGGTATGTATGTCACGGTCATGCCATCTAGCAGTGTGCTGTCATTTCCAGTGAAGAGGTGGAACCAATGTGGGAGCTATATACCTGTACATTAGCTGTATGTCCAAGACGGCGCAAGAGTTAAGGGCCATTAAATATAGAATGGCAAGAGCCAAATGCATTGTTGCATAGCAACTACAAATACAAACCCGCCCCTTCTCCTGCATGCACTTACTGTAAACAGATGACCTGAACTTTTGCAGAGGCTTGTATAATTCTCATGTAAAACCATAAAGAGGCTTCAAAATAGGGTGTCTTTTGGCAGACATTCAAGAACTTGGAGATACTTATTTTAACAAGCTTCATTTCATTCCACTGGCCATGGAGAATGTGGATTTTTGAACTAAATGATAGCCATACCTGGGAACTCACTATATGTAGAGTTTTTGTCTGCCTTCATATTCTCCTACCCATGCCCACATTAGACAGGGTAAGGCTTAATCTTTTGGCAGCACCTGGATTTAAAGAACTGGGTAGACATGCTAAATTTGATCTTCAGCTCCACAGAATGGGTCTGAGCAAGAAAGAACAGAGTGGAAAGTGAAGGAGATGGGGTTTTGAGCACAAATGCCAGTGGTTGGGAACAAGATAATGAATGACAACCAGCATGGGCCTCCCTGTTGAAAACATAATAGAAGGCTGTGGGATAGTAGTAACTGGACGGCCTAGGACCAGTGTTCAAGGGATGGCCACCACGATTTTTTCTTCCTTGGCAGAAAACATTGTTTCACATTCTTAAGAGAACTTAGAAATGTAGCTTTTCATTGGAAATTGCTGAGTCACATCTTGGCAACTAATTTACATTTTAAAAATATGTGTGGGCTTTAAAAAATACCTTGTGCTCTAAAATTTGAAATATCCATAATTTCTCATGCCTGGCCTGTTGCAGAGGAGAATGGGAGAGTTAGATGTTGCAGTAGGCATCATAACAGCTCCCCCCTAATGTCCCTGTCCTCATCTTTGGATCCTAAGAAAATGTTATGGCAAAGGGGTCAGTCAGATATGACCAGGTGAAGGATCTTGAAGTGAGATTATCCTGTATTATCCAAGTGGATCCAATGTCATCACAATGGTTCTTGTAAGAGGGAAACTGGATGTCAAAGTCAGAGCAGGGAAGGGATGGATAGAGGGAGAGAGAAAGAAGATGAAGGGAGGCAGAGAGGAAGAGAGCTGGAGGGAGAGAGGGACAGAAAGAGAGGGAGAGAGGAAGGGAAAAGAGAGAGGGGGAGAGAGAGAGAGAGAGAGAGAGAGAGAGAGAGAGAGAGAGAGAGAGATGCTATCTCTGACCTTAAGGTTGATGAAAGGGCCCTGAGCAGAGAAGGCAGCACCTCTAGAAGCTGGAAAAGGTGAAGAAACTGCTCGGCTTCCAGAAGGAAAGCATTCCTCCCTCAGATGTGACTCAGTGAAGAATCTTGAGGTGAGAAGATTATCATGTATTATCCGAGCTGGTCCAATGTCATCACAAGGGTTCTTGTAAGTCACAGGGTATCAAAGTCAGAGAGGGGGCTGGGTGGGAGGGAGGGAGAGAGAAAGAAAAAGGGAAAGTGGGAGAGAATGAGAGCTAGGGAGGATGATTTTAGCCCAATAAAGCCCCTTTTGTCCTGATTTCCAGAGCTCTAAGATAATAGGTTTGTGTTGCTTTAAGCCACTAAGTTTGTAGTAATTTGTTCCAGGGGCCATAGGAAATAATACAGGTGTGAACCTGGAATCATTGACACTTGGTTGTTTCTTGGTGAAAATGTGACTTCATCTTCTCATGTGGTTTCCTGATTGACTGACTAATAGCTTGCCCACTGAGTCCTCCCAGGAGGATTAGAAGAGAAATAATAAAAATGTTCAGTAGAAATCTGGGACGAGTTATCACTGTTAGTAGGACAGTGTGCTGAATATTGTGGTATTTTCTGACTCATTCTAATACCACCCAATGTGTGCGGGGTTTTCAACACTAATCAGTTCCCTGACCCTAACTGGATGCCCTGTAATTTAATTAAATTCTGACATGAAGTAGCAGAAATAGGACAGACTCCATGAGTCCAGTCTCAGAGGCTGTCCCCACTGCAGACACTGACTGCAAATGGGATGCCTGGGATACCCAATTCTGCTAGAACAACTACAAACATGTGTGTTCCCATGACGCCACTTTGTCGGACTTGATGCTCCACAAGAATGAGCCTAGGACCGCAGGGGAACACTGGTGTTGACCTGTTGATTTTAAAGGCCATGAACACTGGTATTGACCAGTTGATTTTAAAGGCCATGTCACTATCTGGCATTGAACTTGGGACGCAAAAGAACTGTTGGCCCAGAAAGGAACTCGCTACAGACTGATTCATTTGCCTCTCAGCATAACTATTATGGCTTGTTGCAGTCTAGGTTCTTACAAGGGTATTTCTTGGATCACATGGTCTCACACATTTATAGGAAATAATGAACAACATAAACAGACCCAGAGAAAGAGAACCAGTGATCAGACTCTCAAACCTCAGAGGAAAAGTAAGGGAGGATGGGGGTCAGGGGAAGAGATCAACCAAAGGACTTGTGTGAATACATATGGGCCTAGCCAGTGGCCATAGACAATGGGGGCTGGGGAGGGTATATCTAGGGAAGGGTTTGGGATGGGAATGGGGGAATAAGGACAATTATGTGAGACCATAATCAATCAATCAATCAATCAATCAAGGCCATGTCTCAGGAGCAGCCAAATGGAAGAGAAGCACTGGGCAAGGCATGGAAATTGGGGGGTGGTACAAATCATCCATCCCCTCTCTATTCATGTTCCCCAGAACTCCTATGAGTTCATTATCCCAGAAGCTCTCCAAACCCTCTCATTTAGGGCACTGTATGGAGATTCCTTTATGCAGACATAAGGAACTAAATCCTTGGTCATTAATGTTAGCCTAGGGGCCTGGTGGGGCTGAAAACTACAACTCTGGATCTTGTCTTGGCTTGAATGATCAGCTCCCATTCTGGAGCCACCTAGCAGCCCCAGCCAGCAGCACACAAAAGATGATCTCATCACCAGGGAGATTCCCAGGGTTGGGTACAGGAGCTCTGCGCCAGGAAGGGGGGATGAAGATCAAATATTTATTTTGTATTATACCACAGCCATTCCTAACTTGTCCCAATTCTAGACACTTCCTCTGTACTTCCCTGACCCCGCTGACTGCCCTGAGAACCCGAGGCCCTGATTACATCCCCAGGCTCCTAGCTGGCTGGCTCCCAGGTAAGTTTGCTGAAGGAAGGTGCTGTAAGGAAGGAGAGAGGTCAGGATATGTCTTTCCCAATTTCTCACAGTCTAGCATCAATAGTTTCTTCATTACTGTCTCTTGACTTCTCAGAGCTTCTCACAGGCAAAGCAAGGCATGGAATTCACTGAATTTAGTGCAAAATGAAAATATTGGACCCCTTTTTCATAAAGCAAGGAAATGAATGTGGCTAAAGGTACTAAAATATTAAGCTTTTTCCTTTCTTTGTGGTCTCCCTCTTGTGCTGTTGTTTTTTTAAATTTAATATCATTCTAACCAAAAAATTTAAAAGAATAAAACAAATATGTTGATGATGAGTATACATTTTAGCACTCCTTTTTTTATTTTATTCAATGCCAATTATAAAAGTAAATACATGAGCATTTAACTCATTGGCAGGATTACCAACATCACACAACTGGTGCTTGTAGTTCATATGTAGTATGAGTTCTGACCTTACCTAGACAGTGGAAACACTGAATAAACCTAACTCAGCTCTTTGATTCTGTGCACTCTATGAATGTCCTGTCCCTTCTGCTGATGGATGAGGAAAAAAAGCTGAGAGGAAAGGAATCTGCTGGTGGTGTCTGTTCCAGAAAGTACCTGATCGTTCTGGCCGAGACACAGTTCCTGGCCATTCATGTTTCTTAGGAGACCATGCCTTCTTTGGGAGTTCACAGCAAGGTCTGACTCAAATGCAAGATGGAGCCTCTGGGCTGTCTGTGCTCCCACTGGATCCATCAGACATGACACTTTGCACTTGCCTTGAGTATAGTTAAAACATATACACATTGTGTGTCTCCAGAATCCTATGTGCAGGGGTATCTCACAGATGTTACATATACTTGGATTGGCAAGGGTCTGCCAACACTTATATATACTTTGTTCGAGACATGCTGAACTTAGAAAGTTCAAAGATAAAATGATTCAGAATATCAAGATAGCAAGAGCACAGCCCTAACCTAGGCAGGGTCCCTGCTCTGTGAGGTCCTGTGTAGCTGCAGGTCATAAGCTGTGTCTGCAGGACCTGCCTCATGCAAGAAATAACAATAAAAGCTCCTCATTGCTGACATGTAGCTCAGGCCACCAAGCATAGTGGATTGACTGTGTCCTGCACAGGGAAACGGGTGTAAGTGGGGACTGGGGTTCTTCCTCCTCCATTCCCAGAAGGGTGAGGATGTATTAAATCTTTGAGGCACTTGGGAAACAGCTGCTCAGCTGTATGTATTACAGTCCTTCTCACTCTCCTCAGCTTTATTTGTTCACAGCCCGTACCTTTACCTGAAAGTAACTCATTAATTATTTTCTTTGCTTATTTGCTAACTGCCTCCCTAGGTGGAGGGCATGTTTCTTGAGAGCACGGATTTGATCTATGCTGGCTACAGCTCTAACCCCCTGCATTACTTGGGGTTGTCCAGAGAAACAGGACCAAAAGATAGTTGAAGGCTAGAGGGATGCATGGGTAGATGATAGATAGAGATAGATAGATGATAGATAGATAGATAGATAGATAGATAGATAGATAGATGATAGATAGAGATGAATAGATAGGTGATAGGTAGATAGATAGATAGATATCGTAGATAGATAGATAGATAGATAGATAGATAGATAGACATCCCCTTTGTATCTGAGCTCTCTCCAGTCAAGCAAGATAGACAGATAGATGATAGATAGATAGATACATAGATGATAGATGATAGATAGATACTCTGTTTACCCCAAAATAAGACAGTGTCTTATATTAATTTTTTCTCCCAAAGTTGTGATAGGTCTTATTTTCGGAGGATGTCTTATTTTCTGGGAAACACGGATAGATAGATAGATAGATAGATAGATAGATAGATAGATAGATAAAAGATAGATAGATGATAGACATGTGAATGTATAGATATATGAACATATACAGAGATGTAGGTATAGATAAGAGGTTTACTCTAGGAACTAACACATGGTTAAGATCTATCTCTTGAAACCTAGAGAACCAAGAAAGCAAGTGCTACAATTCAGACCAAGTACAAAGGCCTAAGAACCAGGGGAGCCAACAGTCTTAGTCCCAAGATCTGAAGGCCTGGAAGAGGAGTTCTGATTTCCAAGGACAGGAGAAGATGGCATCGAGTTCAAGAAGAAATAATTTGCTTTACCTTCACTTTTGTGTTCCATCGGCCCCACCAAGTTGGATGATGCCCCTGCGCTGAGCTGATGAGGACCATTTCTTTACTTGGCTCTCCCTGCCCAGTGCTATCTCTTTCAGAAACTCCATCAGAGATATGCCACAAATCACATGTCCCCAGCTGTCTGAGCATCCCTTAGGCCAGCAAGTTTGACAGATGGAATCAACCACTATAGTCCCACACAGGAAAGAGAATCCAGCCTGAATAAAGTTTGTTGAGTGAATGTCTAAATAAGAGTACGGCCACACTGCTAATTCTGTACACATGCTTTGGATCGCCCTGCTTAGGTCAGGCTCAGGATTGATGCTTTTCATTCTCTTTCCTTTGATTTCTAAAAGAAACTAAGACTTGGGGCGTGGAAAGCAAAATTCTAGGCTGATGCTCATAAAGTGTTCTCTTGAGTGATGTAATTAAGCGTAAAAGTGAGGGTGATATTTTAGAAGTAACATGATTCTTAGTTAACAGATTTACAAAGACTTTTACTTTTCTGTAATATGTGAATGGCATGAAAAACACCCCATCCATCATCAGAGTGTGAATTATATAATCCATATATCTTTCATAATGGTTTTTCAAAGAAAAGAAAATACTCAAGAAAATTATATACCCATTGAGTCTCCTGTTTCCAGCTTACAAGGTAAAGAGTTAGTGTGATTATATTTGTGGTTAGAAAATTTCTGCATTATTTACTATATCACAGGCTCACTAATTAGAATAATTTGATATGCTAATAAAATATGCAATTGCAAGTTGGACTGTAGCCATTTGGTGAAACTCAGGCATCAACAGGCAGCAGATAATTATTGTGGATGGGAACCATACACATTTGCAAAATGTGGCTTTAATAGGTAAAATATCCAATAGCCCCCACTCTCCTGTACTCCCCCCCTCCATGCCTATGGACACCTACAGCTATAGGGCAAGAGTATTGGTTAATTAAAAAGCAAATATTGACATGTTTTATCATTAGCAATCTAAGAAATGAGATAAAATATTTTAAAATATACTATCCTTTAATCATAACATTATCATTTTTTATTATAACAAAAACATACTTGTACAAATATTGCAAAATAGAAAACAGCAAAAAGAAAATAACCTATGATGTCACTACTTAAAGACAATTACATTTTTAAAAGGTGTGCATTCTTTATTCTTGGTTCTGCCTGCATTTTCCAAGAAAGCATTATATTTCACAACATGATTCATAACCCGAAACATGTTCTCATCACCAACATAATATAAACACTTCTGTGTCATCACCTGTTAATCTATGACTTCTTTTAAGGCCTTACCTATCCTATCTAATATAAAAGTAATATGCAAATTGACCATCACTCTCCAACACACAAGATGGCTGCCCCATATGGTCAAAGATGGCTGCTCCCATGTGGACACAAGATGGCCATCACAAGATGGCCAGCAGGGAGGACACTTAAGAGGGACCATAGCTGCAAGGAAGGGCAGTTGTTGGTGATCAGGGCAGCAAAGGAGAGCAATTGGGAGCAACCAGGCCTGCAAGAGAGGACATTTGGGGGTGATCAAATGTCCTGCAGGGGAGGGCAATTAGGGGTGACTAGGCAGGCAGAGGAGGGAAGTTGTGGGGGAGGGGAACCCAGGCCTGCAGGGAAGAGCAGTTGGGGGACCAGGCCTGCTGGGGAGGGCAGTTGGAGGGATTAAGAATGTAGGAGAGGGTAGTTAGGGGTGACCAGGCCTGCTGGGGAGAGCATTTAGGGGGAACCAGGCCTGCAGGGGAGGGCAGTTAGGGGCAATCAGTCTGGCAGGGGAGCAGTTAGGCATCAATCAGTCTGGAAGGGGAGTGGTTAGGGGGTTATCAGCCTGGCAGGCAGAAGTGGTTAGTAGCAATCAGGAAAGCAGGCAGGTGAGCAATTGGAATCTAGTAGTCCTGGATTGTGAGAGGGATGTCTGACTGACCATTTAGGCCCAATCTCAGTAGGATCCAGCCTAAAACAGGCAGTTTGACACCCCTCAAGGGGTCCCAGATTGGAGAGGGTGTAGGCTGGGCTAAAGGACACATCCCCGTGAATGAGTTTCGTGCACTGGGCCTCTAGTTATTACATAACACAGATATGGAACTGGTTAGCATCTTAACCAGTTTTCTAATATAAATAATGCTGTAAGTAAAATGTAGGAGAGTACTTACCATGACATTAAGGTAGACAACAGTTTTTAAAACTAGACAACAGTCTTCTTTGCTTGTTTCAGCTGTGCAATTTCTCTCTGACAGTTCATCTCAGGGGAAGCTGGTATCCCAATATTTGGGTTAATGTGGAAGGAAAGTCATGTTGGGGTGTGTATAGGGAAGGGTGAAGATGAATAACAAGAAGAAATACAGGACATTTATTTAGAATGAATTATTCTAGAGCATCACCAAGTGAACATTGTCCAGTGGTGCTGACCTCTAAGAAATTTCCAGTAACAAGAGGTCCCCACTGTCTCAGGGTCTGGTGAGAAGATAAGGACAGAGATTAAAGATATAGGAATGCCAACAGGGACAAGACTGAAACCCTGGAAACTGTAGTTTGGAGAGAAAGTGGCACTGGAAGAGGCCACTTGTCTTTCTTGTCTGCGCCTAACCCTCTCAGAGACTAGGGAGGACAGAGGTGTGGAGGGGGGGGGGGGGCAGGTGAGCACCAACTCTACCTGGGCGACCAGGCAGGTGGAGAAGAGGAGGTGAGGCAGCCAGCCATTCAATGTAAGAGGAAAGCCTTCACTTTTTCTCAATCATTACTGACAACCGAGATTACCACTAAGCAAACACAGTGGAACCCCACCCCAGAAAAGAGCCACACCAACCTCCATTCCTCTGAACCACACGCACATCTCAGCAGGGTAAAGCCTTCCTTGTTTTATGCTGAAAGTGGCTGCACGCATCTAAGCACGTGCTGAAGTGTTCTGACTGGCCCTTATGTTTTCTCTTTGAGGGTAATGCTTTCTTCTCAAAACTCATTATTTTTAATTGCTCCTTTCTGAATTCTGAAACCCTTTCCTTGGACTCCTCATTATTCTCAGAGTGCAATCTGATTTGCTATGTTCAAGTGGTTTTTTTAAATTTTATTTTTAAGATCTTGGACTCCATCATTTGAAAGATCAGGTTCCCCACCAAAGGCTGCCACATTTGCAAAGCCCAGCAGGCTTCAGACTGAACCTTGGAGGGGGTTCCAAGGGGCTGTGATAAAGGCCAGCAGACCATCCCCCAGCGGGCTCTGCAAGAGGAGAAGGCAGAATATTCGCTCACAGTGACTGCAGGGATACCTTGCAGGAGTCAGACAGTCCCCTGGAAACCAGATCTTTGCAGTTTCTGGCTTCCTGCCTGCCCATAGTCACCACTGACCTAGTGACCTTGGAGATGGGGAAGGAATTGCAGAAACAAGATTGGATGGAGATCAGAGAGACTTATGAGGGAATGTAGGAAGTACAAATTGGGGAGTCTGTGGGGTGGTGAGAGACTAGACATGTACAGAGTCTTGCAGCTATCAACTGAGGGACACATTGCTCCAAGGGACATGTGTAAATGTCCAGACATATTTTTAGCTATCACTATGACAACTGTGGGGTGGGGGAGGGGATGCTATTGGTATTTAGTTAGTAAAGGCCAGGGATGCTGTTAAACATTCCGCAAAGCACAGGACATGCCCTCCCCAATGTAAAGAACCATCCTAGCTCTGGCTGGGTGGCTCAGTTGGGTGGAGCATCACCAAAGGTTGTGGGTTCAATTCCTGGTCAGGGCATATACCTAGGTTGTGGGTTTAGTCCCTATTCTGAGTGCCTACTGGAGGCAACTGATCAATGTTTCTCTTTCACAGTGATCTCTCTCTCTCTCTCTCTCTCTCTCTCTCTCTCTCTCTCTCTCTCTCTCTATATATATATATATATATATATAAATTAAAAAACAAATAGGTAAGGATTTAAAAAATAAAAGACCATCCAACCCCAAATGTTAATATTACTGAGGTTGAGAAAATTTGATTTAGATTAGGCTATCATCTAATTTCCTCAAATTGAAGAAATAGTTGTACTCCCAAATGAACAAAGTCATCTGTGGGAATTACGAATCACTAGCATAGTAATAATAATAATACCAGTTAACATTGATGAGATTCTTACGGTATTACATGGCAAGCATTTCACATCCATTAGCTTATTTCCTGCTCATGCAATAAATGACATTTAATATCTATTTAATACCTTTGAGGTAAGATAACTATAAAACCTAAAATTCAGATAAACTGTACTTATTCCTCCAGGAATGCACACTGCAGTTGTGTTTTGGAAAGAGGATACCTACCCTCCCCAGGACAGGATTCTTTCACCAAAACCAGTGATTCCCACCATCCAGCTATGAACAGAAAGCAGGGAGTGACAAGGAGCAGGCAGGGATCCTGGACGTGTTTTGTAATTCATAAAGAGATTGACAGGTTGCTGCAGAGGACTTCTCTGTAAAATCCTATCCCCCAGCAACATCCAAAAATAAAAATTTAGAAGGTCACATTTAAAATAAACAAAATTATTACAACTGCGGCAACCACAGAACAGCTGTGAGCCCCGGAACACAGGCCCCAATTGGCGCAAACATGCGGTTTCAGCGGAGCTCTACACTCCACCACAGAAAGGTCAGATTCCATCTGGGATAAGGTGAGGTCTCTGGTCCTGGTGGGAGAGAGAAACATGCGCACTGTGGGAACTGGAGGACCGGGGAAGGTCTGTGCTTAGAAAAATCCATGGCTGACATGATCTGTGAATGTAAAAGGGGGTCCTCAGAGCTGCTAATAGAAGGGATCTCTAAAAAGCAACCCATTTTGTTCTGACGCAAAAGAAAAGCCTAAAAATCTTAAAAGTGTGCCGGCTGCTTAGACCCAAGGGGGAAAGGGGGACTGCACAGACTTGCCTACAGCCCCATTGTTCACATACTTGGGCTTTTTACTCTTCAAATCCTCGCTTCTAATTACTAAGCCCAATACATAGAATCACCTAGTTGGGAACACCCTGGAAGACTGCAGGAGAAAGTTGTTTTTCTGGAATCTGGGGATCGGAGCAGGGAGTGACCATTGGAGAGCCAGCCTGAGGCAGCCCACTCCCACAAACTGGTATTGAGTACCACAGGGATAGAAGGCTTTAAACACAGGCTAGAGAGGCCAAATAGATCCGGAAGTCAATCCAGAAACACTGTTACCCAGGGGCTGAACCACAAATTGACTCTTGTGTAATCAAAAGTAAAGGAATACGAGAAATTAAGACAACACCTGATTAAAAATCAGGACTGGCTTACAACACTGAGGAGCAGTGGAATGCAGAGATCTGCAACACTGTCCTGACTGGGACACAGGCGTGCCAAACAGAACAATAGAAGAAGTGAATGACCTTCACTACTGCACATTTTATTTTTTATTTTTTACTTTTTATTTTTTATTGTTTTTTATTTTTATTTTCTTCATCTTTTACTTAATAAACTATTTTTTTTCTTTTTTCCTCACTTATTTTACATTTTTAATTATTGCATTTTTATTTTCAATCAGTATTATTCTTACTACTATTTTATCTTTATTATTTTAAGTGTAATTTTATTTTCTCTCTATTTTACTTTGGGATTAGTGTTCTAGATTCTATTTTTATCTTTTCTTTTGGATCATTTTACTCTATCTCAGCTCTACCTTTATAACATCACCCTCTTCTTAACTTCTTTCTTGTGCCATTACCAGGCTGTTTTGAGAAGAATGACTTTGTAATACAACTTGAAATCTGCTATTGAGATCCCTCCTATTTTATTCTTCTTTCTCAGGATTGTTGAGGCTATTTAAGTTCTTTTTTTTATTCCAGATGAATTTTTGGAGAGTTCTTTCTAGGTCTGTGAAATATGCCTTGGTATTTTAATGGGAAGTGCATTGAATCTATAGATTGCTTTGGGTAGTATGGACATTTTAATGATGTTGATTATATATAGACCAATGGAATAGAATTGAGAATCCAGATATTGACCCAAACCAGTATGCTCAATTAATATTTGACAAAGGAGGCATGAACATACAATGGAGTCAAGACAGTCTAGTCACTTCAATAAATGGTGTGGGAAAATTGGACAGATACATGCAAAAAAATGAAACTAGATCATCAACTTACTCCATACACAAAAATAAACTCAAAATGGACACAGGACTTACACATAAAAACCATAAAAATATTAGAAGAATCCACAGGCAGCAAAATCTCAGACATATGCAGAAAGAACTTCTTCATAGATACTGCTCCTAGGGCAATGGCAGCTAAAAAAAAAAAAAAGTAAACAAATGAGACTACATCAAAATAAAAAGTGTTTCACAGCAAAAGAAACCATCAACCAAACAACAAGAATCCTCACTGTATGGGAGAACATATTTGCAAAATGTTTTCACTGATAACAGTTTAATCTCCAACTTCTACAGGCAATTTATACAACTTAATAAAAGGAAGATAAATGATCCAATAAAAAAAATGGGCAAAGGACCTAAATAGATTCTTTTTTAAAGAAGACAGAAGGAAGGCCAAAAGACACATGAAAACATGCTCAAAGTCACTAATTATTGGAGAGATGCAAATTAAAACCACAATGGGGTATTATCTTACACCTGTCAGAATGGCTGTTATCAACAAATCAGCAAAGGACAAGTGTTGGCGAGGATGTGGAGAAAAAGGAACCCTCATGCACTGCTGGGAAGGCAGACTGGTGTGGTCACTGTGGAGAACAGTATGGAGTTTCCTCAAAAAACTAAAAAATGAAACTCCCATTTGACCCAGTATTCCCACTCCAATGAATATATCCTAAGAAACTGGAAACTCCAATCAGAAAGAATATATGCACCCCTATGTTCATAGCAGCACAATTTACAATAGCTAAGATTTGGAAACAGTCTAGATGCCAGTCAGAAGACGCCTAGATCAGAAAACTATGGTACATCTACACAATGGAATACTATGCTGCCATAAAAATGAAGGAATCCTTACCATTTGCAGCAACCTGGATGGAAGTGGAGAACATTATGCTAAGTGAAATAAGCCTGTCAATGAAAGATAAATAACACATCATCTCACTCATTTATGGATAATAAAGAACATTATAATCTTATGAACAAACAGGTAGATACAAGACCGTAAAGCATCAGACAGACTGTCAAATTACAGCAGGAAGGTTAGGGAAAGGTGTCAAATTACAGCAGGAAGGTTAGGGAAAGGTGGGGAGATAAGAGATCAACTGACAGACTTGTATGCATGCATATAAGCATAACCAATAGATGCAAAATACTGGGGGGTGAGGGCATATATGGGAGTTTGGTGAGGGTGGCAATGGAAAGATATGTACCCATACAATACTTCAATAAAAAATTTAAAAAATAAAATAAAATTATAAATATCCAAGGAAAAAAAGTTCAAAATTTTTAGGTAACATTTTAAACTATGTTGACAAGTTAAGTAGAAAATCCAAAATAATGAAGAGACAGATTCTGTTTATGAATAGAATGGCTGATGAGCATAAAGGTTTCCAGTATCTCCAAATTAATAAATATTAAGTTCAATTGAATTAAAAAATGAATGCGATTTCAATATAAATAGCAACAGGGTTTTGTTATAATTTGGCAATCTTACTATGGGATTTATATGGAAGTACTAATTACCAAAATAGTCAAAACAATCCAGAAGACCAAAATTGTATCATGGTTTGTGTTTCTTTTTTTTTTTTCTGAACACATATGCAAGTATGGGAATTAAGAGTGTCCAGTACTAGCCTGAGGAAAGATACTGACTAGTGGAATAGAAAAGGAAGCCCCCAAACAAACAGCATTGCCTGAATTCAGTATCTGGGACTGAATTATAATTACAATTTACTGAGCTGCAGTAAATGCCACATGGACAATTGCTTATTTAAAAAACTAAAATTGAATAAACATACATACTCACACACCACACCTTGGGATTAAAATACCAAGGTTTGAAAAAAAAAAATTTCCAAGGAAATATAAGAAACTATATATATGATTGGGGGGCAGAAATTAGTTTTAAAATAAAATGTAATAAAATATGAATTATAATAAATTTTGATTATTTGACTATGTTAAAAATAAGATAAACTGTAAACTAGAAGAAAATATTTTCATGTAATAACAAAAGTACAGAAAATTAGTATTCTGAATCTTAAAACCTTCTAATACTCAATAAGAGTAAAAGCAATCAAAAAGAAAAATGGATTATATGCATATGAAATTAATGGGAAAATATGAATGAATAATGAACATATTAAAGATGGCTTGAGCTCTTGTACTCAGAAAAAGTTTAAAATTGGGATGAGATAATATTTTATATTCAATGTATGGCCAAAAGTATTAAAAAATCACAAGAGAATTGAATTCTTCTATAGTACAGCTAGGCTGTAATTGGCGCAACCACTTTGGAGATCCATTGCAATAAGTAGTAAAGCTAATGACATAAATATTCACAACTCATCTCCTGTCATCTGAGTTGTTACCCTGGATGGAGACCTATTTTAAAATGTTTGAAGCACCCTGGCCAGTGTTGCTCAGTTGGTTGAGTGTCATCCTATGCACTAAGAGGTCACAGGTTTGACTCTTGGTCAGAGCACAAGCCCAGGTTATGTGCTTAAGCTCCAGTAGGGGTTATTGTTGATTCTATCTCATGAATGTTTCTCTCTCCCTCCTTCTTTCTCTCTTTCTTAAATTATAAAAACATATTTTTAAAATGTGTAGCCACATTTGCATAAAAGGGAAGATGAAGATAAATTAATAGCCTACCAATGGAAGAATGAATAAATGCACTGGGATCATCACAAAATAGAATATTACACAGAACTTAAAAATAAATGAGCCTGAACTTAATGCATCAATAGTACACCTTTCGTATGCCAAATAAAAAAAAACAGAACATGCAAGTTGCCAAAGAAAACATACAAATGATGCCATCTATAGTTTAACCTATCTTATTCATTGCTGATTAGGCCTACTTATCATTCACAGAAATCTAAGACTATAGTTATCTCTTGATGTGGGAGAAGGGATTGGTGAACACAGAGACTTCAAATGTAAGAGTAATCAATTATAAGCTGGGTAGACACATAGGTGTTGTTATTTACATCTTAGTAAGGTATTTAAAATGCAAACAATTTCAACTTCTAAAATATAAGCAATAACCTCTGCCTCTCATCCAGTGAATCTCTGAGTACCTATGGTCATTGATGTGTGTTGAGCAGTTATGTCAGTGGGAGAGCCTCATGTAGAAGAAAACCCTTATTTCCATTCCCTTTGCTTTTAGGAAAACTAGCTTCTGTAGACAATTGACTTCATATGGCTTCTTTTTCAGTGGATGAAGTTGGTCAAGCAGGCGACCTCCTTGTGCCTTCTCATTCCTACCCTGGATCTTGTCCTGGGATTGGACCCTGAGCCAGGAGGTTCAAGAAAACTGGTTTTCCTTTGCTTCTCATAGCATGACATCTAATGAATATCTATAAGGACAGTGCCCTGCTGGAATCAAATGCAAAAAAATATATATTTTTTAAATTGTGCATTTCTATATACACTTACATAGTATCCAAGTGAAAATAATTTAATAAAAGGTCTATAATAAAAAAGCACCATTACATACAAAGCTTCATATGAGCTAATCTCATGTGCCATTGTCAACCAACATAAGCCCACTGAGTGGGGGTGACAGTGACCACACTGGCCCAGGAACCAAAGACAGACTCATTTGAAATGACTGTACCCTTTGCACAACAATGCAGGAGTGTGAAACAGCAATGCCTGTCTCTATTTAAAATTTTAATTGTTAGCTTGTCATGAAATTTTCATTAGTCTTGATTTTATAAACTATTATACTAAACATCATTTATCTTAAATCCTGAGTTTTTGATGCCTCTTAAACTTTGTGCTTCAGACTGAGAGCTTTCCTGGGCTCACCCTAGTCCTAGTCCTCTCCAGGCTATCAGTTATGATGTTTGTTTTCAGGGAAAAAAAGGATCTCTAGCAGCAACTGAAAAGTCAAATACATGTTACCTTGTTTTGACCTAAAACACATTCTCTTTGAGCCCAGTGGCTAAAGTCACCTTTATTGCCAGTGATTCAGGCTACATTTGCAAAGGGCATATCAAAGCATATTATTGGGTAGATATAAAATTCAAATAAATCAAATTCAATTAAAGTAACATTTATAGCATGCCTTCCATGTATAAGACACAGAGTGGGATCTTGGGCAGGAGGGAGGGCATACAAGGATATAGCAGGACATAGTGCCACTGTCACAAAGTGTCCCCCCAACGCACTCATATATTTATAATGTGGTGGGAATAAATCTAAGAATATATAAGAGAATTCTATATAGTTAGGGTCTCTTACTTTCTGCCTTCCACCAAGCATAGCCTTTGTTTGAAAGCCCATTTATTAACACTAGAGAACATGCACAATTTATCTGATATAAAAATAAAGCAAAGCAAAATAAAACAAGAGTTAACAAATAATTGTGGAGTATGCAATATTTTGTAGTTGAGGTCGTAATATAAATAGTGAAGACCACAGAGCTCCAGTGAGGGATATGGATCAATTAGCATAAAATAGAATATAGTCTGATAGGTGCTTTAATGGGGGAGTAAGGAGGTCCAAACCCTAGAGTGGGCACTTAACTCAAAACTGTGAGTCAGTGTCAAGAGAATCTTCCTACAGGAGAGGAAGTCCAAAACCTGAAAAGCAAGTAATAATGATTAGAATGGATGCCAGGCAGAGAAACAATGAAAAACTGACTGAAAAGGACAGTCCAATACCAGTATCATAGATAACATCTAATAAATGATAGGATGATACATGATAGAATGATAGGTATTTCACAAAGACATATAGCAGTCATCATAAAAATGCTTCAATGAGCAATTATTAACACATAAGGATTTTTTTATTTTTTAACAATTTTATTGTTTAGGGTATTACATATGCATATGTCTCATCAATGAAATAAATATGTAAGCAAAGAAATAGAACATATAATGAAAACCAGAAATTTTTAAATTAATTCAATAGTCAAATTTTTTTAAAAACTCAATGAAGGGACTAGAAATAAAGATGGAGAGAAGAGAAAATAATTATTAAACTTGAAGAAAGACCAATAGAAATTACCTACCCTGAACAAAGAGTAAACTAAGAGAAAAAAAAGACACTTGAAATTCTGTGAAACCAAGTAAAATTTCCAATATACATGCCATTTGAGTCTCAGAGAGATGAAAAGGGTGGGAATCAAGAGATACTTGAAGAAATAATGGCTGAAAATTTCCATATTTGACAAAAGACATACAAACTTATAGCTGCAAACAGCAGAGTTAGCTTCAAGCAGGATAAAACCACAAAAATCTATACTGGGGCATATAATAGTAAAATTTCTGTAAACTAAAGGCAAAGAAAAAAAAGTCTTAAAAACAGTGATAGAGAAATGGCACTTTACAGGTGAAAACAATTGGAATGACAGTGGATTTCTTATAAAAACTCATGATGTGGGAAGAAAATAGCATAATATTTTTTCAAATGCTGATGGAGAATAACTGATGACAGAATATTTTACCCAACAAAACTATCTTTCAAGAATGAAGGACAAATGAAAGCATTCTTTAATGAAGAATAACTGAGAGAATTTACTACCTTAAAAGAATAGCTCCAGGAAGTAATCTAATTAGAAAGGAAATAATAAAATTGACCTGAGAAAATTAGGATGGAAGAAAGAACCTAGTAAGCAAAAATAATGGAAATACACTATACTTTTCTAGAATTTTCTAAATTAACTTGGACAGTGCACGCAAAAATTACACCTGTCTGATGTGGTTCCAAATGTATGTAGAGAAGACATTTAAGATGACATGAAAAATGGAGGGGGAGGGACTTAATGGGGGCAAGGTATTATGTTTTACTTGAATTGGTAAAATGACAAGACCTATTGAGTGTGGAATTACATGTGGATTTTCCTTTTCAAGCTAATTGAAAGTTACCCTCCTGGACTACAGTTAGCTGTGATTGTGGTCACTGTAATGTTTACTACATTGAATAAAGAGCCTTCCCTCCTCTACCTCTTCATCTCACATAACAAATTGTAACTGACAAGTGTAGGGGTTTTCTATGTTTGTTGTGTTGTGTGTCTTTCCCTACTTCAGATTATCCAACTCTCATTCTCTCCAAAAGAGACATAGCTATTATCTTTGCCACCAATCTTTTTGAATGAAACAGGGCTTCAAGAGTTTATATTCTCTTCTGCTAGAAAACCACCTCCCCTCTCAGTGAACTACAGAGCTCCAAATGCTGAAATTATAGTGTAGATGGGACAAGGCAGGATTTGATGCCTTCTTTCATCTCTGTCCAAGAGGCCAATTGGTTCCAAAGGAAACAAGAATGCTCTCTCCTGCCTGGATTCCCCAGGTTAATTTAACAGTACCCATCCCTTATGTCAGAACACCAACTGCTTGCTCATTGCTTTAACTGTGAACATTGCTTTAGGTCAATTGCATTAGTAAGGTTAATAAGTTCCAGTATGGAAGTTCTGAGTTGCCAAGTCTACGCTAATCATAACTCACAAAAGTTCAAAGCTCCCAGGAGAGATCACACATGGCATGCCAGCTCCTCCACACAGGTTATAGCAACATAATAATGAGTAGGATGAAGCTAGTAATAACCACATATTTACATTTTTCTTTATGTTTTTCCAATGCATTATCTCATTACTATTGCACCATAACTCATCTATAATATTCTATTTCATTTCAGGAAAGACATAGTCAACTGGCTGTAAAAGTTGATTTCCAAACTCAACTGATGATTGGTTCCTGAGCCAATGATGGATGAAGGTATTACATTTAGTCCACAGACTTGGGCAAATCACTGCTGATGAAGAAAACACATAAAGAAGCATATTCACTGAATATATTTGCTAAAACATAAATAGGTAATATGCCTAAAAACCATCAATGGCTCCTCTTGCCTGCTCAATGTCAGCTGCATTGGTATTTGCATATTTTCATATTTCTTCATTCCCTCCTTTTCTAGAGGCATCTTTAGTTCTTCCCATATACTCATTCCTGTAGTCAACTCCAGCCAGGCTATTAGTTCTTTGAACTATTCTTCTATATATATATATCATCTATATCTATATCTATATCTATATCTATATCTATATCTATATCTATATCTATATCTATATCTATCTATCTATCTATCTATATCATCTGTCTATCTATATCTATCACCTTCTGGATTCTCAAAACTTTTCCTCTACAATTCCAAACTGCACAGATAACAAGTACATGATTGCCATATTAGCCACTCTTAAATTCATTGTGCAATCACAAAGCCACTCTGACCTGTGGCAATCCTCCAAATGCACCTGAAGGTCAGCTATTCTGGGATTATTTGAGAATATCTTCAGGGCAGCTCAAATCTTCAGTTTTAACTTCTTTCAAGTATTAGCAGATGCTGCTGATTTCATAGTCTACAGTCCAAAGATATTCATAGATCTCTAATAGATACACACAAATACAAACACATACCCTGAAAACATTTTTTTTTTTTACATCAGACCTTTTGAAATATGTTTTCCCTCTGGTCTTCAGTTTTCAAATAACCTAATTGATTTACGTATTTTCCCCTTTGACCAAACTCCTTTACATTTGCATATAACTCAAGGGAACTTTTGGCAAACAGCAGATAGAAGACACATTAGACTTTGAGGACTACACAGTCTTCATCACAACCGCTCAGCTCTGCCTCCCAGCATTGGATCAGCTGCATGTAAATGAATGTGTGCTGTGTTCAAATGAAACTTTACTCATGGGCAGAAAATTTTGAATTGTGTATGTCAAAAATATTGTTTGGTCAAACGTTTACTACATCTTGTAAAATCCTTTTCATTTGAAAAACTCACAACTCTTCAAAATCATTAACAGAATTACTTGTATTTTGCTGATCCCTGCTAAAACCACCCATCTAACTCTTTACCTGCAGAAAAAATGAGTTAGAAAAGAGCAGTGCCATTGGCTGAATGTTTCTGTTCCCCCAAAGTTCATATGTGGAAACCCTTCCTTCCCCATGTGATGGCATCAGGAGGTGGGGCCTTTGGAAGGTGATCAGGCCACGTGGGTGGAACCCTCACAAATGGGGTTAATGCCCTTACAAAAGAGACACAAAGGCTCCCTTGCCCCTTCCACCAAGTGGGGGCACAACAAGAAGTTGGCAGTCTGCAACCCCTAACAGACACTGAATCTGCTGCTACAGTTAACCTTGGAATTCCCAGACTCCAAAACTATGAGAAATTATTTTCTATTGTTTATAAGCCAACCAGTCTACAGTAGTTTGTTAAGGCTTTCCAAATAGACTTAGACATAAATGAATAAAAATTTTAAATGCAAACCTCCACATTTTTGTGACCTAGATTTTTTTTTTCAGATAAACATATAGTTTTATGCTGGTGACTCAATATAAATATTTCACTTGACTCAGTGTTTTAAATGGATGTGTATTGACAATTTAATGTGGTTTCATTTATATTACAGTACATGAAAGTATATATGTTGTTTAAACTTCCATATCATATGGTCCAATAATTTATTTTATAGAGTTTGAGCCCAAGATTCAAATAAGACATGACTTCTCTGATGCTACAGAGACAGTTTGTGCTGAAAATAGAGACAAAATGCAGATATCTCTTGCCTTCTAGGGTTCAATTACCATTATTCTGAAAATGAAATGATGACACCCATAAATGAGACAACTGCCCCAGATACTGGTGTAGTGACTATCGATGGAAGAAATGGAAGAGTAGACCACAGCTGATCAATAGTATTATTATGATTAATTTTTACCAATATATATATATTTGGCTTGTGGGAAGAATTCCTAATTCATACAAACCACTAATGAGCAAATGGTAGGAATGTACATAGATACTAAATGGGCTAGAATCTCTCCATTGGACCCTCAAGGTCAGCTGGCTTCTGGGAGGCTGACTTCTATAACCTATATCACCAGTACTCTCTGGTCCAATGGGAATCACAAAATTATAGTGGGGAATGGAAGGATAAGGAAATACCAGTATTTTTTTCCCTAGCTCCTTCATGCAGACTTCAGTGTGTCAAGGATTCTGCTTTTCCACTCAGAGTGCAGCCCCTTTCTCATGATTTATCAGGTTCTGGAAATAGATCCTTCCCCTTCCTCCCTCAGGGCTAAAGGTGCAGAGGCTCCCTGGTGTGACTGGTTCTTGGGTGTTTCTATTTGTTGTCAGGTCCCTTAATTCCACCACATCTCTATAAAAAGTTAATTCATGAACATCTTTGCAAGGACCTGTTTTGACCAGCCATCTGCTTGCCATCAAGATTGATTAAAATACACTGCAAGTCAAATTATAGGTTCAGAATGCATTCCAATCATAAAACAAACAAACAAACAGAAAGACCTGAAAATGAGCTGGAAGTCATACTTTAAAAAATGATTACAAACTCCACCTCAATCATTTACTTTCATTTTATAGCTTCTGTTGAACTGTTCTTGAGAATAAAAATGTGTGTGAATATGTAAACCTTTAGTTTAGAGTATTAAAGCACATGCTACTAAATGTAGATTGAATCACTAGATATTAGTTAGTGTACAGTGAAGATAAAAGAAAGGCATTTGTAAAATTCTAGTCACTTTTTCTAATGGAAAGAATGCTATGTCTAATTTTAACAAAACAAGCATTATTTCTCTGCAAAAGTTAAGTAATCACTTACTGACAGTAAGAGAAATAAACAAACTAAAAGGTGAAATTCAATGCTTAGTTAGAAGAATAAACGTTGCCTACACAATCAGGCAGTGAGGAATTTACTCTTGGTCTCCACCTTGATGTGAAAGTTTTAGGATTAGATTACTACCTAGGTACAGTGTAATGGAGACATTGGTGTTTACTTCTTTAAAATTCTGCCTTCTCTATTATCTGTGAAGTTGTCACAGCCTCTAATTTCCACTCAAAGGGTTTTGGTAGCCCTCAGAACATCTGAGTAATCTATATCTATTATAAAGTGTTTAGACACCAAGAAGATAAATTAGATTAGCCTAGTTCTTGTTAAAATTAAGTCAACCCCAGACCCCTTTGGGTATTAAAAAATTTTTGGTATTGTGTACTTTTTATTTTTGAAGTTCAGACTCAAGGTGGGGATGAGTGACAGATATGAAAGGGGAAATGATGCTGTAATTTTCACAAATCTACCTTCTCATCATTTTCAATGGAATAGTTATGATGTAAATATGGATGTAGGTATAGAAACAAAAGTGTGTGTCTATGAAGGATAAATATAAGTAAATCTCTAATTTCTTGATTCCACCATTTTAATGCCATCTACTAATAATACAAAATAACAAAAAAACAAAAGAAAAATGAAAAGCCATAAATCTGATTTCAAAAGTCTTCATTGCTGCCAACTATACTTTTCTGAAGAGGAATAAAAAAAGAAAAATTTTTATGACCAAGTCACAGTCAAACTTTCTAGAAGTTCTCTGTGGATAACCTGTCTCTGGAAGGTCCAAGTAACTCAGCAGCTATTGGTATTGGTTTTGGTTGGTCTTGCTGTCTTTACTCATACATTCATCTGTCACTGTGCTCCATGCAAAATACCTGGTAAGAAAGTTGGAGTTCCTAACCTCACAGAGCTTAAATTCAGAAAGGGGGGGATCCCTTTTGTATCTGAGCTTTCACATGCCTCTCTATTACCACCTCACTGCCATCAAGACCTGTTCTCTTCTCCAGATATAGTTTTATTATATTTTTCTAGAAAGAGTCCTGCCTTCCTCTCATCATGGTGCTGCTAAGCTTCATCCAGGTGGCCAACTCCATGCCAACAATAGACTTCCTGGGAGGAGAGGAGAGGAAACCCTGGAAACATTTATTATTGAATAGTACTGTTTTTTGTAATATACATAGTAATTACAATATATATTAAAACCAGCCTTCAACAAAGCGCTGTATTGATCCTAATAATCTAAGCTCACATATAGACTAGGGAGATGGGATGCCCCAGGGGTTTTGAGCAGAAAGGATCATCTTTCCTATCATGAGGACAGAGTCTAGGAGGCACTGAAGCAAATACCTGGTAAGGTGGAGCAAGAGGAAAATGGTGTGTGTGTGTGTGTGTGTGTGTGTGTGTGTGTGTGTGTGTGTAATCTTCACCTGAGAATATGTATTGATTTTAGAGAGAGGGAGAGGGAGAGCAAAAGACAGAGAGGAAGGGAGAGCAACCTCAATGTGAGAAACATTGATTGGTTGCCTCTTGTATACAACCCGACCAGAGATCAAACCCCTAATCTGGGTATGTGCCCTGACCAGAACTGAACCTGCAACATTTTGGTGTATGGGATAAGGGCTCCTCGAGAACATTATCTGGATAGCAGAATCCTGCTGTGCTAAACCACACTGATTTCTTAACTTTGTTTACAGGAATCAATGCAATTCTTCTTTCATGTTGCTTGATCTTATTGAAATTACCTTTTCCTGAAAACCAGTATATCTGCCACCCACCTCTACCATTCCCCGGAAAACCAAACTGAAATCTTAAAACAAACAAATAAACAAACAAACAAACAAAAAACAACACAAAAAACTGGTACTCAGTTTTATTTTGAAAATTAAGCCAAGACATTACAGAAAAAGTAGTTACAATTTATATTATTTTTTCTAGAACTAACTTTACAATTTCTGTTGCTTCCCAGGTGTATGTAGAGCTGGTAGAAAGAGTTTAAATTAAAGTGATTTCAGAAAATTGTTCTGTGGAGTATCTTTGCGAGCTCACTAATTCACCTGGCTCTTGACAAAAAAAAAAAGTAGGCTTAGAATGAAGTCCCATGACCTTCTCAGCTGAGACAAACATTTAGAGGAGAAAAAAAAAGAAGTGGGAGGAGAGAGAGAGAAAAACATTGATGTGAGAGAAACATGGATCAGTTGTCTCTGACTGTGGGTGGAACCAGCAACCCATGAATGTGCCCTGATTAAGAATCAAACCTGAAACCTTTTGATGTATGGGGCAGTGTTCCCATACATCATGAGGCAATGATGTAGCTTGATATATATATATATATATATATATATATATATATATATATATATACACACACACATACACACACACACACACACACACACACACACACATATATATATGTTTTGGTCAGCTTTCATATATTTATACCAGAATTTCAAACCAATAAAATTATCTTTTTGTGTGCAATGAAGAACCGCATTTATTCAATTATTGATGCTGTTTTATGATATTTATTCACAGATATTTTTTTCTCAGTTTTGTAAACACAGAAATAAAATTAATATTAACTATTCACTTAAAAAAAACAAATAAACAAAAGATACGTCAAGCCACCTGGGCAGGGCTTAGCTGAGATGTTTTGTAGGACTACAACATTCATTCATAATTATAAGATTAGCTCCAGAAAGGAACATTTAGTGACCTCTCTATGTGCGATATTGGTGTTTCTACAGACTATTGGCAGCACTATCTTCATCTTTAATATGGCTTAAAAATCCATTATGAATTAGGAGAAGTGATAGCTTATACTCAACAGTTCTTATTATTATTAGAAAAACCCTATGGCCTACGTGAATGTTTCTGATAATCCTTCAACCTATGTCTTAGCCTAAAATACATTGATAAACATAATTGTGACTCCTCCAACTAGACTTGCTTAACAAGGAACTGGTCAGATCGGTTGGTTAGAGTATACAGTCCATATTTTCCTTTTGTTTTATTCCATATGTTTTTCTAGGCATAGATGAGTACTTTTAATTGTTGGGTGTTTCTTCTCAACTTTCTTTCAAGTGAAGAAATATAATTGAGTTCAAGTGAGACTGGCATTACTACAGAGGCCACGTTGCATTTTTCTGGCTCCATTTCCCCTTTTGAACATCAGGTAAAGTGGCTCATTTCCTGTCAGGAAGTTATTACTGGTTCTTTCAGATCCCTTTCTTATTTATTCTTTCCCTTTTATTCATATATATCACTTTAATTCTTCACTTGTTCCCTAATAGGAAATTTTACTAATATGTCCCCATGTATCTTTCACTTACAGGCACTCTTGCATAAAATGACGATAAATAGTTTAAATGCATGTCTTAACTTTTATCATGAGAAATTTCAAACATATCCAAAGTAGGTCAAGAGATATATGAAAACATTCTCTAAGTCACTAATTATCCAAGAGATGCAAATCAAAACGACAATGCCATCTCACACTTGTCAGAATGGCTATAATCAACAAATGACAAGTGCTGGTGAGGATGCGAAGAAAAAGGAATCCTAGTGCCCTGCTGGTGGGAATGCAGATGGGTGCAGCCACTGTGGAGAACAGTATGGAGTTTCCTCAAAAAACTAAAAATGGAACTCCATTTTGATCCAGTAGTCCCACTTCTAGGAATATATCCCAAGAAACTAGAAACACCAGTCAGAAAGGATATATGCACCCCTATGTTCAGAGCAGCACAACTCACCATAGCTAAGATTTAGAAACAGCCTAAGTGCCCATCAGCAGATGAGTGGATTAGGAAACTGTGATACATCTATACACTGGAATATTACACTGCAGTAAAGAAAGAAGGAATTCTTAGCATTTGCAACAGCATGAATGGACCTGGAGAGCATTATGCTAAATGAAATAAGCCAGTCAGAGAAAGATAAATATCACATGATCTCACTCATTTATGGAATATAATGAACAACATAAACTGATGAACAAAAAAAGATCCTGCAGATATAGAGAAGCATCGATCAGACCATCAAACCTCAGAGGGAAGGTAGGGAAGGGTGGGGGTAAGGGGAGAAGTCAACCAAAGGACTTCTATGCATGCATACAAAGGGGATGTGAAGGCATGAGTGGAGGAGTGGTGGTAGGGGGGTTAAGGACATATATGTAATACCTTAATCAATAAAGAAAAAAAAGTAGAGAGAAAGAATGAGTCCTTATGTAACCATCACCCACCTAAAACAATGATCAAATCAGAGTAATTTCTACCTGGCTATGAGCTTATTTTAATTTTATCCATAAATATTGTAGTATATATCTTTGAAAGAGAAGGACTCTTACTAAAGACTTAATCAGCCGAACCAGTTTGGCTCAGTGGTAGAGCGTTGATCTGCGGACTGAAAGGTCCTGGGTTCGATTCTGGTCAGGGGCATGTATGTTGGTTGCGGGCACATCCCCAGTAGGGGGTGTGCAAGAGGCAGCTGGTCTATGTTTCTCTCTCATTGACATTTCTAGCTCTCTGTCTCTCTCCCTTCCTCTCTGTAAAAATCAATAATATATATATTTTTTTTAAAAAGACTTAATCATAGTACCATTATCACACCAAAAATTAACAGTAATTCCTCAATGCCATAAAATATCTAGTCAGTGTTGAAACCTTCCTGATAAATATGTACATTTTTAAAGTTGTTTTAAAATGGAAATCCAAACAAGGCCCAAACATTACATTTTGACCTTTCCATTAATTCAAGTTACATTAAAAAATTCTCCTTCTTCCCCTCCTCCCCTTGTAATTAACTTTTTGATGAAACAGGTTGTTTATCCAGTATAATCCCCACATTCTGTACTCTGGTTTTCTTTTCCATGATGTCATTGACTATATCCCTCTATTCAGAGATTAAATTTCTTTTGGAGACAAAAATAGATAAATGCTATTATATACTTCCATTGAAAGACACCTAATTAATGGTGTGGGTGTTTTTTTTGTTTTGTTTTGTTTTGTTTTTTAGCATATTAAGAGCCATTGATGATATAATTCCATCTTTCTTTATTAGCTGGATTTGTCTACAGAGAGAAATATTTCTTTATCAGTGACTGGATTACTCTAAGATGCTATTTGAACAGAAAAAGTACATTAAATGCTTGATTTTTCCCTTGACCTACTTGTAGAATAATTAGTTGGATTCTGAATATTCTCTAAAGCAAATCAATGAGTGTTCTAAAGTATCATTATGAATTCATGGGCTTTTATCACATGTAACATATTTGAATTGATCGCATTTATTTTTCATACTCAAGGTATCCCACTTGTGGCCTCTTAAATTGGCTTGCAATTTATTTTTGTTATTTTTTTGTAATATGATTTTTTAATAAAATGAATGCAGTTTTATTGAGATATAATTCCAATACCATATGCTTCTCCCACCAATGGTACAGTTAAATGGTCTTAGTATATCTACAGACTTGTATAACCATCATCACAATCTAATTTTGGAACACTTTTGTCATCAAAAGAAATTCTGTGCCAATGACCATCTCCCCATCTATTCTTCCCCCCCTCCTCACCCCCTTACAGTGCTGGCATCTACTTTCTGTGTTTAAAAATTTGCTTTTTCTAGACTTTTTACATATATGAAATCATACAGCATGTGGTCTTTTACAACTGGCTTCTTTCATGTAATGTAATATTTTCAAAGTTCAACTATGTTTTGCATGTGTCAGTCCTTCACTCCTTTTTATTGTCAAGTGACATCTATTACATGGATATATTACATTTTATTCCTCCATTCATCAGTTGATAGAGAGGAAGGCTGTCTCCACTTGGGGAAGTGTCAATTATGAATAATGCTGCTGTGAACTTATGTGTAGATTTTTTACGTTAACCTATGTTTTTGTTTCTCTTGGGTATACATAGGAATGGAATTGCCAGACTGTTTTCCCAAGTGACCCACTTCTTTCTATCCCTATGGATATAAAGGGTCTCAGGGTTCCAATCTCTCAACATCTTTATCAACATTTGTGGTTAGCTTTCTTTTTTATATTAACCTTCTTACTGGGTATGAAGTGATATTTCATTGCAGTTTTGAAGATCATATTTCTTCATTCATGTATTTCAGTTAATGAATATTCATTGACTAACTCTCAGACATCAGATACTGCCCCAGATGCACTTATTCTTTGAAAGTTAAAAATATGTCGCCTCTCTATTACTTCTTGTTACATAGTCAGACTTCTTGGTATTTTTAAGTTATAATAAAAAAGATGTAAAATCATCTTTGTTTTAATCTGGCCTTTGATTACTTTGCAATCTTGGAAAATTTTTATACTTCCATATATATGTTGCTATTTAATAAGGCATTAACTGTAGCAATTCTTATAATTTAAAAGACACTTATATCAGGTAGTAAAGATACAACATTAAAAAGTTCAATTAAGTCTGAGGGTTTATAGACCATGAATTAATGGCATCAGGGGCTCCACAAAGCTAATTAATTTGCTTAAGAGAGTTAAACAAGAATACGGTCCAGTCAGAACTACCTTTAAAATGATTGGAGATGCCACTATGACGGACCCGTGTGATTCTAGAACCAACATGCCCAGAATGTAATTGTTGGATGAGGTCTTGGTTTCGCCTCCCACTGGCCCATCTGAGAACAGGAACTAAGAAAATAGGAAAGCAAGTGTATCTGGTTGAAGGTCAGCAACAGAGCCACAGCTGGCGCTTCAACGTAATGAAGTTTTATTTCACAGGCATGAATGTTAGTGGTTAATATTCCCTGTCAATTATGTCCAGAGAGATCCAACATTTTGCTCATCTCATTGTCACAACTACTGTATAATTTAGATAACTAGCTCTGTTGTTCAGGTTTGAAGACTTTGAGCCTTAGAGGAGTTAATTGGTTTTCCATGGCCACACCACTAGTAAGTGCAAGAACCAGAACTGAACTCTCGACCCAGCCTTCCCTGAGCACTCAGATGGGGGTCTAGGAGCCCCTCTCCCACTTAAGTGGGCACAGAAATGTGTCTCAGCCCTTATCCATCTCCTGGCCCACCAGCTCATCTATATGAGAAAGAATACCATGCTGGGGATCACAGAGCATGAAAAATAGAGTCTGCTATTTGTCCAGAACTGGTTTTCTTCCTTCAAGATTGAAATGTTTATTCACAATGCATTGGCACTGTATTAAGAATGTTGCATAAATAATTCACTGAATCTTTGCCATTACGTAGGTACAATTAGTATTTTCATTTTAATTTTTTAAAATATATTTTTATTGATATCAGAGAGTAATGGAGAGAGAGACAGAGATAGAAACATCAATGATGAGAATCATTGACCAGCTGCATCCTGAATGACAAGCACTGGGATTGAGCCTGCAATATGAACATGCCCCTTGACTGGAGTCAAACTGTGACCTCCTGGTTCATAGGTTTATGCTTAACTATTGAGCAACACCAGCCAGGCAAGTATTTCCATTTTAGAGATGAGTAAATGGAAGCTCAGAGGTAAAGGAAAACCCAGAATTCCCACAGGTACTAACTTATTCATGTCTGTACCATTCCTTGGACAGGTCCCTTCATCATCCAGATATAAATTCAATCCCCACACATAACTGAAATGTAAACAAGAATTATGGCATATAGCTTTCTGGAGATACTTGGTTCCTCCCCTGTAAAGGGAAATAATAACTTAGTAGCTGTCAGAAATCTTAAGAAGGTTAAATGTTATAATGTAAAGCAATAAACATATCAGCCAACCCAGCTTTCCTGACCCTGAAATAAATGTTCTGTTCTTTATGAATGTGTGTCATCGCAGCCAGCAGCCATTTATTCATACATGAGCAAATACTCATTGAGTGCCTATAGCTAATCAAATTACAGTTCACAGGGTTAGTGAATTAACCCTATGGAGATCATTAAAAAACGTATGTTCCAGTCCCCTTCTCTCTGACCTGGGAAGAGGTTAGACTAAAGAGCATTCTCAGCTTTTGTTAAATTAAAAAAAGAAATGAATGATGCTTTAAAATCTAGATGTTTGGAGCCAGTACAGTATAAAGATCACTGACAAGGAATGAGGGTACTGAGCACATTGCTGAAACTTTCTGCCTCGTGTTCCCCACCTGTGCTATGAGAATTGAAAAGCAATTGGGTTGCAGTGTGGATTAACTATGTTAATGCACCCCACGCCCTGTTCTAAGGAGCAGTGAGAGGCACAAAGGTACCTGTGCTTTGTAGATGCAGCCAATGATCACTGAGTCCCGGGTTCTGGACCCAACTCTCTGTTTTAATGGTGCCTAGTATTAAGCAAGTGACTTCTCTTTTTGGAGCATCTAGCTAAAAGCATATTGATTAACTTGAAATAGTATTACTAAGCAATTACTCTTTCCCAAGAATTTTTCTAAGCTCTGGAGATAAAGAAGTGAAGACACAAGATTTTTTAAAGGAAAGAAATGGGGAAAAAATAGATACAGAGGCAAAGAAGCATTGAACAGTCTGCCAAACTACAGTGGGAAGCAGGGAAGGTTGGGGGGAGGGGACTGTAAGAGATCAACCGAAGGACTTGTATGCATGCATAAAAGCATAACCAATGGATATGACACTGGGGGAGGAGGGAGGCAGGTGAGGGCATTAACTGGGGGGTAGGGAAGGTTGGGGGGAGGTCAATGGGGGGAAAAGGAGACATATGTACCACTATTTGTAAAACTTCAAGCAATAAAAAAAAAAAGTGAATAGGATATTCAAGAGCCCTGCCCAATAAGTGCGCACCTCAGTGGAGAACCCAAGGACTTTGTACTGAGCCAGATGATGAGATGAAACTAGTTATGCAAAACCTGGGCAGGCAAAGACCCTTCCAACCGGGGGAACAGCAGGTACAAGCACAAGCAAGCAGATATTTTGAAGAAAGATCCAGCATTTGGAGCAAGTTTACATTTTCCTCCCACTTTCTATCTTTCACATTGTAACAAGTGTGCAGTTGTAACTCCCGTGTGGTATTTTTTGAAGATGAACTGAGACAATGTGAATGAAATACCCAGTGTGAAGTCTTGGATACAGGAAGCCCTTGGAACCATGTTTGTCCCTTTCCTTTATCTTGGGCCAATGTTCATAACAACATCTCACCCTGTAATAGGCCCTAACACACATACATCTTACAGGGAACAGTGATGTGCTTTTCATTCTGTGAGTACCACTTATTAACACACTAGGAGGGATGTTAAATGACTGAAATCTCTGGGATTTGTCTTTTCAATCCCATTCTGATTTAAAGGTTGAATCCCCGACCCTGTCATCATCGAGTTTTTAAAGCTCCATGCTTAAACTGGCACAGAGTCAAGAAATGCTTCTTAAAAAATGAATGGGTACTAGAGATAATAAAATTAGATGACTTTGCACTAAACCTTTTTTCTCCCCACAGCTGGTCACCACTGAATATCATAAAATCTGTCATAATAAAGGGCATAGCTAATAAATGAACTGTCGAGGCATTAAAGGATGCAGATGATCTACAGTCTATGAGTCAATGTGATGGGCAAGTTGTTCCTTTGATGACACACAACTTTTTATTGTTTATAGATAGATGAGTGGAACACAGATAGAACAGCTCGGGGATAAAAGCTAAACAAGAGTTAATTAACTATGTAAGAAAGTATCCCAAATTGTCCCAAAACTCAAGGAAGAATTAATATTTTTATCCATTTGGGGTTCTGAAATTCTCTGTCATTTCCATTTATCTCCAGATATTTCAAACCCCCTTTAAAAGGTCACCATATTGAGCACTCCAAATGATAGCATCAATTTGAAATGCCCAGGAATAGGTGATACAGTTCTGTGAATGCTTTGATTATTATTAGACTGACTATAGGCCTAACGCACATAAATTCGGGCAAGAGTAGGCCTTCCTTCCCCCAGCTGCTGACACCGGCTTCCCTCCGGCACTCGGGCTTCCCTAACTTTAGCCGCTGACAGGCACCTGGGACCCCCAGCTGGCTTCCCTTTGGCCCCAGCTTCATCAGGAAGACCTCTGGTCTAATTAGCATATTGCCCTTTTATTTTTATAGATAATTTCAATAGAAACTATTTATTGAGTGGAAACTGCATCATGAATCTTATGAAAGACCTTTATATTTGTGACCCAGAGAGTAGTAAACACCCAGTTTCTCATTCTGCATCTCCCAGTTCCCATAGAGTGAGGTAAAGCCATGGGAGTATTCTGACCAATGGCTGGGCATGGGTCCATTGAGATTAGTGACAATGTGCAAATCTGCAGTAGTCTCTTCTCCTACTACAGAGCAGGCAACACTTCAGCTATTAGGTCTCCCACTAGTCTGGGCCCATGTGGAGCAGAAGCTCTGTAAATTGCATTGGGCAAGAAAAGCTTTGTAGTCTTAAGCAACGTGGTTTGGAAATCCAGTTGTTACTAGCCTGACCTGAGTAATAACAATATCATCTCATTAAATTCCTCCAAACAGCTTTGAGGGAAGTATGATGATAGCTTTTCTTTTACAGATGAAACAATTGAGGCACAACCAGCAACGTCCTTGGGGTTAAAAAGCCACGAAGTGGAGAAGTATGATGATAGCTTCTCTTTTACAGATGAAACAATTGAGGCACAACCAGTAACTTCCTTGGAGTTAAAAAGCCACGAAGTGGAGAAGCAGGAATAGTCTTGGAATCTGAGATTGCAGACACTCAGCACCTGTCTAGTGATACAAGAACCTGATTGTTTCTGGAAGGCTGTGGCTCAAATTCCAGCTTCAGGCCCAAAGGAAGTTACCTTGCTCAGGCTGCTTAACCTTTTCATGACTCAGTTTCTCAGTTAGAACCAAAATCACATCAGCGTATATCTAACCAGATTTTTGTTGTGAGGATTAAGGGAACTGATATATGATTTCAATGCTTAGAATTATGCCTGGCACATACGGTTTGTTTATCATAACTACTGTTAATCTTTTTTCTATCAAAGAACCAGAAACAATTAATTTACAAAGGGCAACATTCTTATATACTGAGGAGCTGGAACCTCCCTCATTTTACAAACCAGGAAACTGGGACTCGAGAAGTTTACTGACTTGTCCAAAGTACAAAACAGAAGAAAACCCAGATCCCTTATTTCACATTCTAGTGGGCTTCCACTCCACCTCACTGATTCCAATCCTAATGAGGTCAACACCAGGAAAGAAGAGAGAATGGAAATCTTTGTCACTCTCACACCAACCTGTGTATGTGTGGTTTCTTTCCTTTCCAAATCGCTGATGGAAGCCTTGCTCACCAAGCTCAATAACACAGTTCTTATGAAACAGAGCAGGTGAGTTGAAAGCTACACTCAGTCTAACAAAGGAATTAATTGCTGCTGGCCTGAAGATAGTACTCTCCTCCTTGTCTAAAATGTGGTCTTTCTGGCATCAGCAAATTGCTGTGGTGGTGTGTTAAGATGGTAGTAAGGCCGAACCGGAGTCAGTTTAGTATCCCAAACAAGCAATTCATTCTCCTGAATAAGAAGAAATGAAAGTAGAGAGGAAAGGAAGGAAAGTAGAGGGGAGTAAAAGATGGAAAAGAAGAAAGAGAAAGAAGAGAAAGAAAACAAAAAAAGAAAAATAAAGAAAGGAAGGAGAAAGAAAGAAAGGAAAAAAGAGAACACAGATATCTCTGTCACACTTCCAGGGGGAAATGTGTCTTCTCATTTGATGGTGGTGATACTCTAACTGCAGGTGCTGAATCACTGCTGTGGGCATCTGAACACTTCAAAACTACAAAAATACATAGCAAACTAGACCTTTGCTATGCCTGAGTTCTGTGAGTGATTTAAATTAGACTCACATTTCTGGTGCAAATACTGTGAAGCTGTGAGTTGCCTACTCTTATTCTTTTCCTTTTCCAGGATTAGCTCATCAACCATTTACAAAGGATTCACATAATATTATAATACAGTGTTCAAACTTATTACTTGGTTGTTTTTGCAAAAAGAATCTCCTAAGACAGCCTGTTTCTCCATGTCAGGGTGTCTGCCCTGAAACCCACATCCCACTCATGCAGCTTAGAGCCCTGTAAACACAGAGAAGCTGATTGATACCTGGGGTGATGGAAACTGGGCTACACCCCTCTGATCTTTGCTCCTCCTTTCCCCTCCCACCCCCCACTACTCTTTCAAAGGGTAAACCATTAGAAAAGCTGACAGCTTGAGCAATAAAAAAGACTTCATCTCAAAATGAGTTGTAACATCTCCATACACAATCTGGTCCATATGAGGGCCTAATTTGGAAAGGTATTTGAAAAATTATGTAGAAGTTCAAAATAGGTCCCCACAAGACTTGAGTGTCAGAATTACTAAAAAAGATAGCTAATCAGCTATGTAACTTAGCTTTTAACTTTTCTCCTAAGTAACTCACTATGGTGTAAATGCAAAGAACTCCTTGTTTGCTAAGTACTCATAGGAGGGCCACCTGGTTAAGGCACCAAACTAGTCTCCACAGATACAGAGTAAAGCAGACCTGGTCTGGTCATGTGAAGCTTGTGTTCCAAAGGAGGAGCATCAGACAAATAAAAAATAAACATGTAGAATAATAGTTCAAAAAGTTGTAAATACGATGGGGAAAATAAAACAAGGCACACTAATACAGAGTGATAAGGGTTACTGGGGAAGGGCCAGCCTCTGTATGAGGAATTTATGTGAAAATGATGACAAGGAAAAGACCTGTGACAGACTCAGCAATAAGTAGGTTAGCTTCAAGGAACAGTCTAGGCCAATGGTCAGCAAACTCATTAGTCAACAGAGCCAAATATCAACAGTACAATGATTGAAATTTCTTTTGAGAGCCAAATTTTTTAAACTTAAACTTCTTCTAATGCCACTTCTTCAAAATTGAATCACCCAGGCTGGTGGTATTTTGTGGAAGAGCCACACTCAAGGGGCCAAAGAGCTGCATGTGGCTTGAGAGCCACAGTTTGCTGACCATTTGGTGTAGCCCAAGCCCCAGAGCAAGGAGATGGGGTCTTCCTATTCATAGAAATCAGTGATACTTACACTATACTTGTTGCACTACTAGAGGTCTGGTGCATGAAATTTTTTCACTGGCGGGGGTCCCTCAGACTGGCCTGCACCCTCTCACACTCCAGGAACCCTCTGAGTATGTCCAATTTTACTGAGATGGGAGAGGCTCCCACCACCACTGCACTTGCCAGTTGTGAGCCCTGCTTCTGGCTAAGCGGTGCTCCCCTTATGGGAGTTCATTGACCACCAGAGGGCAGCTCCTGGATTGAGCATCTGCACCCTGGTGGTCAGTGTGCATCATAGCAACTGGTCATTCTGCCATTAGGTCAATTTGCATGTTAGCCCTTTATTATATAGGATTATTGTTGTTACACTATGCCTATAGGTTTATTATACTATACTTATTATACTTAATTTTTTATCCCCTAAAAGCTAGCATGGTATTTGGTTTATTGTGCCACCCAATAAACATTACTGAATCAATGATGTTGGACTCCAGTGCATGCAAATCAGTGGGACTGGCTTCCCAGATGGCCTACAACTGAATAGCAACAAGGTTCTTGTTAAATATTTGCCATGTGACCCAAGTTGGAAATGTGCACATTTCTGTTTAACCAGAATTAGAGATTACCGAGAAAGCCATTTGAGGGTCAAGGAAACTTATGCTCAGATAAGTGAAGTTACTTCCTCAGTCATACACATCTGAAGCCAGGGTTTGAAATCAGGGTATAAAATCCAGCACACTTTTCCTTTCTCTCTACTTTTTCCCACACCCATTTTAAGATCACCTGCTTCCTTCCTTCTAAAAAGTAAAAATAATAATAAAAGCAATGAATAACTTAAATGAATGTCCACTATGTGTAACCCATGTGCTAATCACTTTATGCCTAATATTAAATCCTGAGAGGTAGATGTAATCATTATGCTTTCAGAACATGTCAGGAAACTCTAACAGGAGAGGTTAAATAACTTGTAAAATCATCTCACATTTGCACTGAAGGCACGTTAGTAGAACACATCGTGTCCATCTGCTTACTCCATAATTAGCCTGAAGCTCTGCCACATTCCAGAGAGCTTTAATTTTCTCTTTTATGGCTGATCCCCTGGCAACATCCTTTGCTAATGACAGTGCCCTGCCCATTTTTCTAATAAAAAATGCTACAAGGTCATCAGAATTATAGTAGACCAGGCACACATGTCATTCTACCGTTTGAAACATAAACTGCCTGCCGAGGAATTTCTAACATGGTAAGTGGGTGTCAGAAAGCACCTCCACTCAGATCAGAGGTTATCAAATACTGAGGATGTGCAAGCAAACCCAGTTACTTGGTGTCTCCCTTCCCAGGACTCAGCGGGACAGGAAATTTTGTTGACAAGGAGATGGCTAATTGCTCATTTAGTGAGAAGCAAGGGGAAGTAAGACACACCTACCTACACCTGTTGAAGAGGAAGATTCCTGCCCATCAGCACTGCTTCTTCAAATACAGAGAATTTTCCTGAAGAAAGTCATATCTGGAGACAGCAGCTGGTTTGAGTGGCAAAAGCCTGGGATTAAAGGGATGTGTGCTAGGCACAGAAATCCACATACCCTGCAGAACTGCAAAAGTCCTGTTAAGGGGAGTGTGATCCTGAGTGATGACTGCGTGGGGAGGTCTAGTCCAGGGTGGGTAGAGAATAACCTGCCAGGCCTGCATGCTTCCCCCATCAACCACAGCTGAATCAGTTGCTAAGACATGGAAGCCACAGAGTGTGGAAGAAAAAGCTGCACACTATTTTGATAATATTGTTTCAACAAAAAACTATCTTTTATTAAATCCTTACAATGTCAGCACTTTGTGGGCATTGATTCATTTAATGCTTCCAACTATACCAGGAGGTAGGGTTTCTTATCTTCCATTATCTCATTAGTTTACTAATTAAAACTGATTCTAAGTCATTTCAACCTAAAAGAAGTACATATTGACAAAGTCCTTATTAACTCATGGAATTGAAGGTGAAATTGGGGGACCAGGTCTCTATTAGTTGAGGATTCTTCTTCTGCACCCTTCCTGTCACTGACATGACTCCATTTAATCAATTTTCCATGTCTATGTGTCTTTGTTCCTATGCTTAAGTCTCAAATTCTTTGGAGGATGAGTCTTAGTGGCTTAGCCTGGATTCAATGCCCACCTTGGAATAAGTAAAGTAATAGTAGTGTTCCCGAGACCTCTTATAAGATTTAGGAGAAGTTACCCCACAACCCCAAAAAAAGCAGGGAAATGATTACACAAAGGAAATTGATGGAAAGGAAATTAGCAATGAGACATGCCTCTGAGAAAAAGCTGAGACATGGATGCTATTCCATTTGCTCAACGTCACATAGAAATTTCACTCACCTCTGATTTTGAAAACAACTGCATGTAATTATGCATGCTCAGATGTTTCAACTCACATGCTCTTTCTTTAATGCCAATGTGATTGACACTCCTCCAACCAAGGGCCAAGGATTTTCTTGAATTTTCTCAGGGGCTGTGACTGCTCTGACCTATAACCTGGAGTGAGTATGACAGCATGTGACTTCTGAGGCTAGGTCATAAAAAGGATAGAGATTCTCTCTCTCCTTCTCTGTCTCACTCTCTCACTCTCTCTCTCCTGGTTTTCTCCTTTGGAAAAAAGCCACTGTGTTACATGGCACCTTGAACCTAGATCTTGACAACTCCAGCTAAAGCTTCAGCCAAGGGTTAGCACCACCATCAGGTGTGTGAGTGAACAAGACTCAGTTGGTTTTAGGTGAAGCCTTGTTCGCCCCCACCGATGGTGAATGAAGCTGAGACATACTCTTAGTGTTCAGTGCTACTGACATGTAGGCCCAAGAGCAAATAAATGTTATTTATTAAGTAGCCATAGTGATAAGAATTCTGCTTATAGTAGCATTATTTCACTGTATTCAAAGTGAATATTTATCAGAACATAAAAAGTAGTTATGTAGTAGGAAAAGGTTTCATAATATATGATCTTATTAATGCCCTAAAATTATGTGATTTCAGGTTCTAAGTTATCTATGGTCTCAGGTAGATTTAATTGTCCCTCCCTTGCCCATGAACTTTTTTATACTGCTACTAGAGGCCCAGTGCATGAGTTGTGCACAGGTAGGGTCCCTCAGACTGGCAGGCAATCAAGGGCTGATCAGGTGGCCTGTGAAGGAGTCAGTGGGGGAAGGAATCATAGGAAGTTGGCTGTGGGAGTGCACTGACCACCAGGGGACAGCTCCTGCATTGAGGTATCAGTGGACTGGTTGTTTGGTCACTTAGGCTTATATATATATATATATATATATATATATATATATATATATAGACTAGAGGCCTGGTGCATGAAATTCGTGCATGGGGGGGGGGGTCCTTGAGATCAGCCTACACCCTCTCCAATCTGGGGCCCCTTGGGGGATGTCCAACTGCCAGTTTATGGATCGGGCCTAAACTGGCAGTTGGACATCCCTCTCACAATCCAGGACTGCTGGCTCCTAACCACTCACCTGCCTGTCTGCCTGATTGCCCCTAATCACTCTACCTACCAGCCTTATAACTCCCTAACCGTTCTCCTGCCAGCCTGATTGACACCTAACTGCTCCCCTGCCAGCATGATCATCCCCAACTGCCTTACCCTGCCAGCCCAATTGCCTCCAACTGCCCTACCCTGCTGGCTCGATTGCCCCCAATTGCCTTCTCCTACAGGGCTGAGGGGACTGGGGGACTGAGGCTGAATGAGGCAGGGCTGAGGGGACTGTGTTCAGTCATCTTGTGGCTGTGGGCACCGCTATTTTGTGTGAGTGTGGCAGTTAATTAGCATATTCCCTCTTTATTAGATAGGATTATAGCACTGGTCACCTTGTATCTTACTTGGTACTTACATTTTTGTTTATTCCCACTTGAATGAATGCACTCTTCAAGGATAGCAGGTTAATTTTTAATTCTATGCCCACCAATCAAGCATAGAACCTAGCATATATTAAGTGCACAAATTACTGAGTCATTTACAGAACACTGGTAGCCCTCAAATGGAAATATCTTAACCAGAGAAGATCTGAAGAGCCAAGTGCTGAAGAGTATACTAAAAAGGATTAAACAGATATGGGTAGAGCTGAGACATGCTCTAACAGTTACAGTTCTGCATATTGGTGCTATGGGCCTTATGGAAGGAACTCAAGTCCTCTAAGCCTTGGTTTACTCATCTGTTAAATGGGGTTAATAATAATACCAATGTCTCAGAAAATAACCATGAGAATATGTGAGGCAAAGCATGTGCAGCAAAGCATGTGCATTAAATTGATCATATCTTATTAAGAAGCACTCATTATCTCTAGTAAATCAATATTTAAATGAAAGCAATGATCAGTGAGTCCCACCTATTTCACAGATTTAGTAATAAAGTTGTTGGGGAAGTTAAATGATCTTGTCTATAGTAGTCTGTAGAGCACACTCCCTGAAACATGGTAAGAACTCTATTCATGTTTGTGATTGACATCATTATTTTTATGTTGGCAGATACTGATACTTGCCTCTCCAATCTTCATTCTGGTCTTTGTTCTGAATAACAAAATACTCATTTTTGCTCATGTGCCCAGATAAACAGGACACTTTCTGCCTCCTTTACTGTTTATGGTGAGTCGTTTATCTCCAGTGCACATGCTAGTGAGGGTTTTTTGTTTTTGTTTTTTGTTTTTTAGTGTTGTTTTTTTTTGGGGGGGGAGGAGAGATAAGGTGACGTCATATTTGTTTGGGAGAGCAATGTAACCTGCTATGAGTCTCACCTGTAGCTAAGAGTGGCAGTGAATTACAGTTCTGTCAATAAGAACACAACACATTTCTCCTGGGTATTTGAGATAAGGTTGGTCTTTCTAAGACAGGCATCTTTTCTTTCTTAGAAGTGTGTGAACACTAGGCTTACTCTGGCAGCACATTCTGAGATGGAGATTAGCATGCAGAAATATCAGTAGAAATTATCATAGGATCAACACTTGGGACAAGAGTTTAAAGGAAGCAGCATTAGGTAGAGGAGGAAGAATAGCTGCAAGAGAAGCTCAGACAAACTACAGGGAGCTCTAAAGACAGGGTGACCCTTCAAAATCATTTTATGATGTACAAAGGAGCTAAGCTGTAGGTCAGTCAGTTATTAGATGAGCGCCACTTACAAAGAGAGCATGACTTTGAGCTGCTCCCATATGTCATCCCAGGGCTACAAGTCTGCTGCCCTGCAGGCCTCTGTTTATGAAAGGGGAGGGGAGGCCAGAGGTGTAGGAGAGATCTTGAGAAAATGAGGCAAATAATAGGAGATGAAAACTATATGCTAAGCATGGCTGAGCAGAAATACAGAGGGAACTTGGGGTCTTAAAAATGTTGTGGAATAATTTTACCAATCCTAGACTGACTTTCTCTAGTTGTCTTATTATGTCATAAAAGTAATTTCCTATTTGCTGAAACTACTGTATACATAACTTGGGTATAGTATTGTTATCATTTGCCAAAAACACATGTATGTTAATAACAAACAAAACATCATTAATGTATTTTCCATTGTTCTAATTTAATTTCCAAGTTCCATCCTATATATTTTAACTTTGCAGGAAATTGTTTATGTAATTTTTGAAAACTCCTTTAAAGTCTCACAGTGATTCACAGCCCTCAAAGTTCTCTTCCCATTGTGAATGCTGAGCACACTCATGTATGCTTCAGTCATTTAAAAATCTTGTGCATTCTTTCTGTACTCAGCCTTGTGTTACCTGAGTATCTCATGTGTATCACAGGTCTTACCCCAGTCTCCCTTTGTAGCCTTTTGAGAATAGGTTTTACCTTACAGATTACATCTGTACCTTTCTCAGTTTAAATGTATAGTGACATGGGACATATAAAAGTGACTAATCAATACTTGTTGGAATAAAATGGAGCCCTAAAAACACCATTTTCAATACACGTTACCTCTCCAATAATATGATAAACTAATAAGGCACACTGTCTCTTAAAAGAAACAGAATAAGGGCCTATACAATTAGATTGCTTAATTCCCTTGCAGTGAACTTGCAGTTAATGAAAAGCAGGTTGCACTTGGGCACACAGCTCTCCTCTCCCGAGCACACGCATTCCGCTTGAATATTGAACTTTGTTTTCAATGTCCTCTGAGAGCAAAAGGGAATCAAAAGCAAGAACTGATGTGCTCAGGGAGGGCGAGTAGAGAGTTCTCATCAATAGTCAACAATGCGTGGGCCCCTTGTTCATATGCATGGAGGGCAGCCTGTCTGTAAGGGACCAAGGACAGAGCACTATAAGGACCAGGAGACTGTGTCCTCAGCCTCTCTCTCTCAGCTATTCCTTAAAAAAAAAAAAAACACTTAAGAAGGTACCACTTTCCTCTGAGCACCAAAGGGTCTTAAGGCACATGAAGGTGAGGAGAAAGGCCCATGCCACCACAGAGCAGTCCAATGTCAGCGAGCACATAGCTTTGCATTATGATATTGTCTACTGCAGCAAACCCATATTTTTCTCACAAATCCACTTTCCAGTTGTATTGGCCCAATTCTGTACAAATTATAGTCTGAGGCAACACTTCCAGGCTAAAGGGTTATGGGGAGGTTAGGTAGAGGAACAAAAGAGGGGGAAGGAGAAAGGCAGAAAGGGAGAGAAAGCAAATACCAAGTGGCCATTGGGTTCCAAGAGCAGCGTGATCAGATAAAGAAATCAAGCAGAATGGAACACATGAAGAAGCAAGGAGTCCTGTAGCTTTTTAGGATGCCTTTCTGTAGTTTAAAAATGTTAATCCTTCTGCCCTGGCAGGTTTGGCTCAGTGGATAGAGTGTTGGCCTGTGGACTCAAGGTTCCTGGGTTCGATTCTGGTTGAAGGCATGTGCCTTGTTTGCAGGCACATCCCCAGTTTGGGGTGTGCAGGAGGCAGCTAATTGATGTTTCTCTCTCATCAATGTTTCTGACTATTCCTCTCTCTTCCTTTCTAAAAATTTTTTTTAAATGTTAATCCTTCTGCTTTTCCAGAGTTCTAAATAGAACAGTTAGTAAGCAATGCCCAGCTTAAGGTTCAGGGGCCGTTTCCGAGTGATGAGGAGCTAGTGGTGACTCTGCGAGGGAATGAAAAAGCCAGATAAATGGTGCTTGTCACTTTTCTGGATTCTGGTATTTCATACAAAAACTATGAACTTCTTTTGCAAAAAAAAGAAAAAGATACAACGCGGGACTTCTATCCAGAATATATACTCTACACCAAAATTAAGAAAACAAACAATCCAATTAAAGAAACTGGCATAAGAATGGAACAGACCCTCATCGAAGAGAATACTTGGATGGCAAATAAGCACCGGAAAATTTCTTCCCAACACCACTAGCCATCAGGGAGATGCACAGGAAAGCCACAGTCTATATTGCTACATACCTACAAAATAGCCAAAAGGGGGAGAAAGCAATGTGATTTCCTATTGAAAATATGGAAAACTTTAACTATTTTAAAATTCATATTCAATGGAATGCTATTCCGAATTCAATGTATCTTTCCTTTTTCAACTCCATGTTTCCGTTAAACCAATCCATTTTTAAAAATCCAGTCAGAACTGTATTTTTCAGTTTTAGATTTCCATATTTTTTTCAAATTGCTTTGGTTTCTCTGATAATATTTCCTATCTTTTCATTCATCATCACCAGCACATTTTCCTTTTTCTATTAAAACTATGTTAGAATAGCTGTACGTATCCTTTAAAAACACCACATCTGGGACAGCTCAGGGTCAGTCTCAGTTGAATGTCTTTCTTTTTCTCTCAGCAGTTCTCTGTATGGCAAGCAGTTTTGAATGGCATCCAGCACGTTGTTAAGACTGCAGACGTTGCTGTTTCTCTGGAAAGGGTGCTGCTGGGGAGAATTAACATGGTAGTACTCTAATCCCAAACTCTGTCACTGATCAAGCGGCTTAAATTTTTCTTTAAGTCTCTCATCTTTACACGTTCTTCTTGTGCATATGAGTTTGAAGGATCAACTGGAGAATTTCGAAATAATTTATACGCAAACTCATATAGACAGGTCTATCGCCTCAAGCTCTTTTCTTTATGAGATTCCCCCTAACCTTCCAGTGGCCCTACACTTCATTCTTTCTTCATTTGGCTATAAAATTGAGTAATTTCCCTATATACCTGTAGTAGGCTATAACCTATAGAAAGCATCTTATAAAAAAGCAAGTCTTAAGTTGTTTTAAAAAGTTATATAACTAGCCGAAACTGGTTTGGCTCAGTGGTAGAGCGTTGGTCTGCGGACTGAAAGGTCCCAGGTTCCATTCCGGTCAGGGGCATGTACGTTGGTTGTGGGCACATCCCCGGTAGGGGGTGTGCAGGAGGCAGCTGGTCGATGTTTCTCTCTCATCAATGTTTCTAGCTCTCTATCTCTCTCCCTTCCTCTATGTGAAAAATCAATAAGATATAAAAATTTAAAAAAGAAATTATATAACTGGAGGAAATGACAGTATTATTTTTTCTATTTCATGTCTTAAGTCACAGTCACGAGGGAAGGTTGTAGCACTTGAATCTTCTTTCTGGTACCCTACCCTACTGGTCCCCAAACCATGGCTCATGAGCCACATGTGGCTCTTTGGCCCCTTGAGTGTGGCTCTTCCACAAAATACCACGTGCGGGCACGCATATACAGTGTGACTGAAACTTTGTGGCCTATGCACAGAAGTCGGTTTTCGGCCTGGGCAAGTCTATCTTGAAGAAGTGGTATTAGAACACTCAAGGGGCCAAAGAGCCGCAAGTGGCTCATGAGCTATAGTTTGCTGACCACTGCCCTACCCAACAGGGCCATCACCCAGACAAGGGGTCCCTGACACTGGAAGGTGTCCTAATGTGGCAATCATGGAAGAGCTCAAACTCAACCCAGATCATTCATGTCACAGCACAGGTAGTAGGACAATCTTTTAGAGGGCCTTTAAAAAACCTAGTCTCATCCAAGAAAGCCAGTTCTTAGATGGTGTATTAATTTCCTGGAGTTGCCATAACAAAGTACCACAAACTGTGGGGTTGAAACAACAGAACTTGTTGTCACAGTTCTGGTCCACTCACTCTCAAGGTATAAGCAGAGCTGGGTCCTTCCAAGGGCCATGAGAGAGAATCTGTTCCAAGCCCCTCTCCCAGTCTCTGATGATTTTCTTGCAATTTCTGTCATTTCTTGGTTTTTATTTCAGTCAATCTCTGCCTTTTCCTTCTCTCTGTGTCTTAACATCAACGTCCCTCTCCTTGTGTCTATCTTTCTGTCCAAATATCCTCTTTTTATAGGGACACTAGTTGTGTTGAATTAGGGATGACCTTAACAATCTGATTTTAACTTGATTGCCTCTCGAAAGAGCCTATTTCTAAGTAAGGTCACATTCTGAGATAATGAGGATTAGGACTTCAACATATATATTTTAGGAACACAATTTAACTCATGACAATGGATAAAACACAAGGGATCATGTGGACCAGCCTTTGAAAAGCCAAGAAGTGAGAACCAACCAAGGGAAGAGATGGAGGGAATTTTGTCATTTTCTCTCCCCTTCCTCTTTAACAGAACATGGCAGAACATCATCTAAGAGCCAGAGTAGTGAAAGGGGAGAGATATGCTTCTGTCCCCTCTTTTGTAAAATTTTTATTGAATTTATTGGGGTGACATCGATTAATAAATGTATGTGGGTTCCAGCTGTATAATTCTATATAACACATCATCTGTATATTGTATTGTGTGCTCATTATCCAAAGTCAAATCTCCTTCCATCACTGGTTATACCCTCTTTACCTTCTCCTACCTGTCCCCACCCTGCTTTCCTCCTGGTAATCACCTTACTGTCCTCTGTGTCTATGAGGTTTATTATTATTATTAATCCCTTCACCTTTTTCATACAGCCCTCCCAGCCTCCCTCCCCTCTGACAGCTGTCAGTCTCTTCTCTGTTTCTAAATATCTGTTTCTACTTTGCTTGTTGATTTTGTTAACTAGATTCCACATATAAGTAAAATCTTATTTGTCTTTTTCTGACTGGCTTATTTACTTAGCATAATAATCTCACAGCTCTGGAAAGCAGTATGTAGTTTCCTCAAAAAATTAAAAATGGAACTGCCTTATGACCCAGTGATTTCACTTCTGGGAGTACATTCAAAGAAACCCAAAACACTAATTCAAAAGCATATACGCACCCTTATGTTCATTGCAGTGTTATTTGCAATAGCCAAGATCTGGAAGTAGTCAAAGTGCCCATTAGTAGATGAGTGGATAAGAAAGCTGTGGGACGTTTCACAATGGAATAACGCTCAGCTCCTGTCCCTTCTTCAAGAAAAATCTAGCCTGTTCTTAGAGGGGGAGGAAGAATCTGCCTAGAACACATAATTCAATTCCTTAACGCAATCATTCATTTTAAATGTGATTTTTCACTTAGCTTATACTTAGCCTGATGCCCTTAAATGGTTAACAAAAAAGTATTTATACCAATATTGTTAGGATTTTTATTCAAGGTCAGTATCAAATAATTAACTTTCCAAGTTAATACTTTTTTTTAAGCCTAACTACATGAGGACAAAAAGAGACATGATTCTCTTTGATACGTAAAAGAAATTTACTTAGCTTGGGCCCTGCCAAAGGCTTCATTAAGATTGTGACTTTAAAGATGCCACAAGCCTCTCAACAAGTGGTGGCTGAATTTACAACATGCTGTCAGGTTATATTGAAACTTAAGGAAAGATTGAGGTCCTCAGACACAACAGATAATTTATTTCCTTGGGAGTCATCTGTAATTAACTTTCTCCTGGATAACTCCCTGCATGTAGAACAGTTGCTTTGGGATTTCCTAGCCCTCTCCCCCCCCCCCCCCCCAAAAAAAAAGACACTGAGATGTCTGGTCGAAAGTTCTTTATGGCCTCACACACCTCACAGTCTGAGATTCGTTTTACTCAACATGAACTAGCAGGAGAGAAACGGAAAATTTCAGAAACTGCAATGCAACATCCTTCAACTATCAGTTCTGAATTTCCCTGATTCCTGGCCATCTTGATCCTTTGTCTTTATAATGTGAAGATTCAGCAACACCAGCATAAAGAGACTCTTTTGGACACTGTCTGAACAAAAACATAAATGAAGTCAAAAGTGCTTCACTGGAAATAGGTTTTAAATAACAATGTGTACTAATGAGATCTTTCCCACGTCACGTTCTCCAGGGAAACTTATCACTCAGAGCTTTGACTGGAGGCTTCTATTGTTCGGCAGCTGCAGTCAACATATAATCAGGAGCTGCAAACTTGCTTGGCAGTGGAGTCCTCAATGCAATCTAGGCCTCTCATGCGTCATCGGTGTACATGAGAAAGTAAGTGTATTCTCACATCTTTATTACCTCCTGCAATCAATGGCCTTTTTGAGAATAGAGTTGAACTCTGTTTAAAACAGCAAGAAAAATATAGCAATTTCCTAGGAATAACTAAAACAAGTAATTACCATATTGCTCTGAAGAAACCATAAAAACTTTACTGAGGGTCATAAAAGAAATGTGAATAAGTGGAGAAATAGATCCTAGTCTTGAATAGGGCAACTAAATATTGCAAAAAATGATGATTCAGTGTGTGGGTTTAATATGATCCAATTAAAAATAGAGTGGAGTATTCTTTCAACTTGTTAAGGAAACTCATAAGTTTATTGGTGTGAATGGAGCAATAACATTCAAGGATATTGTGCAAAAGAGTGACAATTATATTGGGCAAACATCCATCCCTATGTTAATAGCATGAAAAGCATGAGCATGAAGACAGAGTGTATGAGTACATTATTAAAAGCTCAGAAACAGACACAAGCATTTAATAAATAATAAATTTACCAATATCAGTTCGTTGGAAATAAATCCTTAGTCTACATATTGCAAAAAAGTTAAACAGATTTTGGAATAAAAAAAACAACTCTGTCAAAACCAGTTTGGCTTGGTGGATAGAGCATCGGCCTGCAGACTGAAAGGTCCTAGGTTCGATTCTGGTCAAGGGCACGTACTTTGGTTGCACGCACATTCCCAGTGGGGGGTGTGCAGGAGGCGGCTGATCAATGTTTCTCTCTCATTGATGTTTCTGGCTTTCTATCCCTCTCTGTAAAAAATCAATAAAATATATTTTAAAAAATCTTAGATAAAGTTTCATGTCAATTTTTAACCAAATAAAAACAAAATAGATATTTGAAACACAGATATATTAAATTAAAGGCCCAGTGCACAAAAATTCATGCACTGGCGGGGGCGGTGTCAAAAGTATGGCTTGCCCCCTCAATGTCCTACTGACCAGAAGCTGGCCTCTCTCTTTGGGAGGCAACCGGGCCCATCAGGAGAAGGTGCTGCCCCCATCACCCATCGCTGCTGCTGCTCTGGCTGGCAACGGCTGCCTGCCCTCAGCCCTCACAGCTGCTGTGGCTTTGTCCAGAAGGATGTCCTGAAGGACCTTTGGCTGTCCGGCCTAATTAGCACATTATGCTTTTATTACTATAGACTAGAAGCCCTGTGCATGAAATTTGTGCATGGATGGGGTGTCTTTCAGCCTGGCTTGCACCCTCTCCAATATGGGACCCCTCAGGGGATGTCTGACTGCTGGTTTAAGCCCAATCTTGCAGTTAAACATCCCTCTCACAATCCAGGACTGCTAGCTTCAACTGCTTAATTGTCTGTCTGCCTGATCACCCCTAACTGCTCCCTTGCCAGTCTAATTGCCGCCTAACTGCTTGCTCCCCTGCGCTAGCCTGAACTTGCCCCTAACTGTTTGCTTCCCTGATGCCCAGATCACTCCTAGATGCTTGCTCCCCTGACAACTTGATCACCCCCAACTGCCCTCCCCTGATGGCCTGATATCCCCCAACTACCCTCCCCTGCTGTCTTATCACCCCTAACTGCTTCTGCCTCAGCCCACACCATGTGGCTTTGTCTGAAAGGAAGTCAGACATCCAGAAGATTTCCTGTTGACCCAGTCTAATTAGCATATTACCCTTTTATTACTATAGATAGAAAAACAAGTGTAGTGTTAATATTTTAGAGACTGTAGAAGAGTGGTTCTCAACCTTTCTAATGCCGCGACCCTTTATTACACTTCCTCATGTTGTGGTAGAACAACATTAGTCTGATTTTCATAGATAAAACATAATCACAGAAAAATTAGTATAATTTATTGCACCAATAATAAAATCTACTCTGATAATAATAATAATAATAATAAGAAGAAGAAGAAGAAGAAGAAGAAGAAGAAGAAGAAAACACCTATAAGCATCGTGTTTACCAGAGGGAAAGAGGAATGGGGAGAGGTTAGAAGAGGACAAAGGGGGAATAAATGGTGATGGAAGGAGACTTGACTTAAGGTGGTGGACACACAATACAATATACAGATGATGTATAGAATTGTACACCCGAAACCTACATATTTCATTAACCAATGTCACCCTGATAAACTCAATTAAAAAAACAACATGCAAACTTTGAAAGGCCTTAATGGCTTTTTGATGCCTCAGCCTGGCTGGCAATTTCCCACCCAGGTCCTCCTACCCTGACAAAATCTCCCAAGCCGGAGAGAATGATAACACCCAAAACCAAGACTGACAGCTGATGTATTGCCAGGATCCTGGAGGGATTTTCTCGCTTATTTAACCATGGAGCTGAAATGACAAAAGCAACTGGCAGGTGACCCTGAACCAAGCTCTGTTCTCTGTTCACTTGGTGGGAATGCTTTTCACCTTCCCCAGCCTGCTGGTCACTCAGACACCCAACCCAGTGACACACAGGGCCCTCGGCTGCCTGCTGCCTTGTTTCCCAAGTCCGTCTCTCAATTTTTCCTATTTAAATGCGTCCATTTTCTCTCACAATAACCGTGCTTGTGATTTTTCCTTTTCAAATTACCTATCATTTTGTTGCTGCAATCTGTGTTATAACACAACTTTTACCCACTGCATGACATTCTGAATCTTTTAGAAGATTTAAAATTACATTTTCTGCTTAGCATGATATTCTCCAGATCCTTCCATGCTGTCACAAATGGTAAGAGGTTTTTTTTCTTTTTCTTTTTTACTGCCACATACCTTAGTATTCCATTGTGTAAATGTACCAGTTTTTTGTTTGTTTGTTTGTTTGCTTGCTTTTTTTTATCCACTCATCTGCTGATGGGCACTTAGGCTATTTCCAAATGTTAGCTATTGTAAATTGTACTACTATGAACATACTGGTGGGGTGGGAATAGATCAACCAATGAACTTTATGCATATATGCATAACCCATGGACATAGACAATGGGGTGGGTTGTGAGGGGCTGAGGAGGGGGGATAGGAGCTGGCTGGAAGAGGTAAATGGGAGAAAAAAGGGGATGTGTGCAATACTTTCAACAAGAAGTATATAAAAGAATAAAACCAAATAAATAAATAGAATTTTATTTTCTGAACAGTTTGGTTCACACCCCTCCCCACCTCCCCCCCAAAACAAACAAACAAACAAACAAACAAACAAACTATATATATATATAAAGCTAGTGTCCATGACGACCAGGATTACCAAATGACCAGTCAACATGAGGTGCATTGAGCACCTCTTGGTCCCTCTCCCGTGGTCCACAGGCTCTGATCATAGCAAGGTGGCAGCGGACGGGAGGGGCTACAAGCAGAGGCAGGCTACCACATGTGATTTCATGCACTGAGCCTCTAGTAATAATAATAACCATGACAAACAACAGAGGAGTAGCTGCAAAGAGGAAAGGCAGTGGGTGGGGATAAACGCTGAGGACTGTGTTGTGACTGGCTTGTTGAATAGAGACCTTGAGTTTAGGAGAAGTTGGTGTCAGTGGAGGGCATCTTAAGATCTTTTAGCTGAAGTTCTGAGTGATATTATTGTAGTTGTTGGTTTTTTTCAGTCTGTTGAGAATTTTGTAAGATATAATAATGTGATTGCAAAGCCTAAGAGTTATAAATGTTAAAATGGTTATTTTTAATTCCTATCCTTTTCTTGTATTACGATGGTGACATGTTTCATGGACTCCTGTGGACTCCTGTGGACTCCTGGCTAATGGCTGAGGAACAGTTAGTGGTTTAATTTTGTGATAATGTCCAACTTTCCCCGCATCTCCACAGTGGGCAGAATTTGGAGGGCGTCTGCTACCGGGAGCCCTTTGCATGCTTCAGCGTGTGAGCGAGTGGATGGAATTGGTGAAAAGGTTGCCTTCATGCAGCACAATGGCTCTCCCTGTTCTTTTAGAAGATGCTAATGATGATTCTCAGGCAGGCACATCTCTGTGATTACAGAGAAGAAGAAATTCCAAGTCGCTTTTTGAATGTTGTTTTTCTAGATGCTTCTTGAGATAACCTCGTACTTGAAATTTCTGAATAGAAAAGAGGGCGAACCTGATGCCACAATGCTATTCCTGCTGGTGGAACTGGATGCCTTTCTGCCAATTTGGTGCAGAAATCACACCGCCCCAAATTTCTTGAAAACTGTTGTCATCTTGCACAATAGACAGTGAATTGACTGGAGAGCAATCCAGTGACCTTGATTGTCAGTAAACAGGTTCTGGACAAAGTGTTCCTGGACCATTGGCGGGGAAAGAGGAGGGAAGATAAACACAGTGAATGTAAGTCACTCTCATCACCCCAGGAACAAAGCACTTCACACATTATGAGCAGCAGATAAAATACAAGATATTCAGAAATATTTAAAAATAAGTTATCTTTTGATAAAAGCAATTTAGGATATGATTATACCAATCACACACACGCACACGCGCACACACACACACACACACACACACCAAAAAAAGAGAAAAATTGATTTTTAAGTTGAAAACAGGTAAATATTATTGGTAATCAAAGCTATGAATGTAAACACAAAACATTGTTACTACAAAATGTCAATTCATTTTTGGATTTAAAAGTAATGTTTTCAGTAGTACATGCAAATGTTTTAGAAATTAATGTTGAAAGTTGAAAAATATCTCAGTGAAAAATTATCCAACACATACAAAGAGACTTATACATGATTAAACATTTGGCAAATAATATCAATTTTTAATTCTGTCCTAGGACAATAATCAAAGAAGTATAATTTTTATGTATAATATTGTCCCAATTTAACTATTAATATTACTAATAAGTTTGCCACAATATAAATATTCAAATATGTAAAAAATTAATGTAAATTTTGCACATTCATGTCATAAAATATGGTCATTAAATGCCAATTTTAAAGAAATATTTCATAAGTTGGTATAATGCATTCAGATAAAAATTAGGATTAAAGAACTTTAGAAAAGATCACAATTTCAGAATAAATTTACATGTAAAGAAATTTTATGTACAATCATCATTATAGTACTGTTTGCAATGAAAAAAATTGTGAAATTTTAATACAAGTATTATACTAAAACATAGCCATAGCATGTAACATTATGAATTCTCTAAAAATCATGTTTAAAAATTAGGGCAACTACAAATTGCTCATAGTCTAGTAAGTTGAAAAAGACAGGATTAAATAAAGTGCATGTAGAGAATGCTTCTTATAACATAACCTAACCATACAAATGCATCTATGCATTTTACTGCAGAAATAGTACATAGAAAAAATATTAAGGAAATTTAAAAAATGGACAACAATATTTTTGCCAAGTATTTAGATTAATTTCATATGTCATTTGTATTTTGGGTTTTAGTTTATTTTAATTATATTCTTTTGTGTTTTTAACATTTTGGCAAGGATCAATGTGTCAGCTTCATGACTAGGAGAATAAACTCTATATATCATATGTGTGTGCTTATGGGGTATATAAATGTTCTCCAGAATACTTATTTGTTTACCTGCATATCCTATTGTTATTCATCTATTCATATATCTACCTATTAGCTGAGAAGATGAACACATATAACATACATATTGTTTGCTGTGCTATATAGAAACCATACTCATGGCCATTTTTCTTCTTGGTTACAAATTGGTATGGATTTCTTTATCATCCTCTCAGAGTAAAATCAGAGTTTGTTATTTTATGTCCTTTGAAAGGAAACCACTTTGTGTCTAAGAATGTTGGAAAAATTCAATTATTTCTAAAACACAAACAGTTGTAGAAGCACTACTGTGTAATTAACCACAGCATGTATACCGGTGAGCTCTGGGCCCTAATTAATTTACTCTGTAACGTGACTTGAAACCAGTAGCTAATTTTCACTACATTAGATGCACATTGTGTAGAATTTTCTTCCTGTATTTGCAATTTTAACGAGAAAACTTTGTTGGGAGGCATTGTATTTTCATTAATGCAAGAATAAAAGCTTTGCATTTGTCTTCCTAACAGCTGAAGTGAGTTACTAAAGACATTAAAAAACCAATTAGTGAGGGCCACATATTAAATTAAGTCCAAACAGGGGAATGGACCTGAGCCAACATGAAGAGATGGTCATTTAAACAAGTCCAGGGCCCTCTAACCTCCCCAGCCCCTGAAAAGGGAACTTTTTTTAAAGGCTAAGAAACACTTCCAAGGGTCACAGCTCAAGGTTTCAGGCCCACTATGAGATTTAACCATAGGTTATAGAAAGCTTCTCATCTCAAAGACAAGAGTGAGGGGAAAAGGTGAAACTATTGAACATAATTATCTACATAGAAAGTCCCAATGAATCCACAAAAACATGGGACTAATGAGCAATTATAGAAAGCTCTATTCTCCCAGCCCAAGTTCATTCCCAGGCCTGATTTGTGTCCCATGTTGGGTGCTTTTTTTCACTGACACCCAAAAGCTCAGCCATTGATCCTCATTATATGACTATTGCATTGTGGTTAGATTGTTCCAGAATAAATCACATGCTGTGTTGAAGCCGCTCAGTCCACTCAAAACATGAAGTTCTTATATTTAGCTAACTCTGCTAGCAGACACATCCCCCAATCCTCAAGACATGGTTATCTGAGCAATCCCAGTATCTTCCCTTATCAGCAGGCTTGGTCAGAGACACCATGGCCCAACTTGATGGGGGTAGCATAGGTTAGGTCCTAACCCTTTTCCTTCCAGAGGTCTCTGGGATCCTATATCACAATTACAAATACCAATGGGAGAGATAACTTCTGATAAGCCTCAGAGGCTAAAAGTTTTATAAAATACTAGAGGCCCATTGGACAAAATTCATGCAGGAGAGGGGATCCCTCAGCCCCGCCTGCACCCTCTCTAATCTGTGACACCTCAGGGGATGTCCGGCTGCTGGCTTAGGCTTGGTCCCTGCCCAGCATTCAGACATCCTTCTCACAATCCAGGACTGCTGGCTCCTAACTGCTCAACTGCCTGCCTGCCTGATTGCCCCTAACCACTCTGCCTGCCTGCCTGATCACTCCTAACCCCTCTGCTTGCCAGCCTTATCACCCCTAACTACCTCTGCCTCAGCCCCTGCCACTGTGGGTTTGTCCAGAAGGATGTCTGAAAGACATCTGATCTATCTGGTCTAATTAGCATATTACCTTTTATTAGTACAGATTTTCTCCAGGCAAGGGTTTACTTGTATTCAGAATGCATAATTAAGAGAGACTTCAAGGATCCATCTCTCTCATGGACCCACTTGTCTATGACTATATAGAAAGAAGTTTGCATGTTTACTCCCACCAAAACAAAGCAGGTAGACAAGAGTTAAAAATCTCTTGTAGGATGTACCATTACATCATCACTTAATGGCAAGCAATTGAATAAAGGAAAGCTCTCATCATTGTTATTGTGCCTTCAATTACAAATTATATATATATATATATATATATATATATATCTATATATATATATCACAATATTTTTAGTAACATATATTCAAATCCTAATATATAAAAACCCTGGGTCCCATCATGACTGGAGGCTGGACCAACTAGAAGTCAGTCCTGCAGTCAGCACTGGATTGCCATGGTGACCCAGCACTAACTACTGAGGCTTCAGGTGTGGTGACCCAGCACTGACTGCTGAGGGGGTTGCAAATGAGGCACAAAGAGAGGCCTGAAGAGAGAAGCAGGGTCTGACCCATAGCCTCTGTGGCAGATGTTGATCAGCACTTGCTTCTCTCTTTCTCTCCAGCAGCCACACCTCCATTTCTCTCCAAGCCTCCATTGGGGCTGCTGATCAGCCCTGTCTTTCTGATCAGGCCCCATTGATAGGTCCAGAGACACTGACTAGCATAGAAACCCACCAATCAAAACCAAATTTGGGTGAAATGTGAGGAGCCAATGGCTGCCTAGGAGCCCGAGTTTTTTGATGCTGACTGGCATAGAAACTGACCAATCAGAACCAAATTGGCCAGCAGAGGAGGGCAGTTGGGGGCAAGATCAGGCCTGCAGGGGAAGACAGTGAGGAGTGATCAGGCAGGCAGAAGCAGTTAGGGCCATCAGGCTGGCAGGGGAGGGCATTTGGGGGTGATCAGGCCTGCAGGGGAGAGAAATTGGGGGCAAGATCAGGCCAGCAGTAGAGGGCTGTGGGGAGCAAGATCAGGCCAGCAGGGGAGATCAGTTGGGGGAGACCAGGCCTGCAGGGGAGGGAAGTTGGTGGAGACCAGGCCTGCAGGGGAGGGTAGTTGGGGGCCATCAGGCTGACTGGGGAGGGCAGTTGGGGGTGATCAGGGTGGCAGGGGAGGGCAGTTGGGGACCATCAGGCAGGCAGGGGAGGGCAGTTGTGGACAAGATCAGGCTGGCAGGGGAGGGCAGTTGGGGGGAATCAGGCTGGCAGGAGAATAGTTAAGTGTTAATCAGGTTGGCAGGGGGGCAGTTAGGGAGTCATCAGGCTGGCAGGCAGAAGTGTTAGGATAATCAGGCAGGCAGGTGAGTGGTTAGGAGCCAGTAGTCCAGGATTATGAGAGGGATGTCTAATTGCCAGTTTAAGCCCAATCCATGTGGAATCAGCCCTAAACTGGCAGTCAGACATCCTCCAAGGGGCCCTAGATTAGAGAAAGCACTGGCTGGGCAAGGGACACCCCTCCACCCAATGCACGAATTTTGTGCACTGGGTCTCTAGTATATTAATAAGATCATTAAAAAACTGCTTTCAGAAATGTGGCCAGGTCCTGCTGAAGAGGATATGCCTGCTTTTTATTTCTGTAATATAGGTATTTTATGGCATACACCATATATAAGTATATGCATATATATTCATATATATGTTTGTATACTTTCAAATACAAAACAGAAACAAGCTGCTACTGTTAAAACTGACCAGCTAAATCTAATGTAAGACCTAAAAACACAGGAGCCTATTGAGTTTAAAGTTTCAGGAGCCCCACCCTTGAACTCTATTTGTGGTTAGCGACTCAAACAAAACACAGAGGGCTCCTAAGGAAATAACCATGCAGTGAAGTCCTGTTGTTTAGCAAGTTGGATTTCTGGTAGTCTCTGGCTTAAAGCACTAATCCACCCTCCTCAGCACATCTGTTTCCAGCCACACGCTTTTTCCACATCTCTGTTCGCACCTTGGCTCCTGGCATACCCCTGAGGTGCAGCACTTGCTGGAGCATTTTCCTTTCTCTTGCTGATCCTGGTCCTCTCAGGCTTTTTCCTGGGACCGATGTTCACCTCCCCCAGCATTTAAAGTACAAGTAGTGAAGTTACTAAGACCTGGGTAAATGGCCATGTTAGATGCATTTCACAAAGGTGCTGAACGCGGGAGGGTAGGGATCACATGAAACTGGCCAAGGAGAGGCAGCTCACTGCAGGGGATTGAGTACAGAGATCTTGAACTCTGGTTGCCTAGCTGTTCTTTGGGCAACTCGATTCACTTCTCTAAGCCTTACTTCCCCTTGGACACATGGAGCCAGTAACAGGATCTACCACGGAAGGCTGCTGTGAGTAGTAAATGGGAAATTGTCCACACAAGCACTGTAGCTCAGGGCTTGGTACAGAGAAATCATTGTGCCAGCTGCCAGGTGAACTCTTGTATATCCTCATGGCTATGTTATCCTAATTTTGCACACACATCCACAGAGATATCTGATTCAGGTAGCATAGCTATGCTTACTTTACCCAATACTTATGGAATTTTATATACATAACAGTGAACAGCTTCCTTATTTCTGGCACTGAGCTTTGCCCTAAAACTCTCCTGGTGAGTGAAACAGGCGTGGTCTCGGCCCTGACCACAGCTCTGCAGGTGCTGGTCTAGTTACAACGAAACAGCACCTGGCATAGTGGTCAGCATGCTGTTATGTTTCCTCCTCCCAGAGAGACCAAATGAGGATGGAGAACATGCTGGAGAAAGGAAATGGATCTCCCATCACAAGCTAATTGTGCTGATGGCTGCCTCTGGATGGGTGGTGAGAAGGATGCAGATTCATGGTCAGATTTACCCGCTAGGGGGCAGCACTCACGATGCACCATAGGGGTGCAGGAGAAAGTGTGCAAACCTTTTGATAAAAATTTGCAGTCTCTAGTGCTGGAACACACAAATTCGAAAAAACAACAACTGGCAAATAACTTCAGATTAGCTCTTAGTGGGATTTGTCATTTCATAAAGCTTAGTTTTAAGAAAACAAAATTAGCAGCCTGAACCCCAGCTGCTGCCTCCCTCCCCACCCCGCCCGCTTCTTGGCGCCCTATTATCTCAGCTGGTCTAGGCCTACCTCAGCAATTACCTGAGTTCTGCAGGCTGCTCTCGGGCCACTTAAGCTGACACTTTGAAATATTAGCGGGGAAATGGCTGCAGGTGCAGCGAGCTGGCAGACACCCAGAAGCAAGTTCGCATCAGTCCGGAATTTTAAAAAGTTCTGTACATCATTCCTCATGTTATTAAGCTGTTTCAATTAGAGGCAAAAATCTGATTTTCTTTGACAGTCACTTGTTTCATGTTCAAAGCATCCTCTCCCTCCCAAAAAGAAAGAAACCAGCATTTGTGGGTGCTCCGAATGCTTGTGATCTGGGCTGCTCCTGCCCCCGAGGAGCACAGCCAGAGCTGTGTGACAGTCGGCGGGACAGAGGCCACATCTTGACCCAGCGAGGCTGCTCACTGGGGTCTCACTTCACAGAGGCTTCAAAAGCTTGGCTTCTCCACCACATGCCCCCCATGGGACTCTCTGAGGTCATGTTTCCTTACCTAATGCTTTCATCCATATCATTTTTATTTTCTATACCAGTTTTTGAACATTTCAAATACATCGGGGTATTTGGTAAAATGATTAGTTTAGCTAAGCTGAGATAAAAATTATGTATGTTCCAAATCACTTTGTAAACTCTCTTAATATTCTAAGATATTAAGGATTTATTATAAACATGAAATGTGATAGGAGAATGGTGGCTATGTAGGAAAAAAATGTCCCTTTATTAGTTTTATCAGTTAGAAATGCATCCCAAATACACAAAATGACACGCTGTCTGGGATTTGATTTAAAGTAATATAGCAATGACTAAAAGTGTCCTGGGTGGATAAACCAAGATTAAAAAAAATATATTGATAATTATTGAAGCTGGGTAATGGGTTTGGAGGGATTTATTAGACTATTCTCTCTACCCTTTATATACATTGAAATTTTGTATATTCAGAATGTAAAGAGCACTTTCAGTGATTCATATGTGCATGTACACAAGTATGCACACAGACATGCACACGTATAATTGTATTCGGTATTCTTCTTCTCACTAATGTTTGAGAAAGCTAAACAGCAACAATAAAACTGTAGCATGTGCTTGGTTGTTAGAATCATTGAGACCATTAGACACTCTCAAAGCCAATATGGTGAACCTGGCAAAGCAGCTGATTTAAATGGGTTCCTGTTTGCCCTTATGTTTATCTCCACGTGATCATTTTATGTGTCACCTTCATAGGGTCACAGGGTGTCCAGATATTTAGTCAAATGTCATTCTGTGTGTCAATGAGAGTGTTCCTGGATGAGATTACCCTTTGAACCAGTAGACTAGTAAAGCAGATCACCCGATTAACCAACATCTGCCTGTAACCACATGAGTTCCTGAACTCAGTCAACCCCCAGATGAGTAAGCAAAATAAGTGATAATAATTGTCTTAAAGCCGCTGTTTGGAGGTGGTATGTTAGGCAGAAATAGAGATCCAGAATACAAGAGAAGACAAACAAGTTCAAGGTCACATGAGTGAGGTGGAGGCCAAGTGGAAAAGACACGATGGCTGTTTTACACCTGATTATGTGGAGTTGGGGTTACAGGTAAGTGTAATATCGCTGCTGGCAGATGTCGCCCAGTGCCTGAAAGTCTATTAGGGACACCTCTGTTTAGGCTTCTGCAAGATCAGTCACTCAGTTGTAATTAAAATAGTTGAACTCAATGTACTTTGATAACTTTCATTGTTTATTCTTTTCCTTTTTTCTTCATGGCAAGGTAAAGAGAGCCTGGTCCAGGCTTCAGATGACCTGTCACCTAGCTTACTCTAGAAAGTCAGGACTCAAAATGGCTTAAATTAAAGAAAAAAATTAAGTACTGTCTCAAGCTACTGATAATTCCAGGAAGTTGGGACCCACGGCTTCCCCAGTGGCATTAGAATTGGACCTTCTCCATTTCTGCTGGGCTGGCTTCATCAGTTAATGGGGCCTTCCATTTCACCCACATGGTCTCTGGGAGTTCTAGAACGCACCTCCCACCTTAGCAGCCCCAATGGCAATGAGCACTTCCCGTTTCTAATAGCTCAAGTCAACTTCAGGGACTACCTGTGTCACCTGGCTGCAGTTATAGCACGTGTCCAGTCCACGCACTACTTGGCCAAACCTGTGTTCAGTGCCACCAATGGACCTAGGAATTTGCTGGCATGGCCAGGAAGTTCTGGTCAACCTTACCTAAAACACATACACTGCGAATTGGAAGACTATTTCCCAAAAGGAGCACTGAGTTCAGAGGCAGTATAAGGAAGGAGGTAGAAATTGTGTATGTTGACTGCACTCGGTGGCTTTACAAATCCCAGCTAACCCTCTGGGGCTTTTGTTTCCTCTGCAGTCAAATGGGAGGACAGACTATTTGATGACTAAATCCTCACCATTGTGAAAGGCTACTGATTCACAAGGATGCAGGCAGAACCTCTTGTTGCCACAGCACAAGGAAAGCCACTTGGATTGGATACTGTGTGGCGATGGCCTCTGCTGCTGTGGGACGTCAAAAACCAGGACAAGCATGGTTTGAACCTGTGAAATGAAGACAAGGAAAACCCAAAGCTTCCCCCGCCTCCAACCCCTTCTCCTTCACTCCTCCAACAATCATACAAAATAAACCACTTGCCAAGACTAGAAATCACAACAGCTGTTCAAGGAAGGTGGATCAGTTCCCATCTGATTTATTTTTTTTAATATATTTTCATTGATTTTAGAGAGGAAGAGGGAGAGAGAGAGAGAGAGAAACATCCATGATGAGAATCATTGATCAGCTTCATCCTGCAAACCCCCTCCCAGAAATCAAGCCCACATCCCGGCCATGTGCCCTTGAACAGAATTGAACATGGGACCCTTCAGTCCACAGGCCGACGCTCTATCCACTGAGCCAAACCGCCTATGGCTCAATATGAATATTGTGAAGAAGAGGAGACCTAGCCTCTCATTTTCCCTTTTGTTTCGCTTTCCCTTTGATAATGGTGCCTGTTTGAATGGCCAGCCCCATGCATTCCCTGTGTCAGTGAATCAACCGTGATCAAAGCCCCCAGATTCTGCCAGGCTGATTTAAGGAGTCCCTGGGCTGGGAATGACTACCAGGCGACACAGTGCGCGTGATGCTGGGTGAGCTGCCTGCCAGCCACCAGGAGCCTCTGCGGCGCAGGGGCAGCAGTGAGAGGCTATGAATGTGGACAAGCAGAAAGGAGGACACTGGACGGTGACTCCTCTAGAAATTAGATTAGCCTTCCCTTCCTCCTGGCACCCTGAATTAATGGTCTCCCTTCCATTCACACTTCTGCTTGCCCAGGACCCTGCAGCTGAGCTGGGCACAAGTTCTCACCTGTGCTTCCCAGGTGCTGAGCAAGCCATTTGCACTTGTCATGAGCACGTTTGCTGGGACTGGCTGAAGTGCAGGGTGGGATGGTACCCTTTGCATTGCTCGAAGAGGTCCGGATCCGACCTCTCCCCTCGCTCGATGTGGAGTCCCCTTGGACCTCTCATTGCACCTCTGGTCTGTAACCCCCCTTGGAAGGACGCTGTTGAGCCACATTCTGTGGAGCTCTCCTGGGACTCCTTATTTCCTTTGCCCACAGGGTACCACAGCAATAATAGCAGCAGCAACAGTGACATAATGGTGTTGAAACTGTCTGGCACTAGAAGCTTTCCCTGCTTGATCGAATATAACTCATAACAACTATTTTCTCATTTTATAGGCAAGGCAACCAAGAATTAGATGGTTAGGAAATGAACACAAGGCATGCAAAGGACTCAAGTGCAAGTCTATTTGGTGGCGGAATACATCTTACTGAGTGTGTTACATTTGCTCCACTGCACGGAGCAGGAGGAGATCCTGGCTGGCAGAATCACACATAGGTCAGGAGACTGGGCCCCAGTAGCACTAAGCTCAGCAATCATACAGCTAGAGAAAGGGGCAAATTGAGGGCTTCTGTGACCTTGAGGAGTGAAGCTGGACAATTGTCCTTGACACCGAGAGCCTAGAGAGATTGCCCTCTGGAAGTTCTGAGAGGTTTTGTGTCCACCCCACACTGTGTAGAGAGCTCATTGTAATCCCTGTGGTCCTTGGACTTCTCAGTGTTTATGTTGCTGTCTCCCCTGTCTCCCATCACGAAGAGGATGGGTGCAGGCTCTTGCCCCAGGAGAGAGCAGTCAGCTCTGAACTCAGGAAGTGGGACCACAGGCATTCTCTCAGAATCCGAGGGTTTGCCAGGTTCTTGGATCTCATTCAGCCTCACCTTCCCACTCACAGGCCATTTCGGGAGTTTAAAAAAAGTCAATACCATTCTAGGGAGCACCAGGCTCCAACTCAGTGCCTTTGCTAGAGTTGCTGTGCCTCTAACCTATGGAGAAGTTCGTTGGGTGTAGTTTATTACCCATAGATATCCTATGAAAAGTTTTTTCTTTTCCTCCTCTTCGTCTTTACAAATTCTGCCCATTCTTACATTCTGGTCAAGCTTACATGCTGCTACAATGTTGTCTCTGCTCCCTCTGGGACATAGGTCTCTCTCAGTGTCCCAGTTTCTGTCATTTCCTATCTGCACCACAGTCTCACACCACTGGGCCCTGCCCTGCCTTCTTGGCCTCCTCTCCTCTGACACATTCCCGCCTGGTGGAACCCAGAGGCCCATGGTCTGTTCCTGAAGCACGTTCTGCAGGGGCCTCAGCTGGAATGATCACAGGCTCACGTAGGTGAAGCTGGTGGCAGACACCTGGAGCAGGCTGCCACTGCCCCGGGCAGCAAATCCCAGGCAAAGGTTTATTTTATTACAAAGTCATAAACGCACCCTTGGTCAGTGTCGATCAGTGGGTTGGAGCATTGACCCATACACCAAAAGGTCACAGGTTCAATTCTGGGACAGTCAAGGCACATGGCCAGGTTGTAGGTTCAGTCCCCAGCTGGGTACGTACACAAGGAGGCGATCAATATTTCTCTCTCACATCAAAGTTTTTTACTCCCTTTCCCTTCCTCTCTGTCTAAAATAAAATAGTCATAAATTCATATTGTGTGTTGCATGTTACAAGTTCTCCCAATTTAAAGTGATGTGTCTAATTTACATTAAAAACAAGTTTGTGGCTTAAACCGGTTTGGCTCAGTGGATAGAGCATCGGTCTGCGGACTGAAAGGTCTCAGGTTCGATTCCGGTCAAGGTAATGTACATTGGTTGCAGGCACATCCCCGGTAGGGGGTGTGCAGGAGGCAGCTGGTCAATGTTTCTCTTTCATAGATGTTTCTAGCTCTCTATCCTACTCCCTTCCTCTCTGTAAAAAAGTCAATAAAATATATATTTTTTAAAAAAGCTTGTGAAGCCCAAATAAAATGTCCATGAGAGAGTTCTAGCTTAAGGACTACCATTTTGTCTTGAAGGCTAGATGATGACGTATAAGTCTTAAAGTGAGGCAATCGCTTGGCAAGTCCTTATGGAGCCCTTATCCACTGAATGTCTAGGGACCAGATCTCTTGCCTTACACGCTTGGACAAAATGTCCAGCTATTTTCCTCCTAGAATTATCTCATCCAGGAAGCAGGGATATTAATGTAACTAAAGTCACAGTAAAAACGAGGCTCAAATAAGGAAAAAGCATATAAAAGTCTATGAGCAATGGATGGCATGTAAAAGTACTGAGTGAAGAGCCACAATAATTACTAAAATAAAAATAATATTTTGTTATTTTCCTCCTGATCACAGTAAAATCATTGTTGCTATATTATATTTTGTAAGGAATAATGAACATTCATCAATCCTTAGGAAAACACTATGAGAGGCATAATTGGTGATAAGTAATTGTGCTGGTGATAATGAGAGTGGTGACTGAAGAAGCCACAGCTGTTGAGGTAGTAATAGCAGCAATAATAGAAGAAGCAAACAGAAATCTATTTAGTGAAATCTGAAATAGGATGAAGAGTCCACAAAGCAGAAGGCTCCTGCCTTATATTTTTCATGCATTTCTCTCCCTACTGTGAGCGTCCATATGGCATTGCTGGGCACTGAGCTTGTCAATAAACACTTGCTCAGTTGGCTGGTTGTCCTTAGAAACCCACCAGAGCCTAGCTGCCTCCTCTTGACGTACATCTAGCCAGGAAGGATGCTCAGCGTGCGGCTCCTTTTATGTGCCCTCTGGTGAGTCATGCAGGTAGGCCACGGAAGTCTTCACACAGGAAACAGGTCTCTCAGGTCTTCAGAGCAGAGAGGGAAGTTTCCCTTCACCTCTACAGCAGGGGTATGGTGTCCTGTTGGGGAAAAATAAGAAATGCCAACCCCGGCGAAAAAATTTTAAAACAGCTGAGTAGGGCAAGCTGTGCTTTCATGCCAGGAGCTGTCAGAGAGGTGCAAGGGAGAAATCCTTCATGCGTTCCGTCCATGCAGCAAGATGGTTTGCTTGGCTGTCTCAGGGCCCCAGCTGTGCAGTTTCTCATTTCCACACTGCCCAGGCCACAGCCAGATGGTGGGGGCAGCTCCCCACACCCCATGCCCTCCCTGGCACAGAATAAGTACTAGCTGTGCCCTAGCCTTGTTGGTGCCTCGTGGTGGGCTTCCTGACCTGGTCTTGTTAGTCCCAGTGTATGAGGTTAGGCATGCTTCTTAAAAAAAAAAAAAAGTTATTGATTTTGAGAGAAAGTGGAAAGAAAAGAGTTAGAAACATCAATGAGAAACATCATTTACGCCCTCTATTGGTAATCAAGGCCACTGTCCTCATTGTGAGATATAGGGCATGTGCCCTGACTGGAAATCAAACTGTAATCTCCTGGTTCATGGGTTGATGCTCAACTACTGAGCCACTGCAGCTGGGCAAGGCATACTTATTTTATTGTAGGTCTCCTCACTGAGGCCCTTGTGGGCTTCCGGATGAGAGGGGTATGCCCCACCTTACTGAAACCAGAGCCATGGCAAGAGCAGACTTTCAAAACGCTTTCCAAAACCAGTAAAGACACTGTTAACATTTCAGTTCTGCAAAGACTTTGGTGTCACTGGAAAACTACATTTTATTGTTTAATCTCGAAGGTCACTCATGGTAAGGAAACTGTTGTAGGGAGAGGCAAATGTGTAAGCCTGATAGTCCATGTCACAAAACCGCCTTCTCATTTGGATGGCTCTCCATTCTCCCTCAGACTTAAGCATAAAATACTCATCTTTTACTTCCACTCTTGTTTCTTTATTTGTTTTTTTTTTCCTTCACTCACAACCTTCTTATACCACACCTGCCAAGAAAGAATTCTAAGGACCATTATCATCCTTCAACTTCTGCCCCACACCTTAATGGCTTGTTGAAATCTGTTGAATCTATCACCTACATTTGTCTCAATATTTTCTACTTCTATTCATTCCAAACCATTAGAATTGCCCATTGTTTTGAGTCTGTTCTTTACATAACAGTCCAAATAAAATCTGAAACCTTTAAAGAGGACAAATCTGATATCAACATCTCATCTCTCATGATTCAAGCTTAGGTCTTTCCAAATAGAATTATGCAGATCTATCTTCATTAAAGGAACTGCCCATCATGTTTATACTCTTGCTTTTCAGGAAAATCTGATTTATCTGTTGCCATTGTCCTGAGTAATTTGGAAGGGGTTGCAAGCAACTCCATCATTCCGGCAGGTGACTGACAGACTTCCCTCCTGCCTCAGCACATGGAAGAAGCACTGCTTGGGCAATAGTGGATGGAGTGCTTTTGTGCCCCGTATTCTGCCACCCCACTCATGCCTGTCCATGAAAAACAAACTCTGAAATTGAAAGTCTAGTCCTTAGCAGATAAGATCAAAGCCAAGCAGGAAATAAAAAATAAAGAAATAAAGAAACACTCCCTTTGTCAGCTGGCTGACTCAGTAATGGCTTATTCCATTAACAGCCCTTCCAGATAATTTCCAATTAACAAAATCACCTGGTATAATGACCCAACAAGCTCCCAGGACTTAAAAAAAAAAAAAAAATCTAAAGAGTCATTAAGAGACCACTATTAACCTTGGGAAAAGGTTGTCTGTGGTGAGATTCAACCTCCCTTAAACAAGATGGAGCAAAGCTCCTTGCCCCGAGAGCCAAAAACAACCAAACAGTTGCTTAGAAGCCTTAGATGCTTAGATGTGGCTTTGTCTTGGCGCTTGACAATATATGAGAATTTTTCGAGGAAAGATTTTATTTCCTTGAAAGGTACAATGGAATTTTTTAAAATTAAAATGCCATTTTATTATTTTACAAAAAGCCAGATTTGACTGATTTACAACTGATTATCAGCATCCAAGTTATTGCATATCCCTTTTTAATAATCCGCTATCTGGGGAAAATATCAATTTCTTTTCCTATTATTATCCTCAAACTTAGACACTATGATGTAGGGACTTTCACATACTAACAGGATCTGTAGTTGAAACAGAACATTCTGGAGGGCTGAGAGAGCCACTGGAAGTGGGAGCAGTGAGACCTGCCTGCCATGCTCTCTGCAGGCACCTGCAGGGTGAAAGAGTCACACTCATGTCTGGCCAATTCATGAAAATCTCACATGAAGGCTGACACCACTGTCTATGATGAGCAAAGAAGGGTTTGAAACAAGAACCAATTAAGCATGTGGGAAACAAAAAGACATAATGTCCTCAGAAAGAAAACAAAATTTGGACAGCCCAAAATTATTCCAGTGGCAATAGTGCCATATACCTCAAACCCAAGTCACTCTGGAATAAACAGAGAGAGGGAAAAGGGCTATTCTTTTTGGACCTTTCATTTTACTTAATTTTATTTAATGATTTTGAGTAAAAAAGCTTTTTTTAATTTTAAGGCAGTTTTAGAAGTATTTTTATATTAAAGCAACCAAAGATGCAAAACAATTTCTCCCATGTTTCATAGAATTTCTTTATGCAATGTCCTACTATCCCTAGTTAATGCCTGTCATTCATATAAATCCTTCTTCATTCACATACATATTCCTTAAGTTAACTAACTGGTTAACTCTAGGACAGGCCCAGTGCTTGGATTAGATTATGTGCTGCTAGGGCAAAGGTTCTCTAACTTTCCCTTGGAACAGCCTGGAGGTCTTGTTAAGGCAGATTGCTGGGCCCTACCTTAAGAGGTTCTGATTTGCTGAGTCTGTGGTGAGACCTGAAAATCTGCATTTCTCACGATTCCCAGGTGGTGCTTCTTTGCTGGTCCAGGAATCAGATTTTGAAAACCATCATTCTAAAGAAAAAATTAAGAAGCACTAGATTTCTAGGTAATTCGTGCATGGCTACGTCATTTTGTATATATAAAAACTAAATCACAGAGATGATTAATAACTTGCCAACAACACACAGCTAGTCAGTGGCCTAAAGCTATTGTTTTAATCCTATGCATTTTGCTTTGCTGAGATTCTCAGAACATCAATCTGAGGCTGGATTATTTATAGTAATAGGAATTATAGACCACAACTTTCTTCTATCTTTCAGGTAGCAATCTAGCTGCTAAACTTTCCTTTTTCTATAAAACTTCTTAAATAACCTTTGGTTCAATAAAACCAAAGCAGTGTTGCATCCAAGGGCAAGCATTTCTTGACCCTTGATTCTAACACTTCTATGTAATAACTGACTAGACTGGAAACAGAACCCAAAGACACGCCTGTCAGAAATGAGCAACTCAACGGCTCAGAGGAGCAATGAAAGTGCAACTATGGAAAGATGAATGGAAAACTGAACGCTACTGTGTTGAATGAGCAGTATGTGAGATTGAATTTCAGAAAACATGGGAATTTCACAAACAAGTGACACATCTCTGTCAGCTCTCATTGCCTAAAGTCATTCCAGTGACATTGAATAGCAGCCCCTGGTCTTCAAATAATTAACACTATTACAAAAATAGTTTCAAAAGTTACACCTAATAACCACTGTGGGAAATGGAAGCTTGCTTTTTCAAACACACGTTAAAAATAAAACACACACACACACACACACACACACACACACACACACACACCAAAACATCAATTTCATTAAAGAAGAATAAACATGAAGGAAATATGGTAAAGATAAAAATTTTATCTAAGTAAAATAGCTGAATCAGTTTTCTATTTCTATATAAAAAATCACCACACATTTTGTATCTTGAAATAATATTCACTTATTATCTCACAGATATGTAGGTAAAAAGTCCACCTTGTCCTTGATGGGTCCTACAGGTAAATCATGATGTCAGCAGAGTTGTGTTCCATTCTGGAGATTCAAGGGAAGAGTCTGCTGCCAAGTTCATTCAGTTTGTCAGCAGAAGTCAGTTTCTTTTGGCTGTAGGACTGAGGGCCCCATTTTCTCACAAGTGGATGGCTGGGGACCATTCTCAGCTCTCAGTGGCCACTCTCAGGTGCTCATTCTCTGGCCTCCATCTCAGTAGTGAACAGCCTTTCTCACACATCAGATTCCTCACATGTTTTGAATCTCTGACGTTCCCTTCTGCAGCCAATTGGATAACACACTCTCCTTTTATAAGGTTTGTGTGATTAGACTGAGCCTGAATCAATAATCTCCCTATTTTAAGTTCAACTGCTTATTTAATTACATTTTTTCAAAATCCCTTTGATCATATAACAAAATAATCACAGGAATAATACCAGGGAGCAAAGGTCACTGTGGCCATGCAGAATTCTTCCTACCACAATACCTACCATCTACAAGCATCAGTGTGACCACACATTCTCTCATGTACACATACATGGATACTTCCACATTTCCAAGATAAAGAATAACAAACATTTAAAATATATATATATCCTCTGCGGTCATTGTGGAAGGATCATTTTACACTGGAGAAGACTTACTACATGTGCAGCCGTGTCTGGACTGAGAAATGACTCAATAACTCAACATGACCTAGAAAAGCCACTTGTGAAAATGAAGATTCTATGACTGCCTCCCAACTCAAACCTGGCTGGGTGGGGTCATCATTGTAGGTGCTGCCATGGTCATCTCCACATCTCTGGAGACTAAGCCAGGTGATGTCAGCTAACTTGAGTGAGATATTAGAACAGCAATGACTATCTGTGTGGATCAATGGGGAACATTCAATTAGACACAGTGAGAAACTCAACCTTGACTAAGTGTACAGAGGTTTCAGCACCAAGCAGGCAGCTATACAATCAATAAATACATATTGGATGCCAAACATAGGCCTAGGCACTGGGGATGTGATAAAAAATGAGACACATGAAGTCCCTCATTTCATAGAGATTCCAATCAAAAGGCTAAGAATAACAAACTTAAAAATGGGTAGATTAGCCCTGACTGGTTTGGCAGTGAATAGAGCATCGGCCTGTGAACTGAGAGGTCCCAGGTTAGATTCCAGTCAAGAGCATGTACCTTGGTTTCGGGCACATTCCCAGTGGGAGGTATGCAGGAGGCAGCTGTTCAGTGTTTCTCATCGATGTTTCTAACTCTATTCCTCTCCCTTCCTCTCTAAAAAATCAATAAAATATATTTTTAAAAGTAAAAATAAAAATGGGTAGATTAAGTGATTAATAATTGTGATAAGCTATGAAGAAATTATAAAATGGGTGCTGTGGACAGTGATGGTGGCAGGTATAGCCAAAGGAAGACATTTGATTAGAGGAGTAAGGATTAAAAAGGGGCAAGCAATGGTGTCTGAATGTTGGGAGCCAGCAGAGTTGAGGCAAGCAACTCAGTCTTAAGGAAATAGAATTAAGTTCCTTCTAGCAGAAGTTATGCGGTGCCCTGAGGGCTTGGCCAGAAGATAAGATTAACCTGGGTCTTAGCATCTCCTGTCTTCCTGCCTCTTCCCCTTCCTGATCCTCCCCCCTAGATAGCCCAGCCTTGGAATGTTGCACCTTGGAATGTCACACCGCCTCTGGCAATTAGTCAATCCTGTGTTGCCATACCAAAGACCCCCCTGCATGGGCAACCCTGCCCCCCTTTGTTTCTGCTGTATAAATACAGCCATTTCAGAGAATAAAACTGAGGCTTGATCAGAACCTTGTCTTGCCTTCATTCTTTCGCGTTCCTCGTTTGTTTCATTCTCTTAGGTGGTTCCTTCGCGCCCCCGTTGTTGTCCCGCGGGTCGGGACATCTGAACAAGGGTGTCTTAGGCAGAGGGCATTGCTAGAGTAAGGAGGCAAGAACAAGCCTGGTAAGAAAGAGAGCCACTCTGGCCTAAGTAAAGGAAGCAAAAGAGACTGACAGGTGATGAGGCTTGACATAATTATGGGCTACACCACAAAAAGCTTCAAAAGCAAAGTTAAAGAATTTGGATTTTGTGTCAAGGACATTGGGAAGTCACTAGGAGCTTTCATCTAGTGAGAGAATAATGTCATTTATGTTTTTAAGAGATCTCTCTACCTATTGTGTGAGTATGGGCAAAGGTGAGTGAATAAACACTGTGGGATATCCACACAACACAGTGCTATTCAGCAGTGGAAACCACACAAAGATATGCATTCATCATAAATGCACATTGGTAAGTGAAAAAAAATCAGTCTCAGAGGCTACATAACTACATGACCCCATTTATGTGACATTCTGTAAAAGGCAAACTACAGCAAAAAGGCAAATGGGATTAAAAAAGAGGGATCAAATGCTAAAAGCAATTCAATTCATAATAGAAGAAGTAAGCTCAAAGAGTATCCCATACTACAGAGAAGATAAATAAAGATATTGAAATGAAGAAAATGATGCTAAAGGTGAGAAGCAAGACTTTCAAGACAAATATGAATTCAAGATAGAGTGGAACATGAATAAAAAAAAAGCAGTATTTAAAGAAGAAAACCATCTATACTGAAAGTCTAGAAGAGAGACCTCTGGTATGGTTTGTCTGAACCACACTTATTTGCAAAACAAATTTTACATAATGTATCTCTTTGAACTCATGGAGGTTTGTAACTCCTGTTTTATGTTTATAAGTTAAAAGGAAACTAGAGAAGAAGCAAGAAGCAAGAAGCAAGGGCAAAAAAGAGAAGAGTTGGAGGCAAGCAGGAAACAAAAATAAGGATGTTATCAGGAATATAGTTAAAGATAAGGAAGTTAGTTATAAGGAATATTGCCTTTTTAGGGGAAATAAAGGAATGGTTTAAAATCTTAACTAAGTCTTATTGTGATAAATGCGACATCTCTGCTTATATCTCCCTGAGAATCTTCAATAGGATTTGCTTCACTATTTGACATATTTGAAGTCAGGTATTTCTATGTGTGTGTGGGTTTGTGTTCATGTGCCTGTGTGCACTTGTGTGACAGATGCAATGAAATGCTAACTCTAATTTTAAAGTAAGCACAAGACAGCTAACCTACATTTAGCTTCCATCATCAAATAAGTAAAGCAGGTTTCAGAGCAGTAGTTAAATCATGTGTGGTTTAATAATAATATTATAGCCAAAAAAGGACAATAAGAGGATATATATTTTACAGTTATCTATATACCAAAGGGGGTAATACAGGTGATATTTACTTTTCTTTGTTTCCAATTTGATTTAGAAAATATTTATCACATTTATCATCAGAAAATGCTGGTAACAGTGGAGCTCAGACTGTTTCCTCCGGGAAAATAAGAGATTCCCAATGAGTTATTTCTTTTTCTTTTAATCTTTACTAGAGGCCCTGTGCACAAATTTTGTGCACAGGCAGTGTCTCAAGGTCTGGCCAGCAATCAGGGCTGATCTGTGGGGCAACCAGCAGGATGATTGGGGGGTCCCATCTTGGAGGCAACTGGTGGGGTGATCAGGGGGCATTGCCAGCACACTCACCAGCTGGCCCCACTCTCTGACCACCCTACCAACACCACCAGTCAACTCCCTCTGTGGGACAATTGGTGGGGCAATCAGGAGGCCCCCTCTGGAACCCATCTTAGCTGGCCTGGGGCCTGCAGGCTGGGGGAAGCTCCTGCATTGAGCATCTAACCCCTGGTGATCAGTGCACATCAGAGAGACCAGTCGTTCCATTGGTCATTCAGTTGATTTGCATATTAGTCCCTTATTATATAGGACTAAAGGCCCAGTGCACAAAATTTGTGTAGGGGGATATGTGTCCCGAAGCCCAGCCTTCCCCCTCTCCTATCTGAAACCCCTCAAAGGATGTCAGACTGCCCATTTAGGCATGATCCTATTGGACATCCCTCTCACAATCCAGGACTACTGGCTCCCAACTGCTTGCCTGCCTGCCTTCCTGATTGCCCCAATTGCTTCTGCCTGCCAGCCTGATCACACCCTAACCACTCCCCTGCCAGCTTGATTGATGCCTAACTGCTCCCCTAACAGCCTGATTGCCCCTAACTGACCTCCTCTGCAGGCATAGGTCCCCCTCAATTGCCTTTCCCTGCAGGCCCAGTCATCTCCAACTTCCCTGTTCTGCCGGCATGGTCATCCCCCACTACCTTCCCCTGTAGCCTGGTCCCTCCCAACTGCCCTCCCCTGCTGGCCATCATGTGGTGGCCATCATGTGTCCACATGGGAGCAGCTATCTTTGACCATATAGGGGCAGCCATCTTGTGTGTTGGAGTGATGGTCAATTTGCATATTATACTTTTATTAGATAGGATAGAGGCCTGATGCATGGGTGGAGGCCAGCTGGTTTTCCCTGAGGGTGTCCTGAATCAGATTAGGGGTTTACTTGGGGCAGGGGGTGGCCTTGGCAAGAAGCTTGTGGTGGTTTGCAAGCCAGCCACACTCCCTGGTAACCCTAGTGGAGAGCCTGGTATCTGGAATTTATTTAACTTCTATAATTGAAATGTTGTAGCCTTGAGCAGAGGCCAGGGCAGGACAGGAAGCTTGGCTTCCTCCATTGCCAGGGAAATCCAAGGCTCCTGCTCACTCATTGGCCGCAGTAATTTTTTGGGGGGGACTTATTTATCTTCTATAATAGAAACTTTGTAGCCTTAAGAGGAGACCAGGGCTAGCCAGAACTGGTGGGAGACTTGGCTTTCATATATATATAAATATATATATATATATATATATATATATATATATATATATATATATAATTTTTTTTAATTGATTTTCCACAGAGAGGAAGGGAGAGGGATAGAGAGCTAGAAATGTCAATGAGCGAGAATCATCGATCAGCTGCCTTCTGCACCCCCCCCCCCACTGGGGATGTGCCTGCAACCAAGGTACATGCCCTTGATTGGAATCAAACCTGGGACCTTTCAGTCCACAGACTGAAGCTTTATCCACTGAGCCAAACCAGTTTCAGCTTGGCTTTCTTCATTGTCAGGGAAACCCAACTATGTGGCTGCAGCCATCTTGCTTGGGTTAATTTGCATACTCACTCTTGATTGGTTAGTGGGCGTGACTTGTGGGTGTGGTGGAGTAATGGTCAATTTGCATGTTTCTCTTTTATTAGTGTATATTGTTGAGAGTATTACAGATGATCCTCCTCCCCCACATCTCAGATCTTTCCCTGCCCCAGGCCTTTACCACCCTATTGTCTGTGTCCATAGGTAATGCATGTATGCATATAACTTCTTTGGTTAATCTCTTCCAACCCTTTCTTTCCCCTTTCCTCTGAGAATTGTCAGTCTGTTCCATGTTGCCATGCCTCTGGTTCATTTTATTCATCAGTTTATTTTGTTCATTAGATTCCTTGTTTGTTTGATTTTTTTTAATGGTACTATTTTTAAAAATATATATATTTTATTGATTCTTTACAGAGAAGAAGAGAGAGGGATAGAGAGTTAGAAACATCAATGAGAGAGAATCATTGATCAGCTGCCTCTTGCACACCCCCTACTGGGAATGTGTCCGCAACCAAGGTACACGCCCTTGACCAGAACCGAACCCAGGACCTTTCAGTTTGCAGGAGGACACTCTATCCATTGAGCCAAACCAGTTTCGGCATATTTTGATTTTTTTTTTTTTAGATTCAATTATTGATAGATATGTATTTATTGCCATTTTATTGTTCATATTTTTTTTAAATCTTTTTCTTCATATTCTTAAAGAAAACCTTTCAACATTTCATGCAATACGGTTAGAGGCAAAAATAGAATATAGGGGACAGGCTACAGTTACAAAAATATTAATAATTCTCTGTTAATTATGATTACCTTGTTCTGATTAAAGAAAGGACATTCTAATCTTTCTAGTAGTTGTATGCTCATGTGACTGTGGAAGTCCATCTTGGATCTGGCAGTCAACCTTGAACCTGGGGGTCAACCTTGGAATGTGGTCCATTCTCATTCAAAAGCAGCTTATTATCACAGAAAGACTAACAGCCTCGTTCTACAAACAATGGAGTCCCACACCCACCCCAGTGCGCATTGCCTACTTCCCCTTGCCTGTAATCCTTAATGTTCCAGATGACCTTTGTCCTACCCAATATAAGCAGCTGGCTTATATGGGGTTGCAGAGCAGATTTTTGTTTTCTCCAATATTGCTGGCAGTATTGGAATAACTGTTCATATTTGATTCAACCCTATCTCTTCTTTATTGGCTCAAGTAGTTAACAGGCAGCTTAAACCCAGTTTCAGCACTGGTTTTGTAGTGATAAACTCTAGCTTTTTCTTGTCTATGAAACTCTTTATCTGACCTTCAATTCTAAATGATAGCTTGCTGGGTAGAATAGCTTCAGTTGGAGGTCCTTGTTATTTATCACTTTGAATATTTCTTGCCACTCCCTTCTGGTCTGCAGAGTTTCTATTGAGAAATCAACTGACAATCACATGGGCACTCCCTTATGGGTAACTAACTGCTTTTTTCTTGCAGCTCTTAAGATTATCTCTTTTTCTTTAACCCTTGGCATTTAAATTATGATGTGTCTTGGTGTGGGCCTCTTTGGTTCTTCTTGTTTTCCTGGACTTGTACATCTATTTCTTTCACCAGGCAAGTGAAGTTGTCTGTCTTTATTTTTTTCAAATAGGTTTTTAATTTCTTGCTCCATCATTTTTTCTTCCAGCAGACCCATACTGCAAAATTGGTATGCTTAAAATTGTCCAAAAGGTTCCTTAAAATATTTTCATATTTTTGGATTCATTTTTCTATTTGCTGTTCTAATTGGCTGTTTGCTATTTTTTGTTTTCTCATATTCCAAATTGCTGATTTGATTCTTGGCATTTTCTACTCTATTGTTGATTCCCTTAAATTATTCTTCATTTCAGTTAGTGTATCCTTCATTTCTGATTGGTCATTTGCTTCCTTGACTAGAGGCCTGGTGCACAAAATTTATCCACTGGAGTGGAAGGGGGTGTCCCTCAGCCCAACCTTCAGCTTCTCCAATCTGGGACCCCTTGGGTGATGTCTGACTGCCAGTTTAGGCCCAATCCTGCAATCAGACATCCTTCTCACAGTTTGGGATGGCTGGCTCCTAACCACTTGCCTGCCTGCCTGATTGCCCCTAACCCGCTTCTGCCTGACATCCTGATCACCCTCTAATTGCTTCCCTGCAGACTTGGTCTCCCCCAACTGCCTTCCCCTGCTGGTCATCTTGTGACAACGTGGAGGGCAGCCATCTTGTGGCAGTCATCTTGTGATGACATGGGGGAAGCCATCTTGTGAGGGCATGAGGGTCAATTTGTATATTACCTTTGTATTATATAGAATGTTTTCACTGAGTTTCTTGAAGTTCTTACCAAGTTCATGGAAGTTATCACTAAGTTCCTTGTAGTTTCTATTAGTGCTGTGCATACTTCTAAACATTGTTTTTAATTTTATATCTGGTAGTTTGCTTGCTCCCATTCATTTAGTTCTTTTTTTTAGAGGTTTATTCTGTTCTTTCATTTGTGATATGTTTCTTTGTCTCCACATTTTGGTTGCTCCCCTGTTTCACATATTAGGTAGAGCTATTATACTATGTCTCCTGGATTTAGTAAAGTGACCTTGTGTATTAGATATCCTAAAGGGCCCAGTGGCTCAGCCTCCCCAGTCACCTGAGCTGGGCACTTTAGGTGTGTCTCAGTGTGAGCTATGTGCACAGTTTTGTTGTAGTAGAGCATTGATTGCTGTAGGACTTACTGGGAGGAGTTGATCTCCAGGCCAATGTGCTATGGGAATCAGCTGTGACTACAGTGGAAGAGCTGCTGTGCAGGAGACAACCTTATAGAGCAGGACTTGCTTCAATGAAGCTTTGGTGCTCACTGAGTCCACCTCTTGAATGTGTTGCTTGTGGATTTGGTAGAGTTGTAATCTGACATGGTTTAAGCAGTCCCCTGACTGCAGTGGCTCTGGGGCCTCCAAGGAGGTACAATGTCAGCAACTGCCTGTGCCTGGAATAATCTACAGAGCGATCTTCAGATGACTGGTAATTGTGTTGGGCTTGGAGGTGCTTAGGAAAGACCAAACTATGAACCTTGTAGGTTGCTTCTATTTACAGGCCTGGGCCATTTATTGAGAGAAGTATGGGGTATGCTGAGGCTAGTTGCTGATTGTTTGAGAGATTTTAAGGAAGTCTGAATCCTGAGCCAGAATAGGGGGTTCATATGGAAAATATGTTGCAAACAGCTTGGGTGGGACTACAAATTGGGTGAGATGGGGTTCAGGGAATCACCACAGTGGAGCAAACAGTGTGAGCCAGGCTAATGGAGACTCAGATATGGCTACTAGTCAGCTCTAGAATGGGGAAGGTACCAGCACAGGAAAAATTACTCCTGTGAGCACCCTTGTCTGGGAGAAAGCTGCACCAAATTTGCTGCCCTAATACTAGCCAATCCAATTCTTCCTCCTATGAACCTGGATCCTCTCAAACAGCTTCCTCAATGCTAGAGCTCATAGGAGTGAGGCTGAGTAAGTCTGTGCACTGGCCCTTTAAAAAGAACTGCCTAGGAATCTTAGCAGCCCTCCATACCTCTCAGCTTCAATTCCTGCTGGTTTGAACCCTGGGCTGACAGGTGTGGTATTGGGGCTGGGACCCCTTGCTCTTCACAGGGACCTCCAGAGTCAAAATATCCCTTCCAATTTAAAAAAGCCACACATGGGTACTAGAGCAGCTCATTTATGCACCTCTGCCTCTCCAACCAGTCTTAGTGTGACTTATTCTTGAATTCTCTAGTTATATGGCTTCCATTCAGCCAGATTTCTGGCAGTTCTGAATGACGGTTGCTGTGTGATTTAGCTGTAATTTTTATCTGGTTGTGGGAGGAGGATAATAACATGGTTACCTACCTGTCATCTTGACCCTCTTCCTCCCATGGAGATATTTCTAGTGGCATAGTTTCTAGGAAGAAAATCCACCCAGACAAGCTGGTGAGAGACAGAAAGATACAGCTAGCACATTTAGAACAGGGAACAGGCTCCTTAGTCTGGTGTGGTGCTCTGTAGGCCACAGGAAATTGGGGACCTGAGAAGGTATTCCCCCACAGGAGGGCATGCATGTTTAAGTGACCATGATGGTTTCTCTTTCCACTGCTTGGAAAGGGATTTCTATGTGTGCCTCTGGGTGTCATGTCACAGTCCCTCTTGCACTCTCTACTGTACTGTCAGAACCAGTCTTCCCCATGGGTTGAGAGGCTCTGGAGTTTCCCCTATGGCCCTCTCCATCACTATGGAAGACCTTGTCACATTCTGTTTGCTCTCTGTTCTCTGTTGCTCAAACACTAGTTCTTTCCTTCCTCAGAATGATTTCCTACATCTGACTCTCCTCAGCCTCACTGACCCTCTTTCTTTTTTCAACTCTCAGCTCAGATGGCACTTTCTGGACAATTCCTTCTCCATGTCCCCTCAGGTGTGTACCTCATCATGCTGCTCTTCATCTCACACCTGTTGGTATTCTTTAATACATAAGGACAAAGGCCACATTGCCCCTAGTTCATCGCTGTATCCACAGGCTAAGGAAGGTGTCCAGTGGTACAGTGCCCAGCAGTAGTGCTTGACAGAGAGAGAACACAACTTTCACATGAGGATTAAAATAAACAGGACCACAGAGAGATTGACCTGTGACAATAACCACACCAGATCAGCATTGCTTTAAGCCTAGGGATCAAATTTAAAAACTATCCTTGAAGATGGATGGACTTGTCAAGCATATACAGGGCAGGGCAAACTTTGGTTTACATTTCTTTGCAGAACACAGAGTTTATTCTTGTACTGGAGGCCCAGTGTGTGAAATTCATGCCCAGGGGTGTGTGTCCCTCAGCCCAGCCTGCACCCTCTCTAATCTGGGATAGCCTGAGGGATGTCCAACTGTGGACATCCCTCTCACAATCCAGGACTCCTGGCTCCCAACTGCTCACCTGCCTGCCTTCCAGATTTCTCCTAATTGCTTCTGCCTGCCAGCCTGATCACCCCCTAACCACTCCCCTGCCAGCCTGATTTATACCTAACTGCTTCCCTGCCAGCCTGATTGCCCCTAATTGCCCTCCTCTGCAAGCATGGTCACCCCTAATGCTCTTTCCTGCAGGCCTGGTCACCCCTAACTTCCCTCCTCTCCTGGCCTGGTCACCCTTAACACCCCAGCAGTCTTGATCGCCTCCAACAGCTCTCCCTTTCAGGCCTGGTTCCTCCCAACTGCCATTCCCTGCTGGCCATCTTGTGGAGGCCATCTTGTATCCAAATGAGGGCAGCCATCTTGTGTATTGGAGTGATAGTCAATTTGCATATTATTATTTTATTAGATAAGACAGAGGCTTGGTGCATGGGTGGGGGCCAACTGGTTTGCCCAGAAGTGTGTCCCTGATCAAAGAGGGGGTTCCCTTAAGGAATGGGGTGGCCTGGGTGAGGGGCCTGTGGTGGTTTGCTAGCTGACCACACTCTCCAACGACCCAAGTGGAGGCCCTGGTATCTCGGATTTATTTATCTTCTATAATTGAAACTTTGTATATTTGAGCAGAGGCCAGAGCAGTCCAGGGCAGGCAGAAAGCTTGGCTCCCTCCATCACTGGGGAAACCCAAGCCTCCTGCTTGCTCCATGGCCACAGCAATTTTTGTTAGGATTTATTATATTTATCTTCTATAATTGAAACTTTGTAGCCTTGAGTAGAGGTTAAGGCAGGCCAGGAAGCTTGGCTTCTTCCATCGCTTGGGACAAACAAAGCCTCCTGCTCTCTCCAGCTCTGAGGCTGCTGCCATTTTTGTTGTGATTTATTTATCTTTTATAAATAAAACTTTGTAGACTTCAGTGGAGTCCAGGGCCAGCCAGGGTGTGGGCTAAGCTTGGATCCCTCTATTGCCAAGGAAAGCCAAGCCTCCTGCTCACTCTGTGGTTGCAGCAATCTTGGTTGGGCTAATTTGTATACTCACTCTGATTGGCTGGTAGGCAAGGCTTGTGGGTATATCAGATGTATGGTCAATTTGCATATTACTCTTTTATTAGATAGGATTATTATTCACTACAGGCTCTATGCTTGGTCCTTGCAGTTGTGGTGGCTTGCCTGGGCTCTCACAGTGGTGGCTTTGTCTGAAAGGTTGTTCAGCTGTCCAGTCTTATAGGCATATTATTCCTTTGTTATTATAGATTACTAGTGGCCTGGTGCATGAAATTTGTGCACATTTAAAGGGCATTAACTAAAGGAAATATTTTAATATTGCTATTTGCCCTTTCTCTATAATAGAAGTATAACAGATGGAAGAAAATTAGTAAAATATACATGAAAGTCTTCCTCTTGTCACAGTCTGGGGCACACCATCGGACCCAGATTCAAGTCCCCACTCACCAACATGCACCTCAAAATCACACCAGACCCAGACCTGGGTGCCTCCCCCACATTGAGCTAGATACAGACCCAACTGGTCCCACCCTTGTTAAGCCCCACCAGGTGGAGGGGCACAGCCTCAGGTCCACTGCCTGGCACAAGGGACATGGCCAGAGGTCCCCAAGCCCAGGCTGGGGCAGGGTGAATGCCTCGAGGTCCACTGTTAAAACCCACCAGGTTGGGAGAATGCTCTCAGGGCCCTGGCCCAAAACTGGGCCTGGGGGTGCACCTTGAGGTCCCCATCAAGTCCTTCCAGGTGGGGAGCATGGCCTCAGATCCCCTGGCCTGGTTCCAAGGCAGTGGGCATGATCTGAGATCCCTTGGTTTGGCACCAAGGCAGGGCGGTGGCCTGAGGTCTTTGTCAAGCCCTGCCAGGTGGGTGGTGTGGCCTGAAGTCCCCAGATCTGGTGCCAGGATGGGGAGTGCAGCCTGAGGTCCCCTGTCAAGCACCATGGGTACAGGGGAGGGGCACAGCCTCAGGTCCCTGCTGATTGCTCATTATAACTTGTTATGGAAACTTTGGCCTCTGCTGTGGGTGTAACCATCTTTGGGGCAGAGTGATGATCAATTTGCATATTTCCTCTTTATTATATAAGATTGTATCTATTTCCATATAAACAACTGTAAACCTACTTATCTGATACTGACCATACAGATAATCTCCCAAACCGTCTCAAAAGAAATAAGTATAAATTCACAAACGTAATTTTTACATTAATTCCCAGAATGTTTCAAATATATTGAGAAAAAAATTTAGAAAATGCAATAAAAAGATGTCCTATGATGTCCTAACAATCACTGTTAGCTTTAGGTATATTTTCTTTTTTATTGAATTTACTAGTGGCCCACTGCATGGATTTGTGCACATAAAAGGAAATCAATTGGAAGAAGTATGTTAATGTTGCTATTCACTCTTTCTCTATAATAGAGTGTCAACCAAATTTACAATTGATAATGACATACATGTGCAATTGGTGTCAATGAGAGCTTTATATATATAAAATGAGTGAGTCAACTTAGCCTTTTATACAGAATAAACTTGCTTAATTAGACCTGCTTTCTGATTTAGCTAAACTTTTTCCAGCCCAGTAAAGGAACCCAACTTCTCTTTCAGGTAATGGTCAGCAATGCAGTGGTAAAATATCAACATGAAGCAGATTATTATTGTAGCTCAGAAAGGGAGAACAAAGGGTAAAATGTTGAACTACAGCAGTGTTTGACTATATTCTACGCAGTGAGAAAACCTGAAGTCATTTTTAAGGTCCACCATTTCTTATTTCTTTTCAGTCGGGCCAAGTTTCTAAGCTTTCTAAATCTCAATTTTCTGGCTAATGCAAAGAAAATAGGATTCTACCAAGTGTCCTATCTACCTACTCCAGGACTTCTGTGAAGATCAAATCATATGAGGCATGGGAAAACACTTCACAGACATTTGTTCCCACCTGGCTATAAATGTTCCCACCTGGCTATAAATGTTCCCACCTAGCTATAAAGCAAGTCGTGTTCCTGGGCTGGGCTGAAGAAACTCTAAGGAGGCTAGTTGCTAGGGAGAGGAAGCTGGACATTGCTATGTGGCATCATTATGCGGCACCCACAGCCACCATTTCTGGGCTGGGCTGTGGATGGCATTTTGCACCAGGCGGTCTTGGCAGCATTGGCTGTCATTTGGTGGGTTGTCACTCCAGGGTGATGGCTGGGCCTGTGTGCCACTCAGGGGAAGTCAAATGTTGTTTTTTTTTGTGCCAGGTCCATGATGCTGTTTATTTTTAAATGGCCAGTGCAAGTCATGGTAGCTCCTTCATTGAACATCTGCATCCTGGTGGTCAGTGTGTGTCATAGCTACCAGTCAGGTAGACATGTAGCCTTTTATATATATAGATTGGAGTAACATCTTTAATAATAAAAAGTAATATGCTAATTAGACTGGATGTCATTTTAGATGTCATTATAGACATCCTTCCTGACAAAGTGGGGGTTGGAGGGAAGCCATTTGGATCCTGGAAACCTGCGGGTGGCCTGACGGAAGCCAGCCCAGGTCATGGGTGCCTCTGGGTGCCTGAAGGGAAGCTACCTGGGTCCCGGGTGTCTGCTGGTGGCTGGAAGAAGGAAGCAGCCCGGGTCCCTGATAGGCAGAGAAGCAGCCTGGATCCTGGGTGCCAGAGGGAAGCCAGTGCTGAAAGATGGGGGAAGAAATACCTACTCTTGCACAAATTTTTGTGCATAAGGCCTCTAGTTGGTTAATAAAATTCCATACGTTTCAGGGGCACAATTCTATAATACATTATTGTATTGTGTGTCCATCACCATTTATCCCCCTTTAGTCTCTTCTACCTCCACTCAACCCAATTTCTCTCCAGTTATCACCATACAGTAACATGGTATCTGTGTCTATGAGCTCGTGGGTTTCTTTTTGCCTAATTCATTCACTTTTCATCCAGTCCCCAGTCCACCTCCCGACTGACAGATGTCAGATTGTTTTCTCCATCAATGAGTCTGTCTCTATTTTGCTCATTAGTTAATTTTGTCCATTAGATTCTATATATGAGTGAATAGTACTTGTCTTTCTCTGACTGATTTATTTCACTTAACACAGTACTCTCCAGGTATGTGCACTGGGGGATGCCCTCAGCCCAGCCTGGCCCTTCTCACAGTCTGGGAGCCCTCGAGGGATGTCCTACTTACAGCTTAAGCCACAGTCTGGCCTCCCCCTGTGGGAAGTAATTGGGCTGATCAGGGGATGGTGCCTCCCCCATCACCTTCCTGCTGCTGCCACTGCGGCTGCTGCAGCCACCAGGTGTTTTCATTAACACAGACTTTAGTCCCTTCACCACAAAAAAATGACAACATACTTTAGGCATTTTCAAGATGTCTCTTTCATAGGATATAACATTTTTTTCTTTCTTTTTTATTTTTTATACTCACCTAAGGATATTTTTCCATTGATTTTTAGATAAGGTAGAAAAGAGAGGAAAAGCAGAGAGAAACATCAAAGTGAGAGGGACACTTTGATTGGTGGCCTGCATGAACCCTGACCTGAGTCCTGGCTAAGGAGGATCCTGCAACCTAGGTACATGCGCTTGATCAGATTCAAAGCCAGTCCCACCCCCACCCCCACCCTGGGGGTTTGTGTCTCCACTCTGGCCCCCCTGTGGATTTGTGTCTCTGCTCTCTTGGGTCCCAGAACTGGGGGCCAACCCCCCTGTGTGTAGTTCTCTCAGGCTCCGAGCCATGCCTGGCCCCTTCTCCTGAGCTGGTCGTCACTGTTATGATGTCTTGGCCTAATTTGCATATTACTTCTTTTTTTAAAATATATTTTATTGATTCTTTATAGAGAGGAAGAGAGAGGGATAGAGAGTTAAAAACATCGATGAGAGAGAATCATCGATCAGCTGCCTCTTTGACACCCCCTACTGGGGATGCTCCCACAACCAACATATATGCCCTTGACCGGAATCGAACCCGGGACCTTTCAGTCTGCAGACAGACTCTGTATCCACTGAGCCAAACTGGTTTCGGCCATATTACTTCTTTGGTGTCATGACCGAATGGGAGATCGGTCACCATGAAGTGCATGGAGTACCTCTCAGTCCTCCCTCTATCATGAGGGCAGGGGGAAGGGGGCTGGAGGCAGGGCAGGACTGAAGACTGTCAAGCAGCAGTAGCAGGCTGCTTCATGGGTTGGTTGTGAGGTTAGTGGAGCAGTCACCCAGGCAGCAGCAAGTTTTGTGAAGCAGTCATGGGGCAGAGAAGCCTCATGAAGCAGAGGTGGTGTGGGGGGAGTTTTACAGATCATCCAGTGGTGAGCTTTACGGGGCTGCAGCAAGCTTCCCAGAGCAGTTAAAGGGCACGGGGAGCCTCTTGGAGCCGTTGAGGGGCCGAGAGTATTGCAGAGCATCCCCGGATGGCAGAGGCCATGCGATGGAGGCCAGGCTAGGCCTAGGGACCCTAACTGCACACAATTTCATATGCTGGGCCTCTAGTATATAATACAGTGGTGCCTCACACAACGAACTTAATTCGTTCCAGGAGCAAGTTTGTTATGCGAAAAGTTCGTTATGTGAAACGCATTTTCCCATAACAATACATAACAATACAAGTCACACTGTTTTACCCCACATTCACTCCTTCTAATTATTTCCTGTTTCATTTCAACAGAAATCACCCTCCTGCTTTTTTTAGAAGCCATGATATAAAAAAAATATTGAGTTTAACTTAAAAGGACGACTGCCGTGATACGTGCGTGATTTAATTCGTAATGAAGAACGATTGCCGAGATACGTGCTTAAGTTAAGCGCAGCGACTAACGACTGCCTGCAGTGCCTGCGCGGAAGGATGCAATACATCGGCAGCGATCGTGGAAGCTCGGGCGAAGCAGTCGTGGAAGCTCGGGCAAAGCGGTCGTGGAAGCTCGGGCGACTTCGTTGTGTGAAACGAAGTTCGTTGTATGAATCATGAAAGGAAGTTCGTTGTGTGCAGCGTTCGCTGTGCGAGGCGTTCTTTATGCGAGGCACCACTGTAGATATAAAAGGCTAATATACTAAGTGTCTGACTGTCTGACCAGTCACTATGATGCACACTGACCACCAGGGGGCAGACGCTCAGTGTAGGAACTGCCATGATGTGCACTGGGTTTCTTTTTACAGAGAAATGGCACTCTTGACCTGATGCAGACAAACCAACACTCAGCTTCCCCCAAGTAGCACACAGGCCAAGCCACCACCCTGGAGTGACAACCCACCAAATGACAGCCAATGCTGCCAAGACCACCTGGTGCAAAATGCCACCCACAGCCCAGCCCAACCCAGAAATGGTGGCTGTGAGTTCCGCATAATGATCACATAGCAATGTCCAGCTTCCTCTCCCTAGCAACTAGCCTCCTTAGAGTTTCTTCAGCCCAGTCCAGGAACATGGCTTGTTTTATAACCAGGTGGGAACATTCTAGACTTTAACCAAATGTCTGTGAAGTGTTTTCCCATGCCTCATATGATTTGATCCTCACAGAAGTCCTGGGGTAGGTAGATAGGACACTCAGTAGAATCCTATTTTCTTTTCATTAGCCAGAAAATGGAGATTTAGAAAGCTTAGAAACTTGACTCAACTGAAAAGAAGTAAGAAATGGTGGACCTTAAAAATGACTTCAGATTTTCTCACTGCATAGAATATAGCCAAGCATTATTGTCAACCTGATTGTATATTTATGAAAATAGGTATGTTGAAATGTGCATCTACAATACAAAATATTTGTGGATGGGATACACAACAAAATAATAAACTAAAATTTTAACACTGCTTATCTCTGACTGGTGACCATACAATGAATTATATCTTCTTCATTTTTATATACTCAATTTCCTAGAATGGAAATGTATATCTTGTATCAATGTATAACTATTTTTAAGGATAAAAGAAGATTACAAAACAGTACCAAGTAGTTTCAAAAAGAAAATACATTTCTTTCTTTCTAGAAACCTGGTGTGCAAATTGCTTACATGTTAAAGTTATCTTTATATAATGCAGGCAATGTTTGATAACAGAAGTTTAGCAAATGCCATATAAGTAATTGTTATTTGATTTACAGAACTGTGTGTTTAGATACAAGGTGAATGTGGCAGAGAGCCACAGATCACAGGGAGAATGCCTTTACAGTCAGTGAAGACAGTCATAATTCAGGACATTTAACTAAGGTCCAAGGCCCTAACAGATAGTTATTCATTGCAATGGAAATGTTTTACACACCATGAATATTTTTTAAGAGTCAGTTCCAATATTGGACAAAGACGTTTTATGCAAAAGAATCTAGTGGTTGCTCAGATATCAGTAGTTGCCCTTTCCCCTCTTAATAAAAGACTATAAACGTCTCTTAGTACACAAGAGCCCTGGGAATATAGAATTTTGATATAAATACCCACTCTTGCTTTCAGAGTTCTTCTCAAATTGGTAGACAAAACACTGAGTTCTAAAGTGATTAAGAATTAATTTTTTCTATGCTTATTTTCTATTCTAATTTTGTATTCAGGACACATTAGGTAGCAGAGACTATCATGTTTTCTATATCTACCATTCATAAATGACCTAAATATGCTCACTTCAGGTACTATACAGTTTTAGCAAGCTACCCAGTTGTGTGTTGGTGAAGATGAGGTTGGAGAAATGGATCCTATTACTTAAATAGAGGCACACTTCCCCCACCCTCAGTGTCAATATCACATTTGATCTTTGTTCTTGCTTTCTACTAAGCTTTGCAAAGCTTGTGAAATAATCATAATAATTTTAAAATTTGTTACCTTGTGAAAAATGATCATGGAGTGATATATAAAATTATAATAAAAATTGTTAGTGATTAATGATGAGATGTTTTTTATGGAAGAACATGTTTGATGGAAAGGAAATTTTGGGACAAATGTAAGAAACTCCACAACCACTTTAATTTGAGAGGTGAAAGAGGACCACTGGGAATATTGTTGATGAATGTCAATGATCTGCTTCTACCAGAGAATGCTATTATGCATGGATGCATAGATGGACGGGTGGATGGATGGGCAGATGTTGGAAAACAACCCAAATGTCCTTAAAGCTGAATGGTTCAACAAGCAGAAACATCCATATTATGGAATACCACACAACAACAAAAACAAACTAACATTGATATATGTAACAACCTTGATGAATCTTGAGAAAATTATTCTTAACTTAAAAAGCAGGTCCCAAAAGCTCACATACTATCCAATTTTATTTACATAACATTTGTGAAATAACTCCATTACAGAAATGTCAAACATTAGTTGGTGACCTGAGGTTAGGGATGGAGGCATGCATGGGAGGAAATGGTGGGGGTATATAAAGGCACAGGAGGGATCCTTGTGGTGATTGAAACATTTTGAATCTTCAATGTTTTAATGCCAAAATCCTGGCTATGCTATTGCTTCACAGTTTTGCAAGATCTTATCATCAAAATTTAATTTATAATAAAGAAATTCATGAACAAATAAATGAGTCAAACTGTGCTGGACATTTCACAAGCTAGTCTCATATCTAGTATTTTCCTATCCTTTTCATATACCTCTCTCAAGCTAGGGCTATAATCACCCCATTTAATAGATTTGGAAGCTGTAATTCAGGAAGTTAAGTACTCTTTAAAGGCCAACAAAGGCAAAACTGACACCCTAACCCACAGTTCCCAACTTCCTGCAGCTTACCTATTCCTCTTTCCTTCTGCAAAATTACCAACAAGTTGTGGCACCTTCCACACATATAAGAACAAATAACGTTCAAAGTATGCTCACCACTTGGCTTTAGTAATCTTGTGACACATTTTCTTATTGGTTAAGGACAAAAATATTTAAGCAAAAAAAAAAATTTAAGCAAAATTTTATAATATAAATTTTACCTAAATTAAGGAGCTGTTATAACTGAAATAGCTTTGTTTTTAATTTATTGACTCCCCCCCTTTTTTATCTTTTGCAAATAGGATTTCAAATCAACTATGTATTTTAATTCAAAAAAGTTCCTAAATTTATATTTAACATTTTTTTAAAGTATTTAAGGAGAGATCCTGTTTTTGGCTTGATTAAAATAATATTAATTGAAAAAATACTATGCCTTATTTTTGGAGTGCTTTCATAAAAGCAAAACATTGAAAACAATAAATGATTCTAATAAAACAAGCTTTGATGCATCTATCAACCAGAACACTGCCACCATTGACAAGGGAAAATGCTATAAAATATCCATGGAAAATATAGTTCCTAATACAGTTCATGAAAATGTATGTACACTATAACTGGTATTATGCAAATTTGAGAAAAAATTCTATCCATATTCATAAAAGCACATACACACAGAGAAAAAAAAGGCTAGACAAATCATCTCCATCAAATGTTACATTTGACTGAAGAAAATTTTATGTACTGCTTTATAATTTCCTAATTTTCCATTTTATTCTCCAAATCAAGTATATATCACTATTACATGGTGAAGAAAGTTACTTTAAAGTATTACTAAGGTATGGTATATGTGCAAAGCCACACAACTAGCAAACAAGGAGTTTGAGTTTCTATTAATCAAGTGGCCACTTATATTTCATGATGAATTAGAATCATGCATTCAGGCCTGGGAGAAAACAGAAATAAAATTCTTTTTGGACTTTACACAACATGGCTGAGTAGATGGGCCTTACAGGGCTTTAAAGGGACAGATATTGGGATTGAGCACACAGGTAGGCTCTGAGACAGCCTTGCCTAAATTCTCTCCTCAAAGGACACCATTTTTCTATTTCAGTGAAAGTTATTATTGTTTGACAAGCAGATCTATTTCAACAATACTATTACCACAACAATACCTCTGATGAGCAATTTCAGCTGATGAATATTGTAGGCATTTACATAGATATTGCTTCCATTTTCTCCTAAAACTGTGAAACAGGAGAATGGCAGAGTGTACCAGTCAACCCTAATTGTGAATGCCACATCCATTTGCAACTAGGATTCAGGATCTGGAAAAGGGGCTGCACACAAACATATACACTAGACAAGAAATATGAATTTAGAAGGCATGGGGGACCAGGCAGAAAACCTTTTTTTAGTGGAAAGTCTTCACTGGGGGCTTTTATTCAATTTTAGAATACACATCTTGCCCTTAGGCAGGCAATCTGGTAACAGCAGACTATCTTAAAGGTCAGTAAATATTAGATTTACTTTAAGACTATTGGGTCAGGAAATTGCTTGAGCCACCATTGTCTCAACAGAACAATTAGCGAATAGTTTTTAGCCCTTGCTAAAGCTCAAGGTCCATCAGCCTTCGAGTTCCCTGCTGCACTTTCATGATAGTATAGACCAGTGTTTTTCAACCTTTTTTGGGCAAAGGCACACTTGTTTCATGAAAAAAATCACGAGGCACACCACCATTAGAAAATGTTAAAAAATTTAACTCTGTGCCTATATTGACTATATATAAAGTAATTCTCTTGAATAGGAATCAAATAAACACAAAGAAAGTATTTTATAATTACTTTATTATGAAATATTAAGTAAACAAAATAGTGAAAAATTATAAAATTCTTGTCTTGTCTGCACCTACAGCACACCAGGCAACATCTCGCAGCACACTAGTGTGCCGCGGAACAGCGGTTGAAAAACGCTGGTATAGACAATGGATAGCTTCCAGCACCTACCTGCTGATAATCAATACATTTGGTATGATTGAAAAATCTTGGAACTGTGGACCAGTAGTTTTTTCTGCGGGAAGTATCCTAAATAAACTCTGTGCCCCTTATCATTTTAATATATTTTCGTTCTTTCTTAATTTTATTATAATCCATCAGATTTCTTCTAGTCCTTTCATTTCATTCTTTCCCTGTATCATCATTAAATATAAATATTTCTTTCCCTCAATCTCAAATTATAAAAAAAAAAGTTGATGTAGTCAACTGGTATCTCCCATCTGATATGACTATGGTTAGAAAAACACCACCACAGGACTAAAATACCAATCAAATGACAACTTCATAACTGAAAAATAGAACAAAGCCTTGATTTTTTTTTTTTTTAATTTCACTACAGGGAAATCCTAAAGAAACATGCATGGACTTTTCCTGAATCACTAGGCCTGATATACTGATAGCATCATGTATTTTTATTATTAACTTCTGTTATTGTTGTTATGATCTTATACATTTGGAAATATGTTCCATTCTCCTTATCCAACTCTAAGAACTGGTGTAATCTCAAGCCTAGGAAGAGGACATGAAACAAGGGATATATATATATATATATATATATATACACACACACACACACACACACACATATACTAATAAAAGCCTAGGTGGTCCTCATGTCCTTGCAGGACACCCTCATGTCATCACAAGATGGCCACCACAAGATGGCCAGCAGGGGAGGGCAGTTGGGGGTGACCAGGGCTGCAGGGAGGGCAGTTGGGGGTATCAGGCCTGCAGAGGAAAACAGTTGGGGCAACCAGGCCAGCAGGCAAAGGCAGTTGGGGGCGATCAGGCCAGCAGGGAAGCAGTTAGGCATCAATCAGGCCACCAGAAAAGCAGTTAGGGGGCAGGCAATCAGGCAGACAGGCAGAAGTGGTTAGGGGCAATCAGGCAGGCAGGCAGGTGAGCAATTAGGAACCCACAGTCCCGGATTGTGAGAGGGATGTCTGACTGCTGGGATGGGGCCTAAACCAGCAGTTGGACATCCCCCAAGTGGTCCCAGATTGGAGAAGGTATAGGCTGGGCTGAGAGAAACCCCCCTCATGCACAAGTTTCATGAACTGGGCCTTTAGACTTCCTATATAATAATGAGCTAGTGTGCAAATGGTCATCACACCCTCATGCCCTTGTATCTTCATGCCTTCAAGCCAGAACTGCTCAGACACTCAACTCTGGGGAGAGAGGAAAGGCTTCCAGCCAGGCACAAATGAGCTCATGAGAGAGGAATTGGGACCAGCTAGGCTGTGGTCTGGGAGAGGGACAAGCCTGGGCACCAGGAGCTGAGCTGTACCAGAGACTCCAGAGAGGGCCAAGCCACTTGTCCTGTGGTCCTAGGCACCTGCAGCTTCAGCCCAGGTGGAGCAACCTGCCCATAGTCCCCTGTGGATGCAGCTAACCTGAGCGAAGCTGGCCCAGGTCCTTGGTGCCTATGGCTGGCCAGAAAAAGGGAAACCTGGCTCCCAGGTGCCTGTGACCAGCTGAAGGAGGGAATCCTGGGTCCCAGGTGTGAGGTGAGGTAGAGGCAGTTAGGGATGATCAGGCCAGCAGGGGAGCAGTTAGGGATGATCAGACAAGCAGGCAGAGGTGGTTAGGGGCAATCAGGTAGACAGGCAGAAGGATTAGGGGTAATCAGGAAGACAAACAAGCGAGCATTTAGGAGCCAACTGTCCTGGATTGTGAGAGGCAGTTGGACATCCCCCAAGGGGTCCAGCATTAGAGAGGGTGCAGGCTGGGCTGAGAGACACTCCTCCCTCCATGCACTAGGCCTCCATCCTATCTAATAAGAGAGTAATGTGCAAATTGAACATCACTCCAACACACAAGGGCTGCCCCCATGTGTTCAAAGATGGTTACACAAGATGGCCAGCAGGGAAGGTCAGTTGGAAGGAACCAGGCCTGCAAGGGAAGGAAGCTGGGGGCAATCAAGCATGAAGGGGGAGGCAGTTAGGGATAACCAGGCCAGTGGAGGAGGGAAGTTGGGGACGACTGGGCCTGCAGGGAAGGGCACTTGTGGGGGACCCAGGCCTGAAGGGAGGGCAGGCTGGCAGGGGAGCAGTTAGGCATTAATCAGGCTGGCAGGGGATTGGTTAGGAGGTGATCAGGCTGGAAGGCAGAAGTGGTTAGGGGCAATCAGGAAGGCAGGCAGGCAAGCAGTTGGGAGCCAAGAGTCCTGGATTGTGAGAGGGATTTCCGACTGCCCATTTAGGCCCGATCCTACCAGGATTAGGCCTAAACAGACAGTTGGACATCCCTTGAGGGGTCCCAGATTGGAGAGGGTGCAGGCTGGGCTTAGGAACACCCCCCACCCCCTATGCATGAATTTCATGTACCAGGTCTCTAGTATAATAATAAAAGTGTAGTATGCTAATTAGACCAGATGTCCTTCTGGAAGTCCTTCCTTCTGGATAAAGCCGCAGTGGGCAGGGGTGCAGCTGAGGTGGCAGAGGCCCCCAGCTGTGGCAGTGGTGAGCAGAGACTGGGGTCAAAGCCCTTGTATGAATTTCATGCATTGGTCCTCTAGTATGGGCAATAAAATGGAACCAGAGAGAGGACATCTATCACACCATGAAGACAGTTTCCATGGACCTAATATTTAAACGTTAATGATAATTTTAAAAAGAACAAAAATAACTTCTCTTAAAATCATACATTCTTAATTAAAATCCTGGATCCTGGATCCAACTTCATGCCTTTCTAACCCTCTGAGGTCAACACCTGTCTTTCCCTCTCCATCTCTATGCTCAGGGTCATATGAATTCTGCCTACCACATGTTTTTGTGTATGAAGTTTTATCGTAACATAGCCATACCCGTAGTTTATACAACATCTATAGACATTTGTGAGCTACAACAGCAGAGCTGAGTAATGGAGACCATCTGGATTACAAGGTCATGAATATGTACAACATTGGCTAACTCCTTCCCTAAGCTCTAACTAAACTTTTGTTTCTTGAAAAATCTAGGCTCAGTCCTGAAAATCTTTTCCCCTGGAATACTCTTCCCCCTGGCATTTTTCAAGTCTAGTTTCCTCTCATCCTTTAAGTATAACTTTAATATGTCCATCTTTCCTTAAACTAGGTCTTATCCATTATTTGTCACAATGCCCTGTCACAATTTACAATAAGTTTATTGACTAATTCTCTTTCTCCCCCTCTCAAATGTTATCTATATATTTTTTTCCAATGACCAGAAACATATTTCAAATATGAACTGCTTACCAAATACCAGGTGTACCAGTTAGTAATAAATATTTTTTCAATAGATGGAGTTATACATATGTTGATATATATGCAATTTGATATGTATGCTATTTTGTTGTATTAACAACAAGCTTCAAAACTTCATATGTCAAATTTTCTGAAGGTGTTACATTGTAGATATATTTACACTTAAAAATGTTTAATTTTATGCAAAAAAAAAACAAAACATTTGTGGGAAGTTTTAATTCATTACTTTATTTTGAGGAAAAAGTTATAGTATATTTCAGGAAGCTTATGCTGAACATGCTCCATCTCAAGATACTTGTGAATACTGGTTTAAACACTTTAAAAGTGATGATTTCGATGTGAAAGACAAAAACATCCAGGTCAACTGAAAAAGTTTGAAGATCAACAATTACAAATATTATTGGATGAAGATGCATATCAAACTAAAAAACAACTTGCAGAAAGATTAAACATTGCTTGGCAAACAATTTCTGATCATTTATAAATAATGGGAAAGATTTTAGAGGGAGGGAAATGGGTGCCACATCAACGGAATGAAAGACAAAGAAATGAAAAACTGAAAAGTCATCAGAAAAATTTTGCTTTGAGGGTTTTTGTTTGTTTGTTTTTGCATCGAATTGTGACTGGTGATGAAAAGTGGATTTATTTTATTTTAATCATAGGTTGATCTAGGTCAACCATCAACATTGACTGTAAGACCAAATCACTTCGGAAAGAAGACAATGCTCTGCATTTGGTGGGCTCAAGAAGGTGTGGTGTATTATGAGTTTCTAAAACCAGGTGAAACCATTAATATTGATTGCTACTGACAACAAATAATCAATTTAAACCACACTTTGATTGTGAAATGACCATAATATGCCAGAAGACATGGCAAAGTAATTTTGCTTCATGATGGCCCATCACACCATCACACACTTCAAAACCAGTTAAAGACACATTAAAAGATCTTGCTTAGGAAGTATAAACCCATCTGCTGTATTCACTAAACCTTGCTCCTTCACATTACCATTGTTCTGATCAACGGCACATGCACTTTCTGAGCAGCACTTGAAGACATACAAAGAAGTGGAAAACTGGGTCTCTGAATGATTTGCCTCAAAACAAGAAAAGTTCTATTGGGACAGTGTATAAATAGCGATGGACTACTTTGAATAAAGCACTTTTGATTTTTCTCTTGAAATTATCATGTTTTCTTTGATTACAAAATCCGCTATTATTAACTGGTACACCTATATATGTTGGATTAAGGGTAAGCACAGAGAAAATTCTCAATAAAGAGTTAGTCCAATAAATATGAACTGAAGAAACAGAGTATGAAAGACAAATAAAGGGAGAAGATTGCTCTAGACTTAGGGGTGTCGAACTCAATCAGAGAAGGGGCCAAAATCTAAAATCCAGCCTAAATCGCGGGCCGAATGGTTTACTGAACAGTCATAAACTGTCATTGTGATGGAAACGCAGCAGAGTGCAGTGATGACAGCGTGGTGCGGGCCACATTGCAAGGCCTGGAGGGACGGATTTAGCCCGCAGGCCTTGTGTTTGACACATGTGCTCTAGAGCTATGTCTCTACCTAGAACTGCACACATTATCTCTATGCTAAATATTTAAAGTCCTTTATTCCTTCCCTGGCTCCATCACTCACAGTGTAATTCTAGGCAGCACTTTAAAGTCCTTTCGGTTTTAAAATTCACATCTGTAAAAAGAAATTTGATATAGAAGATCCAAAGCCCTTATGATTTCTAATTTTTGACAAATCAATACAAGCTGAAGATTATTTTATAGGCTAATTTTTAAGCACAATATAGTAAAGAAATCTTGTTTTTGGCAGGCCTGTTTGTTTCTGGAATATATTTTTGCTCTTCTTTTACCATGCAATTCCTAGGGGTAAGCCTTATGCCCTAGCTCTGGCCATGGGTACACAGACCAAATCTGGTCAAAGGGTTCCATCTGCCAAGCATATCAGTGGGTCTTTTATGGATAAAATTACCCAAGACAGGTCAACAAGACTTACTTGTAGGACTTCAGAGAAAACAACCAGAAAGAGCTCACTTGCCACCAGGATCATGAGCTACACAATAATATATGTCTGTAGTTGCCAGGGAGCCCAGCAGGGATAGAGCTGGCCTAGAAAGGAGTCAACAGATACCAGAGAGAGAGGTAGGAAGAGAGATACCTTTTCAAAACCCTTAGGCCCCTGGGTACCAGCTTCTCATGGACTTGGGCCACATTAGAGTTTTACATCCTGTGGGTTGATAAGTCTCTTCTTTGCTTAAGTCATATGAATTCAATTTCTTTGACTTTTAACCAAGAGTTTTGGACAATCCATTCAGATTATTTCTGCTTTTATGTGTGGATTTCTTTTTGAAAGGATGCTTTTTCTACTTGATATTTGACTCACTCCTCCCTATATATTTATATTCCTTCCATTCTCCTGGACACTTCTCAGTCTCTGACATCTGACCATTGGCAAAAGCTTCAATCAATGGAAGACATAAAGCTGGGTGTGTAATTAAATATTTTCTTGTTCTAAGAATCTGGATATCTATCAACAGTAATTATCTTATGTAAATCATTAAAAATAATTGAGTTGCTAGGAAATAAACATTATCACGGTGCCATCAGTCTCATATTATAAAGGAGATAGCTCAGCCCATTCTGTTTAGCTGAGATAAAAAGGAGCCCGGGATGTTTACCTTTCTATCTTTAAAGAAATCAAGTAGGGAGAAATCAAATCGCACTGTGATTATTGAACATTTCGGGCACTCCAAACCGCAGGCTTGCTGGGCTCCCAATGTTCTGAGTTGGAAACCTATCAGCACTTAACCAGTAAAAGTAGAGATTGACCTACAATTAAAATTAGACAAAAAAGCAGCGATCCCTAGAGGGCTTTCTTAGTGTAGTTTATTTACATTTTACACATTTCCCCCTATAGCTCATTTGTATAATTTTTCTCAGTTGGCACATTTGACTGGGATGGGCTAAGCTGAGCTAGGTTCTAGGCTGTTGGTTGAATTCATGTCTTTCCTATGTGTCTTTATTTTCAGGGTCCAGAAACAACCAAGGGTGAAGCTTGTTTTGTTTTATTATAATGATTTAATCATCATATTTGAGTTCTTACGGAGTTTCTTTCTTAGATGTCTTAAAACGTTTTGGGTCTCACTTCACAGATGTTTTCTTTAAGGCTGATTTTTTTGTATCAGTTTTAGGCCTACAGCAAAATAGAAAAAAAAAAGGTTTTGAGATTTCCCATATGCCTCCTGACCTCACACATGCACAGCTTACCCCATTATCAACATCCCACCCCAGAGTGGTACATTTGTTACAATCAATGAACCTATAATGACACATCTTCATCATCCAAAGTCCCTATTTTACATCAAGGTTCATTCTTGGTGTTATACATTCTATGGTTTTGGGCAAATGTATAATCACATGTACCCCTCCTTATAGCAAAAAACAGTATTTTCACTGCCTTAAAAATCCTCTGTGCTCCAACTATTTATCCCTTCTGACCTCGCAACCACTGGCAACCACTGATCTCTTTGCTGTTTCCACATATTTTTTCCATTTCCCTAATGTCATTGAAATAATTCAGCATGTTGCATTTTCAAAATAGATTGTTTAACTTACTATGATAATATACATTTAAGGCTCTTACCTGTTCTTTTATGGCTTGATTGCTCATTTCCTTTTAGTGTTGAATAATATTCCATTCATTGTCTGATGGAACACATATATCCATTACCTACTGAAGGAGCTCTTGGTTGCTTCCAGGTTTTGGCAATTATAAACAAAGCTGCTATAAACACCATAGCCAGGTTTTTGAGGTACATAAATTTTCAATTACTTTGGGCAAATACCAAGGAGCAGAATTGCTGGATTATACAAATCCTCAGGGTAAATACCAAGGAGCAGAATTTCTGGGTGTTCAGTTTTGTAAGAAACTACCAATTGATTTGTACCATGTTGCATGCCTAACAGAAATGAAGACTTTTTTTTTTTTTTCTCTTCATGGCAAATCATGAGAAAAAGCCACACTATGAAAATATAATTAAAGCTTGGTTTGCACCATTAACTTTAACATTCCCATGGTCAAAGCAAGTTACTTGGCCAACCCCACTGACAAGGAAATTCACCGCATCCACACAAAGTCATGAAAATGGTAGAGAAGTATAATTCTGTGACAGGAAATGAGTGAACTCGTCATGCAATCTACTACGGGAAGTTTCAGGAGCATTTTTGAAAATTTCTCTCCAGAACAATTTGACTAATTTACTAGTAACTAGATGGAAATCTCTTGACGGGCTGACTAAGTAATAATCCACCTGAATATTTTTGGAGCTTAACACTATTATTGCTTTTTCAATACATACTACCTGACAAATAATACAATTTCCATCTTAATACAAAACGATTTGAAGATGAAGAAAAGCATTTGGAGGCAGGAGGTACAAATTAGTGCCTACCTGTTTTTCAGTTACTCACTTTTAGACAGTATTATGAAGTGCTTGAAAACTGGTTTCTGGAGTCAGAACACCATTCAGATCCTGGCTCTGCCATTTACTAGTTCATTCCTGCTAGTTAGTTAACTGGTCTTTCCGAATGCCTGCCAAATGGGGAGAATGACATTACCCATGTTTGGTGGGCAGAATAATGGCCCCTCAGAGATGCCCACCCTCTAATCCTTGGAACCTGGAAATATATTAGGCCACATGGCAAAATGGATTTGCTGACATAATTCAGGTTACTGACCAATGACCTAAAAACAGTGAGTTTATCCTGGATTATCTTGAGGTGGGAAGGGGATGGGGGAAAAGCCCAAGGGGAGCCCTTAGAAGCAGGCAGGGAGCATCTGGAGCTGGCAGAGATGTGGCAGAAGGCAGGTGTTCCAGGCGGGAGCGGATGTGACACGTGTTGCTGATGCAGAGCTGTGCAGAGGCCCCTGGAAGAGGAATGCGGATGGGCTTCCAGGCATGGAGAGCAGCCCCAGGGACAACCAGGAAGAAATGGGAACTCATGTCTACAACCACCAAGAAATGGATTTTGCCAAAAACCTCGTTGAACATGACGTCGGGATCCTTCCCAGAGCATCCAGGGAGGAGCGCAGCCAGAGCACCCCATGGAGGTATCCCGGTGAGGCCCCCGTAGGCCTGCAGACCTACAGAACCAGGAGATAGATGAAAAAGGGTGTATTTTTAAGCCACTGGACTTGTGGTCATTTGAAAAGGCAACAACAGAAAACAATGAGAGTCCAGTGATGCAGCGCTCCAGGCGGCCTCCCTGGGGACGCTCTTATTTATGTATAACTTCCGGCGATGCCTACTGTTTCACAACATCCAAACTGAAGTACCATTTCCTCAAACTCTCCTGGCATGAAAATATCATTAGCGGAAGTTTTGGGTTCCGGCTAATTAGCTAGGGCCCCTAACAAGGCGCTGTCTGTGCTTGTGTGTGTGCGCAGCCTTCTGGCGTCTGGCTGCACAGAAAACAAGTTGCTACAAAGTCAACAACCGTTGTAACTTCTCATTAAGTTTCCCTGGTGACCAGCAGTTCCGAAAGCCTCTGCCTTCCTGGAAGTGCACATGCCACCAGCCACCTTCACAGGATGGAGAGATGCTCCAACATGGCTAGAGAACTTAGAAGCGAGGGATGCCTTTTGCTGCACTTTTCCTCCCAACCCTCTTTCTCTTACCTTGACCCCCCTTAGTCCTCTCTTTGTTTTCTCTCCCACAAATCCCTCCTACTGGGAGCTTATCCAAAGAATGACACGTGAAAGGTGAAAAGATGGATTTGAAAAGCCTGAGTCAGAGTAATTTGCTTTTGGGCAGGGGGGGGAGGGGGGAAGAAAAAAGGAAGAAAAAAAAAACACCTCAAAATATTGAGTCAGTAAATGCTTATTTGAGAGCCAAGGATACTTGTAAACCAGGTTATTCTTGCCTTCCTCCAACCAGGTGCATGTCTTTCAAAGATGAAAACTTCACTCCCCTCTCAAACAGACGGGTAATTAGGTAATTAAGTGCAAGAAATGGCCGTGGACAGCCACTCACAGGGAAGAAAACCAAGCTGCTGTTGCTTCTGATGAAGCATTTGGCAGCCCTGCTCAAAGAAATTCCACCTCCGTGCACTTTTAATAAAAGAAACCGCTTGCTGGTGTGGGGAGTGGGTTTCGTCATACTGTGCCAACCGCATTATCCATCTGACCTGTGTGGGTGTCCAGCATCCCAGGGCGGTTCAGAAACAGTGGCTGCTCCAAGTGGGACTTAGAATGATCGCCCTACCCCTCGGTTAGCAAATTATAACTGTGCTGGGGCATCCATAGGACCAGGAAAGATGTTTAGTCCTAGTAACCAACCCTGCCTCAGGACTGAAATCATAGAGGGAAAGGGGCTGCTAAGGGCTTTTATTTTCAATTACACTTACCTGAGTTATCACAGTTTGGGTTCTGGACAAACAATTGCCATGGCAACCATTATCTCTGGCAATCGGTGTTCTTTTGCTCATTTTGGTCTCATTGTTGCAAACAGTAGTGTTTTTTGTGTTAATTTATTTTGACCAGTCAGTTCTACTCCCATGCAGCCATGATTAGCAGCCCCTATCGCAGTGTTACTAGGTTTTTAATGCCCGTGATTTGGCCATGTGTGGGGAAGATGGCTTCTTTTGTTAACTGCGAATTAAAATGGACCTGTTCACAGATCTGCTTTTTATCACTGAAGTTTCCTTCAAAATGATTGAAAAAGGTGGGCCGTCCTGATGTACCATCTCCCAGCGCTTTGTAGTTGAGAACTGGTGAACAGGGCTGGCCTGATCTGCGTCTTTTAAGGATGAAATTGAAAGAAAAAAGTATGAATGCCTAACCAGGCTCCAGTAGCCTTTCCTCTAATCAAAGGGCCGGCTGCATGGATCATTGCCTTCCCAGCTCCTCACCCGTCTCTCAGTCTTTTTCATACATAAAGGAGCAGCGTGCTGAGATGCGTCCCTTAAAGGTCTTTAATTTCAACTTTTCTGTACTTTTATGAGAAATAATTATGCATTCTTCTAATCCTTTACCTTACCAAAAAGTTACCGTGGCCTTTAGTGCTACGATTAGAGCATACAAGAATAAATGCATAGCTCATTTCCAGCCGGATGAATTATGGTTCCTGCACATGTATTTCTCCTCCTGACACAGCACAAGGAAGTTGGTTCTATTTGTTCCCAAAGGCTGTGGCGTAGATACAGGGTGTGGGCGTATTTGCCAAAATGTATCACACCCAATTACGATGAGCTCATTGCGATGCTATGCGCTGTACCTAATTTAATTTAATCCTTGCAATCTCCATTTTACATGGGAGGAAAGGAAATTTAAGTAATCTTCAACTGTAGCATGTCTCAGCATCACCCAGGTGGCTTGTTAAAGCTCAGATTCTGTGTGTCTTGGTGGAGGCTGAGAGTTTGCATTTCCTAGTAAGTTCCCAGGAGATACTGAAGCAGCCGGTCAAGGTTCCACACACTTAGAAAAATGGCACCATACTACACTTGTTTAAAATATTTAATTCGCTTCCAGTGTAATAAAGGTTACAGATTCCTCCTAAGATTCAAATATGCCAGGCAGCAGCGAGCCTGCAGACTATCCCCAGGGACATTCATCCCTGCAGAAGTAGAAAAGCAAGATGGACAGGACCCAAAAGGAAGAGTTTACAAAAGAGGGACAGGTGACCTTGAGAAAGAGGCGAAATCTCTCAGGTCTGTCTCCTGACCTGCACCCCTGTGGGCCACTCTCTGTGTTCTCTGGAAGCTTTCAGGAAAAATATGCCAGTCCCGTGGGCCCCAAAAGTCTCTTCTTTGGCATCCTTCTACATTGGAGTTGGGTATAAAGGGAACAGGAGCTCTTTCCCAGCCCTTCCCCCAGCCTAGAGATGAATGACGTTTTAAGATTCAAAGGCAGTGCCTAGCTGAGGGTGGGTGCCAGCAAAGAGATAGGAGATGCCTGGCAGGAGACAGAAACTTCCAAAGGCCAGTACAGTCCTACCCAATGGGTGCTCAGAAAATATGGTGAAAATCAGCAAATGCTTGGGGGAAGCAGTGTTGCCCAACAGACACAGAAATATCTTCTGGATATCCAGAATAATTGAGAGAACTCTGGGCAGAAACTGAATCTCTATGAATGAAAACACCCTAAGAATAATTCATAGTCATTTCACTTATTTTATTTTATTTTTTTTAACTCAGAAAAAAATCAGTGATTACCTGTTATACTTCAGACATTGTGCTAAGTGGTATAGAAAGAATCATAAATGAAGACATGGGCCTGTCTTTACAAAACTTAAAAGACACATTATGAAAATAACTATTGATAGAATATGTATACCACACATAGGATATCACTGACCATTCAGGGTTAGAAACAGATGGGGAATTATGAGCATAGTAGATGGTAAAAGAAATTCTGGGTTGGAATGCCTTGTAAGGAAAGGACAAGAAAGTGGTCACCAAGTGAAAAGAGATAGAATTGATTTAAGTCCAAACAATATGTCTTGGTGGGATGTTGCGCTCCTTAAGACGCGTTCTTTGCAGTGGTGAGGTCTGAAGGTGGCAGAACCGGGCTGAATGGACATATTTCAGTGGTAAGCAAACCGCGGCTTTCGAGCCACATATAGCTCTTTGGCCCCTTGAGTGTGGCTCTTCCACAAAATACCACATACCCTAATTAAGTTAATAATAATGTACCTATCTATATAATTTAAGTTTAAAAAATTTGGCTCTCAAAAGAAATTTTAATTGTTATACTGTTGATATTTGGCTCTGTTGACTAATGAGTTTGCCGACCACTGGGCTATTTGAATGAGAAGCACCAGAGCTAAGTTTGAGTTAACCTCCTGACTTTAAGGGAATGGTTTCCAAGATCTCATGCAGGACAAGGTAAGAATATCTCAGGTAGGAAGGGTGAGTTCAGCATGTCTTTCTTTCTTGGTTGCTTTCTCTTCATAGTGGGGTTCCCTCTTCACAAAATTTCCCTGCATGATCCCAAGTCCTCTGTGGGTGATGACTTCTATATTTGCAGAAGCCCTATTAGCTGTCACTGCCGAAAGGGTTATCTATTCTACATGAAAAGCCTGAGGCCAGCCTTCTAGCCTTCCTCCACCTTGTACCCACACCTTTAGGAGCATGTGGCCTCCAGGTGGCTGTGGGGGAGAGTCCCCAAACAGTTTGCAGGTACATTTTTAAAAGTCAGACCTGACAATGACTTTCATTATTTCTTCTCCATTAGTCAGAACCCAGTTATCTATCTAGCTGCAAGGGATTCTGAGAAAATATGTATTTAATTATCACTAACAGTCTGCCAGAATGCTTAATCTATGTCTCCACCCTTGACAACTGACCTTATATCTGACTCCCAGATGGGCATCATCTTCTCAGAAGCTAGCCCTTTCTTTGCATTCCACTTCCAAATATATACTATCACAGTCTCCAATTAGAAATCCCTGATTCTTCCTTCCTCCTCCCCAAGTCCATCCAAAATTATTCCATTTTGTTACGAACATAAAAATGTTTAAACATCTAAGGCTGTTAATCAATAATATATTTTTCTTTTTTTGTTTTTTGTTTTTCCTTTTCTTTTCTTTTTTTTTTTTAATTTTCTTTTTACCAGAGTTACTAGGCTAGAATGTGGAAGTGACAGACAAGTTGGGTAATCCCAAAGCTTTGTTCTTTTTAGAGCAAAATCAATCATTATGTAAATTAACTAGAACTCTCTATTGTAGCTGTTTGTATATTCATTTTATCTCTTTCAAGGAACTTCAAGCTACTTTGAGTCTATGTAAGTCAGCATATAGCAGAAAACAGATGGCTTTCTCAGATTAAGATAAATTGAGGAGAGTTTAATGAAGGATTTATTTACCAAGTTGTGGGCATTGTATAAGAAAACTGCACTAGTACCCCAGGCTTGTTAAAACATAGGTGTTACCCAAGGTCAATCTACATGGAAGAAAGGGGGGAGCAGATACACAAGTCCAGAGAAAGAGAGTCCTGGCAAGAAGGCTGCCTGGAGGGGAGTACAAGATCATGGAACCCTGCAGGAATCAAAGGGAAATAAATACTCAACCTCCTACTTTATCCTCTTTGTTATCATCTTTTTCTTTTGGTTCCTCATTAGCTTAATACTAATGAGGAACCAAAACAACAATAACAAACAAACAAACAAACAAACAAAAAACCCTAGAGGACAAGGAAGGTACAGTTTATAACTTTTTAAAAATATATTTTATTGATTTTTTTACAGAGAGGAAGTGAGAGGGAGAGTTAGAAACATCAATGAGAGAGAAACATCAATCAGCTGCCTCCTGCATGCCCCCTAGTGGAGATGTGCATGCAACCAAGGTACATGCCCTTGACCGGATTCAAACCTGGGACTCTTCAGTCTGCAATCCAATGCTCTATCCACTGAGCCAAACCAGTTAGGGCCAGTTTATAACTTTTTATTATAAGATAATTTTAGGTTCATATACAGTTGTGAGAAACACTATAGGGAAGTAACATGACTCTTTACCCACTTTCTCCAATGGGAACATTTTGCAAAACTCTCATACAATATCAAATATTATATATTGAATTTATACAGTCAATATTTAGAATATTTCTATCATCACAAAAATCCCTAATGTTGGTGTTTAGAGTCATATCCATTTCCCTCCCAAGCCAATGCAGTTACCCTTGGCAACCACTAATGTATTATCTGTTTCTATAATGTGGTTACTTTAAGAATGATATATAAATAGAATCATGCTGTACCTAATCATTTTTGCTCAGCATAATTTCCGGGAGATTCAGCAAGGTGATCACATGTAACAATGGTCCATTTCTTTTTATTACTGAGCATTCCATACTGTAGAGGCATCATAGTTTATTTATTCATCCATTGAAGCATGTCCAAGTATTGTGTCTAGTTTTAGGTTATTGTAAATAAAACTGTTATGAGCATTTGTGTACAGCTTTTTGTGTGAATATGAGTGCTCATTTCTCGTAAATGCCAAGAGTACAGTTGTCGGGTTGTATGATAGTTTCACACTCAGTATTTTTTATGCAGCTGCCAGACTTTTTCTTAGAATGGCTGTACCAATTAAATCCCAGAAGCAATGAATGAATGATCCAATATCTACCTTCTCACTAGCATTTGGTGATTTACCTTGCTTTTTATTTTAAAATATATTTTATTGATTTTTTACAGAAAAGAAGGTAGAAGAATAGAGAGTTAGAAACATCGATGAAAGAGAAACATTGATCAGCTGCCTCCTGCACACCTCCCACTGGAGATGTGCCTGCAACCAAGGTACATGCCCTTGATTGGATTTGAACATGGGACCCTTCAGTCTGAAGGCCGACACTCTATCCACTGAGCCAAAACAATCAGGGCTTACCTTTTTAAAAAATTTTACTCTTATATGTATGTAGTAATATTTCACTAGAAGAATAGTCTGCATTACCCTGCTGGCTAGTAAAGTTGAACAAGTTTTCATGTGCCTATTTGCCACCTGTGTAACCTTCAGAGAAAAGTCTCTTCATGTCTCTTATGTGTTTTCTAATTGGTTTGTCATTTCTTACTCTGGATGAGAGTTCTTTATGTATTTAGATCCTAGTCTTCTGTAAATACTAGAGGCACAGTGTCCCTCGGCCCAGCCTACACCCTCTCTAATCTAGGCCCCCTTGGGAGATGTTCAACTGCTGGTGGGATCGGGCCTAAACTGGCAATTGGACATCCCTCTCACAATCTTGGACTGCTGGCTCCCAACCATTCACCTGGCAAACTGCCTGATTATCCCTAACTGCTTCTGCCTGCCACCTGATCAATGCCTAGCTTATCCCATGCCAGCCTGATCGCCCTCAACTGCTATCTCCTGCTGGTCCAGTTGACCCCAAATCCCCTCCTTTGCCAGCCTGGTCACCCCCAAGTGCCCTTCCCTGCTGGCTTGGTTACTCCTAAATGCCCTCCCCTGCTGGCTTGATTGCCCACAACTGCCCTCCCCTGCTGGCCATCTTGTGGTGACTATCTTATAACCACATGGGGGTGGCCATTTTATGTGATGGCATGATGGTCAATTTGGATATTACCTCTTTATTATATAGGATGTAATTTCTCAGTCATTAAATATTCTCTAATAGTTTCCTGCTTTTCTTAACAGGACATTTCACAAATAAAAGTATTCAATTTTTACGGAGTCCAATTTATCAATTTTTCCTTTTAGGGAGTGTGCTTCCAAAAAAGGGCTAAATGAGAGGGAATATATGTATATATCAGTGTCAGCTCCATGAACTTTCACTTATTTTTCTAAAGGAAATTGAACACAGCTTCATATATTTTTCTAATTAAAAACATTTTAATCATAGTTCCATGAACTATAACTGTGTTAAGTATTGTGCTTTGTGTTCTACTTTACGAGGTAACTTGTTAAAAATCCTTTTGGTGCCGAAACCGGTTTGGCTCAGTGGATAGAGGGTTGGCCTGCAGACTGAAAGGTCCCAGGTTCGATTCCGGTCAAGGGCATGTACCTTGTTTGAGGGCACATCCCCGGTGGGAGGTGTGCAAGAGGCAGCTGATCGATAGATGTCTCTCTCATCGATGTTTCTAGCTCTCTATCCCTCTCTCCTTCCTCTCTGTAAAAAAATCAATAAAATATATATTTTTTAAAAATCCTTTTGGTTAGATACATAACCCATGGACACAGACAGTAGTGTGATGAAGGCCTAGAACAGTGATTCTCAACCTTTCTAATGCCGCAATTATTTTTGTTGCTTCTTCATAACTTTAATTTTGCTACTGTTATGAATCTTAATGTAAATGTCTGTGTTTTACAAAGGTCTTAGGCAACCCTGATAGTGGTTCTCAACCTGTGGGTCACTGCTGTATATATATTTTCCAGACATTTATCAGTGTCTGGAAAACACAGATATGTACATTATGATTTATTAACAGTAGCAAAATTACAGTTATGAAGTAGCAACAAAAATGATTTCATGGAGCTGACACTGGCATTAGAAAGGTTGAGAAGAACTGGCCTAGAGGATATTGGGGCAAGGTGAAGGGGGTCAAAGGAAGGGAAAAAGAGGACACCTTTTTAGGTGTCATCAACAATAAAGATAAACTTAAAAAATATTTTTGGTAGTTTCTACATTATTTGGAGGTGTATATATAGTTTTTTAAAGAAAAGAAACAATATAAATGATGATTTTAGAAAATTCAAATACTATGAAATGGTGTCAGAAAATAATTTGTATCCTTGTAAAAATATCTTTATTTTTTATGGGCTTATAGCCTTGTATATTGGCTGAGTAGCCAACATAATTTCATGCAGACATTTGACCTAACAGAGCTGGTGACAAGCTTGCAGCAGATGAATTGCTGTTGGACTTTACCCAAAGATCTATTTTCTCATTGATTTTTTTCCTAAAAACTTCACTTCTTATTACAATGTCTATTTTCACTTTGTCCCTTAAACATATTTTGGGCTCAAGTGATAATATTGGAAGTCACAGGCAAGGGAGATTTGGAAGTTGGGTCTCCTCACACAAATTGGAAAGTGTCATGCAGTGTCCTTGCTGAAGGAGAGAAGGGACAGGATCTATTTGGATGGACTTTTTGACAATACTCTTGATCATGTAATGCAGAGGGATAAGCCACAACCTATAGCTAGTTTGTTGCACATGCTTTCACATGCTTTATAGGTATGGATACATCTTTGCAGATGGCATGCTTTTCCTATTATCAATAAAGATGGGAAGAGACCTTTTTGAATAGGGGTTTGTATTCTCAATGACAATTCAGGTTCAATGCCATTCTCTACTAGCAAATTTCCCTGGGCTAACAATGAAGTAGAGGAAAAAGCCATTTATGATAAATAAGTTCTTATTATCCTACCTGTTCCTTTTCAGACATTACATTGATGTGGGCTAGAAAATGATTCAACAACAAAGTCACATGTATGTTTCCAACTCTCTAATCATTATAAAATGACCATTTTAAGAAAGTAATGTATTTTGTCTTAGCTGAAATATGCTTTCAACTATCATTAGTAACTGAATTGAAAATATAAAAGCGTGAAATAATAATTCATATGGATTATCAAAATGATGGCATTTAGAGCACATCTTTAAACTGACATTGGTGAAGTAGGTGGATGATGTACTCACCTCCTCCCAGGACCAAACTGGAATTGCAACTCAAATGCAGAGCAATCAACCTGAATAACCAACTGAAGACTAGCTGAGGAGAAGTCTTATAACCATGACTTTACAGAAGAGGCCACAATAAGACTGGCATGAAGGGTGGAGATGTAGATAGGGCTGGCCCTGCTCCCATAACTAATAATCAGAGAGATGCTAATTAAAACCACAGTGAGATATAAACTCACATTTGTCAAAATGGCTATCATCAACAAATTAGAACCAACTGCTGGCAAGGATGGTGAGAAAAGCTAACCTTCGTGCACTATTGGTGGGAATGCAGATTTCTGCAGCCACTGTGGAAAGCAGTATGGGAGTTCCTCAAAAACTAAATGGAACTACCTTATGACCCAGTGATTCCACTGTTGGGAACATGTCTGAAGAAATCTGAAACTCTTATTAGAAAGCATATTCACAACCTTATGTTCATTTCAGCATTATGTACAACAGCCAAGATTTGGAAGCAGCCCAGTGCCCATCAGTAGATGAATGGATATAAAAGCCATGGCACATTTACACAATGGACTACTGCTCAGCTGTACAAAGAAAATCTTACTCTTTGGGACAGCATGGATGAACTTGGAGAGTATTGTTCTAAGTGAATAGCCAGTCAAAGAAAGGCAATTACCATATGATTTCACTTATATGTGTAATCTAATGGACAAAATAAACTAAGAAAGTAGAAAAGAATAAAATATAGTCATGTCTCTAGAGAGCTCCCAGTTTGGAAGGAGAAACGAACAAAGGAATGATGATTAAAATACCAGTTGAGAAGTATAACTGAAATCTGCAAAGCTTGTGGGGCTCATGGACTAGGTCTTCAGGTCAAGTCAGCTAAGGCTTCCCAGAGGCAGTGGCACATCACACATAATAATGAATTGTGCAAAACCTGTGCGGGCAGATTCTAGCCCTTCCTCCTCTCCAAAGAGAGCAGCCCAACAGCACAATTCTTTAGGATGATTCAACTGCCACCCCTAATAGCATCGCTAAGGAAAACAATTAACTAGCAATTTTCCTTTATTATTTCACTCATCCACATAATTAAATCTTCTGAACATACTTATTTCATAGTATTTTATGAAGAAGAAGAATGCTATGTTACTGTATACTAATGATAATATAATTAGCCACCATTTCACAGGCTTTGATGTATTCTTTCAAAAAATGATTCTAAAGTACAACTTTAATGTGGGGTCAAGATTGCACTAAGCCTATCCTCTAAAACACGACAGCTTGTCGCTACTTCACAATGGAGAAATGCCTTAAAAGGTTTGCCTTAGATTCCTCTGTTTTCAAGGAAGATACAAAGGTTTATGTGAATATACAAAAAATCTCACTGGTCCCGCAAAAATACTCCTAAGGGATTTTGTCACTTTTTCCACTTTGCTTTAAATATTATTATTCTCATTGTGCTATCTTTATTATATAATGTAAATTTATACACACACACATATATATAGGCAAACATACACACTTCCATATGTATAAATCTTTTGTATGTATTATATTATTTCAATTATATTATTTAATGTATACACAAATATAAACACATATACATATGAAGTTATATGTGTGGTATACGTATATAGTATATACATATACATACAGGGCATCCCAAAAATGTATGCACACTTTAACAGCTGATAGCTTAATTTTGAAAATTAAATGTATTTTAATAAACACTGCCTTTATAATTATTTAAAGCATGTGTATATATTTTTGGGACATCCTACATATGATTAAATGTGTATTTCTATATCTTTACATACAATAAAGAGCTCTTTATCCTTGAAAAAATAAACTAACAAATTCCATGGTAGGTGGTGATTTTTTTCTGGTGTAGAACTTGATAAAATTGAACCACATCAATTACCTATTTTCCCCTTTTCTAACACAGCTTTATTGGAACATAACTGACATACATCAAGATACACATATTTAAAGTGTATAATTTGATGTTTCTACTTCTGTACAAAACTGTAAGTGCAGAGAAATGTTTCCATCTCATAGAAAAGTCACCTTGAACCTCTTTGTGTTTTCTATCCTGTGCCTCTGACCTCCCTGCCCACAGGCAACTAACTACTAATCTATGTTCTATCACTGTAGATTAGTTTATCTCTCATAATATTTGTTATAAATGATCACTCAGTATATATATATGTATATTTTCAGTACACAATCTGTTTTATCTAGTTTCTTCAGCTTGGAATTATGATGTGAGATTCATCTCTACTATAGCAATATCAATAGTTCATTCCTTTTTCTGTTGCTGAGTAATAGTTTATTATATGGATATGCCAAAGTCTGTTTAGCTGTCTTCCTATGGATGGTCATTTGGTTTGCTTCCAATTTTCACAATCAAGAATAAAGCTGCTACAACATTTATATACGAGTAGTTTTCCCATCATAAGATTTCACTTGGTTAATCCATGGGAGGACTATGGCTTGTTTTCTGAAGCTGTTTTATATCATTTGACATTCTCACCTACAGTGTGAGAATTCCAGTTTCTCCTAAACTTAAATGCAAATATTCTAAATAAACTGTTAGCTACTCCAACCCAACAATATGAAAACATTATGATACACCATTATTCTGGAAATGCAAGTTTGATTTATCATTTGAATTCAATCAATATAATTCCCTTAATCCATTCATTTATTCACGAAGATTCACTGACCACCTACCCTAAACCTGGAACTAGAATAGACTTTTGGGTATACAGCAGTTTAAAATTTACAAAAATATATGCCTTTGCATAAGTCAAAATGTGATGAAGTTAGAAATATATTAAGAGAAATTGATAATATATCAAATTATCAGGTTCTAGCCCTGGTACGTAAATGCTATCTGTGCAAATATATTATAGCAAGGATGGATGACAGGAGCTGTGGTTGCTCATGTAGATGGAGTGGTCAGGAAAGGCTTCAGAGGGAAGTAACAGTCAGGCAAACATTAAAAGAGATATGGAAGCCGGCCATGTGGACATCTGGGGAAACTGTGTTCTAGGTAGAAAGCACAGCAGCACAAAGAAAGAGGTGTGCCTCAGTGCAGTGTTGCTGAAGTCCAGTTATTCAGAGGAATAATAACAGGAAGAGATGAGATTTGATAGAATGCTGAATAAAATAATTTAGGCTTTGCGTAGGCCACCTTAGGAATTTTGATCCTTACCCTTTTATTGTGAGCCTTGGAAATGTGTCGAACAGAGGCTGGAATGACCTGATGACACACATTACAAAGACATCAGTCTCTTGCTGAGTTGAGAAATGTCCATAGGAGGCTAAGAGGAGAAAATGAGGAAAAATCCCTAAGAGGCTACTGGTAGAATCCAAATAAGAGATGACTGTGGCTTGTACCAGAGTCTTTGCATAAGAAATAATAAACTGTAGTCAGACTTCAGATATATTTTAAAGCTAGAACAAACAAAATATTTTTTTCAAATATAATGTAAATTGAGATGGAAAGAAAAAAGATTCAAGAATGATGCCAAGGTTGGACATCTAGAAGAGTTATTTTCTGAAATAGGGAAGGTTGGATAGATTTTAAAGGACTATCAAAAATATGTTTTTTGACTTGTTATATTTTAGATAAATTTTAAAGCTTTAGGTGAAAATATTAAGTAGGCTACTGGATATTCAAAGACAGAGAATTTTAATTTGGAATATAAATTTGGTAGTATTCAGTGTATTGATGGTATTTAAAGCCATGGGACCAAATTAAATAAGTTAGGAATTATTAGACACAATAATTCATAGATACAATGTGAGAGAAACAAACATCAATGCCTCTGAAATCATTTAAAAGGTGTCTTTGGGGCAAGAGCTGATGAGTGAACACTGAGACCTCAACTATGTGAAGGTGAGGCCAGTAAAAAGAGAGAGATTTTTAAAAGTATGTCAATAGTTGGGAGTGGTTACTTTCCATTCAAAACTTATCAAATGTTTTGCAAAAATTAGCCATTTCTCCTAGTATGTTAATAAACAGATGGAAACTAGTTCATTTCACAATCTGTGGTAGGCGAAAGCTATAGTTCTCATGATCTCTGCCACACACATGTTCTTCAATGCTGAAACTATCTCTCCTTGACTGTGCATGGGACCTGTGACTTGCTTCTCACCAGTAGAATATGGCCAAAGGATGTCAATCCTGCAATTACATTAAATTTTATATGACTCTGTCTTGTTAGCAGACTTGCTCTTGGGCTCCTGCTTACTTGAAGAAAGATGCACATTTTAACCAGCATGGATAGGATCTGAGAGTCTCCTTTAAGAGAAAAAGGTAATATATGGTCAATAGCCAGCAAAAATCTGAAGCTCCCAGTCCTACAACAATGCCAAGGAATTCCATTCTGGAGCAACCTGAGTGATTCTGTAAGTTTGCATTTCTCCAGTCAAGCCTCCAGATGAGGACACAACCCATTTGACACTGACTGCAGGCTGGTAACACCTGGTGTGGAAACACACCTAAGCCTTTCCTGAACTTCTGACCCAAAGAACCTACAAAATACTAATGGGTGCTGCTTTAAGGCACTACATTTGTGGTACTTTGATAAACTGCAATTAAGACACAATCAAAACATGAATACACCATCCATTTGAGTTTAGGAATAAGTCATGTTTTCCATAGCCATAGGCCCATATAGAATATACTTGCTTTGTGAACCATCTTGACCCTGGTCCAGGGCTGGATCTCGAGGCACAGTCTATCTCTATTTCTAAATGAATCTTCTGCATAGAACATCCCACTTTTTCCTCTTGGAAACACAGCTAAATTGCCTGACTCAATTATACCTCATGACATTAACCTGTCTGTTTCTGTTAGACTGATATCCTCCCTATGCCAGCTTCCTTTCAATGGCGTTAGTCCACATTTGGGCTGATCAGGTCAGACTGACTAGAACTCTCCTCCTTTTTCAGAGTTTGGCCTATTGTCTGGAATCTCTGACTGCTAATCCCTGCCTCCAAACTAGTTACCTGAGTGACTTCAGTACAACCCAAAGTAAAAGACCTAAAACAATATGGAAAATGTAAAAAAATATTGGCTTTAGGGTCAGGTAACAAATCTTCACCCATCACTTAATGAGTGACCAGAGGTAAATCATGTAATCAACCTAGGTATTAATTTCTGCATCCAAAAAAAAAGAACCACTTCCTTCAAGTCTATTGTATGGCCCAAATACTAAATGTCAGGGGAAGGATTATGGATCGACTGATAAGTAGAAAATACTCAACAACCTGTAGGTTTTATTGATTATCTTTTCAGAATTAAACAAACTGGCATTTTTGAAGATCCACAGCTCTTAATGGAGAAAAACATAGTTTATTGTCCAAATATATCTACTAAAATATTGGCTTGTTTTCCTAGCATCCATTAAATTTTGAATACAAGAATTTACTCTGAGAAAAATCATTAGAAGCTTAGGAAATACATCATTCACTTAGAGAACCAAGAATTCTCATCGCATCAGCAGGGTTCACTCAATACTCAGTTCTCAACTTCAATGGGTTTAACAGATGAAGTTCAAGGGCAGAAAGACACTTGAAATATCCTCAGATGAGCTTTGATCAAGAAGGCAAAAAAAAGAAAATATTGAAATGGTTTTCAGATAATTGATACAAATTAAACTAAGCTTTTAGTCAATACTGTAATTATCAGGATAATGAACAGCAAAATAAGCATATCAGTTGCTCAAAATACAACTGAAGTTTTCTAGTGCAGCTTAGAGCCATATCTATTCCCCTGCCAGAGAAAATGCAAACGGAACATTTTCCCTTATCAGTCCTTTACATCTTAAGTTTCATGAGCTGAAAGTCCCAATTCCCCTTTATCTAACTTTTATCATTCTTCCATTTGGGGTAAAAAAAGACTCAGTTGATCTAGTATGTGTCCCTGTGTTACACTTTTACTATTTTCACTTTAAAAATGTCACATGATTTTCATTATTCTTTATAATAATGATAAGTTAAATGGAAAAAACTATACATGAAAATTTACATTTGCACTGTTTTTATTAACATTTCCCCCTGTGATTTCTTTTTTCTTTTTTAAGTTATTATATATGTGTTCTTACCCTCCCCTCACTCCTTATGATTTCTTAATCTTTACTTTGTTTTATCAGTTGTGCCATTGCCATTTTTCATTTTCTTTTAAAATGTTTATATTTTTTCTGACCAATTTGTGATAATATATATACAAATGATGAAAAACTGTTTCTATAATACAGGATATAAATATTCTCCCTGGGTTTTCTTTTATCTCAAAGCCCATGATAAAGAAAATAACTCAAGGAAGGGTATTTTGTCTGTTTAATGTATGCCATACTTCTAGTACATATAAAATTTCTGGCAAGTGATTGTTTCATATAATTTAAAGATTCTTTTGATGGAGACATAGTACACTAACACTAGGACAAGTTAAAAGCAAAACCCTTTGTTACTCCCAATGATAAAGCAGGGAAGGCTATTCCCAAAATTCTCAAGGAGGGAGGGCTATTGCCCACAGCTCTCAAGGAGAGAAGGCTATTGTTCATAGCTCTACAGAAGGGAAGGCTGTTCAACTAGCTCTACAGGAGGGAAGGATATCCCCGCAGGTCTACAGGAGGGAAAGCTGTTGCCCTCAGCTCTAAATGAGGAAAGGCTGTTGCCCACAGCTCTACAGGAGGGAAGGCAGTTCCGACAGCTCTGAAGGAGGGAAGGTTGTTCACATGGCTCTGAAGGAGAGAAGGTTGCCAGGCAGAGTCACTCAAGGGGTCCTCCTATGGGCAGGTAACAACAAGCTGGGGCTCCAGGGGGCAGCTTATTTCTCACAAGCAGGGTGAGTTAACTATGCCTCATGGGCTCCCCACGTACTGACTATTTTGAATAATTGTGAGGCCATGGAGCATAGGGACTCTCCCTACTTGTTGCCCCACGTGTACTGTGGCCAAGAGTGGGAGAGTTTGATGACACAGGTGGGTGTTGTATGTCCTTAATTAGCTGCTCAAGACAGTGAAGCATTGAAAACGGTTTGGCTCAGTGGATAGAGCATCGGCCTGTGGACTGAAAGATCCCAGGTTCGATTCCGGTCAAGGGCATGTACATTGATTGCAGGCACATCCCCGGTGTGGGGTGTGCAGGAGGCAGCTGGTCGATGTTTCTCTTTCATAATTGTTTCTAGCTCTCTATTCCTCTCCCTTCCTCTCTGTGGAAAATCAATAAAATATATATATTAAAAAAAAAGACAGTGAACCGCCCAGCCTACAGCAGGGTCCCCAAACTGAATGAAGACTGTGTTTTCAAACTGTTAATATCATTTAATTATATTACAGTAATACCTGTTCAATATGTTTAACATACAAATGTTAAATGAATTGTTTACTGTTGAATATTATTTGTAGTGCATTTTTAAGTTAAAATCTCTTTCATGTTTTGTATGTTTTAGTACATAATACTGCTTTATAATATGATTAGAAAGAATGTCAGCTCAGCATTATGCAATACACTTTTAAGCTATTATTTTTCTCATACAGATATCCTCACATGTCTATTCTTTCAGATGTACTTTAGAATAATTTTTGAGTGCCAAAAATTCCCTTGAAAGGTTTTTTTAATTGAAATCAATGTGTAAATTGATTGAAGAGCATTATTATTCAATTATATTGAGTTTTCTTAACTTAAAAAGTGGTATGTGTATTAGTAGCTATTGTTGTGCAAGAGACTGACCCAAAATTAGTGACTTAAAGTAAAAACAGCATTACACTATTTCTCATCTTACTCTCAGAGCTGGATGAGCCCAGCTGGGTGATTATTTCCCTCCATGCAGTTCTGCTGGGATCTCCCAGCTTGTGCTCAGCAGGATGCTCGGCACCACTGCTGTGCCTGACATTTAATGATAGCAACCAGCCAGAAACTGTCCTCCTTCAGGAGGCACCTGCAGCACCTCATCCCCACACGTCCTCGCCAACAAAATAGCATACACTTTGTCACACAACAGCAGGCTCGCAAGAGGACAAGCCTAATGTGCAAAACATTACATCTGTGTCAAACTTACTGAGAGCTCATTGGCCAAATCAAGTCACATGACCAAACTACAAGTCAAGGTGATAGACAAAGAGATGACTGCTGAGTGGGAAGAGTAGTAAGGTTACATTGCAAATGGGCATGGCTATTCAGAAAGGAAGAGTTCATAAGCATCAAACAATCTAACACGTTGGTCCTTTTGGTAAAAAATTATTCAGATCCCTACCACATGCACATACCAGGACATCTAATAGCCTCATCTCTATGGCAGAATCATGTTCTCACTGATCTTGAAGTCTGAAATGTCTTCTAAATTAAGTCCAGATAGAAATGTGTTTCTGGAGGTGCAGATCTTTTCAATCCAGAGGTCTGGTAACTAAAAAGTTACCTGTGTCTCATGCACCCAAATTACAGTGACATACAGAACAGAATAGTCCATATTTCCATTCAGAATGGGGAATAATGTGAAATAAATATGGTAACTAATTCATAACAATTTTGAAATCCACTAGGGATTTGTCACTAATTTCTCGTTCTTCAGGGTCAATAAATATTCTTTGCTTAGGGCCCAATTTCTTCTCCCTGGGAGTGCATCCTGAATCCCCTTTAATTAAAACCTTTTGCTCCATCTTCTAACTCCTTGTACCCTATAAAAAGTTGAGACCTCTCTTCATTTTAAAATGCTTTTATCTCTTTTATTTCAAACTGTTGATGGTTGCCAAAATAATTCTCCTAAAAACTGTCGATCTTCTTTAATTATCTTATTGAGGTCCCCTCAATGCCCCTCTCACAGCCATTTCTGGCCATCAGTCTTCTTTAAGTGGATTGGCTGTAGGGTCGCTGCCTCAGGGTTTTCTGGAACCATGTTGTCTAATTGAGAGGGTGACCATGGGGCACTTCAAATCTTCCTCAGGTCCTACCAGACCATCTAAGAGCTCAACTCTTGTTTTTTTATCTTGACTCTCACTCTGTTACTTTGAGGGTGTTTTGCCAGCCAGAGAGATTTCTTAGGGCCCTCCATATTTTCTGTAATTCTGATTAAAAATGAAATAATTACTGATCTGCTTCATCTCTGCATATTTGTGACATGGAGCTAAAAGATGCCAACTGGTGCTTTCCCAACATTCTACTAGAAATCTCATTAGCAGGATCCACACATTGATGAGGTCAATTTCTTAGATTCCACATGATTGCCAAATGTTCTGCAGAATATAAGACGGGCTCTCTATAATCTCCAACAGCAATTTTCAGCTTTCACGCATGTTTCCTGTTTTGATTGGGAGTAGATTACTTTAAGAAATTAAAGCATTGCCCACAAAGGGAAAGTTAAGAATTATATTCATGAGAAGGCACAGCAATGAAAAAATCAAGCAATTTACATAACTGAAATAGGGGTTGTATGTGGGTTATGCAAAAATACCTCCGATAAACCAATAAGTAAAAAATCTCAGCCAGCATGGATCAATGGTTGGATGTCAACCTGTGAACCAGGAGATCAAGGTTCCATTCCTGGGCAGGCATATGGCTGGGGTTGTGGGATCAGTTCCTAGTGTTGGGTGTGCAGGAGTCATCCAATCAATGATTCTCTCTCAACATTGATGTTTCTATTTCTCTCTCCCTCTCCCTTTCTCTCTGAAATCAATAAAAATATATTTTAAAAAATAAGTAAAAATATAACTCAGTAGAAACATGGAAAAGAGAAATGGGCAGTTCCAAAACAAAGTTCCATCCAAATGACCAAAAAAAGAGAAGATATGCTAATTAGGGATCAAGAAACACAATGAAATGTCATTATACACCTGTAAAGACTAATATTAAACAGACTGACAAAGGGCACAAAGTTTATTTTAAGCAAGATGAGTACATCCTAAAAATCTACTGCAAAGCATAAGATCTATAGTTAATATCACTGTGTGGTATACTTAAGATTTTTTCTAAGAGAGTGGAATTTATTTAACTATGACGAAATATAATTTAAAAGTTAGGAAGCCAGCTTTTGGAGGTGATGGGTTTGTTTTTGGCATTGATTGTGCTGATGGAGTCATGTGTGTGTACCTATCTCCAAATCTGTCATGTTGTATATATTAAATATGTACAGCTTTTTGCATATCAGTTATATTTCAATAAAGTGAATGATGTTGTAAAAAAAAGTAACACTCAATTCATGTACAGTAGACATAAAATAGATATAAATTTCCTTATTGTTTTATTTCTTGATTTTTTTTTAAATTACTTTATTGCAAAACAATGTTGAAATAACAGAGATGGGAAAAAGATGTAAATTATGTACAAACCCATTTCATAATCAAACAAATGCCAACTTTTCACTAAAAAGATATGGACAATAACAAATGACAAAAAAAATCACACATAATAAGAGAAAATATAATTTCATAAGCTATTTAAGAAAGCTTTGACATAATCATGAAAGTTGAAGATATTGTCATCCTTCTACCCAGAAATAATACCAATCAGAATATAGACTCCAAAGAATATTTATTGTTATTTTTAATCGCATTAAACTGAAAACAATCCAAATATCACAATGAACTGAGATATAATTACACACTGGTACTCCATACATCCATGAAAGTGATCACATTGTAGTTACTCTAAAAAACATTAATGTAGTACAAACACATATAATTGAGAAGCTCAGTAATAATCCAGTTATCCAAATATATGAAAGACTAATATGCTAAGTCATTATGACACACACTGACCACCAGGGGCAGATGCTCAACACAGAAGCTGCCGCCTTCAGTGACTTGGGAATGGTGGTTCTCAGGTGATGTATCCCAAAACCAGAGAGGAAGTAGCTGGATTTTTTGTGGGGCCACATGACTCCATCTTCGGCCATGGGTTATGTTGTTGCTGGGGCACTTCGGTCATGGGTTGTGTTGTTGCCCGAATCCAGTTTACTGCACACTTGCATTTGTCCTCCACACTCTGTACAACAACAACTTTGCAGAGTGCCCTTTTGCACACAGGGACCCCTCGGGGGGTGTTCGAGAGGCAGTTTCCGTTCAATCCTGAGGCCAGGCTGAGGGACCCCACCTTCCAGGGGGACCCCACTCACTCTGCAGATGCCTTTTGAGCCACAGCACCATCCCAGGTGCAGCTGGCTGAGGAGGGACTGCAGGAGGTTGGCTCCAGGGCTTGTCTGGCCCATCTTCCCCAGTCCTGCCCCCTTCTAATTAATTTCCTTTTGCACCGGGTCACTAATATCTAAAGAAAATAGGACCCATGCTGAAACCCTTTTGGCTCAGTGGATTGAGCATTGGCCAGCGGACTGAAAGGTCCCAGGTTCAGTTCCGATCAAGGGCTTGTGCCTTGGTTGCGGGCACATCCCCAGTAGGAGGTGTGCAAGAGGCAGCTGATCAATGACTCTCTCTCTCATCGGTGTTTCTAACTCTTTATCCCTCTCTCTCCTCTCTGAAAAATTTAATAAAATATATTTTAAAATTTTTTTTTAAAAAATAGGATCCAGTTAAACTTTCTGGTTGTAGGGATGTATGTGTTCATAGGTAAGGCATGAGGAACTGAAGGCACGTGATGGCCCTCAGTGTAGTGGTGTGCTAGAGCTGGCCCAGGTCATATCCCAGGACTGGCTGGGCATCTCCACCCAAGTTTATATTGGTAGCCTGAACTATGCAATGGTGGGTATATTTACATTATGCATGTGAGCAAACACTACAAGGGTGTGTGCATATACATTTATGAGATTAATTTCTATCTCTCAATAAATTATGTCACCAATTCATATTTAATTTTAAATTATTTTCTATAAAGAACTTGTTTTCATGAGGTTCCCTTCCAAAAAATAAAGTAAAATAAGAAGGAGGCAGAGAAGGAAAAGGAAGAGGAGGAAGAGGAGAAGGAGAAGGAGGAGGAGGAGAAAGAAGAGGAGGAGAAGGAAGAGGAGGAGGAGAAAGCAATGTCTAACTCTGCATGGAGAAAGTATTTTGATGAATGTGTTAAGGGTTAAATATAATGGAAACTAATTATTATCTCCCATACGTTTTATTAATCTGGGCATTTTCTCACTTGAGAACACATGATGTGCTCAATTTATGCTATGCAATACTTTTTCAGAGAAATAATAAAGCATCTCAGGTTATATTCTTTTCAATTCATTGAAGTATAATGGATAATAAATTATTTTGTTTAATTAAAACCTCTTTATCAGATGGGCATTTACCCATGACGTTGTTATGCACAACTGATGTTCTACAGAGGCTTCATTTCCATTTCTCCTCGTGCTTGACTCAGGGATTCCTTTCACTGCATTTCAAATTACATCTGTTTCCAGCCAGCCACACTGTAAACCCTGCAGACCTGGCATTAAAAAGCCCTCTCTTCTGTTGGCTTTAAATTCCATCCTTTCCTCATTGTGTTTGAGTGAAGAAACAAGAAATACTAAAATATGGCATTTAACGGGTTTAGAATAGACTGCCCTGGCTTCAATCCCAGCTCTACATTTGGGAAAATTGCTTATTTTCTCTTAGACTCAATTTCTTTTCTCATCTATAACATGAGGATAATAGTAGTTTTTAAACACAACCAGGTAATACCTGTAAAATAACACATTTCCTGGCATCTGGCAAAAAAACACACGCAAGTTAATATAATTATTTCAATCAAATTTTACATAATGTCTTGAAGTGTATTTTCATTTGGGGCATGGGAGGATGGAGAGAGGCTGTGATGCAGTCTTTTAGCACAAAAACCTCAGGCTGAGGGTTTGCAGATTCCATTAGAACATTCTTGGGGCCCTGGAATTGAAGTTTAACTTCCTGTGAGCATGAGGATCCCCTGAATTCTCAAGGATCCCACTTACCCCTCTAATCCCTCCAATTATATGCTCATTATATTCTCTAAGTTAGTATTATTTTGAATTGTCTTAATTTTGAAATGTTTCCAGATTCTTAAACTCTTTTTTTGAAGCATCATAGGAAAGACAAAGGAATCAATGGGATCAATGTGTATAAGAATCTATAAGGGGCCACAAGTGAATATTTTACTAAAGATTTTGTGGGAGGCAGGGAAAAGAATTAAATACTCACTACAAAGCAAAACATACTGTTAAATTTCTCATAAAGATTTATATTTTTCACCAAAGGTTTTCTTAACCTCTCTCCTTTCCCTTCCTAGTATGGCCTAAGGAAAACAAAGCAAAGAAAAAACAAATAAACAAACAATAAAAACACACATCTCTTAATGATTAGCTATTGTTCTAAACAAAGTTTGAAAATTGGGCTCCAACCACAGTAGCAATATTGGCTCTGTTGTCTCTAAGGATTCCAGGGTGAAGAGCTTATATGTCCACTAGAGGCTTCTGCGCCATCACAGCCTGGCCTTACCTGTGATGGCCTTACCAGCCCACTGTCCTCTAGGATCCAGTACAAGTAAGCATCAGGTGGCCAGGGAGGAGCCCCAGATGGGCCCCACACTGCTCTCCCCATAACATCCTAAGTCTATACTTGAATACCCATGATGATGCAGCCTCCCCACTTGTCATCCCACATGTGATCACAGCCTCACTCCTCACATGGCTCTGAAGAAGCAGTTGTCCCAATTCTGGAACCTGGATCTATGAGACATGAGCCTAGCGCCCATTGGTCAGCTGATTGGCACTCCCATTGTGGAAGTTCACTGACCACCAGGGAACAGCTCCTGCATTGAGCGTCTGCCCCCTGGTGGTCAGTGCATTTCATAGCTACCAGTCGACAGGTCACTTAGGCTTTTATATATATATATAGATATATATAGATTCTTTCCTTTTAGGGCAAATCCATCCTAAGTGTCTTCCCCTTGTACACAAAAATCAGAATATTAAAAAAATACACTGCTCTTAGACATAGTCAAATACTCTCATAGTCAAATACTTTACAAATTTCATACAAAGTGAGAAGAATAATTATATAATTCCACAACATATGAAATTAGTTGTAGTGATAATTGTCAAGGTAATAGTAAATACAGACAGATAGGAAGGTAAGCATGATGATGTAGACATGATTGAAAACCTCACAACTGCCATGAGTACATACTGTAGTTAAACCCACTTGGGGGCAAAGGGGGAACTAAGGCTTAGAGAGATGAAATCACCTGTACTAACTTACCTGGCCAATGTTTTATCCAAGGTGTAACCCAGTTCAAAGCTCAGGCTCTTAGCAAAATCTCATATTATATTGACTTTTTAAAATGCAATAATAATGCCAGACTGGTTGAATGTCACCTATGAACCAGGAAGTCATGGTTCCATTACAGGTCAGGGCACATGCCTGGATTATACAGTAGATCCTCAGTGTGGGGCATGCATAAGGCAGCCAATCAATGATTCTCTCTCAGTATTGATGTTTTCTTCTCTCTATCTCTCTTTCTCCCTCCGTCTCTGAAATAAATAAAAAATATTTTTTAAATGTGAAAACAACAAAAGGTAAAGTAAAATATATATTCACTGGAAATGGTTTCCATCTGCTTCACTCCTACTCTGTTCAATAAACATATTTTACATGCCTTTGATGTCAGATACTAAGGTGGCTGTTAAAAATTTTAAAGGAAAAACAAAAAAAAAACACTTGATATTATTTTTAGTTCTCTCTTCTATCTTGCTTATCTGTCTTATTGAAGCAACATGTTGTTCTAAGATGTTACTAATGTTGAATTAAATATTTTACTTTGTTGTCCTTGGTACTGTTTGGTGACAAGAAGTAATGGAGATGGAACAGATCAGATATCAATGATTATCTTCATCATAAATTATCTAAAAGTTGCCCACTTATCCTTAAAGCCCCTCACCTTTTCATATTAAATTCACAACTTCAGGTGGATCAGGTGGCTCTGAAAAGAAGATACAATTTCTAAGCCATGGTGACTGTGACAGTGAAAGCCAATTATATTCTTGTTATGGTTTTCAGGAGCTGGTGAAGATGGGTTAGATCCAACTACTTATATCTGAAATTTGTATGCATGTAACAACTCCAGAGGAAAAGATAGAGGGATAGAACCAGATTATTTAGCTAATTCTATCCTTGAAGCAACCCTGTAAAATAGGAATGTTATCTTGGTTGTGTCGCTATGGAAATAGAACAAGAGAGATTAATAGATGGACTGAAGATCTCAGAGCTGGACTCAAGCCAGATTTTCTAATTGGACTCCATCACTTACAGCTCCCATGAGCAAAGGAACTTGTCTCTCCCTGTTTCCTAAAATTCTGCACAAATAGTGGATATTAGTTCAGATAGTGGTAGTAAGGTTTCTTTACATAATGAAATTGCAAAGTAAACACTCCCATTCCCCAGAGGATCATACTTTTAGCTTATGGCTTGGGATTCATGTCCTGTCCAACAGGCCACTTCTGTTTTGTGTGCTACTCTGCATACTGTAGAGTCACTGCTGGGAGCTACTGAGTAAACTTTTACTGAAAATGTTGCATGGGTGAAAGAATGATATATGATTAGCAAATGTTTATGTTATTATCCATATTCACTTGAGTATAAATTAATTGCAGCTTTTCCTTGAATTCCTTTACATTTCCAGGTATTAAAATTTAAAGGAGAAAGAAAAAGAAACAAAAGAAAACAAGAGCTACAGAAGTGTTGGCTGGGAAGATCATGGAGCTTCCCATGGCAGCATGTGGACTGTGCATTCTGACAGAACCAAAACTATAAACTGAAAGCAAAATGGTTGCAAATCCTATATAACAAAAGAAAAACATGTAAATTGACCATACATTCATGACAACCACCAGAGAATCAGAAGTGAATATGCAAATTAACCCACCAAAGATGGAAGGTTAATTTAAATGCACAAGTGCCAGGTGGAAAGCAGAGTGGGAGAGCTGGGGCTTGGGGGGGCATGGCTCCCTCGGTAGCTCCCCCCAAGCTGCCAGCCAGAGAGCAGAGCAGGAGAGCTGATGGCTTGGAGGACTTGGCAGAGCAGGAGGCTGTGGGATGATGACAGAGACGGAAGGTAAACCCAAGAATGTGGAGAGCACCAGGAATTTTGGGAATCATAGTTCTAGTGGCAGAACACTATATAATGAACTCTATATTGTGAAACATTAGAGCAAAGGGAGTCTGGAACAAGTTACTATTATGGTGGGGGATGGAGGGAAAGCTAGGGGGAGAGATATAAGTAAAATCAGAGTGTCTAGGAAAAATTAAAGGGAAGATATCCTAAAACTTCCAGGAAATCTTCACCAATGAATCAAAGGGAAAAAAGTGCCTCTATTATTCTGTGAGCAACAAACCAAACTGGATTGGGGTCTCAGACAATTCGCTGAGATATGATTGGAAAGATAGACAGAAACTCCTGCAGAGGGCTCTCAGATTGGAGAAGGTGCAGGTCAAGCTGAAGGACCCACCCCCTGTGCACAAATCTTCAGGTACTGGGCCCCTAGTATTGTAATAACTATATAGGTGCCAGGTGGGTACTTGAAATATCAGGGGGAGAACTTTGTCAGGTATCTGATTATCTAACTGCTATGCTGTACAACTGAAACTAATACAAAGTAATATTGAATGTAAACTGCAATTGAAAAATAAAAAGACAAGTAAAGAGCATGGTGAAATGGGGGAAATGTGAACATAAATTACAAAGTTTGGACACTGGGTATTTGGTCAACAGCAACATAAAGGAATGATACACACGACTTTAAAATAAAGAAGAGGATCCTAAAAGGGTGTTTTGTTGTTATTGTTTATTTGTGTGTTTGATTGTTTTTAACATTCACCTGAGTAAAGCCTCATGTAAGAAAAAGTATAAATCTTTTCTGGAAAAAATACATTCTTGATCTAAGCCCAAAGCTTCCCACAGATTAAGATAAAATATGTATAAGTTTAGAATCAAAGATCACAAAGTATGAAAAGAAACAAATCATAAGAATAATTGTCAGTACAAGCAAAAGAACAGCAGAATTAGGCTCCAAGAACTCCACGTAATAGAATTATGAAATATATCAAAAAGAAAACTTTGCAAAAAGCTTAAGTTAAAAATATGAAATAACAGTAGGATAATCAAGTGTAGCTAAGCAGAATCAGAATAGAAAGGAAGAAAAGAGGCTTTTAAAAATGAAAAAAAAAAATCATTGAAATTGAGAGAAAAGGAAAGAGTTACATAGCAAATTAGGCTTAACTAAAAAAGAAAAAAGATTAGTGAATAGGAAAATCTGAAATAAGTGCTCAAAATGCAAGGCAGAGGTGAAAATTATGAAGTAGAGATTAAGAGATGATGAAGATAGCCTGGCTGGTGTGGCTCAATGATTGAGCATTGACCTATGAACCTGGTTAGGACACTTGCCTGGGTTGTGGCCTCGATCCCCAGTGTGGGTCATGCAGGAAGCAGCTGATTAATGATTTTCTTTCATCATTAATGTTTCTATCTCTCTGTCCCTCTTCCTTCCTTTTTTTAATATATAAATATTAAAGAGAGAGAGATGACATAGAGAGAATGAGAGCCAATAGAACTTAACCAGAGTTTCAAAGGACAGAATACAAGGAAGTTATACAAAACTATTTTATGAGATATAGTGTGAAACCAAAGAAAGATATCAGAGCAAATAAAGAAAAAGAACTCCTACACGCAGCACAGGGAAGCTGGAAGAAGATCTTATTGGCTGTCAGAGGAGGAAGACAGATGTGAATCAAGGAAAAAATTGTTCTGACAGTTTCTCTGCAGCAATGAGAATTGAACAAAGAGCTGAAATAACCCAACTCCACAGAGACAGCTCAGACCACTGAAATTCTACCTCAACAACAGGAGTAGAAATAGTCATTTTTATAAAAACAAAAACAAGAAACTTTTATTATAAGCAGGCTTTTATTACAGGAAACTATAAAGAGTATTAGGGGCATGGTGCATGAAATTTGTGCACAAGGGGTCCCCTCAACCTGGCCTGCACCCTCTCACAATCTGGGACCCCTCGGAGGATGTCTGACTGCCAGTTTAGGCCCAATCACTGGCAATCGGACATCCCTCCAACATTCCAGTACTGCTACTGCTGGCTCCTAATCGCTGGCCTGCCTGCTGCCTCATTACCCCTAAACACTCACCTGCCTGCCTGATTGCCCCTAACTGCCTCTGCCTTGGCTCCTGCCTCTGCTGCAGCTTGGTCCACAAGGATGTCTGAAATGACATCCAGAAGTTCAGTTGTCTGGTCTCATTAGCATATTATACTTGCATTATTATAGATGCTTTAAAATATGATACTATGTTTTAAATATCCCCCAAAAGAAAGGAATGAAGTGTAAGAAGAATTGATGGAAAAATTGATAAAGGCAGATATAGCTAAACAAACCCTATCATATAAAATAATAATGTTTGATTTATTGAGTTAAAAAATGAAAATAATATACTGAACAAAGGCATATTTTATAAGGGTTTAATCACAGTTTATAATACATTCCTTTAATTATATTACATTTAAAATAGTAGTAGAATATATAACTTCCAATATGGAAGGTCCAAAAACATTGGAATGATGACACAGAGGAATAATACAAGGAGATAGAGGATAACAGAAGGAGAAAGCAAAAGCTTATAAACATTGGGACCAGACTGACACAAAAATAAATAAATAATCATGATGATGGAAACAAGTCCAATTATATTAATACCAGAATGTCCAGGAAAATGCCAAAAAAAAAAAAAATCAAAACAAAGCTATTATTAAAACTCAGCCCTGCCAAGTGCTCACAGAATTGAAGGGGAAGTTCTTTCCAAGTATTTAAGGACAACAGTACATGATGAAAATTGTGGTTCAAGTCCCAAAGGACAATAGAAACTGACTTTGACTAGACCTTGATTATGGAGCAGACATTGCTTTCCATTTAACTGAACTGTGAACCTCGCACCTCTTTGACTAGGAGCCCATATCACAGACCAGAATAATGCCCATATTACAGATAAGAAAAATGCCCATAGTACAGACCAGACAAGTAAAGCACAGAATCATCAGGAAACTTGCCCAAGACTCCACCTTGGGGACAGGGTTGGAGCAGCCAGTTTTAACCCACACTCTGTACTTGAGTGACCTCTGCTCTGCTGCTTCAAACTTGATGTTACTAGGTTGCTGGGAGTTCAAGGCCAGCCCATGCACACAGGGAAGGGCCGTGGGATGAAATCAGAAATAATGCTTCTTGATTCAGTCCAGAAGCTTTACATAGAAAAAGAGACACGGAGCCCTAGCTGGCTTGGCTCAGTGGATAGAGTGTTGGTTACCAACTGAGTTTCCAGGTTCGATTTCAGTCAAGGGCACATGCCTGGGTTGTGGGCTTGATCCCCAGTGGGAGACTTGCAGGAGGCAGCCAATCCATGATTCTCTCTCATTATGGATGTTTCTATCTCTCTCTTCCTCTTCCTTCCTCTCTGAAATCAATAAAAAATATATTGAAAGAAAAATAGAAACCAGTTAATTCAGGTACTTCAATCAATAAATGCGCCCCAGCTCATGCCCACCTATGATATGCAACAGATGAGCGAGTCATGCACAGACTGTCCTGAGCATCTCTATTAGCCCACATTTCTCTGCATTTAAGGAATTCTCAGAAATCCACTATGAACCTCTCTTTCCTTCTAAGCCAAATTTCTAATAGCTCAGTACCTGCTGTGCCTAAAAGGGTGGTAACATAGATAAGTAAAACGTGACCCCATCTGGGTCACCGAGCCTGGGAGAAGATAGACCCAGGGAAGAGTCATCTTCCTTACCATCGCAGACCACCCAGCCACACTGGTCTCAGTAATCATCACAGGAGGGGGTGGAAACAGGGCCACTTAACCAGCTTCATTGTCAGCCCCACGAGGTCTCCTCTGGACCCTGGACAAGCCTGACAGGTACTACAAGCGGGGGAATTGCTTCAAAGATGCATTCGAATTTACCGATGTTCCTAGGACAAGCCTGTTTCCATGGGTAGCAATTTAGATGGGGTTCAGGGTTGGAAAAGTGAGGAATAAAAGAATAAACAAACCGGGAACATAAATTTCATGTGTTTTTTTTTTTTTTTCAAACCACCATTTCACACCCTGTGCCTCAGATGACAGCACTGAATAGGTTCCCCCTGGCAGAGGTGATTTTTTTCTACCAGACATATAGTTAGCAGACATACAATTCAAACAGAATAGGGAATCTTTACTGAGAGGTGCTGATAGCTTTTTAGTCTCCTTTGCTCCAGCCTGCCCATAGTGTCTTCCCCAAGCTGTGGTCCCTGCAGCATTTCCTTTCTCTGGCCTCTTGGTGGTACCCAGGGAACAATCACTGTTTCTCTCTACTTCCCTCTGACTCTTGGCTTTTCCAATATGCTTCTGTTTGTAGTCCAAGGCAGGTTTTCCTCCCAAATCAGTCAAATGATCACTTTCTCAAAGGGAACTGGCTCTGGTCTGTAGGAGTGCTTTCTGACCTGCCTGAGGGAGGGATGGAGAAGATGGAAAACTTCCCATGAGTCAGCTCCTTGAGGCAGGTTTCTCATCCCACACTTATCATATCAATGATTGATCACTTTAAATAATTTTCACTGGACAGTTTTAATATAAATTGAGCTGCCCCATATTGATCAAATATCACCTGCTGGGTGCTTGGTAAACCCATCACATGTTATTTTATTAAATACTCACAAAGTCTGTGATCTCTCCTTTTCCCATTGAAGAATTGGGGAACACACATCATGGAGACATGAATTTGCCCTTGTTCCTGCAGCAAAGAGATGGGAAAGCCTGGATCTTAACTCAGATAGGACTGTGAGGCACCCCGCTCTTTCCTGTGGGAAGCAGAAGACCTCACAAGGTTGGATGGTTGGTATGAGCGCCATGTGACTGTAAGTAGAAGAGAGAGAAACAGGGCAAAAATGTTTTTTACTGAGCACTTACTATGTGCCAGGTATTGTGCAAGGGCCTCAAATGTGAGGCTGTTATACAAAATGACTGCTTCAAGCCTGGGAAGAAGGGCTTGTTGTACCTGTGCTTGATACATCACATGCAAGAAACGTGAGGACGAGCTAAGAAAGGTGACCAAATCACATAGAGAGTCAGTACTAGATGTGGACTGAAGCACAGGCCTGTCTGATTATAGTGCACATCTCTCATAGCGTGTGGGGCAGGCAGACTCCGCATGGCCCCTGGTGATCCCCATCTCTGCTGCTCACACCCCAACTCTGCTGCTCACACCTGGTGTAAGGCCCTTGTGTTGAATGGGCACCGGACCTGCTCATTCACTGCTAATGATCAAAACGTGCAAAAGTTATAGGATGTCACTGCAGAGACTGGCTTACAGAAAGACATCTCTCTCTCTCTCTTTCTCTCTCTCTGGGGGAAGCAAGCTTAAATGTCATGAATAGCCCTAGGGAGAGACTCATGTGGCTACAACAATGACTTTCTCTAATAGACAAAGAGAACCTGAGAACCTGCTGAGAGCCCCAAGATGGTGATGGATTTTCTAAGACCTGACAGGTGAGTGACTTGGAAGCAGTCCCTTCCCCAGTCTAGCCTAGAGAATTCTGTAGCCCCAATACCTTGAGTACACTTCGCAGGCACTGAAGCAGATGCCCAGCTAACTGTGCTGGGTGTCTGGCCTAGAGAAATGGAAATAATGTGCATTTGTTGTGTGAAGCTGCCTCATTTCAACACACAGCAATAGATGCTAATATATAGGGGTAGGGTGGGGGAGGAAAGACATGGGACAGCCATGTGTTCCAGAAGGAGTCCATCCTTTCTGCTGGAAGCTCTGTATTAAATCCCCTCTGGAGCAAGTAGAGCTGAAAATGCCTAAGACACGCAATGATCAAACGAATGGATGAATATCATCTACTCACTTGGGTTCGCTAGTTTTCTATGGAAATTTTACACCTCTAGAGGAGCTGAGATTTGGGATCAGGCACTTTAATCAATTCTACATGTTAGCTGAACTTAGCCTCAGAGAATGAAAGCTCTGAATTTGGGAGAGAAAATATCAAAAGCAGGACATGTAAAGTGAAGGCATTGGCCTGCGCTACTGTAAGACAGTATATGTTATGTCAGTAACACAATATTTATTGAGTAAATTTAGCATGAATATTTTACTATTTGCTCAATACCAGGCCAAAAGTAAACTATGAAAACACTGAATTTCTATTCTTTTTTTTTTTAAATAGACTGTGGTTCTGTCCCGTTTGACAAGTGCAGAACCTCTTCGTGCTGGACCCCAAACTAGGCAGTGAGCTATCAATGCCTGAGAGAAAGTGGCGAAGAATGAGCAGCCAACCAAGAATGTCTCACAGCTGATAAGGAGGTAATCAAGATTAATTCTTACAAAAACAAACAAACAAACAAACAAAAAACAGATATTAGAAAATATTTGGAGTGTTGTCCTAAAAAATGGAAGGGAAACCTTGGTGCCTGTATACAAATATCTAATCAATGGGTTGCTTACCCCAGTTCCCCTGGCTTTCTAGTCAATCACATCTAAGATCGGATTATGTATTTCTGTAGCTGTAAGAAGGCTTCCCACACACCGAATCAGCAGGCCCGACCTCCCGGATATTAGGAGATTAGATCCAGGTTGGGGGAAATGGGTGTTCCTCTGAAACAGCCATTTCTCTGTGTAAATATAAAAGCTCTCTTGGAGAAACCATGAGTTGGGAGGTAAGGTGCTGGTTCAAGATTAAGAATTCCAGGTTAAGACCCGCCTCAGAAAACTAAGAACCATCTAAGACACAGGCTATTTGCAGCCCCGAACACTGTCAGAATCACTTTCATTTATCTTTCTTGCCAACTTCCATTTTTCCTTTCAAATCAAAAGCTAAAGTAAGACACACATTTGGGGGAAAGTTGTCAAAATTCATTTTATGGAAATGGGCTACTGACGAGTATCCTTTGATCAGCAGCAGCATCTTTTGAAATTGAAATTGAATAGATTATATGGTGATCTGTCTCTTCTCTCCTTCTGAGTTCAACTAGAAATAAATTGGAAATGCATGTGAAATACAAACCGCTCCTTGGCTTGAGCTTCCTTAATATTGGTTTCACCCATCTTTGCACAAGAAAATGTCACAAAGCGATTGGCAAATGAGACTCCTTCTTTCAAATGTATGGAATGCTTAGCTTAGCAACTATATATATATATATATATAAATATATATATATTTCTAAATTGTTCATATAAAATTTGTATTTAACCTTAAGACTTTTGGTGCCTGGCACATATTAATTCTAAGACTAACTCATGCTAGATTTCTCATGAATTAGACAGCTGTCTTTGGGTTTAGTAAGTCCAACTCTTACAGTTAGCGATTGGTGGGGGGCGGGTTTCAAATGAAAGAAACATAAATCAAACCAGACTAAACAAAAATGAATGTAAATAATTGAAAAGCCTAGGAGGGTTGGCCTCCCCTTCCACAGAGCTAGCTCTAGAATTCAAGCACTCTTATTAAAGTTCATCACAGACCCTCCTCTGTCTCTCTCTCCCCCTGCATCGTTAACACTCTTCCCTGCTCAGCTGGGTTCTATCTTATGGCTACTGGTACTTCAGACTTACACCTTCACACCACTTAGTCTAATAAAATGGCCAGCTCTTCCTCTTGGTGATGTCTGCCAACCCCATGAGATTTAGGCTCATGGGACCCGCTCAGGTTACCTGCCCATACATGAGCCAAATGGTGGAGGTCTGGGTCAGACCTTGCTGGCTGGCCAGCCGTGGTCCTGTACCCAACCCTAGAAGAGAGAAGAGTCCAGTCAGTCATACCTCAATTGCATGGAATGGGACTGGGGACAGCTGGGTCTGCAACAACAACAACAACAACAACAATAAAATATGAAGAATGTTCTAGAACAGGAAATAAACACTGAGCAGGAAAATGCAACAGATGTCCATTCTGGTGCTCATCAACCAAAGTGTCTCTTGAACTGTGCATCATTTTATAGAGCCAAAGCATGTTTTAAACTCCTCATTAGGTTTGAAAATTTTGTAATGTCCTTCCTTTCATCAAAAGTGATGAGAAACTACAAATTAAGAAAAATAATTGGTAGGCATTTATCACAGATGGCAGATTCTGTTCTAAGAGTAGCCTGGCATGAGTTTTATTGCCAACATATATAATGCCAAGAACCGGACAAATCCCTTAAACTGATTCCTATCACCCATCTGATTGGCAGGAAAAGACAATTTAGACAAAATCTGTGATGTGTTTAAGGAACTATTGGCGGGAGGTGGGGTAGGGAGAAGAGTCAAATGACTTTTCTGAAACTGCAGCTCTGTGGCTAGAATCCAGGCAGGTATATATAATGAGCCTGTGTGTTTCTTCCCAGAAATATTTTTATAATTCCCAGTGTTTGACTTTGAGATACCTGGGTCTGGAAGCACAGGGGATAACCAGGTGTCCTTGAAATTCAGAGACAGTTCATCATGTGCAGCAAAACCTCCGTGGCATAACAGAAGGTCTTTGAAATCGCCATTGCAGACAATTCATTTGACTTATGTGAGGGCTTCGAAGCAGAAGAACTAGTCTGTTCTCTAAAATGAACAGTAAAAGGACTGTTGGCAAGGGCTGGTGACAGGCTCTGCCATGACTTCTTGGTCATGTCTATAATTTAACACCCATCTGCAGAAACAATTACAACCGCGAGTTAACAGATGGCCCTGTCCATGCAGAGAGAAGAGTGGCTCAGACTAAAAAAAAAAAAAAAAAAAAAAAAAAAAAAAAAAAAAAAAATGAGTTTTAGGAGATAATTAGGAGCAAAAACATTAACTTCAGAGAAGTTAATACACATGCTCTTTTTGCAACTGTTAAGTCCATACCGACATGTGGTGATTGTTACTATTGAGTACCTATTTGGCATCCAATACTGTAGTTCTAGCAGCTGATAAGACTGCTCAGAGAAACCAGGAGCCACATTGACATCACAATAACCTCAGATAGTGATTGGTGTTCTGGAAACAGCATGCAAGTGAGTGTAGAAGAGAGGTCCTGTGGGTGCTAGTGGTGATGGGGAGAGGCTTCTTACATCAGAATTAGTGACCAGGGACAGCCTCTGGATTGGAGGAAGGGACCAACCAAAAGAAGGTTCACAAAATCATTTTAAGGACAGGAAAGAGCAAAGGCCCGAGGGACATGTTAAAGAAAACAAATGTTTTCTTTCTTTGATTGCCTTCATTTTGAGACAAGAAGAACTATTTGTAATGAATTTTTATTTTATTTTACTGAATGCATAAAGCTATCTCTGCACACATTCAGCTTCAGTTGCTTGGTGTAACTGACTTCATTTAATCCCTGAGGTCAGGGATTCTCTCTTTCTGATTTCTAACTGCTATACTCTCAGCCTTTCAAAGTGCTCGACACACAGTGGGTCTTAAGGTTTCTATTGGTTGAATAGATTTTTAGTGTCCAGTATTGCAAAGTGATTAAAAAATTAAACAGCTTTGTCTATAGATAAAGAACAAAGAGAGAACCACAGTCAATGCTGCAGGCCTGGTTTAGATACATGTGGCAGGATTTCAGGTCCCATTTCTGGTGCTCACTCTAGCACTGAGGTTGACCAGAGATGCTTGGAAAAGGCACAGGTGCACTGGACATAAATCCCCAATGAGAGAGATTTCCAACTGCTGCCCATTCACTGCAAAACATGACTTGTTTGCTTATTGTTAATCCTCATCTAAATATATTTTCCCCATTGATTTTCTTAGGAAAATGTATGGGAAGGAGAGAGGGTGAGACAGAGAGAAACATCAATTTGAGAGAGATACGCAAGTGGACTGGGGTTGGCGATCCTGCAATGCAGGTACATGTCCTTGACCAGGAATCAAACTCGCAACCCCTTGTTCCTCTGGCCAATACTCTAACCACTGAGCAACTGGCCAAGGCGGACTTGTGCTTTTTAACCACCGTTCATTATTTAAGGTCTCACAATGTATTCATTCATTCAACAGGCATTTAAACATCTTCTAGGTGCTGGATCTTTCTAAAAATTACAGTTAACGACAACAAAATTCCCTGAATAGAAAACGTTTATATTCCGATGCAAAAATGAAATTGAATTGTTTGCAGCATGGCAAATGTGACCCCAATATGTGCCTGGGAGGAACTGGAACATGTGCAGCCCACCAGTGGTAGTAGCTTTTCAATTGCCCTGGTGCCCCACAGGTCTCCTCTACCATTGTCACCCACTCCTGAGGCTGAGCCTGGGAGAAAGAATAGTTCTTGCTATGTCTCTCCCTTTAATGCCCAGACTTACATCACCCATCCAGAAACTTTTCCATTAACAACTGATGCTCTTGGGTCTGAGGTTGGCTCTTCCAAGATGTATGGGAAAGTGAGGTATGAAATAAGTGCTCCTCGAATACACTAGTTAGAGGAGTTAGGAGCCAAGAAATGGGGAAATATCCAGCAAAGTCCCATGTTCAGTCTTGCAGGCAAATCTCAACTCAGTGCCAGGCACACCAGGGGCCTGTTACGGTAGTGGGAAGGCAACCCAACCCCCATACCATCAGTCATTAGTTGAGGGCTACCCCGAGGGTTTCCCTGTATTCACACAGAGCAGGGCTGGTGATGGGAAGCTGGTGTGCAGGAACACCATTAGAAAATACATGGGGTTAAGTGCAGAGTGCTGACCAAATCTCCTCTAGCAGTGGTTCTCAAAGCGCAGTTCCCAAACCAACAGCATCTAAGTCATCTGTTTCATATCCAAATTATGGGGACTCTGATGCATGCTCAAGTTTAAGAGCTACTGAGCTATAGGAATGTTGACATGCATCAGGCTCTTCTCCTTAAACTTGTCCTTGAAGCACACTGAGCTCCAGCTTGGCCCAGTCTTCATCATGGAGAGGTCAAGCAGAGTTATGCCCCATTGAACCCAAACAATAGGACCCCCTCCAGCTTCCCAGCTTCCAAGAAAGCCAGATCATCCAAGTCAACTCTGTCTCTAATTTAATACATGTTTCCCTGGGTATAATATTTCTAGTGCAAAGTATATTAGAAAGAGCCATATGGGGACTCCATTTCCACTGCCAACTAAAACACATCTCTATGAGCACTAATCCATTTTCCTTATCTATACTAATAAAAGGGTAATATGCTAAGTAGACCGGGAGACCTTCTCTGTTTCCTTCCAGACAAAGTCATGGTGGTGGGTCAGAAGCATAGGCAGAGGCAGTTAGGGTCGATTAGGCCATCAGGTCAGAAGGAGAGGGTAGCTGGAGGTGATTAGGCTGGCTGCAGGGGGGGGCAGTTGGGAGTGAGCAGGCTGGCTGGGGGGAAATTGGGGGTTAGCAGGCAGCAGGCAGAGTGGTTGGGTGCGATCAGCAGGCAGGCAGGCGAGTGGTTAAGAGCCAGCAGTGCCATATTGTGATAGGGATGTCTGACTGCCAGGGATTGGGCCTAAACTAGCAATTGGACATCCTCTAAGGGGGTGTAGGCTGGGCTGACGATACCCCTCCCATGCACAAATTTTGTGCACTGGGCCACTAGTTCATTATAAAGTACTATGTCCAATGGCAGAAATTAGAATCATTATTTGTTAAGGAATTATGAAAACATCCCGTATCCCCTTTCTAAAGTCTTGATCATTGCATAAATAATTCTAGAGGCTGATGTTTAAAATATACAGTCAGTTTCAAACACAAGAAGAAAGTTTTCATTTCTTTGAATGCTTAGATCCATACAGATAATACTCTTTGTAATGAAAACCACAATGTGCAGCAAAGTAACATGGGGAATTAATGGTAAGGACTTATCCTCGGGCAATGTGGGGATTTGAAGCCTATCTGCCAGTTACAAGCTGAGAGAACTTGGGTTAGTTACTTAACTTTTCCAAAACTCATCTTCAATATGTAAGTGAAGAACCACAAGGCCTCCTAGCACGGTTGTTGGAAAGCCCATGGGAGACAATATTTAGATCATTGTAAATATCCTAAACATATGTGCTATTGTCCTTAGTGTTACTGGTGATTTTGGTGTCTTTGTGATTTTGAGTCTTGGTGATTTTTAGTCTTTTGGTGATTTTGAGTCTTTTGATAGTGGTGATTTTGAGTCTTTTATTAATATTGGTGATTTTGAGTCTTTTGATAGTGGTTGCTAAGGTACTTGTCTTGGGGAGTTTTTTGCCCTTTCCTACAATTTTGTAGCAGGTCAATTTTTAAGTAATTACTCTGGACAATTCCAGTCATCTGTGTTTATTTTGTTAGGCTCTGCCTCACAAAGCTTTAACATAGTAGAAAATAGGACCTAAGGCCTCCAGATTCTCCTCTGGAGAAGAATCAGAAGTGCAGTCTCCTGTCCTTGGGGGAACTCAAAATGGGTTAACACCTTCTTCCCAGACCACAGTGCCAAGTCCTCGAGGGAGGAGGTGAAAATGGAGACAAGCTGTGTATTCACGTTTGTTATAACTGCAAGGATTCTTGAGTTTGTCAGAGCTGGTAATGAAGGGAAACGAGCTCATTTTGACAATTTCCTAATGGAGACACCAGGAAGCAGGCTGTCTTTGAGTGGCATCGCTGCATTAGCTCACGCCACGCCCTGATCCCTGCGGGCCTCCCTATTAACGGGCTTGCTATTACCAGGCTTTGATCTCTGGTGGACTTCCCTCTGCCATTCAGAATGAGACACCTGGGTGGCTGTATTACAGCCCAGCCTGTCCCTAATGCATTTAATATGATTTCACCACCCACACTTCATCAAGGAGCGATTTTCCTTCTCTAAAAATAAGGTACCGTGCTTGGAATTACACTTTTAAGATGACAGTCATCCTATAATCACTTCTAGGAACCCAGATTTGTAGGAAAACATAATGTAATAATTATCATACATTTAGATGCAGGGATGATAAGAGGAGAGGCGACTTTCATCATTCCTGATAGTTCAGCTCCAATAAAAGTGGAAATGAATTAAAGGTGAGCCTGAAAGGAAAGCAATTTGGGTCTTTTATCTCAGATCAAGCTTTTCTCTAGTAGGAAAGAAAAAAAATTACCTAAAAGCTTCAAAAATTAAGAAAATCTTGTTGAATATGCAGGGTGGGGCAAAAGCAGGTTTACAGTTGTTCATGTGGAAAACAATACAATAATTACTAAGTAATAATATGAAAATAGACTCTGTTTCTCTTACTCACAACTATAAACTTACTTTTGCCCCACCTTGTATATGGCATCAAAGCTCTTTCCCCCACCCCACTTCACTTAAAATTACCCAGGCAAACCCTTTCCCCATGCTATAAAACATGTAACGACTTCAAAGAAGGCAGTCCTTTTTCCTCTTTCCACCCCTTCCACCTGTATTTTATGTAAGCTGGTATTCACCGGAAGGTGCTTTTCTTTATCTCCTGAGGAAGAGACAAGGAAGGCCTTCTTTTATTATTACACTTGTTTCTATTCTTTTTTCTTTTACAACACACAACACTTTTCTTTGCGGGAGGAGGAGGGGATGCCAGGTGTCCGCCACCATACCATATCCCCTTAGATTGCTGAGAGAGGGAGTGAGAGGGAGAGAGAAAGCGGGGGGGGGGGGGGGGGGGTCTTATCCAAAAATAAAGAGGATTTGCCTAAAATACATCGCAGTGTTTTATGTGACAGTAAAATTGTAGCCTGGCTGCTTTCCTGTGGACAGTTCACTTGAAACAGAGCAGCAGAGCCAGTAGGTAGAAAAAAAAAAAAATTCCATCTTCATTTGAAAGGTTAGCACCTTGTTCCTTTTTGTTACAAAGTTGGAAATAAAACCAGCTTCCTTGGTTTGCATGAGGCATGCAGAAAGAGCAATGGGATTGAAAGTGTTGCATCCCACTGGCACGAGCCGTGTAGCTATCATCTAACCAGCTCCGTCCACCTGCTAAAAATGACCCAAAACATCCACAACAGCAGCATCAGTTCCTGGTGCTTGTGTTTGGACAGCAAAATGCACCACCCATGGGCAAGCCAAAACATCTGCAAGCAGGATGTTGGGCAGCAGCACACATCTTGGATTCTTCCCACATCTGTGTTGGTTTGTGTCACTGACACATATGAAGAAACTCTAAGAATTTGGAAAATAGAATTTTAAATCAAGATAAAAAATGCAACAATGACAAAATTAGAATAGGCACAAGGAGAGAAAGGGTATTTCTAGGCTCTGAAATGTTCAGTCTCTAGCCATGTGTGGTCATGCTGATCACACAGAATTGTTGTTGAGCCTAAAAATACAACACTTGGGTGAGTTGCTGATGAGAAAATAACCAACTCAGGGTCTGTTACAAAGCAGGTGTTTGGGCTAGTTTGTATTCCTTCAGCTTCAAATGGCAGAAACCCAGTGCAACATGATTCAAGTTATTGGAAAGTCCATGGGGTACCTTCCAGCACAGTTGGATTCCAGATATTTCTCCATATTTCAACTCTGGTTTTTCTCTATAAGGGCTTTATTCTTAGAGTTTCTTAATGTGGTGGTAAGTTGCTCACTGGCAGCTGTAACCTCATATTCTGTGAGGTGAGCAAACCAACTGGGAAGTTAGGAATGAAGGTGTTAGGTAAAAAATGTATTCCTCCCTATAATTCTGGAAAAAGTCTGGAGATTAATTCTCATTGGACCCAAAGTAGAATATGCTAAACGAAACCTTTCACTATAACTCTTTTCACTGTAACTATCATCCCAAGACCACTGCTTAAACTGGGGACTCATTGCTCTCCCAAAACACAATGGACAAAGGATAAGAAATTGAGGCACTGCAAGGGGAAACTGGCCTGCTCTGACCAGAAGAAAGGGCTTGGATCCTGGGTGTAGCCCCTCTACACAATGGCTGCTCAGCTGAAGGAGAATGTGCTGGTGGGTCAAGGCCATTGAAAGTGTTAAGTGGAGCATTTGAGTTAAAAGAATGACAATTACAAACACCAGAAAGTGGGAATTAGCCATAAATATGCCAGAGGTGAGAATAGCAGACTGAAGTGTCTGTTTGGGAAAATCCTGGGAAATTACACTGATTTGTTGTTGGGCAATAAGAAGAACTATTTAATGTCAGGACATGAAAGTGAAGCTGCAGAGGCAGGACTTAGCACAATTCCCTGCAAGAAGCACCAGTATGTTTCAGAAATGGTTTCAGGTGACAGAGGCAGGGTTGAAAACAGGCTGTGTTTGAGAAAGGAGTTCTGAGCAGTGAAGAAACTATTGCAATTAAGCTTGTGTGGGCAGGTGATGGATGAAAATTTCTAAAAAGATGGCAGGGGGACACATGACAAAGAACAGGAGAGTATGACAATTGGCATGAAGGAGACTTGGTCAAATTTGGTGCTGAGACATAATCTAATGTTGGATCTGAAGCCCCAGGGCTCCCAAAGTGCCCATCACTCTACAAGCATATCAACATCTGGAAAGTTCCCTGGTGCCTTTGGTAGATCAGGAATCCAAGAACACACCAACAAGAAGCTTTACTTTAGCCAAAGCTGAGAATGGTATTTCATTCTTCTCTGTCCACCCTCATACTCTCCATCTGTTTGTGGAAGTTGCTGGGTATTTATTGTCCTCATCATTTGAGAATGCAGGAAAGGATATGTTACGCCCAGACTTCGTGATCCCCAAGGACCACCAGGGAGCCAAGTCCAATGCAATAAACAAAAGAGCCTTCACCATGCTAGCATGTGCTCCTCCCACCCATGCCGGCAGCATGGCGGAAGAGAGCGAATTTCTCCCAGTCCAGGGGTTTTGAGGGCTAGGGATAACTTCGCCCTATGGGGCGGAGTTGGGAGCTCATCCTCGCCCCACCCTGCCCTCTCATGTTCCAAACTCTATAACACTATGAGAGGCTGTGATTTAAATTTCTAATGGGGGCCCTAGCCAATTTGGCTCAGTGGATAGACTGTCAGCCCATGGACCAAAGGATTCTGGGTTTGATTCCAGTTAAGGTCACATTCCTTGGTTGCAGGCTTCTCCTTGGCCCAGGCCCTGGTCAGGGCTCATGCAGAAGGCAACCAATGGATATGTTTCCCTCACATTGATCTTTTCCTCTCTCTTTCACTCTCCCTAAAAATTAGTGGGAAAATATCCTCAGGTGAGGATTAGCAAAAAATAAAAATAATTTAAATTTCTACTGGGGCTTTTCAATGGCTCTCTTGTAGTTTCAAAATGTCTCAATGTTTTAGATAGCTATTTAGCTACAGAAAAACTTGGAGCCAAGGGAGGAATGTCAAACCTTAAAAACACTGTAATGGGATGGATTTTAGTGCTTCACTTAAATTCTAGAAATTTGTTTTCCAAAGGCTGCTCTGCAGAATACTGCTTCCAAAGGATGTGAATAAATATTTTAAGATCATAGAGTTCTGGAGTTAAATACTTGATGAACTGCAATGGAGAGTTTTCTCTAGAACTTTTCAAGTGAGGGACATGATCTGCAGCATCTTCCAAATTTATTGTCTCCAGGACCCTTGCCTTCCACATCTTGTGTAACTAGTGCTCCAGAGAACATCCTTTGGGAAAGAGTCTTCTAGAATAGTGTCATTCCCATGTATGACAATGGATATGAAAAGTGTAGTATAGAATTCCAGCATTTCAAAAATATTATTCCATCATGGATCTTTGGTCAATAAAACCAAGAACATTTTGGACTGGGCTCAGGTCACAATATTTTTAATTTCACAATGGGGTAGTAAATCTATATTTTCTGTCATTAATTGTAATTTTTAGGCTAGTTAAGATATATGGCGAATGTCTAGGAAAACTAGAATTTCAGTGTTTGGACCTGGTGCAATAATCATGACCCTAGGGCAGTCAAATTATGGCCAACTCCAAACTACCAAAAAGAGTTACTGGCCCCTGGGATGGTGTTCCTGGCTCCACAGCAGCTGAATATGCTGTAATTGACACTGAACAAAGAGTGGAGACATTTTATGTCTTCAAAATATTCTTAAAACAAAAATAAGCTCAGAAGGAAATTATTTTTCTGATGAAAAGAAAGCAAAACAATGCTTTTCCATCCATTTTAAATTATTTTACACTGTTTTCCTCTTTATAATACATATGTGTTTAGAGCAGGAGTTGGACAAATTGGGACTTGGGATTGAAGACGATTGATGGGTCTGCTTCAGATAACATAATAAGTTCCTCTTGGCTCCTTCTCCCCCTAGACTCAGAAAATTTGTTGTTCCACTAAGGATTATTTTGCAAGTCAACAGTGGTGAAAGATTGAAGATTGGCTCTCTGGCATGTAACTTCATTATCCTATTGCTTTCCTAACCGTATTCTACAAGCCATTAGTCAAAGACATAACAAGAGATCCTCAGAGGCCATATTGTAAGACATTTCATGAAGGAAAAGCAGAAAAATCTTCCTGCTGTTCTTAGAGATATAAGGACCTCTTTTGCTTGCAATTATGTGGGTGGATTGAGATCCTCCATTTGATTTTTTGGGAAATGAAGCTTTGCTTTCTAAAAATAGATTTCTTTTCAGTATAACTGTCTCATTCAGATGACAATGAATTAAGGTTTTAAAAGGCAGAGAAGAGTTTGAATATAGCCATGAGGCATAAGCAGACATGCTAATAAAATTGGGTTTGGATGTGGGCAAGGGTAAGGGTAACCTAGGAATCAGAAATCATACTGACATTGTCCAAAACACATTTTTAGACTTGATATGTACATGAGGTTCAAACCTCACCCTCTGTACAGGACAAGGAATATGCTAGAATACATAATTGTTTTATCAGCTAGTGTGTGAACACTATAATGTTCAGTTGAAAATGTCAATGTTATCACTGTACTTATGTTTACTTAAAGGAAAAGTGTGTGGTGGAGTATTCTCAGAGGGAACTAAGGAAGGCTCCTGTGCTCCTCTTCAAACATGTGGGGCCAGCACTGTGGTTATTCCATGTTTCAGAGAGCAGAACAATCTGAATATTTCTCTCCAGGTTGGCAAGTCATATTGTGGCAACTGTTGTTAGCTGCCAACCCAATGTTCATTTCTGTTCTTTTTTGTAACTAACAGAGCCCTAGCTTTGTTTAAGTGGGCATTATCTTCATCTGGAAAATATCATTTTCCTACACTTTCCTGAATATGTCCATGCACTACAATGCTGTTCACTGAAACGTAGACAGAAGCACCTATGAATGGCATCCTTCCCCAAATAAAAAGCCAGGGCTATTTTGACTTATCCTCTCATCCTGGATGAGGGAGAAGGGAAGATACTTGAGGTTCTGAACTGAATAAGAAGCATTAGTATGAACTGATGCTGTTCCCATGCATGTATGTATATGGGTGTATGGACTGTTAGTGCCCACAACATGCTTACTGCATACAAATGGTTGATTCCTTGGCCAAGACAGAGAAAAAGTAAGGTGACTTTTCAAAACATATTTTTTGTGCCAAAACATTGAAGGTGTTGGAAAACTGGTAAGAACATGCCAAAGGAAATAAAAAACAGCTGGATTCCAAACCTGGATATTTTCAGTGCATTGCAATAAATACTGACAGCACTTGATTGTAATAGGTTAAATAAAAATGAGCCCACACTTCTAAACAAATATGAATATGTCTTCATGCACATGCATGAGGGAGGGAGGGAAGTTTTTATTTATTTTTGTTTTTTTGTTTCTTTGTTTTCCAAGAGAATACTCACCCCATTAGCTAATAAATGTTGATATAAATGAGCAGTTAAAATCATTGTTGGCAAAATAAAAAGAAAAGAAAAGGAGGAGGAATGGAGAAATCAAAGGAAATTAATTAGAAGTAAAGTTAAATACACAAGAGCTTACACAATTTATAGGAAAATATAAATACAGCTTCATGGTAATAAATTTGAACATAGTGGTTTCATTCATTAATAAGATAAAACAAATTACCAAAATTTATAAATTTATTAAAGCTCGATTTTGGAAATTAAAATAAATGTTTTTCTTCAGTTACTGCTCAATTTTTTACACACCCACCCACACACACGTACATACATACACACACACAGTAATTCTAAAATTTAATTTTTTTGTTTTCATTTCTGCTTCCCAAGGATATTGACCCCATATATGTGCCATTCCATAGTTTTAAGAAGATTCTCCAGTCATACTGAAACATTAACCCTGTATAAAACTTGACAAAGATAAAATAAGTACAAATCCAACTCACCCATAAATATAGATGCTAAAACCTAATAAAAACTTGGCAGATTATATTTTGTAGTATATTAGAAGATAATAAACCATCACCAAACAGGACTACTTAAAGGAATCAAGAAAAATTTAGTGTTAAAGTAAAATAAATTTTATTTCATGTAAATTACATCTCAATAAAGCTGATAATTATTTTAAAGTATGATATAATCTAATATTTATAAGCTATATAATCATATCAAATGTGTATATATGTATGATAAATCTATGTACATTAAGTTGGCATAAACAAATAGAAGAAGAAATATAAAATGCTTGGTGATAGATTTATAAATGATGTTTATTTTTCTTTGTGCTTTTGTGTGTATGTTTGTGCATATGTGTGTCTATGTGTGTATTTAATTTTCAAATTGTCTACCAACCATATAAGACAACATCATAATACCAAGAAGAAAAATGTGGGTACCACTGTTCGGATCCTCAATAGGAATTAAATGACCAAATATGTGTGGTTTAGAAAACAGCCAACAAGTTTTAGTATTTTTGTTGTTGAGCATTTCAGTGTATAAAAATCTTTGGGAATGTGTTTTAAGCTCTGGAAATACTACTCTACTATTAGCAGCAGCAAAGTCATAAAATTAAGTAGCATTCTCATAACTGTCTCTAAAAATTGACATACACATTGATTTTTATTTAGTTATTTTTGATCTTTCACGCTGTCTTTTAATGATACTCATTTGATTTAAACAAAATAAATGTCAGTTATTTTTTTTCTAAAACATCCTCAATTATTTTTGGAATGAATGAATAAATAACCTCACATTCTGATATTTCTAATTATACTTTCTTTCTTTTATTAAAAAAAAAATATATATATATATATATATATATATATATATATATATATATATTCTCCTAAGGAACTTTGGACTTCATTATTCTGCCTAAACAAGTGCTATAAAATTTGACAGTTGAATTTTATGGTCTTATTTTGTTACAAAATTGATATGCCTTACATTTAAATTTATAAACATTTCATACCAGATATCAATTCTGATGACTAATTAACCTAGGAAATAATCTTGTTCTCATTGACATGTATATTTTAGTGTTATTAGTACTTTTCTATTGAAGTCTCTTTAGAGTGTATGTGTAAGGGAGATCAATGTGTTTTTCCTTCATTATGATTAATAGAAAAAAATTTCATGTCTTGAAATTCTTTTTTAAATATTACTGGTGTATGTATATGAAACACTTGTTTGAAAATTTACTGAATCAGAATTATTATTCTGATTGCATTTTTAATTCACTGCTGTTCTATTGTTTGAAAATGAATAAAGAGAAGAGAAACTGAGCTTTTAAGACAGACAGAAATTGGCTATTTAATTAATGTGCTGGGCATTTCATCAGCATCTCAGTGTTTCAGGTAGATTGACAGAGAGGCCAGGGGTGTCTGGAGGTGTGGGATCCTGAGGGAGCTGGGGACCTGTGGCTCCTGGTGCAGGCTTCTCACCCTCAGGCTGACAGCAAACACATGGAAGTGGTCATAAACAGGTTATGGCCATTGCTTCCACAGATAAACACTAGTGCTGCTGCTTTGTGGTGAAAGTGAAGGGAATTCTGCATGGTACCTTAAAAGGATAACCTGGAAAGAAAGGACTGGACTTATCTCACCTGTGATTGGACATTATCCATAGGAAAGGCACATACACTGCACATGCCAAACACACTGAAACAAAGTCAGTTGGCAGTCCCTGTGATCTGTCTTTCTGTTCTTCATTACTTAACACTGGCTGAGTCAACTTTTAGCCCTCACCTTCACCCCTTGTGTGCATGCCAATAAACAAGATGTGATTCTAGTTTACCTTCATTTCTTTTTCTCTTCCCTCCTCCTCCTCCTCCTCTTCCTCCTCATCCCCCTCTTCCTTCTCTTCTACCTCTTCTTTTTCCTCCTCCTTTTCTCCTTCCTCCTCTTCCTCCTCTTCCTCCTCCTCTACCATCTCCCCCTCTTCTTTTGATTCTCCTTTTCTTCTACCTCTTCCTCTTCTTCCTCATCTACCTTCTCTTCTCTTTCTTTTCTACCTCCTCCTCCTCTTCCTCTCCCCACAAGGCTTCCACAATGAGAGAGAGAACTATCTCACCTCTTTGTCCATCAGTTCCCTTATCTGCAGCATGGCCTCTGATGCATCTTCTAACTCTAACCATTTCCCATTCAAAATCAGACTTCTCAATCACTGAAGCATTGTCTACTTTACAGAATTGCTTTTGGAGAAAACAGACTTATGACTAAAATGAACCAATTTTTTGCCCTAGCTGGTTTTGCTCAGTGGGTAGAGCCTCAGCCTGTGGACTGAAGGGTCCTGGGTTTGATTCTGGTAAAGGGCATACATCTTGGTTGCAGGCTCCTCCCTTGCCCTGGTACTGGTCTGGGAGAGTGCAATCGATGTGTTCTCTCTCATCGATATTTCTCTCCATCTTTCCCTCTCTAAAAATTAATGGAAAATAACCTCAGATAAATATTAAAAATAATAAATAAATAAATAAATAAAATTGAGCAATTTTCCAAAATGATATATTTGTGTGTGGAAGAAAAATGTAGAAAAAAATTGTAATTGTTTAGAGCCACTTCATAAGCTAGAGAAAAAAAATGTCTATTTAATAGTTAATTTTACTGAAATAGGTCATTGAATAGGCTATCTTCCTAAAGTCTAATCTATTGATTTTCTTCCTGCATTGAGATTTATTTAGCCCAGTGTACTGTGTGCCAAACACTAGGGTCACAATGATAAACAAACGAACAAACCAAAGGTCTCTGCCCTCCCAGGACCCCCAGTGTAGTTGGGACTATAGTCAGCAAATCAGTAGGTAGCATCAAAAGAATCAGAAAGGGTGGTAGGTACAAACAGGGAATAAGCAGGAAGGAATGACAGAGGGAAGACGTAGAGCCTGTACACAGAAACACTTCTCTGAAGAGATGGCATTTTCACCTGAGTCTCAGAATGAGATTCAGCTCACTGAACAAAAGGCACGGGAGGTTTTCTTTAAAGAGGAAGAGCAGGTGCAGAGACATAATGCAGCAGAGAGCTCGGTGTGTGCAAGAGGTGCCTTCCCACATGGTTTACAAGCAACCAAGGGCAGCGAGCTGAGGTCAAAAGGGGCCCGGCACCTCCTGCAGATGCTTGTCAGCACAAGCAGGTGTCTGGATTTCATTCTACACACAACGCTTCCATTTGGGAAAGCTATTTGTGTGTTTAATATTTGTAAATTTCTTTGAAAAATATAATTCTTAAACAGAAAGGTACACAAAGCATTAAGATATAGGCCCATTAATTTTTAAGGTGTACAGCTATAAGCACAAATGCAAATCAAAAACAGGACCTTGGCAGTGACCCAGCAGCCCCTGCCTGCCCCTCCTGGCTCAAACCCACTTCCCCTCCCTCCATGGGGAACCATTCATGTGATTTTTGTGATAATAATTTTCTTGCCTTTCTTTATAATTTTCCCACCTAAGTATGAATTGCTAAACACTATTGCTCAGCTTCCCAGGTTTTTAAACTTTTCATAAATGGAATTGTTCTCTGTATCAATTTGTGCCTGGCATCTTCTGCTAAGTATTATTGATGGAATTTCAATACTACTTCAGACTTCCATCCCTGTTCTTTCATCCATGTTGTCAACTGTAATATGTTCAATTATTTTTAAAATAATATTTTAGTATGTTTTTATTTATTTTTGAGAGAGAGGAAGGGATACATATAGAGAGATAGAAACATCAATGAGAAAGAAACATCAATCTGCCACCTCCTACATGCCCCCTACTGGGGATAAAGCCCACAGCCCAAGCATGTACTCTGTCCTGGAATTGAACCAGTGACCTCTTGGTTCATGGGTCAACACTCAATCACTGAGACACTGGCCAGGCTAGTTTGTTTATTTCTGTTGCTCTGTTTTGTTCCATTGCATGTCTATCCCTCAATTTAATGTCTGCATTCATTCCACTGGAGGTGCACATTGGGTTGTTTTGAGTCTATTGTGATGTAGGTAATATAAATATTTTTAAATGTTTCCTGGTTCATAGATATACTTATTCTTGTTGGTATGTCTTTATAAATATTACTGTGGCATATATTCAGCTTTATTTATTTATTATAAAACTAGGGGCCCAGTGCACAAAATTTGTGCATTGGGGAGGGGTTCCTCAGCCCAGTCTTCCCCCTCTCACATACTGGGAGCCGTCAGGGGATGTCCTACTGATGGCTTAAGCCTGCTCCCCATTGGGAGTGGACCTAAGCTTCAGTCTGGCTTCCCTTTGCAGGAGACGACCGCTGATCAGGGGAAGGTACCAGACCCATTACCCCATTGCTGCAGCCACTGCCAGTCACTGCAGCCACCAAGGTATTTTCATCAACACAGACTCCATTCCCTTCACCATGAAAAAAAATGACAACTTTCTTTAGGCATTTTCAAGATGTGTCTTTCATAGTATTGATATATGACATTTCTTTCTTTATTTTTCTTTATATCCTCACCTGACGATATGTTTCCATTGATGTTTCCCCTTTCCTCTGATTCCAGGCTCGGGCCCTGCCCAAGCCTAAAGTCTTTGACCCAGGCTTTAGGCTTGGTAAGAGGCCCCTTCTCCACGCCCCCTCCCCCCACCACCACACCACCTATAGCAGACTCAGGCCCTTCCCAAGCCTAAAGCCTCTGCCTGAGGTTTTAAGCTTGGGAAGCACCCCCTCTTACCCCCAATGACCAGCTGGGAGTGACCTGGGTGTCAAGGAGGTTCCTGGGACCCAGGTATGTATGCAAATTAACCACCATCTTTGTTTGGTTAATCTGCATACTTACTCTGATTGGCTGTAAGCATAGCAGAGGTACAGTCAATTTATATGTTTCTCTATTATTAAGTAAGATCTTTACCTGAGGATATGTTTTCTGTTTGATTTTTTTTTTATAATTATTCCAGAGAGTGAGGAAGGGGGACAGAGAGAAATATCAATCAGTTGTCACCCATAAGTGCCAAGACCAGGGATCTAACCTGCAAACTAGGTATGTGCCCTAACCTGGAATTGAACCTTAAACCTTTTGGTGTATAAATGATGCTCCAACCAACTGAGCCACCTGGCCAGGGCCAGATCTTCAACTTTAGTAGGTAACGCCTTTTCTTTTCAAAGTAGTCTTAGCAATTAATACTTGTGCTAAAAGTGTGTGGGATCTCATTGCCCCATGGACTTACCACCCACTGATATTGTCATTCTTGTCAATTTTAGCTTTTACAATGTAGGCTTTATACACACACACACACACACACACACACACACACACACACATATCCCAGTGTATGGATTTGTGCACATTGAAAGGAAATTAATTAGAAGGTGGCTGGCAGGGAAGGACTGGGCAAGACAGGCCAGGCACACCCTGGAGCCAACCTCCCATGGTCCCTTCCTGGCCAGCTGTGCTTTGGGTGGCTCTATGCCTTGAAGGGCTTCTACAGTATGAGTGGGGGTCCCTCTGGCAAGTGGGATTCCTTGGTCTAGCCTGTGGAGATTGAGCCAAAACCACTCTCCAACATCCCCTGAGGGGTCCTGGAGTACAAGAGGACACTCTGCAAAGTTGCTGTCTTACAGGGTGTGGAATGCAAACACAAGTGTGCAGTAAACCAGATTCAGGGATGACAATGCCCCAGCAATGACATAACCCATGGGTCACATAAAAGTAGACATATGTGACCCATGAAATCAAAGGTGGAATCATGTGGCCCAGTGAAGAATCGGGCTCCCTTCTCTCTGGTTTCAAGGTGCATCACCCAAGAACTGCCATTGCCAAGTCAATGCAGATCAGCAGCTCCTATGTTGAGTGTCTGCCCCCTGATGGTCAGTACACATCATAGCTACTGGTTGGACAGACACTTAGCATATTAGCCTTTTATTTATATAAATAGATATATGTTGTTGTGTAAGGGAGCAAAGTAAAGCAGGTCTACAATATTGGTTCTGAAGATGAACTAACAGAATTTACTGACAGACCAGATGGAGGGGATTAAGGGAAATATCAAGTATGACTTCCTTTGTTTCTGACTTTAATAACTAGATGATGGTGATGATACTTCCTAAGATTAAAAAGTCTGGGATAGAAGAGAGCTGGAGGGGAACAACAGTTTATCTGGACATGTCATATGTGAGATCTCCATTTACTGATATTTCAGATACCAGTAAAGGTTTAATTTCAAAAATTTACAGAGAACTCATACAATTTGACAAAAGGAAGACAAATGATCCAATCAAAAATGGGCAAAGGATCTAATTAGATACTTTTCAAAAGAGGACATGCAGAAAGCGAACAGACATATGAAAACATGCTCAAAGTCACTAATCATCTGAGAGATGAAAATCAAACAACAATGAGATACCATCTCATACCTATCAGAATGATTACAATCAAGAAATCAACAAATAACAAGTGCTGGTGAGGATGTAGAGGAAAAGGAACCCTTGTCCACTGCTTGTGAAAATGCAGACTGGTGCAGCCACTGTGGAAAACAGTATTGAAATTTCCTTGAAAAGTTAAAAATGGAACTCCCATTTGACCCAGTAATACCACCTCTAGGAATATATTCCAAGAAACTAGAAACACCAATCAGAGAGGATATATGCACCCCTATGTTCACAGCAGCACAATTTACAATAGCTAAGATTTGGAAAATCCTAAGTGCCCATCAGCAGATGAGTGGATTAAAAAATCATGGCACACCTACACAATGGAATACTATACTTCTGTAAAAAAGAAAAAACTTTTACCATTTACAACAGCATGGATGGAACTGGAGAGCATTATGCTAAGCAAAATAAGCCAGTCAGAGAAAGATATCACATGATCTCACTCATATGTGGTATATAATGATCAATATAATTTGATGAACAAGAACAGAGACAAAGACAAATGTCAGGGGCATGGTTAGAGAGCAACCAAAAGACTTATATGCATGCATTTAGCATAACCAATGGACACAGAAACTGAGGCAGTGGGGGCTTGCCCAGGGTGCAAATGGAAAAAGTAGACATATGTAAAACTTTAGACAAAAAAAAAAAAAAAAGGTGCTTGTGACCCTGTATCTATACATGTAAAACCCCAGCGACCTTTACAGTGGAACAGCCATAATGCCTGGTCCCTATGATGTGTACTGACCACCAGAGGGCAGATGCTCAATGAAGGGCAGATGCTCAATGTGTACTCCCACAGTGGGAGCACTGCTCAGCCAGAAACCAGGCTCATGGCTGGCGAGCCCAGCAGCAGTGGTGGTTGCCTCTCCCACTTCCACAGCAGCACTAAGAAGCGGTGAGCCAAGGGATAAGGAAAAAGCAGGTGGATTGTAAGGAGTGAGCAGGCAGGCAGTTAGGAGTGAGGTGTCCCAGATTGTGAGAGAGCACGGGCCGGGCTGAGGGACTCCTGCCCCACCCCTCTCTCTGCCCCATGCATGAATTTCATACATTGGACCTATAGTATTATATAAGAATGGACTAAATTAGAGAGCAAACACAAAGGTTGAAATTCTCCAGCAATATCCAGCTTCTAGAGTGCTTACACACATGTTGGAAGCTAAGTCAGCTGCAAAAGACAGAATGACTGACTCACAGGAGTTAAACAAATGGGGATTTCTTTCTGCCTACCTAATAGGAAGCCTGGAGATAATGTAGTTGTTGTTATTGATTCAGCAACTGCTAACTAATGTCATCAGGGAGGCAGGCTTTGTCTCTTTCTGGACTGCCTTGCTCAGCATCTTGGCTTTCTTCCTTATTTACATCAGCATTCATAGCAAGGAAAAGGAAGGAGCTTGGCCCATGTCAATAATTTCCTTCTAGAAGAACAAAGATTTCCAAAAAAAACAGCCACAGGACTTGTGCTCACATGTCAGTGGCTAGACCTGAAGCACAGGCAGGGGAACCAAAGAAGGGGAGTGTCCAGCTATGCACACTGCCTCAATGAACCCATGGTTCTGAGTGAGAGGTAGGGGAGAATGGAGGTGTGTGTTAAATGGCTCCGCCTGCCACCTGTGATGATGAATGGCGATATTTGTGCTCAACCACATGGAGTCCACCAGGTTAATTTATTAGAGCAAGAAACAGAGAAGATGGATGATCTCAGCAAGACAGTGATTATCTGACTAAAGGGATCAAATGGGTGCATCCCCTAGAGCACTGGAAGTAAAACTAAAACAGGTGGTGGGGCTGAGAGATATCTGCAAAGAATTTAAAAACCATTTTTAATTAGTGCCTCTACTTTGGAAAAGAACTATGTACTTGCATATGTAATTTCTAGAATGTGCTTGTTTTCAAATAGTAAATCTTCCAGGACATACTTTTATCTAAAATAAAATAATGATCATAAGACAGGAAATCATAAAAATACTAGAGGAATCTATAGGCAGAGAAATCTCAGACATATGCCAAAGCTGATACCACTGATACCAGACCTAGGGCAATGGAAGATAAAGAGAAAATAAACAAATGGGACTACATCAAAATAATAAGCTTTTGCACAGCAAAAGAAATCATCAACAAAACAATAAGAAAACCCACTGTATGGGAGAACATATTTGCAAATGTCATCACTGATAAAGGTTTAATCTCCAACATCTACAGGCAACTTATACAACTTAATAAAAGGAAGATAAATGATTCAATAAAAAAAAAGGGCAATGAACCTAAATAGAAAGAAGACAGAAGGAAGGCCAAGAGACATATGAAAACATGCTCAAAGTCACTAATTATCCAAGAGATGCAAAACAAAAGGACAATGCCATACCATCTCACACCTGTCAGAATAGCAATCATCAACAAATCAACAAACCTCAAGTGCTGGTGAGGATGCAGAGAAGAAGGAACCCTCATGCACTGCTGGTAGGAATGCAGACTGGTGCAGCCACTGTGGAGAATAGTATGGAGTTTCCTCAAAAAACTAAAAATTGAGCCTCCATTATACCCAGTAATCCCACTTGTAGGAATATATCCCAAGAAACTAAGAACACCAATCAGAAAAGATATATGCACCCCTATGTTCATAGCAGCACAATTCACCATGGCTAAGATTTGGAAGCAGCCTAAATGCCTATCAGCAGATGAGTGGATTAGAAAACTATGGTATATTTACACAATGGAATACCATGCTGCTGTAAAAAAGAGAGAGAGAGAGAGAGAGAGAGAGAGAGAGAGAGAGAGAGAGAGTGAAGGAATTCTTACCATTTGCTGCAGCATGGATGGACCTGGAGAGCATTATGTTCAGAGAAATAAGCCAGGCAATGAAAGAAAAATACCTCATGATCTCACTCATTTAAGGATAATAAAGAACATTATAACCTGATGAATAAAAAGATAGATACAGATGCAGTAAAGCTCTGAACAGACTGTCAAATTACAGTGGGAAGGCTGGGAAATGTTGGGGGTGGAGGGAAATAGATCAACCAAAGGACTTGTATGCATGCTTATAAGCACACCAATGGACACAAGACACTGTGGAGTAGTATGAGAGCATGCGACAGGGGGTAGGGGAGGCTGAGGGAAGATCAATGGAGAAAAAAAAAGAAGATGCATGTACTAATATATGGAATACTTTAAACAATAAAAAAGAACAAAAATAAATAAATTAAATTAAATAATGATCAATCCAGCCTAAATTAAAATGGCCTTATATTGAAATGTTAAATCAAGTGGTACCAGGCTAGGATTTTAAATTAATCAAGATGAAATGTGGTACTTATCTATCTTCAAATTGCCACTTGCTTTTTGGTGACCTGGACTGGCTTTATGACTGAGGCTGGAGTTTTACACACGAAAGGGCAGTGAGATTCTGAACTCCATCCATACAAAGCCAGTACAACCAGGAGACAAGTAAGGTATTTAATTTTTAAAAGGATAGTCCTTGATTGTCTTGAATGAACCAATCACTTGGAACCATTCACAGCCTCTACACTCACAACAGTAGCATCATGTAAACAAACTTTTGAGATGCTTTTGAACATCCTGGGAATATGTTTCTGTCTGATCTGTTATTACAATGACTCACATGTGTTTTGCTGCCAATATGGTTTTTGACAACAGAAACTCACATACAAGTTATTCTCCTGCACAGCTTGACAGTAGCATGATGCACACCCAGTCAGATACACACAAAATGTGGTGCGGAATTTCTAAATTCTAGATAAACAAAGATGGGTTGTTATCCTGAGTTCCCCCATCCCAAAGAGAAGCTTCCATTGCTATGAAAGAGTGGATCTCCAGGTGTTGTACTAATGATAGTGATAACTATGAAAGCTAACCACACGCACTGCCTACGAAGTACTCTACCAGGGCCTTTCCATGCCTCATCTCATCCAATCCTCACAAGAATCTTTTAATGCTCATATGAAAATCATCATCATTGCACAGAAAGAGCTGTGGTGGGTGTAGTTGACATTCCTAAAATGACATACTTAAATCAGGATAAAGACACAATTAGAACTCAAGCAGTTAGATTTTAGAACCTATTATTTCAATCATAATTTTGTCCCCCAACCCTCAAAGTCTAGGGGAAAAAAACAACCCTCAGAATCCTTTTCCTGCTTAACATATGTAAAAAATATATGTATAATAAGTAGGGTTTACTCAATTCCTAACCCCAACTTCCAATCTCCCAATTGCTCAACCTGGAGGGGATTTAAATTTTTCTGAATAATTCTTCTGTCTCCATGGATAGTCACCCAGTCAGGTTTCTGTTTCTTGCAATCTTAGAAATAAATTTTGGGAATAAATTTTCTCAAGGGAGAAAGAAAAAGAATTCTTGCTGAGTCTTATACTGACATGGATTTATAAAGTTAACATAGACAGCATAGCATCATAGAACTAAATTGATTCCAAGAGAAAAACATCAGCATTTATATTTGCATGGTTTGCTAATCATATACTCCTTTCAATTTTTCTAATACATCTTTATTTGTATTTCTGTGGAATCTGTGCTTTTTCTCCCTCTAAGGTAGGGGTGTCGAACTCAATCAGAGAAGGGGCCAAAATTTAAAATCCAGCCTAAATCGCGGGCTGAATGGTTTACTGAACAGTCATAAACTGTCATTGTGATGGAAACGCAGCGGAGTGCAGTGATGACAGCGTGGTGCGGGCCACATTGCAAGGCCTGGCGGGACAGATTTAGCCCGCGGGCCTTGTGTTTGACACATGTGCTCTAAGGGAAAAGGACACAAAATGACATCAAAGGACTCCCATCTACACTAATAAAAGAGAAAGATGCAAATTGACTGTACCTCTGCAATGCCCACCAGCCAATCAGGAGTGAGTATGCAAATTAACCCAACAAAATTGGTGGGTTAATTTGCAAATGCAGATGCAAGGTGGCTGGGGGCGGGGCAGCATCAAGTAGTCTGGGTGCTGGGAGCGGGTGCCAAGCTTTCAGTCTCCTGGGACCATTATCACTGCCCCAGGAGATGAGGTCGGCCATGTACCAAACCATCTCTGAAAGCTCCTGGGGAGGAGAGGCCTTACACCTGTTATGCCCAGATTTCAAATCCCCAGGGAGCCAAGTCCAATGCAAAAAAACCCAGAAGAGCCTTTATTCATACTCCAGTCTGGTCTCCCTACCTCCACCGATGCAGCGGCAGAATGCAGAGAGCCCCGAACTCTGAAAGTGTGGTCTTTTTATAGGTTTTAGGGTTGGGTGGTGTGGTGATGCTTGGACCACTGAGTTGGCTGGTTCTGATTGGTGAGGTGAGGGTCAGGGTCCGGTTATTGGCTGATTTAAGGGTGGGTTGGGTGATTGATACATTTTATACAAGATGGAAGACATAATACAAAACGGAGTCAGTCCTGCTCTGCCCTAGAAAGAAGGCCTATGTGCTGGGAAGGGGCCATGAGACCGTATCTCAAGGCCTGGCCTTGTGCAGCACTGATAACTCTATCTGGGGCACAGTCCACAGCCTCTCTGGAAGTATGCTCCAACATTCTCTTACACACCCAGTAGCCCCAAGCCCAGAATCCCTGGTGGCACTGGGGCTAGAGGAGCAGAGACACAGCCCACAGGGAGGCCTGGCACCCAGCAGCCCCAAGCCCCATGGCTGTAGCAGTGCTGGGGCCACTGGGTCCACAGCAAAGACTCAAACCCTCAGGAAACCTGTGGAAAGGGAGATAAACTATCTTAACTTTATCTCTCTTTCCACAAGATGAAAAAACTGACCCTCATTTATTTAGTGATATGGCCCACACCTTTCTATAAGCACAGGGTATGTTATGACCACTCACAAGAAGATATGATCAGAACACTGTCTCCAGGGAATAATGCTGCTGTGGCAAATCATCTAAGAGAGGAAACAAGCTTTTACTGGGTTCATTCTGAAGGTCAGAGAACATGCCACCCCAACATATGCCTTGTTGTTTTATTGATGATTTGAGCTGCAGATACTTAAAAAAGACATTTGGGAGGAGAACCTTTCACTGGTTTCCTGATCTGTCTAAAATCGGACCCCCCAAAAGGAGCTTAAATAGGTCCACTTGATGGGAAAAGTATCATCAGCCAGGGAAGACTTACTCCTGTCACAAGACAAGAGACTAGAAGTTGACATCACACCTAAACTTTGTTACAAACTATCTCCCCCCATCCTCATTCATCTTTCCTAAAAATTATTTACTCTCCTCTAAGAGGCCTACATCTCCCATCCCTTTTAAGAAGAAGGTATTTAAATCTGGATTCTAAGCCACCTTGGCGAGTTATTCATTTTTTCCCTTGGATCCCCCACATATACACGAGGTAGACGTGTTAGTGAACTTTTGTTTTTCTCTTGGTAACCTGTCTTTCACTACACAGGCCTCCACTAAGTACTCAAAAGGGTAGAGGAAAACTATTTTTTCTCCTCCATAATTCTCTTGAAAAATCAAGTTGGGGGCTGAACAGTGAGGTTGGCTCAAGTGACAAGCACTCCCAGGTGAGGAGAGGGAAGCTTCTAGGGAGAAATCAATGATATTGGCATCAAAGTGGGAAGGATGGCACATGCATGGTTGCTGGTGGGAGTTTAAAGTGGTTCAACATTTTTAAAGGATGATTTGGCAAAATCAATATAATGTTCAAGGTACATCCAAGAGTCTTCTTTTAGGAATCACATCTGCTGAGATAAAGCATGAGTGCATAAGCCCTAGTCAGAACCCAGGATGCTACTGTGGGCTCGCCTTCCATGATAGGAAAACCTACTAACAACCTGCATGTTTAGGACAAGATGGCATTTATACTAACAAAATTGTAATATTCTAATTACACTAAACATCTTCTCTATGACCTTTAGGATGTCCTTCTGGACAAAGCCATGGTGGCAGAGCTGAGGCAAAGGCGGTTAGAGGTGATCAGGCAGGCAGGATAGAGCAGTTATGAGGATCAGTTCATCAGGGGAGAGCAATTAAAGGGATCAGGCCAGCAGGGGAGAGCAGTTAGGGAGATCAGCTGGCAGGCAGGTGAATGGTTAGGAGCCAGCAGTCAAAGGGGTCCGGAATTGCAGAGGGTGCAGGCCAGGCTGAGGGATCCCCTCCCCCCCCCACCCTGTGTATGGGTACACTAGGCCTCTAGTATACAATAAAGTGATAACTGCCACTCATAAATCCTAACACATTCACAATATTGGATCAAATGGGAAAATGCAAAGCAAGCATATATTTTGATGGTTCTTCAATCTTTTGTCCATTTATTTCTAAATTAAATATGCCATTAATGTTTAGACTAGCTGCCCATTTTCATTTTTCTTCAAGTGCTATTATTAAATAGTCTATGTAATATAGTAGCTTTGATTTTTTTTCCTAAGGAACAATCATTACTTGTTAGGAAGAAAACTTGCCCAAACCTAATGTCTCCTAAACAGAGATCTCATGACAAACCTACTCAAATTGAAATTGTTTAATTTCCTTTTATTTATCTTGACAATGTTGTGGTAGAAGCATCACAGTATGAAATAATCAGAAAACCCCATTATAAGTAGTGCAGCTTAAAAAAAAATAGTTTCCTACTCCTGACCAAGCTTACCAATTCACATTCAGACTGAAAGAGTCGGATCACAGCAACGAATTTTTAAACCAGAAAACACAAGACTTTCCATTATAAAAAGCATCCTCGCTCTGTTAATTGCCAAACACCAGTGAACTTGTGGTTTTTAGTATTCTATCTGTTAAGTAAGTTTGTCAATAGCAAACTAAGTACCACATAAAAAAATGCAAACAAGGTAAATTAAATTATGAGTTATGTGTCTAAAAACAAACACAATCTTTGTTCAAAGTTTTTAACCTTTTTTTGAAAGGTCGTTGATTTGGTGCCCTGAAGCACCCATACATATGTCATTTTGCAGAATCCACATCTGGGATGGAAATTAGGCTGCGGAAATAGGGGATACTGTCAATATCATGTACACAGTAGGATGCAACTTACACTAACATGACTGTCCAGGGCAAGTTGAAGATGGAAACAATACGATGCTCATTCATTCTATGTTCTCCTCTACACTTGGTTGACCTTGACATCTGTCCCAGAAGTGATTTTTGCATGATTCCACCATTCCTTATGCATCTCATTATCTATTCTTTTAATTTTTTCAATCTCAATGCCTTCTTACACTCTCTTCTAATGAGTTCCCTGCACTTTTTATCAGATATATAAATTCTTGTACTTACTGTAGTATTTTTTTATTAAGAGATACCTTTATTTGGGCTTGGGTTTGTTTTATCTAGGATTAATTTGTTTTTATTATTATTTTATGACATATTTGCATGGTTTGAGTGGTCTGCCTAATGTTATTTTCCCCATAATTTCCATTATTTAAGTCTTTGAGGTTTTGGGGAGCACAGAGATTGCCATGCAGCAATACATATGAACTATAGGTATTGCATCTCAATTATATGAAGGCTACTGAGACACCCACTTTTTTGTCAACTCAGGAATGCTAATTTCTTTCATAAATTAGTTGTCTCTATCTTAGCGATGTGAACTATGCAATTTTCCTTTATGTATTAGATGCCTGTAGAGAAATGTAAGCCTCTAGCTAGCATTTGTGATTTGATGATAAGCATTTTTGAATTAAACTCACTACTGGTTTCATTTAATTTGTGTTGAAGAAGGTGGGTGTTGGTAGTCCATCTTTCTTCTATTCTTTCTGTTATCCTGTTGCTTTATTGGTTGCTTCTAAATTTCCATTAACAATGTCTAAAGAAAGAAGGGAGGTTTTATACACATACACACACACACACACACACACACACACACACAAGACATATATACAGATAGACATAGTGTGTATTTAAAATCACTTGGTTATTTAAATAGCATTTGAATGTAAGCAGCACTTGGAAAGAGACCAGAATAAGTTGTTTGGAATGAAACAGAAAAGACCAATGGATTGCCTGCCCGTTTACAACTTTCCCGTTGTAGTTTTGGAGTTGTGGAAAGAATGTCTCTATTATCCCACCAGGATACCTTTTGTCACATTGGAATAGAATCAACATTTTCTACAAGGTTTTCTGGATTCATTAGGAAGTTGGTGAGTTCTCTCAAAGTCCCTAACTTCTCCCCCAGCGTGCATTAACCGACGGAGGGTGCCTGAGTCAGCAAGTCATAAACTTTGTATACAGACAAACGAGAGAGGAATTGCGGCACAGTGTGTCCTGGTTGTAAAAAGTAAGCATTGCCAAGATGTGTGATAAAAGAGCTTAAGGAACACATTTCATCTCAGTTACACAAGAGTCCAAAATGCAAACCAAATAAAGGTCAGGTCACTGATGAACATAAGATGAGGTTGTCAATTCCATGCGTCCATTGAACAAATAGTTATGCATGCTGTGTTGTAGGCAATGCTCTGTTGGTGTCTCTCCTAGAGAGATTCTCTTTTCCAAGAAATGTACCACGCCCAGGTGCCAGGAGTACACATGCTCTATCCAGGTGCTGAGGGATTGGCTGCTAGTAGCTCATGCTGTACTCTCCTTTGAGAACTGTCCTCATCTGGCACTAGCTACTTTTATACCCATGATGGACTCACACTGGGGAGGTGGGTCAGAACCATGTCCACTGGCTTCAAAGAGGGATGACTGTTCTATGCAATTCATACTCCAGAGCTCTCCAGGAGACTGGGCTGAGGCCAGGTGACCAACAGTCTGGTTTCCCTGGGACTACCCTCAGTCTCTACAGTCACCCAGAAAATCTACCGGCAATATCATGTTTTCCATGATTCTTGATGTTTAAAAAGCTATCAGCTTCAGTAACATTTAAATGATTTTCAACACATCTAACAGTACAGAAAATATTAAGAGATATTAAAAATCCAAACAACATACCTGGCACCTAAGAAGTTAAACATTGGCAAGAGAAGGAAAAGCAAAACAACTCTTGGATTCTTTTCAGAAAAAATAATTTTCTCCCCAAATCCCCAAACTAATGATGTTTACCTGCCCCCAGATCTTCCCTCTGTGATGGCATGCTCCCGTTCTTGCCTTTTGAGACTGCAAGGGATACCTTCATAAATAATTATTCAGAAAACATGGCCACTGAACAATACTTTGCTTCCTCTATATTATTAAAGAATCATATACTGAAGCTTAATTCTTACCATATTCATATTTTGGTAAAATCAATAAGACTACCTTTAATATGTTTATTCATGTTCCACAGTCCATGTTCCACTATCCATGGAACAGAATTTAAACTTTTGTTGATGTGTCTGCAGATTTCAAAGTAAAATGCCCATAGGATTAAACAAGTAACATAAATGTGTATCAGGTGACAGAGGCAAGATGGAATGGTGGAGACTGCTGCAAAATAGAGTGTGTTCACTTCCTTTTTAAAGGGTGCTGCTATTTTTTTGTTTTGTTTTGTTTTTGTTTTTACCGAGGAGCTAAGAATTTTCATAATATAACCTACCTATTTGTTGATGTTGACAATTAACTCACTTTTTAATGCTACACAAGTTAAACAAAGCATATTCCTCAGATTGTTTACAACTGCTGGCATGGGTTATCATTGGGAACATTCATGCATCTTTGTACTGAGTTGAATTATAGGATTGCTTTCAGAGGAATGCAAAGGTAGGAAGAACTAATCATCTCTAATATATCTTCCCACCTCGCTCCGATTTCTATGCTTTGCAAACACTGTTGTATATGGAGAAGCCAGTAAGGGAGCTATGGTTTGATTTTTTTTTTTTTTTTACCCAAATCTTAGTTGAATATGCAGGAAGCCATCCATTGTCAACATTATCATGAAAGTGCAACAAGTAACTCGGAAGGCTGATGGACCTTGGATGATTAGCAGGGCTAATACCATGCACCAATTGTTCTGTTGAGATAGTGATGGCTCGAAGCAATTTCCTGATCTAATAGTCTCAAAGTAAATCTTTACTGATCTTTTACTGACCTTTGAGATAGTCTGTCTGCTACCAGTTTGCCATGCTTAACTGAGGGCAAAATGTGTATCTAAAATTGAATAAAAGCTGACAGGTCCAGGGTTTTGAGGAGCTTCTCCATTAGAGGGAAGTTTCCACCTGCCCCCCCCCCCATGCCTTCTAAATTCATATTTCTTGTCTAGTATTTTTATTTGTGCATGGCCCCTTCTTCAGATCCTGAACTCTAGCTGTAAATGGATGCTGCAGAACATACAATGGCTGGCTTCAGAATTCCCATGTGAGGGCAAGTTCTTGGCCTTAGTAATTCTGTTTCCTTCCCACTTAGATGAGTGTTTTTACTTACTCTTCGCATATCCATCTCTGCATTGAATTTTCAAGGCTACCGTTTCCTCTGCCCCAGCCTTCTCTCCACCAACAACCAGTGAGATTATCTTCAAATATGCATTAGTCATAGTTTTATTGCAAGCAAGATACTAACTGAAGCAGAAAACATGAGTAGATGGATGCTGAGGAGCTCTGCAGATTGACAGGAAGCCTTGGGAGCGAGGCTAGAGAAATGGAGAACAACCAGAGGACAACAAGCCACAAGATCCCTTGCCCAGGCTGGGCACAGGAACAGTGCTTGATCTGGACTGTGCTATTGGGACAATTACCTGCTGTCCTCTGCCCCTTCCCTTTCTCCTTGGCTGAAGTCCTGGGAAGGAGTCTGTGGCTAAGCTACAACCCTGTGCCACATGCCTGGAGCCACTAGGGATGCAGAGCAAGGACTCTGCCTGGGGCCCTTCCTTTGTTGGAAACATCTCACCCATTGCCCACCACACCATTGCTGGATTCACATTATTGGCGGCTCATCTTCAATATCACTACTGTACAGAGGTCCTTCTAGACCATGCTTTTAGAAAATGCCACCTCAGCCATATTGTTTTCTAACAGGTTCATATATGTTCTTTATATTTCCTACAATGGCCTGAAAATATCTTGAGGTATCTTTTCTTGATGTCTGATGACTTGCATGATGTCCCATTCCCTAGCAGCCCACCAGTTTGGGAAGTGACTGAGGACACTTGCAGTTTTGCTTCTTCTCTAGTACCAGGCATGGAGAAGATGCTTGGTACCTATTTGTTGAACACAGAACAGAATGCAGGCTTCAGCTGACTCGCTGAGGGAAAGTGTAACATTTTTGCAGACCAGCAATTTGTAACAAGTGTGCCACAAGGTTTTTTAAAATATGCAATACCAAATATTTAGCCAGGGGCAAGTCCTCTTTTCCCTTAGATTATCAAATAAAAAATGGCAACAGCCAACACAACAATAGCCATCTAGTGTGAATGCCCTGTCACAAACCATAATAATAGGTCATATAATATAGTTGCATTTTATTGGTGATGGTGCATGATAAAATTGCATCTGCAGCCACTGTGGAGAACAGTATGGAGTTTCCTCAAAAAAATAAAAATGAAACTCCCATTTGACCCAGTGATCCCACTTCTAGGAATATATCCCAAGAAACTTGAAACACCAATCAGAAAAGATATATGCACCCCTATGTTCATAGCAGCATAATTCACCATAGCTAAGATTTGGAAACATCCTAATTGCCCATCAGCAGATGAGTGAATTAAAAAACTATGGTACATCTACACAATGGAATACTATGCTGTGGTAAAGAAGAAGAAGAAGAAGAAGAAGAAGAAGAAGAAGAAGAAGAAGAAGAAGAAGAAGAAGAAGAAGAAGAAGGAATTCTTATCATTTGCAACAGCACAGATGGAACTGGAAACCATTATGCTAAGTGAAATAAGCAAGTCAGAGAAAGATAAATATCACATGATCTCACTTATTTATGGAATATAATGAACAACATAAACTGATGAACAAAAACGGATCCAGAGACAGAGAAGCATAGATAAGACCATCAAACCTCAGAGGGAATGAAGAGGAGGGTAGGGGTAAGAAGAGAGATCAACCAAAGTACTTGTATTTATGCACATAAGCCTAACCAATGGACACAGACAACAGGGAGGTGAGAGCATGAATGGGGGGGGGGGGGGGGGGGGGGAGAAAATAAAATAATGTCCTTTGATGAAAAGAAAAAAAAAGGATACAAGATAAGCATGCCACGTTAAGCAGAAGTTGAATATTAAGCAAGTACCTGTCCATTTAGTAATATTTAAAAAGATAGAAATATTAATCTCCAGAACTAAAGTCACTTACAAGTTACTTTGCCTATCTTAGAGCTGACTTCTTATTTAACAAGTATTTCTAGTACTTAACAAGTATTTCTAGTACTTAAGTGGCACTCAGTAAAAAGTTGAATAACAAAAATCATGTAAAAAGTTGATGTTTGAGATGACATTATTGTGACCTCACTCTTGAAAATGAAATAAAATTTCAAAGAATCTTTATAACAAAAAAAAAAAAGGCAGCATCTTATTGGATAATTTTTGGTACCAGAAATCCTTATATACAAGTAAAGGAACCTAATTTTTTTTTAAAGACACTTTGGAGCAAAAAAGGGTAGGTAATTACTATCATTACTTTTTGTAAATCAATCAAAATTATACCTTTTTTTGTCAGATCGGCAAAAGTATATTTTTGGATGTGCCACAGAATTTTAGCAATGAGTTTATGTGTGCATGAGATGGACAAGGCTGAAACTCACTGCTGAAGACGAAGGGTCCAAACTGCAGGTGGTACCCTTAGGGAAGGGAAGCAACAGGCCCAGCTTCCCAGCTCTCTGCCTGCTGCCAACAGAATATGCCCTCTTATGCATCTTTCACAATTCAGGCTTCTAGGCAAGATGTAATCAAAGGATTTTCATCCAAATGAAGTTTGATGGTGAAGACTTAACTAAAAAAAAGGGGGAAATTATTGAAACAGGTTAGTATTTAGAAAATGATGGTAAATATTGAAAGTTGGTGATGAATAACACTGATAGATCATGATTATTCAAATTGGCCTGTACTTTTTCCAAATATTTTCCAAAAACAGTGTTATTTTGGTTAAACCCCTGCTTGTTATGATTGAAGTATGAATCTGTCGATAATGTTTCTATGCATGGTGGTCTCTAACTCCTCCAGTTTACATGGCCATCTGGTGAAGTTGTGTGCCCACTAGGAAACAGTTATCATTCAGAATGCACGGATCCCATCTGCCTGGAAGGCAGATTCGGTGGGCAGGGGCAGGTTCCTTTCATTCGCAGCACTACCATCCGTCTTCGGAACAGTGAGTGCCACAGAGAATGCAGTTCACAACCCTTCGGTGAAGAAGAGCTTGGAAGGCATGAAGAGGGTGAACAGGGCTGAAGGTGGCAGTGGTGGCACAAAGCTGCAGAGACCAAGTGAGGTCAGGATGGACAGCTACGAGAAGAGCAGTGATGGTGGTTAGCAAGGCACAGGGGCTATTGATCCAATGGTGAAACAGTAAGGTAACAGCAGCCAGTGTCACTGGTAAAGGAAGAGGCTGCATATGAAAAAGGAGAAAAATACTAGTATATCTATACCTCTATAGTAAACCCTCAATGTCCATAGGTTCTGCGACTTTAAGATAAAGGACATATAACAAAACCAAGTATACATAGGCTAATTGATATAAACCAGAGGTAAGCCCCTGCATAGTGTCTTATTGACATTTAATAGAATTATGCTGAACATAAGAACATTATTTGAGGATTTACTCTGTGTGTGTGTGTATGTTTGTGAGAATCTATGTGTGTGTGACTGTGTGTGTGTGCACCTGTCTGTGTGAGTGAATGTGAGTATGTATGTGTGGTGTGTGATATGTGTGCCATGAGTTGTGTTTGTGTGCGATGAATGTGTGCATGTGTGTGTGTATGCATGTGAGAGAGAGAGTGTGGTGTGTGTGAATATATGTGAATGTGTGCGTGTGTGGTATGTGTATACTTGTGTATGTGTTTGTGGTACGTGTGTGTGTATTCCCTCACTCTGTCCTCTGTTAGGAACAGGAAGTACTTACAACACTGAGCAATAGGCACCCCAAGTACAGAGATCTCAGTTTCTGAAAGTCATTGTTGACTCAAAGGAAGCCACATTTCTTGGAGTAAAGACTGATCAAGACTGGGCAGGAGCAGGGCTGGATGAGCCTAGATCATCTCGTGTCAGAAAGAAAAGATTGCTCAGAGAAGAAATGCGACGAATAAACCAAAGTCAGCTCAAAAGGGTCCCCACTGGTCAAATCCAAACTGGTACAATGTAATTACCAAAGTGGGTAACTATACCCACTGCACAAAGTATAAATCCATAAGACCGCACTGATATATACCAATGAGAAAATAAAAATCTTTTTGCAAGAACATCAAATAATAAATGTAGAGAGAACACAGAGTTAGACAATCATCATGTGGCAACCACCACAGTAATAATTTAGCCAAGGGGTGTCCATGGATATAGAATTGATTAAAAAAGTTGGAGGGGAATCGGATATTTATGTAGTCTCAAGGGACTTCCCACAAAACACACATTAACTACAGAGGAAACAGGATAGCTTTCCTTTGGCAAAACCTACAAGTGACCAAAGTGACTATCAAAGTGATGGGACAAATGACAACCATGCACCACTGATGGCGATAGTGAGAAGTACCCAGCCCTCCTGTTTGCCTTATCACACGGGTGACCTTCTTATCTGATGTGCACAACCTGCCTCAAATCATAAGAAAAGATCAAACACAAAAGGAAAGACAATCCAGAAAATGACTCATGTGTAAAGTTCCAAACTGTCATATCAATGTCACAGAAAATATTCCAGCTGGCAGGGACCCAGAAGACAGAACAACTCCATGTAATATGGAACCCCATGATAGCTTCTTTGCTGTAAGTGACACGACTGGAACAGCTGAAGAATTCGGAATGGGGCCCATGGAGAAGGTGGTGGTAATATGTCAGTGTTAATGACCTGGATGTGATGGCTGTATTGCGGTGATGTGGAATAATGTCCTCATTTGTAGGAACACACACTAAAATATGAGATAGTGATGAAATGTATGTCGGCAACTTGCTCTCAAATGGTTTGCAAGGAAATAGTTCTCCGAACAAGGCCTCTCTGCATGTTTGAAATTAGTTCTAAACAAAAAGTAAGCACATTGACACAACCCTCCATTCTGTGAACAATAAAGCCAGTTTATTTGTTAATAAAAATCAAGGCAAATTAAAACAACATAGGGTTGTTTCAACATAGGGAATAAAAGGCTTCTTAATTGACCATCTCTGTCTCCTTTCACCTTAATGACCAGCCTCACTTTTAGAGAAGGTTTATGGATCATGTCCGGTGTGCCACTCACTGTTGCCAAACTGAATAAAATGAAATAGGTTCTTGCTTGCATGCGGTCAGCCTCCCTCTGGGAAGTTGAACATGATGCCCTTTATGTGACCACTTGGAATTTTTATGCTTCAAGTTGTTTAAAACGTGCTTAACAAGCAGAAGCTATGATGCCAGTATTTGTTACAGCCCAAGACAACAATGGAAGTCCAGATCTCTTCTCTCCCTTTTAAAAGCCATGGAGGTAATTAAAACTGTTCCTAGGTTACCGCTTCCCTTTCTCATTGTTATTTCATGTTATCACACAGATATGTGTTTACTTTTCTACGGTCATATCGTATGTAGAAAACATAACAAAGGAAACATCTCCCTGTCTGCATGTCTCTCTGCCATCATTGGGTTTGTTCTGTTTCACCATTGTTGCTGAGTGCTTTTGTCCTGCGGAGGAAGGGACTAATAAAATGTGATGCACCCCAAGTATCAAATTTACCCATCATGTCACTGTAGGAAGCCCAGACAGAAAGGAGAGAGGGAAGGAGGAAGGGAGACAAGAGAATTTCATCAATTAAGAAATGACATGCCGGTGGTAAACACATCCCTTCATTCATTTGACAAATACTTTTAAGAACTGGTTGTGTGTCAGATAGTTTTCTATTTTTCACTTTTCTACTGCTGCTTAACAAACCGCCCCAAAGCCAGAGGCTCCTTTTGGTTTTGTAACACGTAAGGAACTCCAACATGGGTATATGGGAAGGGGAAGTGTCAAGAGGAGTGAGAAGACAGCACTGATGAAGGAGAAAGAGGTAACACTTGCTGTAGATGCCACTGAAGTAAGAGCAACATTACAATTGACTGCACAGCTGCGGGAGGTAGTGAGGGGCCAGGGAGCCTGAGAGAGCAGACCAGCCAGACACATTGCTGAGTCCTGGGCACCTGCAGTCCCGCCTGGGCACTTCCCTCTGACCTTCCACAGGACCTTCCCCTCCACTGAAGCCTCTAGGAGCCAGTGCCCTTTCCATAATGTATGAGGTATAGCCGGGATCCTGGACTTCTCTACGTAAAGGCCCAGTACCCTCTTCTGGGACCTAAAACATCCTCTTCCCCAGGCAACTTCCCTGAAGATGAGCCACACTTCTAGCACAGCTCTTGGTTGGGGAGAGGAGAATGAAGTTTGAAAATCAAGGGCTCTGGGCCTGAGTTGGGTCCCCCAAGGGTACCTGTTCTCCAAGTCCCCTCCCAGTGTTAGCCACAGGACTGCCCCTCCCTTCACCTGCCTTAGCAGAGTATGCCCCTCCCTTCACCTGTCCTACCTGGTGCAGGGTTGAGTGTGTGACTACGGAGCCCAGGAGCTGGTAGGTGACTGGCATGGGTGTGTAGAAGCTTTCTTATGACAATTTCATCAAGAAAAGGGGATGCAGCGTTATCAGCCAAGTTCAGGAGGTAGGGCTTTCAGGTTGGGGAAGACAGGGCAGGCCCAAGGAGACTGGGAACAACGGGCTAAGGAAAAGTCCAGGAGAGTCGGCAGCACAAATGCAACTTGAAGTCAGTCATTGTATTTGAGGTTGGACTGCTCCATGCACTGCGCTTAGGCATGAAATAGGTGGACTTTGGACTTAATCTATGACTTCTGAGGATGATGAAGGCTAAGAAAGTTGAGGATAGAGCTGAAGGAAGACCAGCAATGGACTTGGGATTTCAGCTGAGTAAGAACGGAAAGCGAGAAGCATTAAAGGGCTAAGTGTTGGTGGCCACAATGGTTTCCAGAGCCCCGTGGGGATGCAGAATTGTTGGCATCAGAAAATACAGGCAAGCAACGAGGGGAGGTAGAGGTGGTGGCTGGAGAGTGAGATTCATGCAACTGAGAATAACCTGCTGCTGTTTATTGCCAATAAGTGAGGTTGGAAATGCACTCAGGGGAACACAGGAGGCTAACAACCATCTACCAGAGCCCATTGCATTGAGCACTCAGGGTGGTGGATGGAACATTTCCATGACTATTGAAGTCACCAAGAATCGTGAAATAAGGATTACATGAATTGAGTTCAGAAAGCAAGGTGCACACAGGAATATAGGAAGCCCTCATTTGAGTAAAAAATGGCAGTGGTGCCATGCATCTGCCTATCCATGATCTGTATACATCCCAATACTCTACACACCTGCTTGTATGTACACGTACAGGCTAATGGTAGAAACAGACAGAGGCAATCCTCCTACCCGGGTTCAACTCTGAGAATGGCGTCTGGGGAACCTGAGGTTCAGGGTAGAGTGTTTTAAAAGAAAACAAACCCTGCACTATTCCTTAGTTCAAAAGTGAAAGAAAATAGGTATTTAACAAACTATAAAAATAACAATGATCTTAGCTGGCCTTATTTTGCCAGACTTTCTTTTTTTTTTTGCCACCCTCAAGAAGCACCCGGCCCTTTAAATGAAGCCAAGTTTTGAAAATACAATCCTCAGAGCCATCGGGACAATTAAGATGTATTTACACATCTCTGGGTTGGGGAGAAATGGATTTGTCTTGCTGTTGGCAACGTGAACAACAAAAATCCGATGTGCTAACCAACTTAGTGGAGAAAGTCTGTGTCTCCATCAAAGACCAGATGATTGCAATTCAGCCACCCAATATCTTCTTGCTGATTTAATTAACATAATGTTCCCTTAACAAAATGGAACAACATTATTAAGCTGCATTGATGAAATGCAGGCCAGACCCTCACAGATAGGCGGCCAAGGGCCTTGGGCTTGAAAAAGCTTTTCTTGCTTCATGCTGTTTCTCCCACAAGAACAGCTCACGTGGGAGAAACCGCCCTCCAAATGGGGTTCCAGCAGACAGGAAAGAGGATGCAGCCCAGCCCTGGTGGGAGCATCGTGCTGAAATAGACGAGAGTGAACTTTGACCACAAAGATGCTTCACCTCTGGTGGGACTATCCCTGGAGTGAGTTCAGCTTTCCTGAGAGAAGCCCCTGCCAAACTTTGCAAGTCTATTCTCTTCCCAGAGTCTACAAATGAAAATGGCCAGGGCAGCTTCCCCCTTCATCTCCAGCACATCTCTCCCTGAAGGGCGGAGTCTCCAGTACTCCCGTTTTGAGCCTTTTCTGTTTGGAACAGGGAGTTTGGAGGAAGTGTGAGCAGGCATTATCCAAAAAGAGATGGTAACTCAGAGGCACCAGGTGGTTAAAGTGAGGGGACTGGGTCAAGTGTGAAGGAACTCCACTCCTCTCCATTCCTACCGTCACCCTCCTGGCCCCAGTGCGGGGAGGGGACCCCTGCATGCTGGGGAGCTCGTGCCTTGTCTAAGGAGCAGCCACTGTGCATGTGTTGTCACGCATTTCAAAGGAGCTGGGTATGGGGCTCCTGGTGCAGACGCCCCATCCGGATCTGTGCCCCGGTCCTGTGCAAGTTCCTCCAGACAAAATCACCTCTTCTCTTCCCAGCAGCAGGGGTGACTTGTTAGAAAGTCAATCAAATAACGTCTCCAGCCAGGAGCCTGGCTGGGTTACTCAGTTGGTTAGTGGATAATCCTGACACATTAAAGTTGTGGGTTCGATCCCCAGTCAGGGCACATAGAAGAATCAATCAGTGAATGCATAATTAAGTGGAATAACAAATCGATGCTTCTTTCTGCCACTTCCCCTCTCTCTAAAAGTAATCAATCAATCAATAATAAATGAATAAATAAACAAAGTCTCCACAGACCACCCCATTTCCAAATCTTTACTGGTTTTCCATTGTCCCTAAAATTAATGTTATGCTTCATAAAATGGCCCTCCCAACAGAATCACAATCTCTAGCTGTCACATTCTCCCCTGTCCTTCAGTTTCATCTTACAGTATTTTGCTCAAAGGACCTTTTCCAGATCCTGACCCCTTGCAGGTCCCAGCACTGCTCGCTCTCCTTGACCTTAGCCATTTGGGTATTAATGCCCTTGTCCCCCTCACTGAAGCACAAGCTCTGAGAAGGCACATGACGTTTCTGTTTTGCTCACTCTCACGTCTGAAGAGAGTGCCTGACACATGGTAGGTGCTCAGGAAGCCACTGACGAGTGTATGTCCAGCAGGAATTTGCAGAGCACTTTCTACACGCCAGGGATTGTGCTGACAGGGAACAGAAATGAAGCAGACAGGCTTCCTGCTTACTTAGACTGTGAACAACTAGGAAGTGGAGGTCACGTTGATGTTTGTTTCAGATTATCTCACTTAAAAACTATGGAAAAGCCTGGCATTTCTAATCTATGAACCAATACACAGAGCAAAGAAAATTATTCCCAACCCAGGAGTGTGGTTGGAGAGTTGAAGGAAGGAGAATGCTTGTCCCAGATAAACGTCTGCCTCCGAGGGCCAATGCCGCATGCGTGCGCCCCCGCCCCCTCCCAGTGCCAGGCCCAATGAATGGATCATAGCGCTGTCTGTGCTGGGAATTTACTTCTGATTCCTTTTCCTTTGAGAGCCACATTTTTTAAACTTAAACTTCTAACACCACTTCTTCAAAATAGACTCGTGCAGGCCATGGTATTTTGTGGAAGAGCCACACTCAAGAGACCAAAGAGCTGCATGTGGCTCTCGAGTCTTAGTTTGCCGACCACAGAATTGGTCTAAAAGATGGACTGTTTTTCCATCCCACTTTCTAGTCCTGAAAACCAGGGGAAACAGCCCAGGTGAGAACTGAGCACTGATTCAAGCGACATGCCCCGCTCCCTCCTCGGGGGTCAGATGGCACCAGGTTAGGAGGGAGTCCTGGCCTCCAGACAGCAGCCAGGCACTGGGTCCCAGCCCTGCCCTCTCAGAGGCACCTGCAGGCGCTCTCTTCCAGAGAGTGCTTCTCAGCCTATCGCTACTTCTTTGAGCCTTGCTTGAGAATTTTAAAATGGACCAAATTTTTCCCAAAGACTTATTTTAAAAAAGTAATTCTCATATTTTTAACGGACACAGACAGACCGGCTCATAGAGGGGCAGTTTTCCCCAGCATGTTCCATTCTCGGAAGGCAGCCCCAATCTCAGCCTGTTTATGGGGCGCATCAGTTCATACGTCTGCAGCATTCCAAATTACTTATTCTGGGGGCCTAACTATTCCCCAACACAATCGTGTTACCCCGGCTTAGTGTGCATCATTCATTAAAGCTCCCAAGGCCTTTATTTGAAGACAATATTAAGTGTGTACTCTGAATTCCTGTGGTTCTTTTGTGTTAATAAATTGTAAAGCAGTGCATTAGATTATAACCCACTTCTGTGTGTGCATATGTATGTGTATGTGTGTCTCTGTGTATATGTGTCTCTGTGTATGGGTATCTATGTGTTTGTATTTGTGTGTGTGTATATGTATATTTATGTATCTATTTGTTTGTGTTTATGTGTATATATGTGGCCCTGTGGCTGTGTGTGTATTTATATATGTAAATGTATGCATATATATGTGTATATATTTGTATATCTGTGTGCTTGTGTGTATACTTATGTATCTGTGTTTGTGTATAGGTTTGTATGTATGTATCTGTGCATATGTGTCTGTGTGTATCTGTGTGTATGTGTGTATGTGCAACTGTGTGTATATGTGCTATTTCTTTAGCAGTAAACTTTATCACTTCTGGAGATTTGCAGTTCATGATGTTCAAATAAATAAAAAGCTCAATTAATATTTAATAGATATTTAAAAGCTTTTCTCCAGAGAAATCAGCATCTTTTTCCATTCAATATGAAATATACTATTAAAATAAATTAAAGTGTTGGCTATAAATAAGATCCTTCAAAGGTGAGGTCATGACTCCAAAACTGTGAGGAGTTAGTACGTGCACCTGTCCACATGTGAATTATAGTATTAAAATAACAATAACAATTATAGTAGATTATCCTGCTTGGCATTGCTGTTAGCACCCTGTGAAGCATTCACATATAATTAGCCACTGTGCCTTTAGGACAATGAAGTTATTATCCCCTTTTCACCTGTAAACAAACTGAGGCACAGAGAGGTTACATAACTTCCCCGAAACCTCCCAGCTGGCAGAGTTCATGGCGAGCAGGGCCCTTTCAGACACCACACAGCGAGGAGGTGCAGGCTCCAGGTCCCTGCTGTACTCCCTGCACTGTACTGCCTCTAGGGTGCAGAACAACTCTTTTTATTTTTTTATTTTTTTAAAGTAGCAGTTTCCTATGCAACGTGAGCCTGTGCATGCTGGACATTTACTGTCTTGTGCCATCAAAGACCAGCAGAGCCCTTGAGTGAATAATCTGAGCAGCTTTTCATTTCACTTTTCACTTCGGAATCCTCGATTCCAGGGCTTTTGATATCTTCCGATTCTGAAAAGGCCCTCTGGCTCCTACAGGTACCTTCTCACCGATGGGGACAGCCTGACATCACCAGACATTTGACAATTGTCCTGAGTGAATTCCCCCGGGCTGAGGTCTCCTTCACATAGCCTTTGGTTGGTGACAGGGGTTCTGTCATTTTTCTGGATGAAGTCAGCCCAGCTGAACAGAGAATTCCATCCAGATGAAATAAATGTAAATTATTAACAAGCAAACATTGTTCTAGAAAATCAAAGCTGCCTACCAGGGGCTGGCCCTGTGGTCCACAGGAGAGAAAATGTCACCTTACAACAGCTTCTGCCTATGAATTTTTAATGAGGTGCCCTCGCTGGGACAGGACTTTTTTTTGGGGGGGTGAGGGGGGAGGTGAGGTATGAAGTGGGTGTTAAGGCAACTGACGGTAAGAAAATTTTGATAGTTTTGCAATTGTGTTGTGAACGAACTCTTCTGTTCACAAGTTCTTAGACTCATTTTCTACCAAGGGTAAAAATGAAATCCATTAAAAAAATAAGAACACGGGAGTGGGGGGTGGGGAGAGTGGAATCAGATGAAAAATACAGAAATAATAGGTGCTTAAGAAGGCTAGAGCAGACTGAAAATTAGAAATTAAAATAAATGTGAGATTAGACCTGAAATATTTAAACCGAGAGAGCTAAGAGGGTAAAAGCAACAGAGGACAGTGAAATTAATCCTAGAGGTAGAATCCTTGTCTGATTAGAATTTAGAGCTTGAGATGGAATAAATGAATTATTTAGAAGGATATTTTAAAAGGCTCTGAGCTAACAAGATAAAAAGTGAAGCCCTGGAAGCGAAGAGATGTAAAATTTAAATATTCTAAGAAAAATGATTTAATAAGGGAGGTAAACTGAGCGCAAGATGCACAGCCAAGTCTTGGCACTTGGGCAGGGCCCGGCTCTCACCTTGAGAGGACATCACCGTGACCGGAAAGCCCGCTCGCTGGGCCCGCCCCCTCGCCCTAACTCAGTAGGCCTGGGATGAGCCCTGAGAACCCGCACTGCTCCCAAATCCTCAGGGGAAGTCTAGCTGCCGCTGGGCCAGGACCCCACCGTGAGTACCACCCTCAAGAGTCCTGAAAACCTTCCTGCATGAGAATATTCACAAGAACTTTCCCTACAAGGCAGACCAGCACGGACAACTGTACTATCTAACGACTCGACATGGGACAAAAGTAAGGCTGTGCTCACATCGCCCTGTGGGTGTCACACACAGTGAAAATGAATGAAACTCAGCTACACAGGACGACTCAGATGCCTCTTGGAAAGAGAAGGCCCTGTGGGAAGATGGGGTCACAGATGTTTATATGGTGAATCAGTTTTTGAAGCTCAAAGTCAAACAATGGTTAAGTTAAGGATACATGCATATGTGGTAGAAATCCTTTTTTAAATGTAAGAGAGTAACAAATTTGTAAATCAGAGAAATATAGGAGAACAAGACTGGGAAAGAGAACTGGTGATTTGACCTGCATCCATTTTGTCAGTGTCAGTGCTTAGTGTGGGCTGGAATTCATGGGTCTTGCTCCACTATTATTATTTTACATATATATATATATATATATATATATATATATATATATATATATATATATATATAGGCCTGGTGCATGAAAATTCATGCACTGGAGGGGGGGATAGTCCCTCAGGTCCCTCAGCCCAGCCTGCTCCCTCTCACAGTCCAGGAGCCCTTAGTGGTGGGAGGTGACCTGGAAATCAGGGGTTACATCTCTGCTACTGCCACTGCCGGCAGCACAAGCTTCAGCCGGCCCTGGTTACTTGAGCCTCGGGCAGCCCTGGGTTGCTGGGGGCTGAGGGGACTGGGGGACTCCAGAGGCAGGTGCACAGCAAGGTTGGGCTGAGGGGACTGGGCACTGCCATCTTTGAGGCTGTGGGCACTGCCATCTTTGAGGGTGTGACAATCAATTAGCATATTCCCTCCTTATTGGCCATGTCTGCCACCATTTTTGAGGGCAGGGAAGTCAGCACATTCCCTCCTTATTGACTATCTTTGCGATAGCATGAAGGTCAATTAGCTTATTTCTTCTTTATTAAATAGGGTGTGTGTGTGTGTGTGTGTGTCTGTCCCATATATGAAATACTAAATTTTAACATATGGCCACTACTATTAGAGTTAATTTTGTGACAACCTGAGTCAGCCACAGTACCCAGATAGCTGGTCAAACACTATTGTAGATACTTCCATGAAGGTGTCTTTCAGATAAACTACCATTTAAATCAACAGCCTTAGTAACACAGGTTACCGTCTATAATGTGAGCAGGACTCCTTCAATCAGTTGAAGGTCTGAAGAAAAGGACCAACCTCCCAGAGCGCTCCCCTGGGTCCTCCTGCAGCTTCTGTGAACGGATCATTTACACCATCAAGGCGTATAGGGTGCTGTGGTCTGAACTCTTCAGTTCTGTGTTACAGCAAGTCTCAGACTAGTTCAATCAGAAAAGTGAATGCATTGATTCTTATAACTAAAACTTCCTAGAAGTGTGTGACAATACTGATTTCACCAGCTCTCAACCCTACTCTCCTAACAGCCCCAAACATATATTACCCCTTCATACTGTCGGTGGAGTAAGTGTTTATCTTTCCTGATGGGGACAGCAAACATTCTCAAATCAGTTTCAACATCCAGGAGGGGGTCATGGCCAGTAAGTAGAACACTATGGTAAAGCAAGCTCTGGCTCTAAAGCCAATTCCTGGGCCCACCCCCACCTATCAAATTACAAGCCAAAGATGGGGAGGAGATGTTATTATCAAAGGAGGGGACTGAATGCTGGGCAACTAAACAATAAATAATAATAATAATAATATCAATAGACTTCGACGCCACAGGGAGAGTGGTTTCTCCTCAGAGACACAGGTGGTCGTGGCTAATTCTGTGAGGCTATAGCATCGCTGGCTGCAGGGGACTGTCATCAATGGTTTCCAAACATCTGGAATCATTGGATGAACCTTTAGACTCTAGAGGACAATGCCATCATCTTAGGGATAAGAAATTAAAGACCAAGGATGTTGATAACTGGTTTAAGGTCAATCAAATTGATAAGTGGCAACATTGAGGCATTCAATGAAGAAGCCAAACTTTTTATTTTATTTTATTATTTATTTATTTATTTATTTATTTTTGTAAAGAGTGGGAGTGAAGGAGAAAAAAACAATTGGAGGGGGTGTTACAAGGATGGGATGACCTGGAGGAGCTGAGGAACATTGACAACTGCTATTTAAAGCCTGAAGCTCAGTACCTTCAGGAACATGAATTTGTAATTCTCCTAAAACCTAGTCTTTTCCATGATTTTCAGCATTTATGTAGTTAAAACTTATTCTCAAAAGAGTTATTTTATCAGTTAAGGTAACAAAAAATCAAATTTAATTGCACATACATCTTACACATCTAAATTCCATAGCAGATAATTCATGTTCATATAATATTATCTTATACTAAAAGGAGCTATCAGATTCAACTGTCTTCTGCAAGCCAAAGGCAAATTTTCATATGCTAAATATCAGCCACTTATATTTCAAAACTTCTTTTATTTTAGCTATTCAGAGGAAGTACAAGGTACAGCATCTAAAGATCTTATTATCTTGATGATTTTCCTGGAAAATATTCTGGGTTCATTTTATCTGTCTATTAAGACATTATGCATGAAAAGTATTGCAAGATGTGTCCATTGCAAGATGTGGAATATGGAGCAAGTGTGAAGGAGCAGATTTCTGGAAGGTGACATCTTAATAACGATCAGATTGGAGCTGATAGAAATGTCTACTCAATTCTCCATCTCTGGGGGAGTTGCAAAATATCATAGATGGTGGGCATCTCCATGGATATGTCTATTGATCTTCTCAAGCCTCTTTTATTCCACATTTCATTTAGCTTCCTCCATAAACACCACAAGTTACACCTGTAGCACTTAATGACTATCAATGCACACAAGAGGATAAAAGGAAGCAACTATGTCTTACTGAAGTGACAATGTCGGGAAAATGATTATGCTCAGGCCCTGACTTAGTGATTGATAACTCCATGACTGCATATCTGTATAGGACACTTACATTTGTTTCTCAGAAATAATTTCAAACAATAGAGTAGAAAGTAACTAATCAAGCACCCAGTTATCCTTTACCCATAATAACATCTTAACATGTATACTGTTTGCCTTTATTTATTTCATTTTATATTTAAATTAGAGGCCCAGAGCACAAACTCATGCACCAGTGGGATCCTTTGGCCTGACCTACGGGATTGGGCCAAAACTGGTTCTCCAATATTCCCCAAAGGGTTCCAGATTTCAAGAGGGCATAGGCCAGGCCAAGGGACCCCACTGGTGCATGAAAGGCACTTGGGAGGATGCAGGAGGCTGGTCAACTGGGAAGGAACTGTGGGAAGGTTCCAGGGAATGTCTGGCTTGTCTCCCTCAGTCCAGATTGGCTGGACCCCAACCCCAGCAGCAAGCTAACCCACTAGTGAGAGCCTGCACTCTGGTGGTCAGTGCACATCATAGGAGCAGTTGAGCAGCCTTAGCATATCATTAGCATGTTACTCTTTGATTGGTTGAATAGATGACAGGATGACCAGACACTTAGCATATTAGGCTTTTATTATATAGGATAATACACTACAGATACAGCTGGGAGCAAACGTAGCTTAGGGGTTAAGGGTCCTATTCCAGTGCTAACATCCTGAATTTGAATTCCAACTCTGCAACTTATTGGCTATGTGACTTTAGGCAAGTTTTTTAATACTCCTCCCCTCCCTGCCCTGTGCCTCAGTTTGCTCATTTATTAAAACAGGGATAATGATAACAGCAGTACTTAGCACCTGGGACTGTTGTGAGGATTGAACGAATTCTTTCTCACAAAGCACTTAGACTATTCCTGGCACACAGTGAGCCTGCTTGCTATTCTTCCCAGCAAGCCTGCGGAGTTTATAATTTCCATGATTTGGGCAAAATGAAAGTTTCTGTTGATATTTTTTGAAAATGTTCACCTTATTTCAAATAGCTGATCTTTAAGTGCCTCACCTCCAAATGTGAATTAAAGTTGATTTGTTCAAAATGTATCATTTAACACAATACATCACAGTATAGCAAATAAAAGTATGACAAATCATAACTATTGGTAGACTCTGAGTTGATTCATGGAAACGAAACATCAAACTTTGAGTTGAAATGGCTACAAAATACTCTTACTCTGTACCTCAGAGCTCTAGTAAAAGATTAGTTATAAAGGAATTTGTTCAATTTTATGCAATGTTTTGAATCTGACACTTTGTAACAAAAAGAGAACATAAATAAAGGTTTAAAAAAGTTTAAATACCTCACTGAGAAATTAGAAAAATATGTCTGCAATTATCCTCCATCCACTAACATAGCTTATTATATTCAGAGAGATAAATGCATTCCACATGCTGACAAGTTGAACTTCCCTACAGTTTTACTACCCCAATTACTCAGGACCTAATAAAATGTCAAGTGTCAACTCTTTTAAAAAGGTAGGCATTGCTTTTAAGCAAAGTTGTGAAGTCTTAGGAGGACTGTATGGTGGCTCCTCCTGGCATTTCCTAGAACCATCTCTAGGAAAACAATTATTCATTTTCATGAACTTTACTCTTTTGCTCATTTCCTATCTTTCCAATGATCAATTTATATAATTGATTCAATTTTTTAAGTTGAAATTGACTGGTAAGTATTTCATTTCAACAATTTAGTAGGAAAAATATCTCTCTATATAAAAGCCTAAGCAACCATTGCAACTGAATGGACCACTGAACAAGCTGCTTGGGGTGACTAGTCTGGCAGGGGGGTTAGTGAGGGACTACCAAATGACTGAACAGCAGGCTACATGGGGCAACTGGGCTAGCGGGGGGTTAGTGAGAAGCAACCAAACAATAGAGCAGCAGGCTTCATGGGGCTACCAGGTCCACAGGGGGGCAGTTGGGGCCAACCAGACCACGGATGGGGGGGCAGTAAGGGGCAACCAGGTTGGGGGGGGAACAGTTGGGGGCAACCACACTGGCAGGGGGTGCAGTAAGGAATGACCAGGCTGGTGGGGGTGGAGGCAATTGGGAGTGACTATGCTTGCTGGGAGGGAGGGGAGACAACTGGAAGTTAACAGGCCAGCGGGGGGGGAGGGGCAGTTAGATGTGATCAGGCAGGTAGGCAGATGAATAGTAGGAGCCAGTGATCCTGGATTGTAAGAAGGATGTCCGACTGATGGTTTAGGCCCAATCTTCAGGATCAGGCCTAAACCCACAGTCAGACATCCCCCCAAAAGTCCCAGAATAGAGAGGGTGCAGACTTGGCTGAGGGGACCCTCCCCCATGCACAGATTTTGTGCACCGGGCCTCTAGTCTGTATAATATCATAAAAGCCTGAGCAGTCATTATGGCAGAACTATTATACAAGAAAGACTGATTGCTATGATGCATACCGACCACCAGGGGGCAGACACTCAATGCAGGAGCTGCCCCCTGGTGGTCAGTGCACTCCCACAGTGGGAGCACCACTCATGGCGCTCATGGCTGGAGAGCACAGCGGTGGTAGAGGGAGCCTCTCCTGTCTTCCCAGCAGCACTAAGGAGCAGCGAGCAGGTGGGCGGTAAGGAGTGAGGGCTCCTGGACTGCTACAGGGTGCAGGCTGGGCTGAGCGCCGCCCCCTCCCCCAGCAGAGTGCATGTATTTCATACATTGGGCCTCTAATTAGACATAATTTAACAGTGGACTTGGTTATATTTTGGTATTATCCAATTCTTATTAAGAAAAAAATATTCATATAGACTGGAATGCACATTAGAAAATGCACACAAACCATGAAATATTGTGAAACGAAAACCTGAATCTTAGCCTTTGTTTGACAAGCAATTCTCCAATACACGATTGCTAAAATGCCTCTTATTTTAATAGCCATAGTTGCTTTAGGAAGAAGGAATAATTCTGATGTTACTGATTGGAATACTGAGGCACAGACAAACTGTCCAAGATCACAGACAATAAGTGGGTGGCAAAGATATAACGTGAATCCAGGATTTCTGAAGCCAACATCTGTTTTTGTTTTCTTTTTTAAAAAAATGTTTTTATTTATTTCAGAGAGAGAAAGGGAGAGGGAGAGAGAAATAGAAATTCAGTTATGAGAGAGAATCATCGATCAAGTTGCACTGGGTATCAAGCTCACAACCTGGGCATGTGCTTTGACCAGGAATTGAACCTTGACCTCCTGGTTCATAGTTTTATTCTAAAGCATTGCTGAACCACACCAACCAGGCAACATCTGTTTTCTTAGTTGACCTGAGATAGGCCTGTGTCAAGACTTTCACACTGGCATTGGATTATAACATTGTTACCCATAACAGGATAGAAGACAGCTACATCTAATCAACACACTTCTACAATAAAAGGGCCGCTGATCATTTAGAAACAGCTTAACACGGGGTACAGGGAATACTGTGGCTCAGCACCTTGGCTAGGATACAACATCTTTAGCTGAAGTTTCTAGTCCTGTCTATGAACTCTGACAAATTTAAAAAGCCATAAAGATAGTGGTTTAACTATAATTTATTTAGTTAATCAATTGTCTTCTAACAATAGATATCATTAAAAATACCAGCTCCCACCCTAGCCCATTTAGCTCAGTGGGTAGTGTCAGCCTGTGGATTGAAGGGTCCCATGTTTAATTCTAGTCAAGAGCACTTGCCTAAGTTGTGGGCTCGATCCCCTGCTGGGGCCATGTAGGAGGCAGCCAATCAATGATTCTCTATCATCATTGATGTTTCTATCTCTCTTTCCCTCTCCCTTCCTCTCTGAAATCAATAAAAAATATATTGATTTATTCATAAATAAAAAATGCCAACTCCCTTTCCTCAGTGATCTAAACTTGTGATTAAACTTTAATTTCAAAAACAGATGTGACAAATAAAATTAAGGGACTGTAAAAGTGATGGAAATATTGTAAGTCTAACACAGTCATGTGTGTGAGTGCATGTGTGCATGGAGAGACAGTAAAAGAGAAAGAGAGAGCGAGAGAGCAAGAGAATGAGAGAGCGAGAGAGCAAGAGAGTGAGAGAACTAGAGAGAGAGAGATATTAAAATTGTGAGAAATAAAAGCACTTAAGTACATCAAATGTGGAGGGATTGAAAATAGTAATAAAATGCCTCTCTTATTGTACCTTGTCAATAGAGAAAAAAATTAAGAGTAAAATGGAGTAAAATGAAATGTGAGATTGATATGATTTTTCTCTAATTCTTTGTGTAAATTCTACTATATTTTTAATAAGTAACAATTGGCTAGAAATCAAAGTTGAAGACATACTATGTTCTAAGTCACCATCTATCCATTCTTCTACTACAAATGCATAAGAAATTATAGAATAATATGGAATATGCTTACACAAACCTGTTGCACCTCGATAAGGGGGTGGCTATCTACGCATGTGGGAGTAGTAGGATCCAAATAGTTGAAGTTGATTATTTATGGATCCCAATTTCCCACAAAAGTGGGAAGGCCAGTCTCTTTGTAGGTATCCGTATGCAAGATATCTTGAGTTCCCAAAATATCCAAATCCCAACTTCCCTATAGGTTATTTTTCTAGAGGAATACATGCTCTATGGCTCCTGAGGTGAAAGGAATACAAACAAGAGCCGAAAGCTATTAGGAAGCCGGCATTGCATTCATTATTTTAATAGAGATAGAAATGTCTGCTCACTACACTGGGAGATGATTAAGTGAAACATTTGGCAATGCAAGTGCTCCCTGAAGGTTGGCCTTGGGCAATCCTTTCAATATGGGAAGTCCCTGAAAAAACATCTTCAAATTACTCATGAATGTGTTTAATTATCTCTAGAGAGCTCAGCATATTCATGAACTTCACCAGGCACTGAAACGTGTTTGCGTGTGTCTGTTAAGAAAACAAATTAAATGCTGGTCCTTGCCCCTCAAACAGTCAATCTGCAAATGCACTAATTCATGCATCTAACTTTAAGAAGCCACTTGTAAATTGTGCTTACAGATCCAAACTTATTTGGGACTATTTTAATGGACAGCAATGGAAGGTCTGGACCCAAGTGCCTGGTGTCTGTAGACAAATGTATTACTTGAAATTATGTGTGACTGTACTGAGCCTCCTTAATTTCCAACTCTATAATATGGGATAATATCCTTACATGAGTTCACACATGTAAAGAGCTTAGAAAAATGCCTGCCAAATAGTAGGCACTTAATATTGTTTCTTTTCAGTTTCTCTTGACAGAGATATTGAGTTTTTAGTGATGTAAAATAAATAAATAAACAAACCACATACACATTGTTTACTAAATAAAATGATTTATCATCAGATTAACAATTTGGAGAACTCTGATGGCCTATTCAAATCATTCTCATTTAAAATTATGTATTTGCTGTATAAGTGTATTAGTCAGCCTTACTCTGATGATGCTGCATAATAAACAATTCCAGGACATCGGTAGCTACAACAAACATGTATTTCTTTCTCATGGGTTGTGGGATGTGTGTGCTGTGATGGTTCTTCTCCAGGCTTGGGTTGGAGGTTTGGGTTGTTCACATGCCTTTTCATTCCAGATCTCAAGCTGAAAAACCAATGGTTATGTGGGTCTGGATGTTCTCATCATAGAAGCCAGAGGCTCAAGAGGAGTGGAAGCTCAAAGTGGCTCTCAAAGACTCTGCTGGGAATTTCCTCATTGTGACTTACATCTGTAGATCCTGGACAGAAAAAGTCCAAAGTTGTCAATAGAGCAGAGAATAGTAAAGAACAACCCACTTTTTACAAACAATACAACCTACTGCCATGAACTATGGTGGATTCCACTACTTCAAAAATGAGACACACCTACACTCCAGACAGCTTGCTTCTCCCAACTGACCAAGCAGCTTCTCCCAGGGTCTGCATTATCACAGAGTGTGTGTATCCAGAGGCTCCCCTTGTTCCGTCCTGGCTCTTCTACCTACAACACATGAGAACTTGGACAACATATTGAATCCATCAAAACCTCCAGCTCTTCATCTGGAGACAAGAGTCATCACTGGGCAGGGCTGTTGTGGAGCTTAGTGTATGCAAAATGCACATGGCATTTGGACGTCATTTCCCTTGCAGGTACGGCTTATTACGACCAAAGGGCATAAAGCATGATCAGTTACAGATGAAGACACTTATGGCAGTGTCTGGAGGATACAGGTGTAAGCTTCTAAGAGTCCTCTCCCAATGGCGCTGTGCAGGACACACGAATCCCTGGGCAATGAATGACAGCAGCACATGTGGAGTGCTTTCTGCGAGGGAAGTGCCTTGAGCCTATTGTCAGGGCTTTTACTGGAGTCTGTCATGTAGGAACACAGTACTTCCATGACTGACCACAGTCATCATACTCCAAACCCCAAAAAGAGAGTACACGTTCACCATGAACCAAGTTGTGGGCATGGACTAGCCAGTTGAATTGTGCACTGAGGTTCAAAGCTTCAGACAGGAGGTTCTGAGAGTCAGTTTCCAGCTGTCCACCCTGGTAGCTCTGGTATCATTCATCCTATACAGCAAGCATGTCAAACTCAAAGGCTAGCCTGGGCTGAATAAACAAGGTTTAAATTTATGTGGACCCCACCCCACCCCCAAAAAAGCTTCAATTTCCATAGAAACATAGGTTTATTTTAATAGATACATGCTGAATACAGTGGGCTACAATAAATGAGTCATCGTTAACATAAAATAATAGAACATTTTAATAAAAATTAACATTTTTTCTTGAACATTAGTAACTTACCAGTCACTAAATAACTATGCAAACTAATAAGCATAAAGCAAATAAACCTATTTTCCTTATTTTCTAAAAGCAAAATATTTCCTCTTGTGCACATCAAACCAGTCAGTCCAAGACTAATGACATGGCAATCGGCTGCTAAAATATTTGCTGCTAGTATTAGTGGAGAGAAATGGTATGCTTTCACATAAGGCATGTAAGGAAAATGAATGCAACACAATTATAGTAATCAGTCATTAGCAAATGTTGTAGTTCATTGTTAATAATTATGTATAGCAAGATACTGTAAAAATTAAGTTATGAAATTTTTATTAAGATGTTTCTTACATACCGTTATATTGGCTGGGCTGCAAAAATATTCATTGGGGGCCATATGGAGCCAGAGGGCCACGAGTTTGACTTGCTTTACACACAGTCACTACTGGTAAAATACAGACTTTAATTCATGTGATGGAGTCCTAAGCAATAGGCTTCAGGTGCAAATCCTGTATATTACTTTACAAAAATATCTCTAAAGGTCTGTGAGTTTGAGGCTTCTGGTAGCCAGTGCGCAAGTATGACAACTAGAACTCAATCAGCTACCTTGGACTGTGAGTTAGATAACTAGGACAGGAAGAGCAACAAGGTGCAAATATTCTGGGAGCCTGAGATGGTTCTCATGGTTAATTCTGTGTGGCACCTGGCCTGGGCCAAGAGATGCCCAGACAGCTGATGTAAGGCCAGTTCTGGGTGTGTCTCAGAGGGTGTCTATGGAAGAGATTGGCACTTGAAACAGTAGAGAGTGAGCAAAGATTACCTTCACCAACATGATTGAACATATCCAATTTACTGGGGCTCAACTGGAAAAGGAAAGGAAATCAAATTCCCTTTCCCTGTCTGAGCTGTGAATCCATCCTCTCCTGACCCCAGTCAGCATTCCTGCTGCTCTGGCTTTCCTGGGATTTACAGTTACACACCTCAGGCCCTCGGACTCAGACAATCACACCATCAGTTTCCCCTGTTCTCTGGGTGCAGATGGCAATTGTGGACTCCTCAGACTCCACAGTTGCTGAGGCCAATTCATTCCTTAAGCCAATGATTTCTATACACATACAATTTACATAGGCTACATATAAGTATTTTCTATTTCCTCTTCGGAGAGCCCTCACTAACACAGTGCTAGAACACCCACACCAGCCTTGTCTTCAATCTCTCGGGGTGTCTTAGGAGAAACAAATATACTAATACAGTTTCATGTACTTTCACTTGAGTAGGGAGGGAAATCTGCTTGGAGAATGTGATCTTATTACCAGCTACAGAGAACTTAACTAATATCTGTAGCTGGATGAATGCCCTGCCCTTTGCCCAGAAGCTCAGGGAAGTCCATCTTAGTGTGCTCAGTGCAGTGCCAGGGGCCTCTACGCGGAGCTGTGATTTTGGGACAGAAAACAGGGAGGGAACACTGTGAATCTGCAGTGTGAGCTAATCATTCTTTCTCCAAATAGAACTGCAGACAAGCAGATTCTTCTCATAATGCTGTTTTACGATGCCTTTTGATGAGTATCATTATTTCCTCCTGGTGCCCATATTTTTCTCAAATGTTGAAATCACAAATTCCTTTAAGCAACTCTTGTTCCCTCTCCTATAGATCTGTCCTCTTATTCCACCCACTTCAGCCATCAGGAAATAGATATAAATCACAATGTAGAAATTCATCAAGAAGGCTATCCATTTCTGTGATAAAAAGTGGGACTTTCTTTAATCAAGGGAAGCAAAATGTTAGTGTTTGCTGTGCAGCTATTAGCTTTAACACTCTGCTTCTTTCTGGGACAATTTCCTGGAGAATCTACATGAGCAACATGAAAGTTGAATATGTTTGTGATGAGAGCAGATGTGTATATAACTTTTCTTGTTAGTTCTTCTCTGAGAATCCAAAATCTGTTTGAATGCACATGTCAATGCATTGTAAATGGGCATTTATTTCTGCTCCCATAGGAAACACTCTTACCCCTTCTAATAGAATTCCACTGTTATTTCTCAAACTTTCCTCACTGAAGTCTTGCATATTCTGACTGATAGAGAGAGGCATTCATAACCTTTCTGGCTTAAGACTGAGTAGCTACTGGGCCTTGAATCAAGGGAGGGAGGAAAGGGATGTTATCTTCACCAGAGATAAAAATGGTTTACCTATCACCCTCTCCTGGGCCTGTGCTCCAATGCCTATCTGCTTAGTGAGATCTCTCCTACCTATTTTACTTAAACTTGTAACACCCCACCCAGTGCCCCCAATTCCCCTCACTTTCTCTTTATGGTAATATGTAGTACTTTTGAAGATAGAGAATTGGGTAGATGGATAGATAGATAGATAGATAGATAGATAGATATAGAATTTTAACTGCCTGCCCTCTCTCCTCACTAAAAGATAAACTCTAAGAGAGCAAGTTTTGTTTATTGTGAGGTTTTTTGTTTGTGTGTTTGTTTGTTTGTTTGTTTTACCAATAGTATAGTCCCTAGAATAGAGTCTGACACATGGAGGAGTTTGATATACATTTGTTTAGTGAAGAGAAATGTATTCCCTAATCGTGTTTTTGTAGAACTAATTGCAGGAAAATATTTGTAAGATCCAGCGGATACATTTTGATCCTCGTTATGTTTTCATTTATTTTTAAATGAACAAGAGAACCATAGAGAGTTTTCACTTAGACTCTGGAGGACAATTGTAGTTGCTCAACCAGCTTCTACTGCCTCCTTTTTGCCCCACAAGTACTGTAATGTTGGACCCACATGGTGAGGCCCAAAGTAGGCAACATGCTGAAGATGTTCCCGAAAGATTCTGGTCGCATGGATATTCAGTCAAACAACCGCCAAGGTTCCACTCTGCAGGGAATGGCAGGGAAAGTCCAGGTTTCTACTCATGGATGTAAATGGGGACGTTATCCTGGGTTATCCAGTTAGGCCCAGTGTAATCTCATGAGCCCTAGAAAGCAAAAAGGAAATAAGTGGAGGATCAAAGAACAGGGGAGATATGTGTTGGAAGCTAACACTGAGAAAGACTCAACCTGTCATTCTGGCTCTGGCTTTAAGGATGAAGAATGCAGGCAGCCTCTGGAAGTTGAGAACAACCTATGGCTTCCAGGCAGCAAGGCCATGGGGACCACAGGCCCATAACGGCTGAGAACAGATTTCTGCCAATAGTTCAAATGAGATTGGAAGCAAATTCATTCCAGGGTCTCCAACAAAATCACAGACTTGCCTTCACCTTGATTTTGGTCTGTGAGACTATATCAGAGAACAGCTGAGTCACATGACCTAGGAGTCTGAACTGAAGGCTTGTGAGATTATAATTTTGATTGTAAGGAGCTAATTGTGTCCTCATTGTTATGGCAGCAGCAGAGAGCTTACACAGCAGCTCCCATCCAGGACCCACATGCTTCAGAGAATCCAGGCCTTTAGAAGCTACAGGGATTGGTTACATTGGAATCACAGAATTCCAATCCTGTGTCCCCAGTGATTAGTTGCAGAACCCAGGCTAAGCCCTCTACCGCCTGGCCTTTCCCTGACCACCGGATGGGTTCAGGAAGGAGCATGCACCCGATGGCATGAGAAAAGAAATCTGCTAAATGAGTTCTAAAAGCAAAGCTCTATCACTCTGCTAAGTTTCTAGGAAAGTCATTTTCTCTTCATATATGATGAGTGTAGGAGCTATGAACCCTAGAAGTGCTCCGACCATTCTGCCCAGGGAAATTCCAGAATGAGGATGAAGAAGAGTCGAGAGGAAGCACAGCTGAGTAAACCAAAACCCCAAGCAGGGATATGGGAACCAGTGGTCCTGAAGCCCATTCTATTAAATCCAGTTGTGTCAGGGGATGTTGACAATGAAATCACTATTGGAAGCAGACTAGCCAATCTCAGTTCATCGTATAAGTATTAAAGCACATTTGATTGGATCAGTCCTAATATTTTCATATTTGTTATCAAGTTTCACTAGAAGAATGTGTGTTTATTAGAGGTAAGTCCCTCCTTATCAGTAATCATGGTAGATGTGCTTGCATAGAGTTCTACAGGGAAACAATTATGTGGCAACAAGACCTCAGACCACCATCTCTAGTCGTTGTCACCACACTCTTGGTGGACATTTTCTGATTTTACAGAGTACATCGGCATGGCGACATTTTCAATGTAAATTTCAGGGTGACACTGGCAAGAAAACCATTAGCATTGGGTATTACAACACTGGAGGAACCACCTCTGTCTGAGCTAAGCTACTGCTTTGTTTTTAAAAATAAAGGTAAAAATCCAGTTTGGGAACAGGATCTGAATCAGGTGTGAACTCATCATAGTCAACAGAGAGTGAGCTCCCTTCTATAAGGGAATGACTTTTGAGGGTGACTTATCTGAAACCTGAAGAAGTGCCTTCATGAGTCACTGCAAGTTCATTTAATTTTGCTCTATCTCCCCTTGGCCCCTCTGCCTCTCACATCAAACCTCTCCATTTCCTGTATCCTTCCTCCCCCTTTACCCAATCCACTGAGTGCCTGCATTTCAAACACTGATTTGAGAGAGAAATTTCTTCCAGCTGTCATGTACCGCAGACAGCTCGGCAGTTGCTTTCCGAGCAACAGATGAATTTTCCCCACAGCTGATCTGCATTTCCTCTGTAGCGTGCCCGGTCGGGAACCCAGAGGAACTGACAGCAGTCGGGCCAGCGTCTCCTCTGCAGTGCCTCACTGTGGTTTGATTTCATGCCAGCTCGCTATGTATATTGCCTCCCAGGTGTGTTTCTCTTAGCTCTGAAACCATCTGCGTTGAGCTGCAGATGAGATTTCTTTGAGCAGTGACAGAATCTCATTGCAACAAATATCAGTGCATCATGCGTGGGGTCCCCTGCAGCACATGTCAGTGCATCACGGGTGGGGCTCCCTGGAAAAGTGGAGGGGGGTGGTGTCTATCACAGGCCACCTTTGGCATCTTCCACTTCCTTTGCCTCTTTATTACCATTTACACTGAGCACCAAAGGAGCCATATATCCCCCACTTAGACCTACTGTTTCTGCTTTAATATGAAATGGTTTTCAGATCTGTGGACCTATGCTCTCAAGCCAACAGAGTACTAGCTAAGTCATACAAGAGTCAATTTGTTGCTTAACTAGTATATGTAAAGAGGTTGTAGAATTACCTGTGCTCCAAGGCAAGAGGGCAAAGGCAAAGGCAATGCACATTCCCTGGCGATCATTTCTGGGTCTCTCCTAACCCAATGCTCTCATCTAAAGCTCCTATTGAGACCAGACTGCACCAGACATCTTACATGAGGTCAGGAGGTCAGTTTCAGGGTTAAATCCTTCCAATATGAAAACTCTCAGTGTCTCCAGGGGAAAACTGGGACTGACACTCTCTGAATCCACCTGCCCTGCCATACAGCCATCCTTGACTTCTCACTGTGAGCCAAGACAGCCTGCCCAGGTGTGGTCTGCAGGAATGCTGTTCGGGTACCAGCAAAGGTGCTTATTGAGGGAGTAAAATATAAATAAGCGATTGTCTGGTGACTGAAACACACATTACTGGGGTGATCCTTGAATCGACTAGAAGGAGAATCTATGTTAATTAGAATCTCTGTTAGATTGGAATCTCTAATCTCTGTGAGAAGCACATGGTGACCATTTGTCTACCAGTAAAGAGAAAGGTCTAGGTGGGTCCACTCGGTCAGGTGCAGGCATCAAATCACCTGCATTTACCTTTGGCTTCTGTTTGCACGATGATAGCTATTCTGGGCCTCAGTTTCCCCATGTGTAGAATGTTCACATGTAGAATAATAATGGTCAGTCAGTAGGTATTTGGGGGCGCAGATGATATAATGAATTAAAAGTCTAAGCTAAGTCCCTGGTACTTAGTAACCTTTCCATAAGTGGCAGCAGTGATTACTATTATTTATGGGGGGGGGGGGGGGGAAAAAGATAGCTATTGATGGCAAAAGGAATTACATCAGCCTCTGATGGAAAAGCAGGGTGAGTTTGGTTGCATGGGTCATTTATTGGTTTATTTGTTTCAAGACTGTCCCCCTATCTAAACTGTTAGTCCCTTAGAGGTGGGCCCAGATCATTCTAATTAATGACTTATACCCAGCCCCCAGCCCCTATCTGCCACATAGTAGGTCCTCAGTAGCTGTTTGATGAATGAATGGATATTTGTGTGCAAGAGTAAGGCAGGCAGGCAGAACAGTTATGCCAACCAGTCATTATCATGTTAACTAGAGGAAAACCGGAAATAAAGCTGTGATCTCCCAGAGGCCTCAGAAAACAGGCTTAAGTTGATCTGGTCACTACATGTTCATTGGTAATACCTTCTGAGTTTAAGAATTATACAGGAAAGGGATGCTTTTCAGTTTTTAAAATGAAGAAGTTTTTTGTGTGGTTATTAAGCATTTAGTGCATGTGATTTGGAAATATAAATTTAGAAGGAGAGAAAAAACAGGCCTGCCCAGGAATAGCCCACAAAAGGAATTAAGTACAGAAATTCCTAAAAGATCATCCTAATGAGAATATTATAATTGTGTACTTTAAATCCTGAAGTTGCTTCTTTAAGTTATCAGGAAAGTGTGTGTGTGTGAGTGGGGGGGAGGGGTGGGGGGTGGGGGGGAGAGACAAAAAAACACAAACAAAAAAACACCAGTTTTTAAAAGTCATCATTTTATGGAGAGTGGGAGACAATGTAGAAAAAAAGCAGAAAAATGACTTTATAAAAGCAAAGAAGCAAATAAAAGTCACGCTGAGGAGCACATACACACATTCCCTCACTCAGGGGCAGGAGGGGGTGTTACTCATTTTGGGGACAAAAGACAAGAAAAATGAACGTTTGTGTAACAATGTAAGAGAAGACAAATTCACTGTTGTGGGAGAGAAAAGAAAAGCCTACACATAGAAAGAAAAAAAAAAGAGAGACCATTTTCAGAATGGAACCAGTGTTTCATTTTAGGGAAGAACAGAAAGAGCATTTTCAGATAAGCCTAGAGTTTAGAGTAGGGGTGTCGAACTCAATCAGAGAAGGGGCCAAAATCTAAAATCCAGCCTAAATCGTGGGCCGAATGGTTTACTGAACAGTCATAAACTGTCATTGTGATGGAAACGCAGCGGAGTGCAGTGATGACAGGGCGGTGAGGGCCACATTGCAAGGCCTGGCGGGACGGATTTGGCCCGCGGGCCTTGTGTTTGACACATGTGGTTTAGAGGAAACATTGGTCTGTGATTATGCCTTATTATATAATATTGTAGATAATTTAACAGTATGCCCCAAACCGGCATTTCTTAGAAACTCCCAGTATGACCACTGAGGAACATCTTCACTTCTAATCAAAACACAAAACCCCCAACATGCAGGTCACCCCACACACACTTGAACATGCATACAAGTACATGTATTGCAGGGCCCTCGAGCCACTGGAGAGCCCAGTGTTTGCCCTATGCAAGTCACTGTGTCAGTAGTAATCAAATCCAAATGCTAAAAACCTTATTCTCAGCACAAACTGGATAATAATTTTGAACTATAGAGATACTGTGATAAAAATTAGAAGCCAAAGGGGAAAGGTGGCACAAAATTTTCATTCCCTTCAAATCCCAAATTTACCATCTTCAGAGTTTCATTGAACAAAAGTCTCCATTTTGCCAATGTCCATGCCCTACCATGCCTACCCCCACCGAGGGTCCCTGTTATGCTATAATCACTACTATTTAAACACACTGCTGGAAGAGCCAAGATGGCAGCATAGGTAAACACCTGTACCTCCTGCCTCTCACAACTCCAACAAAAAGAAAAAACAGCTATCATCCAGAACCACAGGAAAGTTGGTTGAGTGGAAGTTATACAACTAGAAGGAAAAAAAAAAAGCACATTAAGACTGGTAAGAGATACGAAGGTACTCTATTTTTTGTTTTTGTTTTTGTTTTTGTTTTGTTTTGTTTTTGTGTTTTTTTGTTGTTTTTTTATTCAATTGGATGGGAGATACAAGCTCCTGAATGCTCTGAATTCCACTTCCAGGCAAGACTCTGGGGACCCAGACTCATACAGGGGAAACTGGACTGTCTGGCATTGGGCTGGAACATGAGAGCGGCTTCCTCTCACTCAGAGGTGCTCACAGTGATCATTGTTCCTGCACAGGGCCGTGGGACAGAGACCTAGGGACCTCTCTGGGACAGGGCTGACTGGCAGCCATTGCTATTTGCTCTACCCTGGTGATTTCCTCAGACCCAGTCCCACACAATTTACAACCCCACCCAAGCTGTGTGCAGTGGCTTTTGCAAATGAATGCCCTGTCATTTTGTAACCTAAAACCTAACAAACTGCAGCTGGGTCAGAGATTTCCAAAGCTTCCAAAAGAAGGCCTAAGGCACTGCAGCAGCAGCCTACATTACTTCATAGCTAGTCCTCATCTGGGCACTTCCAAACCCAAACAAAGAGGATGAATCTGCAGATCTCTCTATAGCACCTGGTGGGTGGTCTTAGGCAATGGCTAACTATTCCCCTCTTTGGAGATCCAAGAGCCAGTGGAGCCAGTGGTCAGTGTGAAACCATACCAGATTACAACTTTTCACATCCATAAGGGATACACTCAAGAGGCAGATTCAGTGAGCACCAAAGCCCCATTGAAGCAAATCCTGCCCAATAAGGGTATCTGCAGCACAGCAGTTCTCCCATTGTAGACACAGCTGAACCTCACAGTCAATTGGCCTGGAGGTCAATTCCTCCAGTGATATCAACAGCAATCAAGGCTTAACTACAACAAGACTGTGCACAAAACCCACAAGGGATGCACCAAGAGTATCCTCCAGAAGTAATTGGGGAGGCTGAGCCACTGGGCCCTATAGCACACCTAGCACACAAGGTTACTCTATCAACACAGGGAAGCTGCCAAAATGCTGAGACAAAGAAACAGAACACAAATGAAAGAAATGGAGGAAAGCAAACTACTGGATATAGAGTTCAAAACTACGGTTATAAGGTTACTCAAGAGTCTTCTAGAAACCTCTGAGATATTTAGTGAGACCCTCAAGTATATGAAAAAGAACCAACTAGAAATTAAGCACACACTGACTGAAATAAAGAATAATATACAGAGATCTAACAGCAGACTATAGGATCTCAAGAATCAAGTCAAAGATTTGAAAAACAAAGAAGCAAAAAACACCCAACCAGAAAAGCAAAAAGTAAAAAGAATCCAAAAATATTAAGATAGTATAAGGAGCCTCTGGGACAACTTCAAGCATACCAACATCATAATTATGGTGGTGCCAGAAGAAGAGAGAGAGCAAGATATTGAAAACCTACTTGAAGAAATAATAACAGAAAACTTCCTACTTGATTAAAGAAATAAACTTACAAGTCCAGGAAGTGCAGAGAACCCCAAACAAGAGGAATCCAAAGCAGACCACACCAAGACACATCATAATTAAAATGCCAACAGCAAAAGACAAAGAGATAATATTAAAAGCAGCAAGAGAAAAATAGTTAGATACCTACAAGGGAGTACCCATATGACTGTCAGCTGATTTCTCAACAGAAATTATGCAGGCCAGAAGGGAGTGGCAAGAAATATTCAAAGTGATGAATAGCAAGAACCTACAACCAAGATTACTCTACCCAGCAAAGCTATCATTCAGAATTGAAGGTCAGATAAAGAGCTTCACAGATAAGAAATCTGAAGAAGTTGACCCCCACCAAACCAGTATTATATGAAATGCTGAAAGGTGTTCTTTAAGAAGAGGAAGAAGAAGAAAATGGTAAAGATAAAAATTACTAACAACAAAGTGACAACAAATTCATATCTATCAACAAGTGAATCTAAAAATCAAGTGAATAAAAACTCTGATGAACAGAATAAACTGGTGAATATAATAGAATCAGGGGCATAGGAAGGGAGTGGACTGTCAGTTCTCAGGGTGAAGGGCATGTAGGGGTGTGGGAAGAGATTGGACAAAATCTTACACCTATGGATGAAGACAGTGGGGGAGGGGGAGAAAGGGCATGGGTTGGGATGGAAAATGGGTGAATGGGAGCTATGGGGGGAAAAGAAGAACAACTGTAATAATCTGAACAATAAAGATTTATTTTTAAAATAATAATAAAGTAAACACACTGCTATTCTCATTCCACACACCCCAACCTCAGTCCTCTCACCCTGTCCAGTTTTACCTCTAAAGTGTCAGCTTTACAATTACATTGAACGCTCTCTGGGGACTCACAGGACTACACAGCACAACACTCTGTGTAGACCCTGGAGTGGCACCATGACAAATGACATAGTAATTTGACTTTTAGATCCTTAAAACAAAATCTCTGAAGGACTGCTCAGAGATTTAAAATACTTTATGAGGGAAATGGGTGACACATTTTTGATGAGAGGTAAATGGAAAAAATAAAACTGTGTGAAATAAGAAAGAAAAACAAGTCACCTCCAACTTCTCAGAAAACATCATTTGAGGTTGGAAACTAATTGGGACTTTATCATGTTATTTAAAGGAATTACTTTTTCTTAAGTAATCAGAAATTAGTCATAACTGTCAAAATTCCCTGCTGGAAAATGAACCTAGAGAACTTTTTCAAATAAGGAATATATTTTTTTTCTATCCATACAGTAGTTGCTTTTTTCCTTGCAAATAGGCAGGTGGGAATAATACTCAAATGTGTTTTTGAAAACTGACTTCCCAAAGGAATAGTGATAATTTTAGTGAAAATGTTTTAGTTGTCACTACCCAATTCTGAAAAGATAATTTAAGATTAAAATTGCAATACATTTTTAAATTGATGTTTGTTCACGGAATAACACCAAAACTAGAGCAATGTCACAAAGTAAAGGGTTTGTGTCAAAGAAACTTTTATCTGCACCTCCCTTTACAGCCTCCTTCCTTATCCCTCCCTCCCATTCACTTCCCCCTCTCCTTCCTCCTTTTCATTCTTCCCCCACAACAAAAATTATCCAGCCCCAAAGTCCAAAAATGCTTGATCAACTCTACTTTAAAGCATTACTGTCAAATGCAACAGTATCATCCTCAAAAAAACATGGTAAGAAAATCTATTTCTAGTTATTTTTCTGCCCTGGATCATGGGTTCTACATCACCCTATAAGAAAAAGACAAGGCACTAACTGGTTTGGCTCAGTGGATAGACCATTGGCTTGTGGAATAAAAGGTCCCAGGTTTGATTCTGGTCAAGGGCATGTACCTTGGTTGCATGCACATCCCCAGTAGGGGGTGTGCAGGAAGCATCTGATAGATGTTTCTCTCTTCATTGATGTTTCTAACTCTCTATCCCTCTCCCTTCCTCTCTGAAAAAAAAATCAATAAAATATATTTTAAAAAAAGAAAGAGACAAGCCCAAAGCAATATTGTCCCCTGAGTGAGGCAAACTGGTAATTTCCATGGAGTATCCTTCTTATTCTGGTGTCCTGAGAACTGGAGAATATGCTATGGCATTTGGACAAATCAAGACCAAAGTTCTCAAGCTCTCAGTGCCTACAACAGTCTCTTTAGATACATAACATCTATGCGGTTAAGTTTGGTCATTTTTCAAGAAGGCAACTCTGGAGGTATAAAGGTGATAACAGGAAAAATGCCTATTTAAAGTAAAATAACAAGTAAGCTAAGCTCAGTGAAAATCTCTTACGAAAACCTCTTCTGATGAGGGCAAGGGAAGGGAGTAGAATAAGGGAGTGAGCAGAATTAAGATCAGTGTGAGAATGACTCTCTATACAGTTCCATTTTATTTTATAGAAATTGATGAGAACATGTACCTATCTAAGACAATGATAATGTTAATGGTAAGTCTGCAAATTTAAGAGCCCATAGCAGATAGCATATACATATACATATCTATATACAGTATACTTATATACATATATATATATATATATATATATATATATATATATATGACTCATTATAAGAAACCTACATATGTGATTTATTATAAAGAATTGGAGTTATGCAATTATGGAGATGGTAAGTCCACAATATACAGGGAGAGCCAATATTTCAGTTCAAAGGTCACCAGGCAGGAAAGGCCAATGTTACCTATGAAGTTCGAAGGCAGTCATGTAAACAAAAATTCCTCTTGCCCAGAGGAAGGTTCGTCTCCTTGTTTAATTCAGGTCTTCAACTGATTAAGTGAGGCTCACCCATATTATGGAGGGCAATCTGCTTTCTGATCTCATTTACACACACACACACACACACACACACACACACAGAGAGAGAGAGAGAGAGAGAGAGAGAGAGAGAGAGAGAGAGAGAGATTATAATCACATTAATGTGAAAAATAAATTATGTAAATTTGAAACAGCAAGCTATTAAAATATTAATGAATCTCCACTTACAAGCTCAAATTTGAAGTAATGTAAATATTACTTTTAGAAGTCATCAGCACTCTATGACTTCAGAGCTGGTTGACTGAATTGCAAACTTACAAACTTGGTTTTCATGATTGTTTTATGATGATCCCATTCTCTAGCTGGTAACTAGGAATGATTGCCAGCCCTTGTATGTGTTGTATATAACATGTGTGGTTTTTTTCTGGTTATTTTTTTAATTAATCCCCATGAATGAATCTGTGACATTTTTGCTATCATTTAACATATGCTGTAATAATTTAAACTTTTTTCAGATCCCATAACAATGCATCCCAAGTGTCCATTCAATGATGGTTATTTTGTACTAACCCTGGAAACCAAAACAGAAAATCAATATTAGGTGTGATAAAATGCCATGAGGAAGTTTAAATAACCCCAATGATATGCTGTGTTATTAATTTAAAAAATATCATTACATGAAATATTAATGTTCATGCTGTGGAAATTTAAAATAGCATTAAATAAAGCATATGTTACAATGGTTGTAGATTTATGTGATTGGAGAATACACTCCCATACACTTTTATTCCTAGTGGAAAAATAAACTTGAATTATGTGAGTTGGGATTAAAATAGGTCTTTAAGAAAACATATTTTGCATATAATGTCATTGCACCATGTAAGCTAAGAGAATGTGATAGGTTTTATTTTATAAATCTATAGCATCTTTTCTGAGAAACAATTAGATGTTCAACCTTCATTATTTTTTAATACAAATCTCAATTTTATTTGCAAAGATGTCCACGGTAGCATTATTTGTGAAAATATGCAACTCTCTAAATGGCCATCAACACTTAGTCTGTTAATCTAATCAAGTCAGTCTGTGTGTGTGTGTGTGTGTGTGTGTATGTGTGTTTAATTAAATAATGGAATAAGACATAGAACAATGTAAAATTACTCAGTAGAGGGATGGAACTTCAGTAGAGAAGGAGGAAGGTGGTACAGTGGAGACACTTGCATTATCTTGCATAATGTTTTAACTATATAAATTAAATTGTAGCCCTAACTGGTTTGGCTCAGTAGATAGAGAGTTGACCTGTGGACTGAAGGGTCTCAGGTTCTATTCCGGTCAAGGGCATGTATCTTGGATGCAGGCATATCTCAGTGGAGAGTGTGCAGAAGGCAGCTGACCGATGTTTCTCTCTCATTGATGTTTCTGACTCTCTATTCCTCTCCCTTCCTCTCTGTAAAAAATCAATAAAATATATTTTTTTAAAAAGAAGTAACAAATGAATGTATAAATAGGTGAAACAGCAAATCAATCTCTGTATAAAGCTCTCCTTTCCTCATGATAACATCTGCATGTGATTTCATAATAAGGAATATCTCATAATTAGACAAATTTAAAACATTCAGACAATGGCCAATAAAGAAATGTATCAGAAGTAGCCAAACTCAGAACATTCAGAGTGTGGCTAATTTTCAAAAGAAAATGATTCTTCTAGACCTTTGAAGACTCCTATAAAGATATTTGTACAAAAAAAAAAAAAAAAAAAAAGCAAGGTTACCGGCCAAATAAATTTTTTTAAAAAATATATTTTATTGATTTTACACAGAGAAGAATTGAGAGAGATAGAGAGTTAAAAACATCGATGGGAGAGAAACATCGACCAGCTGCCTCTTGCACACCCCCTTCTGGGGATGTGCCCGCAACCAAGGTACATACCCTTGACCAAAATCAAACCCGGGACCTTTCAGTCTACAGGCTGACACTCTATCCACTGAGCCAAACAGATCTTGGCCAAATAAAAATGTTTGATGTAATGCAAGTTCAATTGTTAATACTCTAATTTTATCATTTTACAAAATAATTTCAGAATTCATTAATTTTAAATGTGCTGTTGACAGCATTTAAAAAAAACACAAAGCTACAAATATTCTTTATCTTAAAGCAGCATTTGAGCTGTAAAAGAGAATAAAGCTAGATAAGGGAAAAGTTAATATCAAATATTGCATATTCCTAAAAGGGTTGTAGGCTCTCATCCAAGGAGTAATCAGCATATTAACTTGTTGCAAAAGTCTGGAGTGTCACTGATGACTTCCATCTCACAAAACCCATCATTCCCCATCAAATTCCTCTTCTCAACTACATAGCACCTAGCTGACCACACCCTCACTCTTCACAGTCTTGACCTCTCTGATGCCAACCATAGCCAGTTTCCATTAGCCACACTGGCTCCTGTTCTGTAGCTCCCATTCTGGTTCTTCCTCCACTTCCCACCGCTTATATCTAGGGTCTTCAACAGTCTTTTTTTCTTTAGTCTCTCACTCACTAAGTCCCATGACTGTGTCTACCTCAAGTGGATGACTCCCAGATCAATAGCATAGGCTCTCACCCATCTCTACGGAGCCCAGACTTCCTAACTCTACCATAGGCTTACACTCAGGTGGAAGTCTACTAGAGATGTGGCCAAAACGAATGCATAATCATAACCCTTTCCAAAAGTCTTTTTCTCAGTAAAGGTACAAACATCCTCCTATTGTTCAAACCACAAATCAAGAAATCATTCTTCTTTCTCCTTCAACCAGATATCTAATTTGTCAATGAGCCCTGCCCATTCTATCTCCAGTTACACTCAAAATCTGGTCAGTTATCTCCATCTCAGTGATCAGACATCCCCCTGCATGACTGCAATCACCCCATTGGCCTTCCTGCTTGCACTTCTGTCAATGAGTTCTGCGCTTCCTGAATTCTAAGATCTATATTTTGCTCACATAGCAACACATCTGAAATTGGAATGCATTTTACAGTCAGGTGATGGCACTTTAAAATTGCACTAGTTTCTCTTCTCAAATTTTAATATCTTAAAAACAAGAGTGAAAGTGATAATCAATGAATCTTAACTTTGGTAATATATTTTTCATTTTTAATTCCTATCAGATTATTTTACTCTGATGACAAATCTGTCCCAAAGATCTCTACTGCTCTGACAAAAAAAAAAAAAAAAAAAAAAAAAATGAAATAAAATATAACCAACTTGGCATGCTATATGGGGCCTTTTATTATCTGGCCACTGCCTAACTCGCTGACTTCATATTTTTATAATCCCTCAGTCTCCACGATTCAATCACACTGGTGATTGAATTCATTCAAATTCACAGAGCATGTCAAGTCCATCATGGCCTTGAAGACAGCTCTGTTTCTGCTCTTATGTCATTTCATACCCAGCTTCTTCACATCATCCCTGTCCTCATGTTCACACGGCTTCCCCACTTGGCCAATGCAACACTCTTCCTCATTCTGAACCAACCTTTGAGTGGAAGTCCATCTGTCTCTGCAGGTGACCACAATAACTTGTTTGCAGGCCACTGTTATTTTGGATTTTGGAGATATGATGGCTGTCCAACTTTTAAGTAATACGTACATTGCCTTGTTTAACTCTTAAAAAACAACAACATTAAAGTAAGTGCTTGGGTTAGGCAAAATTCTAGGATGCATTACCTAACTCCTGGCCCATAATAATCCCCTCTTCCTGAATGTGTGCTAGACCTGTTCCTTCCCTCCCAACCAATAGCATGGCAACAGAGAAAGGATTTTGTAAATGTAATGAAAGTTTCTAATTAGTTGCTTTTAAGTTAATCAAAAGAGAGATTATCAGGCAATTTCTTTAAAAGAGTTTCTGGAGGTGAGAGAGCTTCCCCACACTGGTTTTTAAGGTATAAGATACTTAGTGAGAGAGATTGGGGAAAGCCATGTGGCCAGGAACTGTGAGGGCCTCTAAAAGCTGAGTGCAGGACTTAGTTGGCATTTATCCATGAAGCAGGACTTCAGTCCCACAACCACAAGGAACTAATCCTGCCAACAACCATGTGTCTGTGCAAGTGGACCCTATGCTTGGCTGGCACCTGGATTTCAGCCTTTGGGGGCTTTGATTGCACATCTAAGTTATGACCAGAGTTCTGACCCTCTGACCTGTGAGATAATAAATGCATGCAGTTTGAAGCCACTATGTTTGTGGTTATTTTATATACAGCAGAGGAAACCAATGCTATAGTAATATTGTTCTCATTCAAAAGAGGGTCAAACTATGAATTACTGAGATACCCTTATCAGTGATGTTAAATGAGAGGGCTGGAATTTGATGTGAGGGACATCTCACTTCATAGTCCATGTTGTTTTCCCCTGTGGTTTCCACCACTGTGACTGGCATCACAATAGATTCCAAGACCTTCTAGAAAATCAGCCACCACATCTTATTCAACTTTGAATTACTCTACATTGTGTTAGATTTTCTGTGGATGTTTGCTAAATGCAATGCACAGTTTTAAAATACTGAGCATCTCAGACAAGCATTTAACTCCAAAGAAAACAACAGTAAAGTAAGTGTTTGTGTTAAGCAGTCCAGTGGCCTGCTTTCATCATAGTCAAACCTCCTTCATCTTATCAGAACCTCACAGAAATTTTTGAGACACGGATTTGCCGAGGTTAAGCACTTTTTATCTATCCTTAGAGTGGGCGGATGTTTTATGAGCAAAATTAGACTATGACATGAGATTTTTACAAAGCCTTTCATTTCTGCTTAGTTCTGTTGCCTGACTGCACAATCCGAAATTAGAATTTGTTCCCTTTGTGTGCATCCCAGGCTGTCATTTTCATGACAATGGCTCACTATTTCATTTCTTAAGATGCATGTGATCTATATTACTGGGAGTTGGTCCTCTTTCCATTTCCATCCTTCTGAACAACACCATTTGGAAATAACCACAAATTCAAATATTCAGGTATACAAGAAAATAGTCTCTTCGATGTAACTTCTTCTCATTAAATGAATACTATGTGGGTAGCATACAGATGAACAGGAAAATATGAAGTCATAATTGAATGCATTTGTATGGATAATTCAGATCAATATATCTCTCTACCTTACATTAATTCCTCATGAAAGAGCACTGGGGATAGTACAATCATGTTCCCCCCACTGGCATTCCACATTACTCCATCCCCTGCTATTCATACTGTCTCCATAGCATCATCTATCAATAAAACCCAGATCTGATGTGTTCCCAAATCAATGAGGCATGCCACCAGATCAGGTACCATCTCTGGGTTTGCTCACCATTATAGCCTTAGCAATTAGCATTAGGCCTGAACTTACTAGTCAGCTAGCCAACATATGCTAAATAAATAACTGAATGCATAAGTTCATCAATGTTACTCTTCCCCCAGTGACAACTCCTCATTTATTTCCATTTTTTTCAGATATCACCTTAATTTTTAGTCTTCCAAATGTAAAATATGTTCATTGCTACCTATACGTTATTTCACATTATTTGGTAGTTCATTGATGAACAAATGGATAGATAAAGGGATGGATGGGTGGGACTGTGTTTGCTCTTTGAATATAAACTCACTGACAGCAGAGACTATCTTCACCTCAATCACAGTTGGCATAGGTGCTCAATGAACATTTATCAAATGGAATAGAAACTGTCTTACTTCAAAGTAAAACTATTAAAAATACTGACTCAGATTATTCTGATATTAATTCTTTTAAATGATTCAACTCTACTTCCATGTAGCTTTCTGATCACAATTATCTCCATTTCTCAAAATAAAATCACTATGGTGGTGAGAGGGTCATATTTATGCCACTAACACATGACATCCACGCACAGCCACATCCTGACATGGTAATCACAGGACAATTCTAATGAGGAAGCCAGCACTGTTATTTCCCTTTGAGCCCTCTGCAGATTTCATTTTGAATATTATCTCATTGAAATGTTCACAGTGACCCTATAAGGTGGTGGTAATCGTGCCCATTGTGGAGATGTGGAAATCAAGGCTCAGGGACGTCCCACTGTTTGCCCAGGAGAACATCACTAGCTGTCTAGCTGCCAGCAGGGACCAGATGTCCCCCAGGCAGCCTGCTGCAGCCTGTCTCTCTTGCCCTGATAACTGAGACAATGCATGGGGAAAGCAATCTTCAAGATAAAACACAGATATCAATGCAATACGCATCCTTGATATTTTTTGTTCATTGGACAGAATAATTGTCACATCTCTGTGGCATTATGAAGCCAGCTTCACTTACACCTGGGTCAACCCACTTCTCACCTGGGCTTATGTTGATGGCATTCTGTCAGAAGCTGGGCTCTGGCCTGCTGCATTCCACCCTCAAGCCAGAAGGTAAAGGGTGTGCCCTGGTATCTGCTCTGAGTGACATACAGCATCCTGGCTGACAGTTTGGCTTCTGGAGTCAGATTCTTGAGATGGAAGCCCATTTCTGTTACCGGGCCATCCCATTTGACATCTGGACTTATGCTTCCCTCATCAGTCCAACAGAATAGTAATCGCATAAAGCCAAAAGGTTATTCTGTAGATTAAATGTTTTCAGGTGTTTAGTGCTTAGCAGAGAGCTTGGCATGTAGAAGGACTTAATCCAGGTAAACTTGTTATGTTGTTTTTTGTTTTGTTTTAAGACAGATGAACTCCCTAATACTACCTATTTATGTGGAGTTCTTCATTTTTCTTTAGAGCCATTTGCATAAAGTGATACATTTGTCAACAATATCCATTTGAAATCGTCTTGGCTACAGATGAAGGAAGATGAAGCTAGACAATTACCTGTGAGAGCAAGTGCCTCTGTTGACAGATCTTCAAATTTATGGCCCATTGCAGTCCATGTGTGCCCTGGTAGCCGTCTCCCCGCCAGGGCGGGGCACCCAGGAGTGTGCAATGAACATGATGAACGGAAGCTCGGCGTGTTCCTGTAATGACAGAGGGATCCAAATGAGCCCTTGTCTCTTATTAAACGCGGCAGATTTTGCCCCAGAGAATTAAAAGTTTTAATCCAACACTGTTTGCCTGCAGGCAAGGCATTCTGTTAGGTAAAATAAAAACAATGTTTCCAGTTCTGCTCAGAATGTGATAAATCAAGATTTTAAACAAAAATGACAAATGTTGCTCTTTTTCATAAAAGTGGTGTTGAAGCCCAACTCTGTAATTGCCTCTGGATACCTCATTTCTTCATGTACACTTCCTAAGAAACTCTAAGATATTTATCTCATTGTCGATCAGTTCTAAATGCAAGCATGGCTTGCCTTTAATAAAATGTAGACGTGCCTATTTTGGGCGAATGGGACTGTATGCACTTGGTGAATTCTTATTTGCTGAAAGCCACAGTGGAGAAAACTCAGCTTGCTTATTCTCCATGAAATTAATAGGACGCACCTTCAAATGCTTTTCTGAAAAATCTTTCTTGGAAATTCAGGATCTCCCAAAGGCTGGCTGGGTCAGGAAAGCCAACATGCAGCAAAGTGGAGGACAGTGGATCTCAAATGGCAGCGGAGTGGCCTGGGAGATCCCATTGCCTGTCAGATTACCTTTAATGACAGGCATTTCAGAAACGTCAGAAATTGGTCAAAAATCTTGATTGGTTAATTTTAGGGGTGTCGAACTCAATCAGAGAAGGGGCCAAAATCTAAAATCCAGCCTAAATCGCGGGCCGAGTGGTTTACTGAATAGTCATTAACTGTCATTGTGATGGAAACGCAGCGGAGTGCAGTGATGACAGCGCGGTGTGGGCCACATTGCAAGGCCTGGCGGGACGGATTTGGCCCGCGGGCCTTGTGTTTGACACATGTGGGTTAAAAGGAGTCAGAAAGATGCCCAGCCTCCCCATTTTCAACATCACCCCCCTGCCCTCTCCCCTCTATCCCCAGGGAACCATGGCCAACTCCTCGGCTAATAAGCAGCATGATTGGAATCCAGCATCAGGAAGAGTGAACTTCACCTCACCCCAGGACACTTCCTTTCGGGGTCTTTTCTGCATGGGAGACTAATATCAGGCGGGGATCATTATAGCACAGAAGCATGAGACCTGAAGGCAGTCACTTCTCCACTCACACTTCTCCATCCATGGGACCTGTGTGAGGCCTGCAGAGCTTACCAGAAATCCATGTCCTTGTTTCACTCTGGACCCGCTGAAATGGAAAGGCCTGTGTGAATCCAGGATGTGACGCACGCATGCGTGTGCTGGTCGGCCTGAATGCTCATGGATGCAATGTTTGTGTTCCTCACCGAGAGCCCTCCAGTGGAACTTTCTTGGCTCTAAGAACCACTGGTTTCAGTTTTCACTCCTTTTCCATCTTTGAACTGGGAAACAGCAGTATGAGGAGCAATCAAAACATGTGCTGTAGTTTTTCTTTTTTTAATATGTTTTTATTGATTTTTTCAGAAAGAGAGGGAGATAGAAACATATAGGAACTTCAATGCAAAAGAGACATCAACCGCTGCCTCCTGCATGCCCGCTACTGGGGAATCAAACCCTCAACCCAGGCCTATGCCCTGACCAGGAATCAAACCTGGGACCTTCTATTCATGGGTCAGTGTTAACCACTGAGACACATCGGCTTGACAACACATGTTTTGATTCCTGGGTTTTTCTAAGAATACTGAAAGGCAAACAGCGTTCTGTTGTTTTCAGGAGATAGCAGATGCAATGAGGGGCAGGACGCAGGAGAGCCCTGGAGTAAGGTGTGGCTACGCACCAGATGCAGGCTGCCAGCAGCCACTCGTTCATGACTGTTTGCTATCTGGGAAAGGGGAGCAAAGTTGCAAGTTACAGAAATAATGCTCATAGACACTTGGTATATAATAAATGCTCATGCAAAGCCAGCTCTCACGATTGTCCCTTCACACATCCTACCCACACCTACATAAGCATTTTTGTTCAAATAATTCAAGATGCTCATAGGTTTCAGGTGGAAATTTCCTGTCAAAAGTTCCTGCTATTTCTTGTTATGAGAAGTGAAGCTACAGGGAAGCCTGTGACTAGCTTGAACAATGTTGATATTCCTCACTGGGGACTGGGCTGGGTGGAATGGGGACCCAGGACGAGCAGAGCCTAGAATGGAAGAAACCCCATCAGTATTTGTGAGTCCACAAATAAACAAAACAGCCCATGCAGACATTACAAGTATTTTCAATTACTAGGATTGGGGAGTCCCTTTATTTTCCCATAAAGTTTGGTGAGAAAAGCACAGCAATTTTTGTCAAGGTCAGTTAGGAAGGTCAGGCTCCTAGTGTGAAAGGTGAGAACACAGGAGAGGCCTCGGTCACAGTTAATTACGCAGCTAAGGTGAACACTGTCGTGTTTCGCCTCTTCTCACAAAGGAATGAGGAGATAAAGTACAAACCGGTTGGAAGCTCTCTGTCATAAGATTGATCAGTTGAGAAATTGAAGATTAAAAAAATAATAACCTGCAGAGAAAGCATCTAATAAATATTCCATAAACAGAACCCTCCTTGCTGAATTAAATATTTCATAATGTCTCTTGTCTGCAAAAATACCTTGGAAGGCAATGAAATTAAGCAAATGGATACATTTTCAGGTCAGTTCATCGGCAAGATGAACTGTATTGAAAAAAGCCACGCTCTCCAAACTTGTCACTGTGGGCGGCAGGACAGAGCCACATATGGCATTCGGCTGTCATACTCCCTCATGACCACACCTCTGCAAGGGTGCAGGAGGAAGCCCGAGACATACGAACTCTGCCATGAGAGGGAAAGATCCATGTGCAATCCTAACAGGATTTGCTGCACATCCTGTGCTATCGAGAAATCCCAAAGCTAGTATTTCAGGAAATACTAAGTAGCCATTCTGTGTGGCACCCCAACAGGAACACACACACACACACACACACACTCCTGTGACCCCAAGGGCAGATGCCTGCTCAGAGCACACATTTAACTGCTCTGGACACCCCTCCCAGAAGGTTGCCCAGTGCCAGCGTCACATTCTAGTTCACTAGGTCCATATGGACTATGACTGAGGCTGATGACACCTCAGTGATCAAGGGAAGAAAGAGACAGCCAAGATCTCTACTCTGTGGAAACTGTATCCTGGTGGGAAAAGAAAACAAGTGATATAGTTTCATATGTGAAAGGCGCTTTCAGTAAGCCACAGAAGGGCCCATAGAGAGCAGAGAGGGGTAGGGGAGAGGTAATAGGCTCAGAAGCTAAAGGTGAGGAGGCTTTCTGGGACAGGACCGTGTCCTTGAGAAGCCCTGAGGAGGTGACTTTTAAACTGGGACCTGAATCACAGTAAGAGCCAGAAAGTGCAGTGAAGACTGGGGGGAGGCTGTTAAGACCCAGAGAACAGAGAGGACTAAGACATTTGGGTGGAGCAAGCTCAGAACAACTCCAGGGGCCAGCAGACTTTCTTTGTAAAGGATCAGAGAGTAAATATTTGTGGTTTTTGCATGCAATACTGTTGGAACAACTCAACTCTGCCTTTGTAGTTACTTCAAAAGCAACCATAGGCAATCCTATTTAATAAAGAGGTAATATGCAAATTGACCATCATTGCAACACACAAGATGGCCACCCCCACGTGATCAAAGATGTCTGCCCGCATGTGGACACAAGATGGCTGCCACAAGATGGCCAGCAGAGGAGAGCAGCTGTGTGCAATCAGGCCAGCAGGGGAGGGCAGTTGGGGGTGAACAGCCAGCAGGGAACGGCAGTTAGGTGCAACCAGGCTGGCAGGGGAGAGAAATTGGGAGCAAGCAGACCTGCAGGGGAAGGTAGTTGGGGGCAACCAAGTCAGCAGGGGAAGGCAGTTAGGGGTGACCAGGCTGGTAAGGGAGGACAATTAAGGGTAACCAGGCTGGCAGGGGAGGGCAGTTGAGGGCAATCAGGCTGGCAGGGAAGCAGTTAGGTATCAATCAGGCTGGCAGTGGAGTGATTAGGGGCAATCAGGCAGGCAGACAGGCGAGCAGTTGGGAGCAAGCAGTTGGTTGTGAGAGGAATGTCCAACGGCAGTTAGACATCCCCCTAAGGGTCCTAGATTGTAGAGGGTGCAGGCTGGGCTGAGGGACACACACTCCGCTTGTGTATGAATTGTATGCACTGGGCCTCTAATAGTAAATAAAGGGGCTTGGCTGTGTTCCAATAAAACTTTATAAAAACAGGCAGCTGGCCTTCATTGATACTCAGATGACAATTTGTCAACCCCTGTTCTCTTCCTAATGATAACCCTCTATTCATACTTTTTTCCTCTACAAGTTCCAATTGTAAGTGTCCATTTGTCAAACAATTTATTAAGGTTCAAATCCTCACATTTCCAAACTCCATTGATATATCCATTTTAACTCAGACTGTTTTAGAGTTCCTTTTGCACTGACATCAGAAACTGAGGTTTTATGTCATGTATTAATAATAAAATGGCTTTTATTTATATGCAAAATACCACTCTCCTTGGATAATTACTATAGCAATAATTTAAAGCCACTGTATTGCATTATGCATTATGAAACAAAAATAAAATAATCTATGGTGATGTTACACCTCAGAAGAAAATAATCTACATGGCTCCAGTGTTCTAAATGACAGTTTTGCCTTTTATAGGCAATTCAGTGATTCACACTTTAATTGTTCTATAAATCAGTCTAGCTCCCTTCCCATCTCTCCTCACATATTTTCCCACTAAGAGATGGGGCAGCCAGGAGAGAAAAATAGAAATACAGATACTTAAAGATCAGCAAAAGCTAACAAGACAAAACGAAAAACCTAGGCCTAACATTACTGATTATATGGGCAGTCTGTCGGAAAAATAAAGTATTATTCACAAAATTTATTTGATGATTTACTCACATTGGATTTAGAAATGTTATGTCACTGTTGTCATCCTTGTTCTTAAATTAACTACCAAATCAAGCATCATAAAAACCATCACACATTTGCTTTTCCAACCTGGATGGTAAGTCAACATGGAGAGTCAAGAATTTTGTCTGACTAATTCCTGTGTCAGCCAGAGAGCCCACAAGAACAGCTTTTTATAGATCCAGAAATATCTGTCCCATTCAGTGGCATATATGAGGGAAACAGGCATGCACAGCAGGATGAAACACAGGTGGGGAGGTGGAGGAAGCCTCTGTGGACAGGTGAAACCTTCTGCCATGCCATCCATCCAGGTGATTTTTAGAAGACTCGTGGGCAAAGGACTTCCAACATCAAAACATCTTGATCTTTGAAACATTTACCCACATGCTAAGTCTTTAATTCAAATGGCAAAACCAATGTTCTAGCATGCATTCATTCATTCATTTTCAAAGTGACCAGTGAGGTAAATGTTTTTATTAAATATAAAATACTAGATGCCTGGTGCATGAAATTTATAAATGGGGGCTGAGGGGTGGGGTGTGTCCCTCAGCCCAGCCTGCCGTCTCTCCAAACTGGGACCCCTCTAGGGATGTTCAACTGTTCATTTAGGCCTGATCCAAAACAGGAAGTTGAACATCCCTCTCACAATCCAGGACTGCTGGCTCCCAACTGCTCGCCTGCCTGCCTTCCTGATTGTTCCTAACCGCTTCTGCCTGCCAGCATGATCACCCCCTAACCACTCCCATGCCATCCTGATTGATGTCTAACTGCTCCCCTGCCAGCCTTTTTGCCTCCAACTGCCCTCCTCTGCTGGCCTGGTTTGCCCCTAACTACTCTCCCCTACAGGGTTGATTGCTTCCAACTGCTCTCCCTTCCAGGCCTGTTCCCTCTCAACTGCCCTCCCCTGCTGGCCTGATTGCCCACAACTGCCCATCCTTACAGGTCTGGTGCCTCCCAACTGAATTCCCATGCTGGCCATCTTGTGTCCACATGGGGACAGGATCTTTGACCACATGGGGACAGCCATCTTGTGTGTTGGAGTGATGGTCAATCTGCATATTACTCTTTTATTAGGTAGTATATAGGCCTGGTGCACAGGTGGGGGTCAGCTGATTTGCCCTGAAGGGTGTCCCAGATAAGGGTGGGGGTTCCCTTGGGGCATGGGGCAGCCTGATCAAGGGATCTATGGTAGTTTTCAGGCCAACTACACCCCCTAGTGACCCAAGCAGAGGCCCTGGTATCTGGAATTAATTTACTTTCTACAATTGAAACTTTGTAGCCTGGAGCAGAGCCAAGCCCCCTGCTGGCTCTGTGGCAGCAGCCACTTCTGTTGGGGTTTGTGTGTCTTCTATAATGGAAACTTCGTAGCCTTAGGTGGAGGCCTGGGCTGGCCAGGGTGTGCAGAAAGCTTGGCTTCTTCCATCGCCCGGGGCAACCCTAGCCTCCTGCTCTTGTCAGCTTTGTGGCTGCTGCCATTTCTGTTTGGATTTGTTTACCTTCTATAATTGAAACTTTGTAGCCTTGAGTGGAGGCCTAGGCCGGCAAGGGCAAGCAGAAAGCTTGGCTTTCTCCATTGCCTGGGAACCCCAAGCCTCCCTCCTGATCTCTGTGGCTGTAGCCATCTTGGTTGGGTTTATTTGTATACTTGCTCTGATTGGCTGGTGGGTGTGACTTGTGGGTGCAGCAGAGTGATGGTTAATTTGCATATTACTATTTTATTAGGTAGGATTATTAGTACTAGTTAATAATTGTACTGCTTCTAAACTGCTATCACTGCTGTAGCCAATTTAAGGAATTTGTGTAAGATTACAGCTATTTGATAGAGATGCCAGGATTTCTAATCAAACAGAGCAGAATACTGACTTGTCAAATCACTTATAAAGTTAAAGCCATCCTGAAAATGACAACATTTATGATTACAGAAACTCTTTCCATTTCTTCCCATTAATTATTTCAGTCTGTCTCTGTCTTTGTTTTTTTTATCCTTCCAGGAAAAAAAATCCAGAGTTTTTATTGAATGTTGTTAATTATTTATTAAAAATAATGCAACTCTTTAATAGATATGAAGATAAAGAAGTTAACATTTAAAGCTTTATGGTCTCTTATTAGGGGTGGAATTGGCTATTTCTTAGATAATGAGAAACCTGTGATGCTGTACTTTTATTGCAGAGGGTTTAGAAAATTACTCCCCAACCAATGTTTTGTTTCTTTTTCTTTTATTTTTTTTTAATTTTATTGTTTAAAGTATTACAAATAGTAGTACATATTTTCCTATTTTTTCCCTTTGACCTTCCCCCAGCCTCCCCTTACTGGGCATATGGCAACCCATAATAAAAAAGCAATTTTTTATGCTTTTTGCTTTTCAACTAGCTTGGAGCCTTTGTGCAGTTATAATAAAATGGAATTCGGAGGAAACCTCAGACAGAATCTTCTAGGAATTTTTTTCTAAATGGTAGCTGATACCCCCCCTGTGTCCCCTTTCTCTGTTCTTTCCTTTGTCTGCTTCTTGGAATGTCGGTGCTATGGGTGGAGCTCCAGCCATAGTTTTGTGCCACGGAGATCAGAACCCTTCCCTCCCTAAAAGTGGTAGAGGCTTGGACCTAGGTCCCGAAGGATGCAAGAAACAGGAGGGTGACACCAGCCTTAACTACCTCTTCACTTTTACACTAGAGTGAAAATGTCTCTTTTATTGGTTCACTGTTATTTGGGTCTCTGTTACTGTCACCCTAAGTGACACAAGTACTCCACGAGTTTTCACTTTCTTTGTTTCAACTGCAGATTTTCATATAGGAATTGTGTTTAGGAAGGATAAAGAAATGATGTCACAATGTCATATCCATATCAACTATATTAAATAGGTATATATGTACGGACAATGCTACAAGATGAATAAATTTTAAAACAATAGCTACAATCTCGTGGTGAATTGTTAAAGTGAACACACTTAATTAGAGCTTCAAAATTAAGTCCTTTAAATTAATATTTCACTGATTATAGTCACGATTTATAAGTACAATCGCAGAAATCCCAGGATATTTGAGAAGACAAATCCACAGGAAAAAAAATTAAGACTTTCAAATTATTACAAAATATCTAACTGCCTGGTCAAATGAGACCAGACTTAAAGGAAAACTCTCATGGTTTTCAATTTAATGACAAGACATAGAGAGGGATTTGTGAATTGATAGTTGGATATATCCTTGGGAGAATTCCATAAATTATCCTTGATTTCCTCTGGGAGCCACTGTTCAGTCCTGATTTAAGACCTCATTTGCCTTAAGGCAGGATGTTCACAGTCAGAGGCCCAGGGCAGCAGGTGGGCACGGCTCTGAGGAGGCTGGTTAGCTCTGGTGGCTCTCTGGAGGCTGGTACAGGTGAGCACTGCCTCCTCCCACCTTACACCTCTCACCCTTTTCCTTTTTCACCGTGATCCAGCCTGGATGAATGCTTTAGTCAACCCTCCACACTTATTCCTGCTTCAATTCACAGTCCTTTATTTGTGGTTTTCTCTGCCAGGGATTTTCTTTCTTCAGATCTTTGCATGACTGGTTCCTTCATGTCATACATGACTCAACTCAAATGGCAGTCGCTCAAAAGTACCTCCATGAACCTCTCTACCTTCATCACTTTCTGGGCCATTACCACCTGTGCTGTTTTCTTCTCAATCATGCACATAAACTTCCTTATGTATCTATTTTCTTAAAACCTGTCTATTGCTTATCACCTTTATGCTCTCATTTGTCCACATCTGTCTGATTTATGCAATATTCTAAGTCAGAGTACTTGACATACAGTTATTATTTGAATGAATAAATAAATCAATTAAATACACCAATCTTTTATTTTTAATTCCTTCAGTGTTTTGGATGCAACATATCTATTGTTACATTCTAGAAAAATCTGGTAATAGGAAAAATATTAGGAAGATGATCAGAATTCTATAAATAAAATCCACAAATAGAAATCCTATTGTGATTTCATCTACACGTGTCTCCTTAATAATCTGTAAATGAATTATGAAGCAAAGGCAGAGTTAATACAGCTTATCTTTTTAGCTGATGGATCCCGCCAAGTTGGCCGGTCCTTCTAAATAACTGAACTACTCATTTTTGTCTTTCCTTTGATCCTGAGCACTTATTCATATTATTACAGAACGTTTCTGTTGCTTGCAACCAGAGAACCTGAAGTGATACATCACAGAGAAGCAGCTGGAGAGATGGCAAGCTGCCAAACCACCTTCTGAGTCAAGTCTCCTCAACGCGTCTGGACCACTCTTTGCTTTGAAAGGCCAATGCTGAAATCTGAACAACTGTAAGATATAAGATTGACCTGCAAAGTAAATAGCAATATAATCCTATGGCAACTTTTAAAGAAGATCTTTGAGTCTAATACTTAAACTCCAAACAAAATGATGTGGAACAGGTATTCATTAATATTGAGATGGAGACTCATCCTGCATGCTTGTCTAATTTATGTGGCCTGAAAGCTTTTAACTTTTAAATGAAATCCAAGTGTGAACATTTGCAATTTAGTGCCTCTTTTAAAACTTTATCTGTTCAAAATGCATGAATATTCCTCCAGTGGAAGGGATAATAAGAAAGTAAATTAATTATATTTTAACTTTCCAATCTCATTTTCACTTTGCAAGAACTATGCAGGATAACTATTAACCTTTCATTTCAAATGAAAAATTTAAAAAATTACCATGAGGTAATTTCAAGCTACAACCAAAAAAGCGACCACATATCATGGATCCTTTCTTGCCAAAAATATCATCCTGAAATTTAGATCAACTTAGCATCACCCAGCAACACAGCCTTTTTCAATTTCATTCACAAGTATTCAAGTGAAGGTGCTCATAAAATTGGCAGTTATCAAGGTGGAGAAGTGTCAAAAACTAAAGCTTGTTTCAATCAACTTTCATTTTTTTCCCATTTGACACTGAACAGAATTACATTTATACAAGTCTGGTCTCCAAATCCCTTTATTAGAACATAAATACAGATTTTCTTTTTTATTTAAAACTGCTTGCTACTTGGGGATTCCACAGAACTGAATATTTTTTTAGCCCAGTCTGGTTTAGAATCTAGGATTTGAACTTCTCTGATTTATTGTATATACTGCAAGGCTCTGATGATGCCATTTTCCAGCTTAATACCCTTCAAGGAATCCTTCTGTTTGGGGACAAAGCTTGCAATGGTCAAGGAGTCTGATCAAACAGCAGCCCCCCCTGCACCTCTCCTTGCTGATCTGCAGTCTCCAACCTGGGCACCCCAGGCAGATGCTCAACCTGCTGTACTTTGGACACCATCTGTTTCCTTTCCATCCCTCTCATGGTCCCTTCATGAAGAGGCAGACCTCTCCTCCACTCACATCATCAACAGTTTAAGCTCTGATATGGCTTCACACCACACTTTTTCATTGAAACTTTGGATATCTTGTTCACCATAAATTTTTTGGTATTAAATTTTATTTTTAAATATTACATTAAAATATTTAATATATTTATATTACTGGACTTTCGGGTGCACCCTTAACCTTTTGTCCCAAGACCCACCCTGGCCTGCCCCCATGCACCCCTCTCCTTTCCTGACTTCCAGTGCCAAATAGAGCAGGGTGCCAGTACTTCCCTCCCTCCCCGGAGCGGCTGAAGACCTGGAAGCCACTGCCCTCCAGGAAAGGGACACTGGATTTTTCACTCAGTGACTGACAAATGTAATGCACATTTACTGAAAGCCAGTTTCTTGGTATTTGAACAGTTTTGCCTCTAAACAATGAGTAGGCTAACCCTTGAGAAGCACAGAAGCTAAGTGGCTCACTCAGTGCCTCAGTTTTTGCATTTGAACTTGGAGAATCTGGACTTAGAATTCATACTTGAAATGAATATACTCTGCTATCTCTCAATAATCCCAGCTCCTATTTCAATGGACAATAAAGTCTCTTAAAAAGAAAAGAAAAAGACAAAAAAAAAAAAAAAAGACTAAGGCTTGGAATTGTGGCAATAAAAGCTTGGGATGGGAAGCTTCAAAAGATTTGTGTGAATGAGACTAGTAAAAAAAAAAAATGGAAATGAATCCCAGATATGTTTTCCCATGTGTATACGTATGCAAATGTGTTTATGTGTTAAGTATATGTTGGTTACAAAGTTAATTTTAAAGAAAATTTACTGGTTTTCTCTCCACTTTGAGGACCAAAAAATTTCATTCTTTGTTGTAAAATATATTTCAGTCTTGAAATAAGATGGCATTTTAGAAATATACTAGAGGCCCTGTGCATAAAAATTCATGTACTGGAGGGGGTCCCTCAGCCTGGCTTGCCCCCTTTCACAGTCTGGTAACCCTCAGGGACAGGAGGCAACCCTGCAATCAGGGGAAGGCAATGCCCCATCACACCTCTGCTTCTGCTACTACAGCAGAAGCCTTGGCCAGCCCTGGTTACCTTAGCCTCAGGCAGCCCCTGGGCGGCTGGGCAGCCTCCACCTGAGACTTGCCTGTGCCTCAGGCTGGCCCTGAGTGGCTGGGAGGCTGAGAGGACTGGGTGCCACCATCTTGTGGCTGTGGGCACTGCCATCTATGAGATTGTGGTATTCAATTAGCATATTCCCTCCTCATTGGCTGTGGGCACTTCCATCTTTGAGGGTGGAACAGTCAGTTAGCATATTCGCTCCTTATTGGCTGTGAGTGCCAGCATCTTTGTGACGGTGTGAGGTTCAATTAGCATATCACCTCTTTATTAGCTAGAATTTTGTGATCTGTTATGGTAGACTTATATACTAGTAAGCCCTATAAACAGACAGATTTGTGGTCATACTGTGTGTCCTTAGGAAAATAACCTCTCTGAGTCTTGGTTTGCTCATTTATAAAATAGGAACAATACTACCTACCTTTTAAGGTTGTTGTAAGAATTCAATGTCACAATCTATGTGAAATACTTATAATAACTATAATACCCAATGTTTCATATTGTGGTTCACAGAAGTCAATTGTGCCAACGAAGAAAGAAAAGCAAAATTCCACCTGCTTCTTGGCACAACTGACTCCATCTGCGTGTCCACACTGAGCTGTGAATGCCAAAAGCCAGCTCTCGATGTTGAAATGACTACTTAAGAGAGCTCGCATCGCCCAATCTCCCAGGCAAACACCTCACCGCTGTAGAGAAATCAGCCTTGCTTGCTGTTTAAACATAAATAGAGGACACTCCTTCCAGGAGGCTTAAGGAACTTGTTTTCATCACAAACACACTTCATCTTTAATGCCCGAGACAATGATGATGCACCACAATGTGAAGAGCCATTTGAGAGTGAGGAAAGCTCCACAGGAGATGTGGATGTGACATGAAAGTAAGCACTTTATATTCAAAATTTGTAAAAATTACTTTCATAGAATCAAAGCATGGAGTAAAAGGTAAAAATGAAAGGTTTTTATTTGTATTTTTTGTGTAAAACACTCCATTTGAATTTTAACTCGTAGCCAATTTATATCAATCTTTGCAGCAATGGACTGAAAACACACACTTTACATTTAAATAGCAAAACTGAAGAGGTAAAATGTAAACAGGATTTTTCAAATATTGTTTCATTTTCTTTCTTGTGGGCTTTTCCTTTATTCATGTATTTAACAAGTATTCAATACTGTATGTAACCCTATGCATTTCAAGAGATGCTTAATGAGGAATGTTGAATTTGCATAGAAAAGAAAGACAAGTCCATACCTGTCCCTCTAGGAGCTTATAATCTAAGGAGAAAAGCAATGAAGACTCTCATGTGAAAGTTAGGTTCAATTTTTTATTACTACACAATGATAATCAACTCCCTGTGAAGAGTAGCAACATGTGTAAAACACAAGTGAATTTTGGTGTTCCCGTATTTTACATTAGCTTTAGTGTAGTCTTTCCACTGCACTCTATTCATCTCTTTATTCTCCAATCATCCACCCACCTACCCATCCATCCATTGATTCTATTTTTTTTAATATATTTTATTAGTTTTTTACAGAGAGGAAAGGGGAGGGATAGAGAGTTAGAAACATCAATGAGAGATGTTTGGCCTGCACACTCCCCACTGGATATGTGCCCACAACAAAGGTACATGCCCTTGACCAAAATTGAACCTGGGACCCATAGGCCAACACTCTATCCACTGAGCCAAACTGGTTAGGGCCAATTGCTTCTATTTTTGTCACTGTGACCATTACATTCTGGGATCATGAAAATAAGAGAAGGATTAGTAGACCAGTTGGGAGATAAATAATCCTCAGAAAGATAAAACCTTATATGAGAAATAGGCAAAACTCTGACTTAGTCTTATCCCTAACCTACCAATATTTTCATGATCCCCAAGAGAATCCACCCCCCAAAGAATATTATGCTATAACTTCCCAATCCAGTTTCCTTCAAATAACACCACAAAAACCTAAAAATTTGGGGAGGGAGGGGAGAACATTAGAGGGACCTATTGAATTTAGGGCTCAAACCATAAATAAAAACTAGAAGTTTAGAAATTGGTGACCTAGTCTAGGTCTAGACTCTATGTAAGGAGAATAGAGGTTAATAGATCCTCCATTTTTCTCCTCTGGAAGGCAGCCTGGTAGCAGTCTTCTCCACCAATAAAGTCTGTTTCCTGATCCTGGTCTCCGGCCCCTCTGTTTCATCTTTCAGAGGTAAACCTGGAGGTGAAAGTGGACAAAGGAAAAAAAAATCTCAGCTTTCCTCTCCTGTACCCTAATGAAAAATGGAAATGTTTTCTCTCATGGAAAGCCTTTAACAAATTGTTGTGGTCCCTTTTCTCAATGGGACCTGAGACAATATCACACTTAAAATTAACTCATCCCCTTCTGAGAGCAGCTTGCTCATCAAATTCACTGTTTTCTCTGCTTGTTGTGGTGATCAGAGGGTTTTAGCTTCCATTTATTGAACTCACATTCTTCAGTGTCAGACGTGGAGCTAAGGACTACATTTTCTATCACATTCATCCCAAAATCATTTTTCATTTCTACTTTGATTTTACAGATACGGAATCTGAAGTTCAGAGAAGACATATAATTTACCTAAGGCCACAGAGCTATCCAAAAAGTGACAACTAAGGAATTTAAGCCTGTGTCTGTCTTTAAAATCAGGGCTTTAAAAACAAATCCCACACTCCCAGGAGCCACTGGTGTTCAGAAACACCTTGGTGACCTGCTGACAGGGAGTGTGTGCAGCCAGCAGAGTCCTCAATGCTCATATCTGCTACAGCCAGAGTGGTGGCCTGCATGTCACCTATTTTATTTTATTTTATTTTATTTTATTTTATTTTATTTTTGTCTAAATGTGTCCTTCATTTTTTAATTTCTTTATTAATTATGGTGTTACATATGTGTCCTTATTCCCCCATTATCACCTATTTTATTTACTGGCTGAGAGCATGAGCCTTTTAAGAAAAGGCCCATGATGAAAATATGTTAGGAACTCATGGGTCCTTTTCATCCTTCTCATTTTACAGGTGGAGAAACTGACTGGAGAAGTGAAAATCTGAGTGTCATGAGTGTTTAGAATGACATGGGTAGTGTTAATAATGTCTCACACTAAATGACCACTTACTCAAGGGAAAACAATATCCTCAGGGATTTCAATAGATTAACTCAATTATTCCTCTTAAAACCTATAAAATATTTATTTTTCTAGAGTAGAGTAGTTGACCCAGCATCATTTCCATTTTACAGAGCGTGGCCACAGAAACAGAGGTGTTTCAAGCTAAGAAAGTTGGGCTTTAGATTTTAAGCCCTTTACAATGACCTCAATATTCCCTCTAAAACCTCGACTTCAGATTTCCACAGCAGCATTCTTCATCTCTTTTATTCTGTTATAACAGCTGCTTCTATTTGCTTGTTAAAATTGAACTGATAATGATGGAAGATGCCCGTGGAAGCCAGCTGATCAATAGAATCCCTTTCCAATGCAGAAAACCTCATCCTCCTTCTTGGGCCACCAAGGAGCCTTTGGGCCACATGAATATATCTAATCATTTTGTTATTTCAAGTTACAGCATGAATGAGACCACAGGAGAGCCGATCACTCAGGAGTTCAGCCTGCGGCTCTTTGGACACTTGAATGGCACCTCATTGCCCCTAATATTTAAGTTCTCTCTTGGAAAAAAAAAATAGCAGCTAGTGTTTCATCAGCTGAAGCATTTCATCCATGATTCCCTAGGAGGCCTGTTATTCAAGGATTATTTGTAGCTAGCAATGCATGTTTCACAGTCAGTACTTTGAAAAGCAACTATTTTACATGCAAAGACTGGATCAAGTGAATGCCAGTAAACTCCCCAATCACATAATTTATGTACAGTATTTAGAAGTGAAAAGTTTCAGATCAGCGGGCATGTTCTACCTGACAAGAGCCTAGAAAGGGTTTTACTTTAGCAAAAAATCCAAAGGGTACTTTATAGAAAAATTTACACTGCCTTTTGTTTTTTCCCAGACAGTCTATCCTGTTTGCTAATGGGAAGAAGTTTCTATGCATCTTACTTTTTAGCCTTTTTGGATAATATAGATAATTGAATTCAGTGGTTTACTCCCATATCAAGTCAGTGTTTACTTCCAAAATGAAAGAAATAAAATCCTATATAATAAAAGGGTAATATGTAAATTGACCCTAATGGCAGAATGACCAGAACAACCACAGGACCAGTCACTATGAGGCACATTGACCACTTCTCAGTCCCTTCCCCTGGCCCTCAGGCACCAATCACCCAATGTCAAATGAGGAACCAGAGGTAGGTAGTGGTGGGGGCTGGGAAAGATGGCCCTGATTGAAGGCCAGACCTAGGGACCTTTCCTGCACACAAATTTTGTGTGCTATGCCTCTAGTATGATATAAAAATATGCACACTATGTGGCTATAAAAAAGAAGGAAATCTTACCTTTTGGGACAGGATGGATGGATCTGGAGATATTATTATACTAAGTGAAATAAGTTGGTCAGAGAAAGACAAATACCATATTGTCTCACTTATATTAGAATCTGATGAACAAAATAAACTGATAAACAAAATAGAAACAGAGGTATGGATACATGGAACAGACTGACAGCTGTCAGGGTGGGGGGAAATGGATGGAAGGAGGTGAAGGGATTAGCCAAAGAACATCCATATATATAAAAGCCTAAGTTATTGTTTGACTATTCGACCATTCGACTGTCCAACCAGTAGCTATGATGTGCACTGACTACCAGGGGGCAGACAATCAATGCTCAGGCATGGAAACATGGATCAGGCTGATGAATGTCAGAGGGGAGTGAGAAAGGGGAGGATGTTAAGACATTAACCAAAGATCTTATATACATACTAGAGGCCCAGTGCATGTATTCATGCACCTGTGGGGTCCCCCAGCCTGACCTGCGAGGATTGGGCCAAAATCAACAGTCTAACATCCCCTGAGGGATCCCAGATTGGGAGAGAGGGAAGACCAGGCTGAGGGACCCTACCTGTGCACAAATTCGTGCACCAGGCCTCTATATCTATCTATCTATCTATCTATCTATCTATCTATCTATCTATCTATCTATCTATATCTATCTATCTATCTATCTATCTATCTATCTATCTATATCACATCCACACAGACAACAGTGTGCTGATGGCCAGAAGGATAAAGGGGCAGGGATGGGTGGAGATGGGCAAAGAGGGAGAAAATTCAAACTTCTGTATTAGTGTTGACAATAAAAATAAATAAATAAATAAATGGATCACATTCAAAAGCAACATTTCAAGTACCATCAGAAGAATTTACAGGTGCTATACTATCACCAATGACACTCATTAAAAAAAATACTCAATGATTGACTGGAAACTGGTAGGAGTTCACTAACTTCTTATCAGATATGCAAGTGGTGTCACCATGTCATTTTTTACTACTTAAAGCCTTCAGTAAAGGTGTGTATGTATTAATAACTTCAATATTGGTCATTTGCATAATTGCCAAGGTGAATTAACTCAGAGAGAGAAGCAAAAATTTTACTCTCTCCATCCAACTTGACAAATTGTTCAACTGAGTTAAAGAATCTTTCCTGGAAAAATACTTGATCCATCCAGTTTCCAGGGCACTTTTCCATTCCTTTCAAAACATTTATAGATAACTATTGGTAGTAGTTAAAATTTATACCTGACTAAATCTTGTCCAAATATAAAACTATGCTTTACTTATTTCAAAAGACAATGAGATTTAGTTTTCTCTTCATTTTTCCAATCATTCTCACACACTTTCCCAGATTAACTATCATTCCATCTCCAGCATGCTTTCTCAGATTGAAACAGGATTTGCATGAGCATTGCCTTTTGCTCATTACTTGCTGGGAATTTCCCTGTCACCCCAATAGACTTGCACTTCAGAATCTTATCCTATCTAATAAAAGAGTAATATGCAGATTGATCATCACTCCAACACACAAGATGGCTGTCCCCATGTGGTCAAAGATCCTGCCCCCATGTGGACACAGGATGGCCACCACAAGATTGCCAGCAGGGGAGGGCAGTTGGGAGGCACCAGGCCTGCAAGGGAGACCAGTTGGAGGTGATCAACCCTGCAGGGGAGGACAGTTAGGGGTGACCAGGCTGGCAGGGGAGGGAAGTTGGGGACAAACAGGCTAACAGGGGAGTACTTAGTCATCAATCAGGCTGGCATGGGAGTAGTTAGGGTGATCAGGCTGGCAGGCAGAGGAGGTTAGGGGAAATTAGGAAGGCAGGCAGGCGAGCAGTTGGGAGCCAGCAGTCTTGGATTGTGAGAAGGATTTCCGACTGCCCATTTAGACCTGATCCCAGTGGAGTCTGGCCTAAAGGGACAGTCGGACATCCCTTGAGGGGTCCCAGATTAGAGAGGGTGCAAACTGGGCTGAGGGACACCCCCCCCACACCCTTATGCACAAATTTTGTGCACCAGGCCTCTAATTAATGTAATATTTCTGACTTCTGAATCTACAGACATAGGGAAATGTGATTCAATCCCAGAATGGATATCATGTCAGCTTTATGATGTTTCAAGTTAAGTTCATTGCATAGTAATTAAGGGTAAAATTTTCACTTTGATTCACACCCATATATTTTAATACATACTGCACACAACAACCTTGCTTATGAAAATCAAGCATAGTGTCTAAAGGTGCTGAACTTTGGGGTGAGCATTTGTGCATTCTTTGGAAGTTTTGAAGGTAGGAGCATTCCTTTGCATTTCAGAGCCATCGACTACCCTTATATCCCCACCTGTCAATCGTCTATTTTAAAATGTGGCAAACACCTTTCTAAAGATATGAAAAATATCAAGGACATCAAATGGAAAGTATATTTGACATAGTTTCCTACTAGATCAATTTCCATAGACTTAGTAACTACAGGTAGTTCAATGTCAGACATGAAAAATGAAACATCCAAGTGATATTGAAACTCTATTCTTCAGAGGTTTTTTGTGTGTGTTTATTTTTTATTGCAGTAAAATACACATGGTGTAAAATTTGTCATTTGAACCATGTGTAAGATTATGAGTCCAGTGGCATTCAGTTCATTTGCAGTTCTGCAACCATCACCACTGCCCAGTTCCTCCAGGACTGTCCATCCTCCCAAAGGAAACCTATATCCCCTTTATAAAAAAAAAAAAAAAAGTCACTTTCTAGGCATAATGGAAATGAACAGTGGCTCCCTACAGCCCCTCCCCCAGCCCCTGACACTCATCCTCAACATTCTGTTTCTATGGATTTGCTAATTCTAGGTAGCTCATATAAGTGGAATCTCACAGTATTTGTCCTTTTGTGTCTGGTTTAGATCATTTGGCACAATGTTTTCAAGATTCACCCTATATGAGAATAAATAATATCCCACCCTATGAATATGCCACATTTGCTTATTTATTCATCCGTGTGGACCTTGATTTGTTTTTATCTTCTGGCTACTGTGTGTAATGCTGCCATGAACATGAGTGTGTAAGCAGTGAACCTCTATGTTTTTAATCAATGGGAATATTAAGCATTTGACCTTGTCAAAAGGAATTAACTCTTTTGGGAAATAGTAAGCTTTATGGTTTTAAAAAATAAGTTTTTATTTATTTTAGAGAGAAGAAGGGAAAGAGAGAGAGAAACTTTGATTCCCCCTACTAGGAATTTGAGCCAGAAATCTGGGCATGTGCCCTGACCAGGAAGCCAGAGACCTCTTAGTGCACAGGACGACACTCAACCAGCTGAGCCACACCAGTCAGGGATAGCTTTATGATTTTTTTTAAACTTTCCAATTGCTACTATAAAACAATAAACTGGTAATTATAGAATAATAATTAGACAACAATGTGTGTTTAGGACTTGACACATGTCAGACACATCTTAGGGACTGTATATACATTTTCTTTTTTAATCCTCCCCAAAGCCTACAATGAGGCAGCATTTTTATACCCATTTTACAAATGGAAAAACAAACAGAAGTTGGATATTTTGCTCAAGACATGAAAACCAGTGGCTGAGCTGAGACTGGACCGCAATTTTCTGGTCCCTGAGTTGATGCCTTATGTTTATGTTTTACTGCCCTATCGCCTGTAAAGTACAAATTGCTTTTGATGCTAATTTTCCACCTACCAGTGAGCAGATTAGGGATGACAAACAAATACATTTGTGAAGAAGAAGGCAAGCTTATGAAATTTTTTCAGAGAGCTCAGGGGAAATTTAAAATGGAATGAAATATAAAGAGAAAGATCAAAATGCATAGAGGCAGAGCTGAGGAATTTTTCCTCTCTCTCTCTCTCTCTCTCTCTCTCTCTCTCTCTCTCTCTCTCTCTCTCTCTCTCTCTCTCTCTCTGACACACACACACACACACACACACACACACACACACACACACACAGATTAATTCTAGCATTCTTTCACCCACCTCCTCAACCCCCCAAAATTTCCTCTTCACTAAGGCCAGCCTGCAAAATTTCCCCTCAGTGGAACTTTAGACATGAAACCCTCGTCTTTTTTCTTGGAGGTGAAAATAGAGACATGAATCTTAGACTTCTCAGGTTACCTTAATTTTAAGTTTTGAGTCTTTTGGTTGGGGTTATTTATTTACCCATTCTAACAAATTGTTATACAGGATGGTAAAGAGTTCTCTAATCTGAAAGTACAAATATTCTAGTACAGTCAGCTTGTTTAAAAGATTTTCAAAAGCCTGGTTAATTTATCCTCCACCATCCCCCCATCCTCCCATTCTCCCCTTTTCCCATTGAGAAGGACTCACTGGTGTCCTTATTAAACTATTAACACTGTGATGTATAACCTCTGGGTGCCAAAACACAGAAGGTTAGATTCTCTGCCATAATGAAAACACCAAACCCTGGTCACCCAAATGCCACGTCAATAGAGTGTGGAAGCTAAGATAAGACAACATCTATTAAAAATTATAAATCCGTGCTTTTGAAAATGTTACTGGGCATCCTACTTCAAAATGGCAGATTAAAGCAACAATAAAGTTGACATTGAAGTCATTCCCTTTATAGGTATATTTGAAGTGTAATCAGAACAACCAATTCCTTACAGGTACTGGAAAAACACTGTAGTGACTGAGGGAGCCCTGCCATAGTGCAGAAATGATGGCAGAGTGTGTGTATAACAGAAGATATTCAGAAATGGTTCTGGACTATAATTCAGTTAGCACATACCACTGGTAAAATTCTGTATGCTGTCAATGAGTCAACTTACTAAAGATTTAAAACAAACTGGTATCTTGGTACTCCTTCCTGAAAAATCAAAACAGATTAATCCATTCATATTTTTGCATTATTCAACATTCACAAGAACATTTATAAAGGGGATTTTTCTGAAGGTGTGTATTTCATGATGATACCAAAACAATGTGTTTATTCTCTTGCTTAAAAGAACATGCTAAATCAATCATATATGTAACTAGAGGCCTGGTGCAGCCAAAACATCCCCTGAAGGGTCCCGGATTGCGAGAGGGTGCAGGTAAGACCAAAGGACCCCAATGAAGCATGAATCGTGCACTGGGCCTCTAGTATGCATATAAAATCTTTGGTTAATCTCTTCTCACCTTCCCCCTCTCCTCCTTTCCCTCTGAGATTCATCAGTTTGTTTCATGTTTCCACTCATGCATTGAGTGTCCTCTCTGGTGCTCAGTGTACATCATAGCTACCAGTCAACCAGTCGCTTAGGCTTTTATACATATGTAGATGCTTAAAAAACATATCTGATTGTGTTGGCAATGACATTAGCTTTCTATTTCTTAGAAGCAAATTAAAACTTTAAACAACAGGCTCATGTGAATCAAATATGACTGGGTGTGTAGCTTCATTTTATCTTTCAGTGATAAACAAAGAAAGTGGTGGTAGGCAGGGTTACATGCGTGAGTATGTGTGTGTTTTTCTTATCACACAAACAACTAGATTTTCTCATGTGATTCAAAATCTAATGAACTCTGATTTTCTCATCCCTCTCAAGTTGCTGCATTTACTACTCTAGGTCAACCCAGATGAATAATTCTCCTTATGGGGAAAAGTCTCCAATCTTTGTCATTGCCATGTGCCAAGTGTGAGATGTGGGCTGTAAGACTCAATCTCAGAGTCAGAGCCTGTCATACATGGCTCAGCTACATAAACATAAAAGCTCACTGGACAGCACTAGTCATGCTTATTCAGACAGAATCAGAGCAGATGCTTCTTCTATGGGGAATGGAGAGACAAGTGTGGCTTCTCCGAGTCTCTATTTAGCAACAGAAGAAATCACCTGCTTAGGATAGAGGCTATTTCTCATTGACAAATCTGATCCACACATCAGCAGTACACCACAGCTGAGATGCCAATTTCATTTCCTGCTGCAGCTGAATTATTTTTAATTTTTAAATGTTTTTATTGATTTTAGACAGGAGAGGGAGAAAGAGATAGAAACATCAATGAGAGAGAATCATTGATCAGCTGCCTCCTGCATGCCCCTAACTGGGTATCTTGCCCTGACCAGGAATCAAACCATGACCTCCTGGTTCCAGGGGTTGATGCTCAACCACTGAGCTACACTGGCTGGGCTGAATTAATTAATTTTAGATTCAAATATGGTTTTTCATTACATAGAATCAGGCTTTGCAATAGAGCCCTTGCCCTCTCATACACACATCAATTTCTTTCTAATAGCTTAGAGACCTGTAACTTCAGAGAGACTGTTTCAAGTTTAATATCCGTGAAAAATTACAGGGATGAACAAGACCATTAATTTCTCCCTAAAATTGTTGCATTTTAGAACCAGTCTTTAGACTTTTGATATTTACACCCTTGGTTCATCACACAGATAATAAATACAAGGTTGAAACAAAAATCTAACTTCCTGGCTCTGCTCTCTTATTCTATCTCCTGAATACAGATGCCTGAACAGATAAGAGGTCTGTCGAGAAGGCTGAGAAAGGCAGGATGAAAATTACACTGTTTTAAAAGATCTTTAATCATATGAGACCTGAACATTATGTATGAATTTGGGGAGAGAGAGCTGCAGGAATCTTATCAAATGCCATTTGCAGATGTTGTTTTTAGACCTCAAAGCAGGGATGTTATCAGCTGTCAATCAACAGGTATTTATTGGATCTCTAATACCTCTCGGAAGGCTGCTAGTTTCTGCAGAAAATTCAGGAGCAATAAAACAAATAGCATTTACTCACAAAGAGTTGATAGGTTGGTTAGAAGAGATGAGACATAAAACCATCAGTAAGTAAAACTACATGCTATCAGGTTATCAGCCCGGGAGCTCATCACCCTAGTTGCTCAGGAGGCCCTGCAATAGCACAGAATGGGTGGAGACTGCTGTAACCTTGTGAGGTTACATCAATAGCCTGTCATCAACATGAGATCAGGCCATGCCTGCTGATTGGTTCAAACCTGAGCTGACAGAGTGATTCACAAGAATTGTCTAAGCCCCAATATTTCAGTGATGTACCCCATCTTCTCCAAGGTCCAGGCCCTTTCTATCCTAACAAGAGAACGGGCTTCAGTTACCTCCTCTGGGACCTCATCCCTTTCTCAGTTATGAGTAAATTCAGAATCTACACTGCGATCCTAAATTCTCTATACATGACACAGAATTAGAACAGGATTCTCATAAGAGGAATTAGAGAGAAGACCTGGGGAGATATTAAACATCAATGAGTTCAGGTGACAGAAATAACAAAAGCTAGAACAGGGAGGTCATTACCGAATGCATGGCCACCTGAGCTGGGGAGAGGAGGCTATTGGACAATAGGGCCAGAAGCCAGTTCGAAAGTTTTCTGCCCTTACCTCCAAAGATTAAATAATAAGTTTTGTAACATTCCCCACCTGTGGCCTTAAATCATTAAAATCCCCCCTCAGTACTCCATGTTACTGAGCAAGCACCTGAAAGAGAAAGAGGAGCATAAGCCAAACAGGAGAAGTGGGGGAGGCAGAGGAGACACCAGCAGTGGTGGGAACATGGGTCTAACTGCATCCATTCAGGAGGAGAGGGACCCATGTCAGTGCTGCCAGCAGGCAACAGAAGAGACTCATGGAGCTGAGATTCCAATTTGGGAGTGAGAGGAGAGACTCAGGGAGGTGAGAGCAGTCCTCCCAAGTAAGGAGGTGTGGAACCTGCAAGGCCTGAGCTGGGTCAGCTGCTGCCCAGGCAGCCTCTGTTTATTTCTGTTGATGCTGGTCCTTAACAGGAAAATGCATGCACATTGTGTGTGTGTGTGTGTGTGTGTGTGTGTGTGTGTGTGTGTGTGACAGTGTTTATAATGTCCATAGTCAGGCCAGAGGGTTTTGTCTTGTTTTATTGTTTTTTAATGTACATCTGGGTTTATTTTCTTCTGAAGGAAGGCTGTCAGAGGCATTCTCAAGGCCTGCATTGCTTCTGCATGCTCCTGTTTGTTCTCTCTTTGTATCTGTCAGTCTGTCTCTCTTTTCCTGCTCAGTGTGCGCTCCCTTCTTTTCTCCTTGTCTCACTCACCCTGTCTCCCGCACCCCTTTCTCTCTCTCCTTCCTTCCCCCCTCCTTCCTTCCCTTCCTCCCTCCCTTCTTTCCTCCCTCCTTCTCTTCCTTCTTTTCTCCTCACCTTCTCTTTCATTTTCTCTTCTATTTGTATCTGTTTTTCCCTTTGTGCCTTGCTCTACCCGACTTTCTCTCTGTTTGTCTGTCTGTCTATCTGTTGGTCAGTCAATTTCCTGTTGTCTCTGTAGGTGATGTAACATCATTTCCTCCCTAGGGTTGTTAAACACAGTCAAGAACAATAGGAGAATGAGGTCAAGGTACCCAAAGTGAGTTCACCAACTACTGATAATCAAGGATATGTCCCTGGAAGGGAGCAAAAACTGTCACCCCAAAATACGCCTCTCTAGCTTAAGTTATCAAGAAACAGCAGACACAGGAGAAGCTCTGAAAACCACGTGGTATTAACTGTGAGGGAAATGTACATTTACAAGGGAAATCTCCACATGTAAAGGGACCCCTCTGCACCAGAAAGAGGAGGAACAAATCTCTAGAAACTCATCAATGGCGGGGAGAAGGCAACCATTTAGTCTTGCACACACTACCCTTGGTTAGGATGCTTTTCCTGGTCGCTGCCCTTCACTGGCCTGCCCTCCCCAACATCTTTCTTTGGTCTTTAACTAGAGATAGTATCTAAGGTGGTGGTTTTGGCCATTTTAAGGAGTTAGTTATCCTGGGTCTCTCCCATGTATACAGTCCGTATGCATGTTATCAAACTTTTGTTTGTTTTTATTCTGTAAACCTTTCTGTTATTAAAGGGGAGTCCCAGGGTAGAGGGAAATTATTAGTCCTGCCAACCTCTACTGTGGCTGCCTCCTCAGAGTGGTCTGCTCCACCTTCTCAGCTCCAACATCACAGGGAGGGAAAAGGAACGATTTGAAAGAAAAACACTGGCATGAACATCACTTAGAAAATAAAGGAAGGTTAAAATGCTCATCGCTTTCTAGATAAAAAAAATAATACAACAAAGTGCAAATCTCAAGCAAGCTGTTACATCATCTTTGTGTGTGCCACAAGAATCTTCACTTGAACTTTAAAGAACCTGGGAGGAAAAGCAGACAATTTTTGTTTTCAACTTTTTTAGGCCATATACACATGCTTGCATTTCATTAAGAGAAAAACAATTTGGAAAGATAGGCTAGTTTTACATAATGTGTTTAATTACATTTGCAAGTTTTATTTGTTTGCACATGATAAAAATCTTTTTTTCAAAGGAACAAATTAAAAAGAAGCCATCATTTGCATTATATTAAATTGCTGATTTTTAATCTATGGTTATCTAAGAGCTAATATTTCCATTTCTCCTACTTAATTCAAACAGACAGGCCACAAAACATCCTCCAAGATTAAGAAAACTCCCTGCAAATATCAGATCAATTATGAGAAGAATCATCTGATCAGATGTCATATGAATTACATTACTGTTAACTAAAGGGTATTCTGGGCAAGTCTTTGCAGCGGGGTAGGAAGTAAATTGAAATCGCTAAACACTGATGCTATTTGAAAACAAGCTCTTAGGGCTTGGAAGCCTGGGAAGGAACTTTTACTCTGCAAGGTCCTGTTCTCAGATGCCACCTAATTTGCATAGGTCAAGTCTAAACAGAGAGATTAGGACCTCAGACTACAGCCATACAGATTCAGGCTAATCCCAACATGTCAACATGACAGCCAATCATTAAATAAAAGGTCAACAATTTTGAGACTATAGTTATATTTTTCTGACCAGGGTACCAGTGAGCAGTACTAATGAAAAAGTTCTACTTGTAGCCATAGTCTTTCAAAAATTTGATTGAAAAACAGCATTTTTGCAGCTGTGTGAGGTCGATAACCTGACTGTGGAGCAGTTCTGCATCTGCTAGAGACTCAACCTGAGCACGCGCTCCACCCTCCCCTCCGACCTGCCTCCCCACTACTCTCCCTGCCTTTCTCTCACAAAACAGGACTGAGCTCCCAATAGGAGAACAGCATAGCGTAGTGTATTGTCTCTCTATATATGTTTTTTTTTTTCCAGTATGTTCTGATGCTTTGATATCTGAGAAAAGCTTGCTGGCTCGGTAGAGACTGCTCTCCCAGGGCTTAGCAACTCCTGAGAGAGCAGAGGGCTCAGCCCAGAGCGTGCCTTCGATGTGTAGAGTAACCCAGAACCACTGCTCTATAGGGCACTGCACCCAGGAGGTAATATTTCTCTCCTTAACATGCATCCCAGGGCCAGGTGTCCAGCAACGGGGGCCCACTCTGCAGCCCAAAGCCACTGAGGTTATTCCTTCTCCCAATCGCCCTGCTTTCTGTTTCCTGCAGAAACCGCAGTGAACACTCCAGTCCTGTTTGTCTACTCATTCCTGTCTTCTGAGACCTAATCAAACCTGAGTGCCCCTAATCTGAGCGGCATGTGGTGACCCCTGGTCTGGGATCCCTGAGTGTAGTGCACTTTGTTTCCCAAGGCCCTCCTGTGTCCCCTCACATGGCCACACCTGAGTGACTGTCACACAAAAGAACAGAACAAGGAGCCGTTAAAAGCACACGTTTGGAGACTAGGGACCCATCCTGCTGCTGCAGGAAGCAAACCCACTCACTGATGGGATGCCCAGAGCAGAGGAGATGGTGAGTGGAGAAGAAGGTGCAGAAAGCAGGAGCCAGTCATCCACAGGACATTACCTGAGCCCAGAATAGAACTAAACCTGGACTTTTACGATGGGAAAGGGGAGATTAACTAAAGTACTTCTGTGCATTCATGCATAACCCATGGACAGACAACAGTGTGATGGAGGCCTTTGTGGGGACAGGATAGAGGAGTCTAAGGGGGAATAAGAGGGGAACATCGGTAATATCTCAATAATAAAGATACATTTTTAAAATAAATAAATAAAGTTACTTGTTGACAAAAATTTTGTCCCCAGACTCCCCAGGCTCTCGGAGCTTTTCCCAAGGAGCCCCAGCTTTTGGACTTCCTTGTTCCTCTCTGCATTTCCCAATTTCAGCGGGAGTCCTGCTTAGTCAGTTTAGCTGGATCCCCTCCTCCATATCCACCAGCCCCAGAGGGCATCTACCCAGGTCCTCTCCTCCACCATCCCTGGGTGTGTCCTACCCCCAGGCCTGTTTCCTATAAAAACTTGTTAGCTCTGTGTAGCCAGAACCCCTTCCCCGATGTCTCCTTCAGTGATTCCCTCCTCTGGCCCCTCCACAAACCTTGTATTAAGATTCCTACTTATCCATATTGTATTCAGACTTGAGCCCATGCTCTCTCCCTTAATCCAGGACCCCACTACTGTATCCCCCAGCCATCACACTGAATGAAATCTTCTCTACCGTCTTTACAAGTGTCATGAATATGATTTCTTCTTAGACAATGTACCCACAAATTCCCCTCTTAGTTTAAACCATTTTAAGTCACGTTTTTATCACTATTAATGGAGTCCTAATTAGTAAAGCATCCTGCTTTTACCAGAGAATTTAATACAGTTTTTCATCATTTATTCCATAAATATATACTCTGTCTCTCCCATATTTTAAGTTCTATAAAGCATGACAAGATTGATAGCATATGGTCCCTTTAAGGGGATGCAGACAGACAAAGTCTTGTTCCTGAAGTGCAAAGTGCTGCTAATACTAGAGATTTGTATTAGGAAGGATTTTACTGGGAACGTTGAATTTTTTTTCTCATCATCAGTGACTTAGTACTGTGCAGTAAGACATAAATCCCAGTGGTGCTGATCCCATGAATGGCCTGCCCCTCAGTGAAACAAGAATAGAGTGCTTTCTTAAACTCACATTCATTTCCTTTCATTTGGGGACTTAGTCAGCCACAAGCGGGACTGATTGTGTTTTTGTGTGCAGTTGTATTTCTGTGACCAGAGTGTCTACCTCTCAGTTGGGTCTCTGGGGAATCTTCAGGTCCCTTTTCCCACTCACAGTCCTTTCAATGGAGTTCTGTTAGAAGAAAAATTTTAAGAACAGTTAAAAGCACAAAACTTACACAAAATGAGCTTGCATCTAAGACTGTGTTTAATATTCCTTGATTAAATGAGGAAGCCATGCAGATGTTCAAATTAATTCAATGGAGAAGTCAAAAAAGCATACATATATATGGAGCAAGATACTGAAATGAATGATCAAATAGGCAGCAAAACTGGCTTTGTTGGGAGGTGAGGAAAACATGTGAGTGTCTATTGACGAGAATTATTTTTTATTGACTCAGCTATTTACAACTAACAGAGCTGATAACTAGACCCCATACAACCAGAGTCAGCTAACCCAAAGGGTATGCCCTAGAGGATGTTCAATTTCACGGAGGCACCAACGTTTCCTACAGCACTCTGTAAAGAATCAATGTTAATTTTGACTAAAATAATATTTACCTTTGAGTAAGTGTTTATTAAGGCCCTTGGCCAGGGACTGTCCTAGGCATCGCCTCATTGGGTCTATACAACTACACTGTGTGGAAGGAACTATGCCCTCTTCTCAGGTGAAGAAACTAAGGCTTAAGAAAGGTCAAGGTAACGCAGTTAGTAAAGATCAGTTTTAGGAAAGAAACCCACAACTCCACAGCCTTTAGCCTGAAATTAGCAAGCGAGTATGTGCTGTAGAGAGGACAGCATTTTGCTCAGTTCCCACTGTGTTTAAAAGTGGGAGCTTTTTAATTTACCACTTATTTTCTTATATCCGACTGCTTCATTTACTTAGGGTAATGGCAGACTCCCCTGAAAGTGTTTCTTTGTGATTCCTCAGTGCACTACCATCCAAACATACACAAGGTATGAGTCAAAAAATGAAAAGGAACAATCAGGAGTCTTGGGGGAAGAGGGAAGGTGCAAGTTGGTCAAACAATGTTTTCCAAGGAGCAAAAACTAGAAATGTCCTTGATTTGTCCCTTTCCCTCCACTCAGAGTCCAGTGATTCCCACAGCTCTTCATAATAGGGAAAAAATAGCCGAAATCAGTTTGGCTCAATGGATAGAGCGTCGGCTTGGGGACTGAAAGGTCCCGGGTTCGATTCCGGTCAAGGGCATGTACCTTGGTTGCCGGCATATCCCCAGTAGGGGGTGTGCAAGAGGCAGCTGATCGATGACTCTCTATCATCGATGTTTCTAACTCTCTATCTCTCTCCCTTCCTCTCTGTACAAAATCAATAAAATATATTAATAAATAAATAAATAAATAAATAAATAAAAAAAATACAACTTAAACCAAGGGGAATCCTGGGGGACTGTGCTTCCATGGGGCCTCCATCACCACCACTCTCCAGGAGAAGCAGTGTACGCTCCTGTTACTATGAGGTGCCGTGGCCCCTGAGTTCCATTTATTGACTTAGAGATGACTCATGAGCAAACATACACCACCCATGTTCATAAGGAGGCTTATCAAACTAAAGGCTTGATTTAATGGATAAAGCGCCTGGTTTAAGTAGATTTAAACCTCAGTTATGATATTGCCAGTCCTGGGTGCCACTAGTTCAAATCCCCACTAAAGCTTTTGTCAAAAAAACAAACAAACAAAAAACCTGCCAATTTACTTCATTCTGCAGATTGACTACAAAAACTTATTTCTGTGTTTTCTATTCACAAAATAAATATGAATTTCACAACAAGCCACTCCCCCATAGAATGTCTTCATTATATCCAGGCCAGATTCTAGCTCATGGCCCATCCTGTACCTAAGTGACAGTTTCAAAAGCATTGAACTAAAAGTTCGGTTTTTCTCATGTCTCTCTAGCCCTTCTGGGTCTTTACTCAAATGTCATTTTCACAATAAAACCTTTGATCAATTAAATTTTAATCAATTAACACCTTTTTAAGACCCTGCCACTATCTCCACTTCCTTGTGTTCCTTCCCTGCTTTGTTTGTCTTTCCTGCTATTACACCCATGTAATATGTTGCATATTTTATGTATATTAGTGTTCATTTTCCCATCTAAAATTAAAACTCAATGAGGATGAAGACTGCATATATTTAGCTCTCTGCTATATAACCAGAGCCTGGACCGAGGGCTGGCATGAAGAGAAGGCTCAATGCTGTCTGCTGAACAAAGGAATGAGTATCAATATATGGTTTCTTCTTCCTAAGCCCTCATATATTTCATCTCTGCTCTTTCCCATACACCTATTGCAAACCTGTCTCCCCATTTTCTTTGTGGTCCTGCTCAGCCCACAACCCACGTCACTGCATCTTTTCCATCTGATTCTCTTTCACCTACTTGGTTACTGACCCAGTGTCTCTTCGTTTAAATTTTAAAACTGGGGAATTGGATTGGTCATTGATCATCCAATCAATTGACTAGGTTTGGGTCATGTGGCTGTCCCTGGTATGTATAAAAATATGTCACAGATACTATAGACTATATCACCTTGAGTGGTCTGCTGGGCTTTCACCATTCTTCCCAAGGACAGATGTTTTCCTTAATAAATACTGGCTGTTTGACCAGGCACTGTCCACTGGCCAGCCAGACCTTCCACCAAAGATCTACTACCAATAAGACCTTCTGTGTTCTCTACTCATTTAGATTGCATGATGCTCATTCATACTTTACCCAATAAATAATTACTGAGGAGTAACTATCTGCTAGTCCTTCTGCTGGCTGTTGGGGACAGAGGAGCCGTATTTATGAAGCTCGCTGGAAGACAAATGAGCAGCACTCCCTTTACACCTCAGAGATAAATCAGTGGGCTATGGAGACACCTAAGTTAATCATTTAAACCTGGCTGAGGCGCACCAGCACTGGAGGAGTTGGAGACAGAGGACTTACCCAGAGAGAAGGAAATCCAATTGGAGATCTGAATTTAAAAATAAGATTTAACCAGGCAGAGAAGGATAGGACTGGGGAAAAGGTTCTGGCAATGAGAACAGGATGGTCAGAGTCCAGAGGTGAAATGTGCACGGTGCTTTTGGGGGCACTGAGAGAAATTCACTCTGGCAGCCGTGAAGGCAGTATGGGATAAAGCGTGGAAGGGACAAACAGGTGTCAAATAGCAGGACTGACAAACCAGTTAAGAGTCCTGGGTTTTGATGTGTGAGGAATAAAGAGACTTGGGGGGTGGGGCTGTTTTTTCAATATGTTTTTATTGATTTGAGAGAGGGATGTCAAGGGGGTGGGAGAGAGAGAGAGAGAGAGAGAGAGAGAAAGAATGAATCATCGATTGGCTGCCTCCTACATACCCCATACAGATCAAGGCCTCAACCTGGGTATGTGACCAGAAATTGAGCCACACCAGCCAAGGTAAGACATGGGGATTTTTATGGGGTTAGTAACACTACTTTGCTGCTTGTCTCTGAGTCTCACCATCAATAGCTCCATGCCTGGTCTCTGAGCTCATATCTGTTCTTAGTGCTAGTGAATGCTTGGTACCCTCTGGTAAAATCGGTGATCTCCCTTCTCACACTATCTGAAGCCCTAAAACTCCCTGACTAAGCACAGGCTTGGCATTTGTGCCAACATCAGCGTGACTTCTACTTCCAGTACAATCTTGGACACATCATCTTTCCCAGTTTCAGAGCTTCAGTTTCTACATTGATAAAATGAGGATTAAAAAAAAATTCCGTTATTGTGTTACCATGGTAATTTAATTAGACAACATATGTCTAGAATAGTACCTGGCACATAAAGGATCCTCAATAAATGACAATTATCAATGAGCCTACAACATTTCTGATAGCTATTATTGTTGTTTTAATATACTAATGGAACCAAAACAACTATTAAAAACATCAATTTAGTTCTGGGAGCCAAATAAAATGAATAAGGTTATATTGACTCTCACAGCAGCAAGAACAAATGTGTGTGATCCAAATCAATAAAGCCTCTTTGTCCAAACTTAGTCCAAACTATCAAGTCAAAAAACAAATGGTAAGTAAATGATATTCCCTCATATGTATGTGCACTTTATGAGTCATTTTTCAATATATTTCAATATATTTCAAAGAAATAAAAAACAATCTTTTGTTTTTTCTCAATTATCACTTCATACAAAAGTCTTTTTTTTTTTTTCTTGAATAATGAATTTTTGCTAATCTGAATGTAAGAAAAACATAGTGGGGAGGTATCTCTAGCCAGGGTTCAACAGGAACTCAACAGTACTCAAATTATGTTAAACTAACACGGATTCTTCCGTGACTGCTTTGCATTCAGTTAATGTATTCCTTCCTGTGTCTCTACTTATGTGTACTCCCCACTGCTTCATTACCAACTGCAGCTGCATTACCACCCAAGAACATTAACTTAATGAAAGAGTCTATGAAAGATTGGACACTTTCAGGTTGGCCTGGAAATGTTAGATACCTCTGAAGTTAATTAATTAATTCATTCATGTTACAAAAATTATAAGAGCAAAAGTGTCCAACTTTGATACCTCCATGAGTAGACCCTCAGACAAAAGCTTGAGTGCAGGTAGATTACCTGGGAAGTGATCCCAGGAAGCACAGTGAGGAGAGTGGAGAATGGGAACCAGAGAAGGGAAGGGAAGAACAAAGCATGAGGTAATGGGCACGTTCTGGCTGCAGGCAGGGGATGAACTTCCAGAGACCCTCTGAAAAACTACCTGTGCTATAACTCAGAAGCATACTACTAGAAGCTGGGGAGATTGTGCCGTTTAGCCACTGTCCTTTCTTCCCCATTGGTTGAAGATTGTGCATTTTTCTGGTCCAGCAAGCTCCCAGAGAGCTGGAGAATCCAGAGAGATAGGAAGAGTTGCAGGTGCCAAGGGGTTGAGATGGGAAGCTGTCACAGCTGCCCGTGAATTCAGGTGGGCCGCTGTGAGGTGCAGCAATTCCTACAATGAATGAGTGGATTCATATAGGAAAGTACTCACAGCAGCACGTAGCACAGAATAAGTGCGATGTTATCTGAGCACCAATCACCTTCTTTAATAGGTGAACCCTATGCCAGGCACTTAGGATGTAGGGATGTCCCAGTAATTCCATAAGGGACGTATGCACAGGTGACCTAGGCTGCCTCAGCCAGAAATCTGACACGTACGACCCTAGGTACTTAATTAATAATCCATCAAGCATAAATTACACAGGAGACAAACATGCAATGCACGAATCATTCAAGGTTTATTTACCAGAGTCCTGGTGGGTTCCAGAATCCTAGGCAGGCCACCTGGGGATCCGCACTGACAGACAGACAGACACACACACACACACACACACACACACACACACACACACACAGTTCACAGAGGACTTTGCAGCTGCAGCTCAGCTTCAGTTGAGGCCTCTTGCGACAGCTCAAGGTCCGCGGCTCAGGGTTTGGGGCTCCCGGCTCAAGCAGAGCTTTGGTGCAGGAAGGGAAAGTGGAGAGTGACCATCTGTGGAGGAGCAGAAGGAAAGTCTCTGCTCTTCTGTGGAGCTTGCTCTTTTTATGTGTCTTCAGTGCTCAGAGGTGTCTTCAGTGTGTCTTATCAGAGGGTCCCAGTAGCCTTGCTATCTGGTCTTACCTATGGATTATAGATCATTTTATCTATTTACTTTTTTATTATTAAATTATTATCTGTTTTTTTCTGTTTTTTTTATTGTTAAATTATTATCTGTGCATTTTATCTATTTTCTACATACAGGTCACTCAAAGGTGCTTATCAGTTTGTTTACATTACATTCCTTACTTTCAGATATCACACTTCAATTCCACACTTTAATACTTATTCTGTATTATTTTTATCATATTACTATTACTATTACTATACCTTACTCCTGCCCCTAGATAAGCACACAGCTAGATTCAATTTCAAAAGCAAAAATAATGCCTCTCAGAGAAGTGTATGTACAGTACTCATTTGCATTTCACTGTAATTCTAGAACTAGACTCATAATTTAGAATTCTAAGTCCAGTTAATTTCTGACCTTTATCATATTCTGGTTGTACAATAGATTCAGTTCAAATGAAGTAAAAAAGAACCAGAAGTTGCATATTAGTCCTTCTTGTGCATTAAGAAATAAACAAACAGAGAAGAATCTTCTGGACTTTCAGACCTTGTGTTCCGCACTGGCAGTGTTTCAGAATGCAAAAGCGGTAACTTAGGCCTTAGACACAATTGAGTCTGAGTCCCTTAAAAATATGCTCTAAATTTATCCCATAGGAACATATTTCCGTAATTCCATTGTGCATTATCTCCACACTCAGAACCCTGCCAATATGATGGGGAAGAGAAAAGCAAAACAAACACACAAAACAGTCACTTCTATCTCACACCTGCTGTCTATTCAGAGGGTTTGTATCTGATCAGAATTAATGTGGCACCTGGAGCCAAATGAATAGTGACTGCTACTTTCCTAGAATCATTGCACGTTATTCTGTATCTCCAGCCATTTATTAAGAAGAATAAAATGAGAAATAAACACACACAGAGAGAAATCATTATGAAAAAGACAAGGGAGGAAAGTCATACTATGGAACTAGCAAACATTAAGTCTTTTAATTTATTCATTTTTGTTTCTGGTTAAAACATAATTGTCGGGTGCTTTGTAAACTCCCCAGTATAACTGCCTATGTTCCTCGGCCTTCAATGGCCTTCCAAGTCAATCTCCGAGAGACTGAAGTGCTCCTCTGGCCTCAGACTTGTTTAAGGGCCCTCCTGCATCAAGAGAATAGGTAAACTGGGCAGGGGAGCAGGTCAATTCAGACAGATTGATAAAAATTGTAAAAATGGATAAACTAGGCTTTTCATCCTCCCGAAGATCTTTCAATATGCATTGTATTTTGATTTTTAGATATCCATCAGGTATTCTTTGTTGCAAATACTTGATTGGTCTCTAGGCATCTTTTCAGTAGCACCAGACAAGTCTTCTGATTAGAATCAAAGCCTATTTTTGAGTAACCAACGTATTGTGAAATTGGCTGTTAATACCCATTAACTATTTGGGAATAGCTGAAAAGGGTGAGGTGGCCAATAGGTAAAAAAAGAAAAGAAAGAGAGAAAGAAAGAAAGAAAGAAAGAAAGAAAGAAAGAAAGAAAGAAAGAAAGCTTAGAGGGTGATGGATCTCATTAATGAACCAAAGGATTCAAGTGTTTTAACTGAAAAAGGACTAAATTTAGTTTTTTAAATGAAGTCCTTAAATAAGCAGGGGTTAAATCTCAAATTTGATGCTAGGAATATTTTAGTTTCAAATTTCTAAAAATCTCCTTTGACAATCTGAAACAAAGAAACAATATTTCCATTCTATGTTGATAAAATCATAATGTTTTATTGGCTGGTGTTATATGTATTTTGGTTGGGTTTAAATCAGGAAAAATCAAATCAAAATATGAACTAGTCTAAATGTTTTTTTCTATTAACATAAGCATTGCTTGTTATTCACTTACTAGTGGCCCGGTGCACAGATTCATGCACATTGAAAGGAAATTAATTAGAAGTCTGCCGGTGGGGCGGGACTAGACGAGATGGGCTGGACATGCCCTCCCCGGCTGGCTGCACCTCGAGCAGTGCCACAGCTTGAAGGGTGTCTGCAGTCACCACAACTTGGCAGTAAAACAGATTCGTGCCAACAGTGCCCCAGCAACAACATAACCCATGTCCAAAGGAGGAATTGCACAGCCCCACGAGGAATTGGGCTCCCTCCTTTCTAGTTCTGAGGTGTGTCCTGAGAACCACTGCTGCCAAGTCACCACAGCTCAGCAGCTTCTGTGTTGAGCATAATACTTACTAGATGGTCAGACAGTGGGATGATCACTTAGCTATATTTATTATAGAAAGACATTTGTTTTAAAATTTTTTCACCTCTCACCCCACTCCCCTCTCTAATGACATAATTTGATCCCCTGAATCTATCAATCTATTGTATTTTATAGACTTATACACAGTAGTACATTTCTTAAACTCCTCGTTTTGGTTTTAGTCAGTCTACTTTAGATATAGATTTGGATTAGACTTAGATTTCCATACTTGCAGCCAATGAAACACAAGTAACCATTTATTCTTTGCCTGCTGAAGGACTTTGTATCTAACATCCTGTTTGGATGTGTTAAATGGCAGTAACCTCACCCTCAATGGAAATCTGTTCTGATGGCCACAATAGCTTATGTAGTATTACATATAATGTATTTACCATCACCTACTCCAGTGTTTCCCAAACTTTTGACATATGTGTACCCCTTCTATAATTTTCATAATGCTAAGTACCCCTCATACTCATGAGAATGTAGAATTAGGCTCAGCTAAGCACGGTGCAGTGCATATCCCCACCAAACTCCTGTGCAGCGGGTACACCCACCAAACTCTTCCCGTACTCCTGGGGTTACGCATACCACACTTTGGGAAACACTGACTACTCCATAAAGGTGGTTGGGGGTGAGGAAGCAGCAAATTCTCCTACTGTTAAGGTCATAAAGGAAGTACATACAAGGCTGAAAGTGATAAACAATTATAAACTTTTTAGGTCATCTGGGCTGAGCCCCAAAATGGCACTAGAACCCAGGGACAAGGAGTCAGAGATTTTAAAAGCCTCTAGGCAGGCTTTCTGGGCAGAGAATTCTCTGGGCAGGTCTGTATCTTGGAAAAGTCCAATGGAGATAGTTATTGGTCTTAGCAAAGGGAAAGTGGACTAAGTGAACTGGAATGTCGGTTGTGAAATGACCTAAAGTTGAGTTTTGTGCCTCTCTCACCCTAAGTTCCCTTGTCCCTTTTTTCCACTTGTCAACCTTAGTCTTTCTCCTCCTCCTGACACTCACCTCTAGTCCTAAACCTGCCTCTTTCTTCTCCCAGAGGCCCCTAAAACCATAAGATTTTACCTCCTCCCCTCCCCTCCAAAGTCAAGAAACTGCTGTTTAACCTTTTCTTTACTGCAAAACTGCAAATGTTTACTGAACAATCCTGCTACAATCAAAAGCAGAAGTTATTATGAAGCAAATCTTAGTATGTTATCTCTAAGGCCTAGTCCCAGATTGCAAGTTGGAAGTGCTTCCCGCCCCCTCCCCCAACATCCTGCAGGGTTCAGGGTTCAGGGTTCATGTTCAGGGTTCAGGCTCTGGAGGAGGCCACGCAAAAATGAAAGAGACTAGAAAATACTAAGTTGGGAATATTGGGGGCCAGATGGGAGACTTACTCAAGGGGAAGGACTTCACCCTGCTCTGGCCTTGCTATCCCATTTATTCAGACTATGGGATATACCAATAGCCTTTAGGCAGGCAATTCTAATAATAGCCAATCAGCAAAAATTTACATAAGACTAAAAGGTGAAAGTTGCTTTTGCTACCATTGTCTCAACTAAACCATGGGTGGTTGGCTCTGACCTTTCAGAGCTTCAAGGTTGATCAGCCTTCAGGATTCCTTGTCCACACCTCTCTGCTAGTGAAGGCAATGGGCAGCTTCCAACAATGGATGCTGCCCAAAAATTATCAGAAAGGGATGCAAAGATTAGAGAATATCAATAAAAATTCTTAGGACTACTGTCAAAAGAATATACATTGGTATACCTGGCTACTTCTCTTCATAGGACCATTGACATTCCTATTCCTGATCCTCATTTTTGGGCCCATCTATTCTGCCTCACTTTTCATCTTTCCTTTAGCACCAGTTCAGAGCCTTCACCAAAGGAGGAAGGGAAATCTTGCACCTGCAAGTCCTTGCTCCAACTATGAGGAAGCTATACAGTGTTGCAGCCAACTGCAATCAAAATCCATCCCCTTATGATCTTGATGCCCCCTGTCAGCAGGAAGTGACTATGGAAGAAATGACCTCCATTCCTATTCCATAAAACAAAGAGGCTTGAATGTTAGGTATGATCAAATAATTGAATAGATACCTTCTCTCCTGGGACACTAACCTTTAGACCATTTCACAACTGGCATTCCCTTTCATTTAGACCACATTCCATTTGCTAAGACCAGTAACTTTCCCCTCCTGACCTGCCCAGAGATTCCCCCACCAACAAAACCCACCTAGAGTCCTTTAAAATGTCTGACTCCCTGTACCTGAGTGCTAGCACCATTTAGGGGGCTCAGCCCAGCTGGTTTCTAAATCTATAACTCTTTACGACTTTCATATGTGCCTCCTTTGGGAATCTTAATACCTACAACAAAGCTAATGCTGACATAAGACCTTCTTTCAATTACAAGTCCTCTTCCCAGGTAGAAAGAGGAAACTGGGAAAAAATGGATATATATATATATATATATATATATATATATATATATATATTATTATTATTATTATTATCATCATTATCATTGAACAAAACATTTCCTACCCAGTGAATGCAACAGGCAGACAAGAAGAAAATGCAAAAGGCCTGATAAGCCTCAGTGTTTCATAAAGGGAAACCCTTTTTGTCTTTTCTCAGTAGGATTTCAAAACAAATGAGGAAAAGTAGACATTTGTGAACCCAAACCACCGCAAGCTGCCAAGGGACTTGTTTCTTGATGTTTTGAACTTAGAAAAAGAGTCATCAGCTTGTGGTAGCCAGGAGAATGGCATTTAAATAACCTGAGTTTGAAACTTGGCACAATCTCTCAGAAGCTAAGAGCAAGTTCAGGGAAGTCACTTTAGGCTTGTGCTTCAGTTCCTTTACCTGCAGGGCTGGGAGAGGTGACATCAGAGATCCATTGTCCTCTAACTTGAACACCACACATGTGTCAAACACAAGGCCCTCGGGACAAATCCGTCCCGCCAGGCCTTGCAATGTGGCCCGCACCACGCTGTCATCACTGCACTCCGCTGCGTTTCCATCACAATGACAGTTTATGACTGTTCAGTAAACCATTCGGCCCGCGATTTAGGCTGGATTTTAGATTTTGGCCCCTTCTCTGATTGAGTTCAACACCCCTACCCTATGAGATCTGAGAACGTTGTCAGGGGCTGCAGAACCTCAACAGAAGAGGAAATCTTTCTAGAGGAGCGCTGTAAGAAGGAAGAACGTGCTCTCATTTTCTTGTTAACATTCAAAACAAGCCGCGACCAGCCATCTCGGATCCGTAGGCTGGAACTGTGGGGGAGACAGGTTTTGAGAAAGAAGTCCTTTAAAGGCCTTTGTAGAAACTGCCCCATGAGAGAGCGTCAAAGCCTCCAGATAGAAACTTATAATATTCTCTGGGAACGCTTCATTTTATATTTCAAGTGTTTTAAAAGACTTTTTTTCCTGTTCATTTCCTAGAGACAATGTTTTCATGAGAAGCATAAAAAAAAATTTAAAAAAAATAAAAAAAGATAAACAGCTTTCTCTTCTTGCTAACCTCTTCTTTGGGCTTCAGATTTTTTTCTTTTCTTTTCTTTTTTTTTTTTTAATTTATCTGTTAAACTAAGATAAAAGTTGAGGAGGGTGGAAAGGTGCGGGAATAGTTCCTCTTTCAATTAAAATCTTTATCAGGGACTCAGGCCACATTGAATGCAGTAATGTTCCTTGACTCTCTCAGCAGACACAGCAGGGGAAGAGATTTGAGTTAATGATTCCCAGTCCCTCCTGCCTCTGCATCCCTACTCCCAGGCCCAGACGCACCCTGGCTTTCTCAGTCTTGGAGACTCAAACATCAGCTTCAATATTTGCTCTTTAGAGATGCTGATGTTAATGCAAAACCAATTTTTGAATTTTATTCACTCCATACTTTGTGAGAGTCCCTTCCCCCCCCCCCCCATAGCTCAGATGATGGGGGGTTATTTATTAAGCAAGCATCATAGAAACAGGGACTTGGAAATGTGATTTCTATTGGCTGTAGAAGCCACGGATGTCAATATTCATTACCCTGGCTTAGCAGGAAGCTATTTTTCATCAATTGCCCCAATGATCCACCTTAACAAGTACACCACAACACAAGAAAAATTTAAGCAGCACAATTAACATTTTAATGTATTAAATCAGGTGAAATTAAAAGGAAGGTCCTCTTTCTATCTTACCACAAATCAATGGCCCTGGAGAACTGGATGAAATTACTTTGAGTAATTATCAAACATCTCTTATCAAAGACTCAAAGGAAGACTGAAAGAAATCGAACCAGCCCTTTGTTTTCCCTTACTCCCTGAATCCATATTAGTGTCCATGAACTTCAGAATTTAATTTATATGCCCAACTCTGTTTTGCATCAAAATATACTTTTTTGGATATTTCTCATCATTTAAGAACTTGGCATCTCCGGAAAAGTTAGTTTCCTAGACACACTATGCGATTCTATGAAGACCCACCACAACCATAAATTAAATTCATCATTATAAAGCACCCTAAAAATCAGGGACTCGCTCTGCCACTGCTACAGTGTGAAATGGTCCTATTACAGTGAGGGTATCTGCAATAGGTCTCTTCCACCTTTATGCGATTCTATCATTTTGTGGTTGGAGAAAACATTTTGCATTTTAAATGTAGTTTTAATCTAATTACATCAATATTCAGAGTTTTTATGGGAGGTGTCAATAGTTTGATTGTTTAGAATATCAACTCTTGATAGATCCCCCCATTTTGAATATGTAAACAGGGTGATAATAAACAGATGTGCATGGCCTGGACCATTTATTCCTATGCAAGCTTTTATTTTCCAGCTAAGGATTCAGGTGACACTCGAAAATTAATCCATGTCTGACAAGGAAAGCCTACTTCTACACAAAAGATAGGCAACACCAGGTGGCAAAACACAATTATCCTTAAATAGCTGCTAGTCTGAATGAATTTAAAAAATAATTGTTTCTAGGAGCTAAAAATCCTTAATTGTTTGTGAATAACAGTTTCAATCTTTTTTTATGACTACGTCATATTTTACCATCATATTAGTAAGTAGTACTTATAGTTTTGACAGCAATAGGATATTTTATATTTAAAATATAAATATAAAAAATATTTTATATTTATCATCTCATTTGGTCTTTACAATGACCCTTAGAGCCAAATATTATTATTCCCATAATTTCATAAGTGAAGAAATTAACATTCAGGAAGCTTGAGTGAATTCCATAAATATATTTAGAGTAACTTGTGTTTTCTGATTTCCAAATTCACTTTCTGCCTATAAGACAATGTGGCCACTCAAGATAAGCAGAGCATGGATCAAAGCCACTTGCCCAAACCCTAGGGCAGGGGTGCAATATCAAAGCAGGGCTAAGGCGTCCCAAAGACCCAGGTGCCAGCTGCAGAACTGTTCTGTGCCTCTGCTCACCTCAAAACTGGACTTATTGTGATAAATAACTCAATGCATGTAAAGAACTTGGCCTCCTAATTGCTCAACAATTAGTAACTGTTTCAAAAACAGTCATATCCTTTTTATAGTTCATAATTATTAAAATTAGTCTTATAGTTTTATAATTATTACCATCATTAACAGAGAATGCCAATAAAATAAGGATAAAACCAGTTCCAAGAAAACTGGAATAACTTAATACCCACAAAGAAGTGGAGAAGTGTGAATATTAAGTTATCCATCTTCAAGATCCTTCCCTAGTGTTACTGATTATGTGGAACTTTCCATGAATGTAGCCAATTGAGTGCCACAGCTCTTCTTTCTTCCCTCTCCGGTAACCTTTAATACTCTCTATTTCAGTATTACAATTTCCTCCTTAACATTCTCCTTCTTCAGAGGGAGATGTTTCTACAGGCAGGAATTCCCCAAATCCCAGCATAGTACCTGTTGGAGGACAGACACTCAGCTAACAAAATCTCTCAAATGGAATTAATTAGAGATGGTTACATGGCAACAATTACAACTGGTGATGTGAGGATGGTTGGACCATTAGGAAGATTTTCCACAAAGTAGTTATAGGGCGGTTCATAGCTGAGGATTCAGAGGTGCACAGAGTATAGGCAGGAGGATGCTACAATTGGCAAAGTGATGTGGAATTCAGAGCTAGCATCAGGGGCAAAGGATTCAACATGCCAAAGGTGAAGTAGCACTCAGTGACTTAGGAATGAAATGGGTTTATAGAATGAAAGAGAGGAGTCAGATTAGGTCATGTCAACACAATTGGGTGTCAAGAGGAGAAGTCTGCAATGGGTCATTGATTATTGCCATTTTGAACATTATCATTATTTCTTTAATGATATTAACAATTCTATATTTTTTTGTTCAGAATCACAATGAAAATTCACATATGGGCTTAAATATGGTCAATAATGCAAGAGAAAGTGCTTATCTAATCTACAAAGACACTGTATATAGGAAACTAAGCTTCTTAAAATTCTAAAAAAATTATCCTCAAAACACAAATATATTCCCACTCACTGTGTCCTTGAAGTTTGAAAAATATTTAAAGCCTTCAACAATTTTTTCACTAAAAATGATATCTCCTCTTGAACTGAGTCATAAAGGTTACAGAATAGAGAGGCAGGATTTTTTCATTATTATCTAATGAAACAGTAAAACTATTACCTAGACATTTTATATATCACTTTTTGACTCAATTCTCCATCCATCAAGTTTTATTGCTTGAAACAATAAACAACTGACTGAAGAATTTTATTTTGAAATACAAGTATGTAAGTTTTACAATGGCTTAAGGGAGACAAGAAAGCTTTAAAAAATAATGTCTGTCCATGACCCACTATACAGAAAAAAATAACTGCAACACTGCCAAAAACTAACACACTAGAAAAAGAAGAGAACTCCCACCCAGCCTGAAGAAGGTTTGTTAAAAATGTCATGAGTAACTTCAAAGTTCTTCACAATTCAAGGGTTGATAGTAGATCTATTAGTGAACAGCAGGGAAATCAGCCATTGTACACTCAGTGTTGAAGTTAAAAAGAAAACGTTTATTTTCAAATTGAAAGAAACAGTAAGCATAGAAAAATCTTTAAGCATTACAAAAAACAATGTAGAAAACTACCCACTCTCTCCTATCAGCCTCCAGGAGCCAGTCGTGGAGGAAGAGGGATTTCACTGTGTTTTCTTCCTGTTCTCCATGGGAGAAGTACCTTTCACAGCTGCTTAGTAACATGTTTCCTCAAAGTTTCTGAGGAATGATATTGTCTGGGCAAGGAGAGTAGAACATAATGTTTGAGCAAGGAAGATAGACCAAGTAACAGAAACCAATGCCAGTGCTCCCATCTAGCCAGAGTGGGTCTCAGCCTCTGCTATGGACATCCATCACCCAGCGCTGGCCTCACCTCACCTGCTCCTCATCAAGATGAAAAGTCTGCATGTCTGCGACTTAAACACTAAGAAAAATATCACTGGAACTCTACCCATTTGACTGCGAAATTACTGAAGGGAGAAGCACCTAAGAAATGTCAATCTTAGGGAAACCACAAGTTCAGGCAGCACTTGCCAACCTTCTCTGCATGGGCTCCTTTTGGCTTCACTCAGGAGAAGGCGGCCAGCTCTTCCCTCTGAGCTCCACCACCCGTCTCCCCCTGTTCCTGAAGCAGCACTCTATGCTCAGTTACAGCCAGAGGGCTCTGCTTTGGAAGAGAACAATAAGAAGCACATATGCATCCATGAATACAGAAATATGCACATACATACTGCAGACATAAACATCAGTGTACATACTAGTACACATGAGTATCTGTGCACACAAGTATACATACATATGCCCACACATAGAAACACACATACTATATATACATATGCACACATATACCTGACTATATACACACATATATACGCATATAGTAATATAGATTTGCATATATTTGATTTATAGATATGTGTGCATTTATATAACAATATATGCATGCATACATTTACATAAACACTACATGCATATAGATGTACACAAATATAAATACACAAAGGCATACATGTGTACCTATACTAAATATCCTATATATAAAAATAGGTAATATGCAAATTGACCCTCATGCCCTCACACAAGATGGCCACCCCCATGTGGTCAAAGATGGCTGCCCCCATTTGGTCAAATATGGCAGCCACAAGATGGCCAGCAGGGGAGGGTAGTTGTGCGCAGTCAGACCAGCAGCAGAGGCCAGTTAAGGCCAGAAAGGGGAGGCAGTTGGGGTGACTGGGTTTGCAGGGGAGGAAGGGGAGTTGGAGCACCAAGCTTGCAGGAGAGGGCAGTTAGGGATTACTGGGCTGGCAGGGGAGGGCAGTTGGGGGGTACTAGGCCCACAGGGGAGGGCAGTTGGGGACAAACAGGCCAGCAGGGGAGCAGTTAGGCATTGATCATACTGGCAGAGGAGTGGTTAGGGGGTGATCAGACTGGCAGGCAGGCTAGCAGTTGGGATCTAGCAGTTCTGGATTGTGAGAGGGCAGTTGGATCTCCCCCCAGGAGGGGTCCCAAATTGGAGAGGCTGGGCTGAAGGACCCCCCCCCCAAATGCATGAATTTCATGCACCAGGACGCATATATATATATATATATATATATATATATATATATATATATTGTGTATATATATTGTGTATATATATTGTGTGTGTGTATATATATTGTGTGTGTGTATATTGTGTGTATGTGTGTATATATATATATATATATATATATATATATATATATGAGAAATGTGCAAATTAACCATTACTCTGCTAAACACATGCAAGTCATGCCCACCTGCCAATCAGTAGCAAGTATGCATATTAACCCAACCAAGATGGCAGCCAACCATGGAACTGAAGCAAGCAGGAGGCTTGGGTTGCCCTCACTATGGCCCTGGCCTCTGCTCCAAGCTACAAAGTTTCAATTATAGAAAATAAATCCTAGATAGCCTCTGATCAAGGAGGAGCTGAGGAAAAAAGAAAGAAAGAAAGAAAGAAAGAAAGAAAGAAAGAAAGAAAGAAAGAAAGAAAGAAAGAAAGAAAGAAAGAAAGAAGAAAGAAAGAAAGAAGAAGAGAAGAAAGAAGAAAAAAAAGAAAGAAAAAAAAAAAAAAAGAGGGGCTGGGACCTTGGGTCACTGGAGGGTTATCAGGTGAGGTTGGGATGGCAGTGGCCATTGGGGGCAAGCAGACTAGCAAAGGGGTCAGTGGGGGTGAGCAGACCATCATTGGAGGTCATTTGGAGGAGATCAGGACAGCGGGGTAAGGGGGCCCCGGGAGGGAGAAAGACAATTTGGAGTGAGCAGGCCAGCAGGGGTCAGTTAGAGGTGAGCAAACCAGTGGGGAAGGAAGGTGAGGGCAAGCAAGGGCGGGGTGCAGTTGGAGGTTAGCAGGTTAGAACAGGAGACAGTTTAGGGTGAGGGGCATTTAGGAAGGAGCAGGCCAGCAGAGGTGGGCAGTTGGGGGGTGACCAGCTGGCAGGCAGAGTGGTTAGGGGCAACCAGGCAGGCAGGTGAGCAGCTGGAGCCAGCAGCTCTGGATTGTGAGAGAGATGTCCAACTGCCAGTTTAGTCCCGATCCCTGTAAACCAGCAGTAGGACATCCTTCACGGGGTCCCAGATTTGAAAGAGTACAGACAGGACTGAGGAACACCTTCCCCCATGCACAAATTTTGTGCACCAGGCCACTAGTATACTATGTCTTTATTTGTATACTAGAGATCTGGTGCGTGGATTCATGCCCCGGTGTGCTCCCTCAGCCTGGCCTGTGCCTGCTCACAATCTGATATCCCCCAAGGGCTATAGTAGTGCATGAAGTGACAGGTGGCCGGGAGGAGCCCGAACTCAGGCCAGGCACAGCACTGCTCTCGCTCATCCCGACCCTGCTGTACCTGTTGCCGCTGCTGCGGAGGCAGAAGAGGCTCGCACCACCACAGCTGCATTTGCCAGCCACGAGCTCTGCGTCTGGTGCCTGGTCAGCTGGTCAGCTGAGCAGCACTTCCACTGTGGGAGTGCACTGATCACCAGAAGAGAGCTCCTGCATTGAGCATCTGCCCCCTGGTGGTCAGAGCACATCATAGTGACTGGTCGATTCAATTGTTTGGTCATTCAGTTATTTAGGTTTTTAGAGAGAGAGATTATGTATATGTATGGAAATAGGCAATACAAAGCTTATAATAGCCAATATGGTTTACCATGAAACCCATGGAAAATAATTATTTATCTTCTTTTGAAAACATAAATCCATATACCTCTGAACAGCTATTGTCATGGCTGGAGAGGAGAATGAAATCAGAAATTAGAAAAGCATTTTGGAAACTATATATGTATATGTTACCAAAATGTTTTAAAGAAAATGGGAGTAGAGATTTGAGTTAGGAATGATTAGAACACTGAATCTTATATATATATATATATATATATATATATATATATATATATATATATATATATCATGGACCCTTTTGCAGTCCAATGAAATCCTTTGCCTAAGGGAAAAATCTAATGTGCAGGTAACTATATATATAAGCACAGTCTTAGTTCCCCTAAGGTTAAGAACACTTGGCCTAGGGGTTTTGTAAGCAGATTCTTCTATCCTCAATTTCCCTCCTCCAAAGAGAAAAATTCAGCAGAAAAATATTGCTCATTGTGCAAGCCTTTCCTTTTATTTGTAATTTGAAAGTCTCTAAATTTTCTAATAACTTTAAATGTGCTCAGAAATGTCATATAATATAGTAATTTTTTTTTAAACTTGGAACTAGAAACTATGGTAAAATTTTTAACTCAAAATTTAACATTTCTTTGAGGTTGATGAAATGGAGAAGAAAGAAGCCAGGTGTTCCATACATGAATCTACACAGGATCCGTACATTAGGAGGCATTTAGAAACTCAATATTAAATTTCAGCTGTGAATCACATATTTAGACTGATCTATGTGGGCGAATCATAATATTTTGGAATGGGCAATAGGCAAATACTTGTATCTGCGAACGCAATTCTTTTCTTCCAATCGGTAAAACACAGCTCTCAACTTTTGAAATGTGGACCTGACTGTACTTCCAGCCTTTCTCAGAGAGACATTGACTTGAAAGAGAAACCAAGCCAGTCAGGCACCAAGAGTAACATGCTGTGATGAGATTTGAAAAGAGCTACAAGGAGAGCCACACGTTTGAGAAGAGAAATAAGGAAGAGCCACCCAAGACTGCCAAGTTCAGAAGGCGGCAGCCAAAATTTCTGACTACCAAGCAACAACTGCCCCTCTTCTGGCTCTGCAGGGTACTCCCTGCCTAACAGGAACAGAGAAACAGAATGTTGTGGTTGGTTCAGAGAGGAGCTGCAGACAAACCAGGGGGAGGGTTCTGTCCAGGAGAGGGTGGAGAGGGGGATGTGGGGCCAGCTGGGCAGACAGAGAGCCCTGGGTGTCAGCTGCTCCTACCCATTCCTCTACCGCCCGCCTCCACCACTCCTGCCAGACAGGTACAAATATGTATCCTCTCCCCAGATGTGATGAAACTCAATTAAGAATTTATCTTTCTCTGACAATTATAAGAGCAGTCTTCAGAGGAAACCATCTAAACTTACAAGGATCCTACTTTATCTTAGAGTTCCACTTTATCTAATGGCTCCTAAATTACTTGAGTGGAAAATTAAGAATGCAAAGCCTCACTTAAGGATGCATTAGAAACAGGCGCCCTTGCTGTAAAACTTTCATTAAGGAAGCCGTGTACACATGCGTTTGAAAATACACATCGATCTCTTCAGAATATAGGGAAGGAGATAAAGCAATCTCTTTGAATTATATCTGGGGCCGTGACTGTGTTTAGACTTCTAAAGTAGATAAATCTAGGATTTCTTAAAATCACAATTATCTAACACTAAGTTCCACATGCAGCTACTTTCTTCCCCCTTTCCCATTTCTGGTGTGAGTGATGTCTGTTCAAAAACTATGGAGATTTTTCTTGGGGGCTGGGGGGCGGAGGAGGATAGGTAGCTGCATTTTGTTAAAGACCTGCATGGGACAATTGGCAAATAAAAGGTAAAATGTAAACAACATCCCTGCCTTCTGGAGCAGTACCTCCTTGTAGAGGGCCTCCTGGGAAGGCACATGGACATTCTTTAAATTGTCAACTGAGCCCGAGGGACTGGCAGAGTCCGTGTCCTTGGTTACACGTCACCCTCCCCCCCACCTCCCCACCTCCCAAGAGGGTGGGTGGTGTTATTCAGTTTCTGACTTACCTTTGTCCAGGTGTCAGCAGGGGTGAGTCTAGATATGAAATCCAGTAATGCTAGGGCCTAGTTAAGAATGTAAATAAGCTCCTTTGATCCTATGTTTTGGTATTACTTCCAGTATTTTGGGATATAAAATAACCTGCTGCATGGCTTGGGTGCTTGCTGCCTCTCCATTAGAGAGAATGGCGCCCACCTAGCTCCCAGCTTTATGAATCTATTTCTGCCTCTTGGTCTCTTTCTTTCTAATTTCTTTATTTTTTTAAATATATTTTTATTGATTTCTTACAAAGGGGAAGGGGGAGAGAGAGAGAGAGAGTTAGAAACATCGATGAGAGAGAAACATCGATCAGCTGCTTCCTGCACACCCCCTACTGGGAATGTGCCCGCAACCAAAATACGTGCCCTTGACCAGAATCGAACCTGGGACCTTTCAGTCCGCAGGCTGATGCTCTATCCATTGAGCCAAACCGGTTTCGGACTTTCTCTAATTTCTTAATCCCCAGCTCCTCCATTCAGGAACCTGACTGTTTCCTTTTCCATGATGGAGATGGACGAGGAAAAGAGAGAAACACCCCCTGCACCTCCTAAATTCTAATGTGCAGTGAATCCCTGGAGAGCTTAGTAAAATACAGATTCTGATTCTGTGGGTTTGGGGAGGAGCCCGAGGCTCTGCATTTCTACCAAGAAGGATACAGCAGGGCCCGGCCTCCTAAATTATGCTTCAAGTTCAAGGCACCAGAAGCACGGTTCTCAGCCTGCTGGGTCACCCAGCACATGAAGGACTCCCAGTTCCCAGAGAACATGGGGACATCTTACCCTGGGGCACACAAGAAAGCTACTAGACAGGAAGTGACAGTAATGGAGGGTAAGTAAAATCTTGAGCTGGCACTAATTTATTACTACAGAAGTAAGTCATGTGTAACACTTACTACTTCATTATCACCTACTGGCTTGCCTCTGGCTACTGCTGCTCCCCGGAGAAGGAAGAGCTGTATTAACTAGTGAATGCATCCCTGCTGCCGTTCACCTGCTTCAGGGCAAGAGGGCGGCAGCTCATTAATAAATCAGCATTTGAAACTGGGGGCACACACCCATGCCACTACTCCTCTGTCTCACATGAACGTTAGTGATTGATTCCTTCCCTTCCTAGTCACTCAATAAGCAAGGAGGCCCCTTCTGACGGCTCTTCCCATGGGATACTGAGGGGATAACTGCTTTGTTGAGGGATTTTCTGAAACACTCTAATAAGACCATTTTCAAAATTATCCATCCTAAAAATGTTCTCCCAAATGGGTGAGCATCACTCTGGCCTTTTACATGGTGACATATATCAGAATTTAATTTCACCTGCTTTTCAATTCACTTCCCAAGTATTAGCCAATGATTTCCGTGATGCTGTGATGAGAACCACTGTTTAAATTTTCGTTTAAAATGTCCTGTCACAAGTATGTTTACAGGCGGAGCTTGAAGATGGTGACCAAACAGATGGACTTGTTCTGACTCCAGTCCCAAAACAGATAAAGGCAGAGTCTGAGTCGCTCAGGGAATGTTGATTAGCAGCTAAAGGGCAGCGGATATCTCTAGGAAATAAGGAAGGGTCCGTTGGACAGGATTTCCTGACCAAGTGGCCAGCACTGCAGAGTTTTCCCGGAGCTCCGGCCTCGGCGGGAAGGCTGCACCACCCTACCAGGAAAGGAGGAGCATCTCTGAGGCCTGGAAAACCCACCGGGGAGGAGTCCATTGAGCACCTGTGACGCCCCAATGGGCACAAACACGTGGATTCAACGGAGTTCATCAGCTACCCACGGAAAGGTCAGAGTTTGCAGGGATAGCCTGAGGGTTCTGGCGGCCAGGCAGCGGTAGCCCCGGAGCTCCCACGAGGCCCCGCCCCCAGAGCGGCCCAGGAGCGATACAACCCCACCTCTATTGTAGCCCCAGAGCACTGCAAGGCCCCCAGTGTGGCCCGGAGCACCAGGGCAGCCGCGCCAGAGCTGCGCTCAAAGAAGGCCACAGCGAGAAACCTGTCTGGCAACACCCAGTCCGGGGTTTGGCGTAATCATCCCCAGAAGCGGGACTTTTTCTAAAACGCCAGGGGGACACAGGACAGATTGTTAAGAATCGCGGCTGTCCCGCCAAGGGCGGAACACCTGGACACCTCGGCGCCTGATCCCCTTCACCCTCTTGCGTCTGAATACTAGGGAAGGACTGCCCAGTTGGGCATATCCGGGAAATCGTAGGGGGAAATTGCCTTCCTGGAAACAAGGGATAGGAGCCAGAAGAGATAGTCTGGGAGCTAGCTGGCACTCTGCCAGCTAGAGCCATAGAGAAAGAAGGCCAGAGCAACCAAAAGACTGGGAGGTCAAACCAGGAACACTGACACCTAAGGGATGAATTACAAACTGCCTTTTTTCTTTTTTCTTTCTTTTTCTTTTTCTTTTAATTAATCAAAAATAAATGGACACAAATAACTAAGATATAGCCTACGTAAAATTAAGGACTACCTTACAAAACTGAGGTGCAGTGGAATGCTGGGAACTACAAGATTCTCTGGTAGGAGGATCAGGTGTGCCAAATACAACAACAGAGGAAGTGAATGACCACTACTGGACATTTCTATGCTAATTTACTATTCTTTATTTTACTTTCATTTTTTACATCTTTTATTTAATTTTCATTTTTTACATCTTTTACTTAAGAAACAAATTTTTTTCTTTTTTCCTTACTTGATTTTACCTTTTCAATTATTACATTTTTCAATCTCTATCATCACTATTACTACTGCTATTTTGCAGTTTTTTGTTTTTTTTTTTCCTCTCCAGTACCATTTATTTCTTCTTTATTTTACATTGGGAGTAACCATTCTATTTAAATCTCTACTATAGCATCATTAAACCTTATCTCAACTCGACCTTTACACCATCACTCTCTTACTAAACTTTAACCATTTAGTCTCCAGTTTATCCTATCCCTTTCCGGCCTTAGTTTTTCCTCTCTTCTTTCTGTGTACTCCCTGCTAAAGCTCTCACTATACTTATAGACCTAAGTTCCAACCCCTGATCCAAGTGTATAAATACCAATCTCTGCAATATATTAACTAGTTTTAAAAAAAAAAAAAACTGTTCTACTTTCTATCCTTTTCTCATGGTTTGTGTAAAGGTTGATTATTGTGAATTTTTATGCTTTTTAGTGAAATTGTTATGCTTATTCCTGTGTTGTTATTGTTGCTTTGTATTTTTTAAACAAAAAAATCCTCTGTTTTTGTTTGTTTCTTTTACTTCTGTATATCATAGCCTTCCTTAATAATAGTGGATATTGTAGTTGGTATTAACCTCCAAGTATTGTTACTCGTATTGGCTGGGCTCAGTGGTTGTTCTATGGCAATTTTCTCCACATATATATAGTTTGTTTCCCATCTCTCTTTTAGTTTGCTTCTTTTCTCTGCCTCTGTCTCTGTCTCTCTCTCTTTCTCTCTGTCTTTTCTTTTTTTCCCTGTTTTCCTCCTTCATTTTGTCATTACTTTTTTTCTTCTTTGACTATCTCTTTATCCATCTTTTTTTATTTATTATTTATTTTTTTTTATTATTATATTTTTTAAATTTTTCCTTACTTTATTTTTACCTTCCTTCCTTCACTCCTATCCTCTAATTTGCCTTTCTCTAGTGGTCACCTTATTAGAGATTATTAATATTGTAAATACATTCCTGTTAAGTGCCTCTTGTGTTGTACCTGGTAGTGTTGTATTTTGCACCTTTAAATCAACGCAAGAGAAGGAACACCACATACCCAGACATCCTGAAAAGAGATACCATGGGAAGACAAAAAAATACCCCTCACATAAAAGAAAAGCAGGCATCACCAGAAAAGAAAGTAAACGAGTCAGAGGCAAGCAGCCTACCAGAGCAAGAGTTCAGAATAATGATCATAGGTTGGCTAAAAAGAATGGAAGAGAAATTTGACAATAACCAAGAAGAAATGAGGAAGAACCATGAGGAAGTGAAGAAGAGCCATGAGGAATTGAAGAAGAACCAAGAAGAAATGAAAAATGACATCGCTACCATGAAGAACTCAATAGAAAGCATCAAGAATAGACTAGATGTAGCGGAGGACCACATCAGTGAGTTAGAAGACAAGATGGAAAAAAATACCCAATTAGAGCAGCTTCTAGAAAAAAAGATTAAAAAGCAGGAGGAGAGCCTAAGGGAACTTTGGGACAATACAAAACAAAATAATATTCGAATAATAGGGGTTCCAGAAGGAAAGGAAACTGAGGTAGACATGGAAAATGTATTTCAAGAAATAATGACAGAAAACTTTCCTGAGATAGAGAAGAAAAAACCCACACAAATCCAAGATGCTTGCAGAGTCCCAAGCAAAATGAATCCCAGAAGACAGATGCCAAGGCACACTATAATTAAAGTGGCAAACAACAACGACAAAGTAAGAATCTTAAAAGCAGCCAGAGAGAGACAGAAAGTTACATACAAAGGAACCCCCATCACCCTAGCAACTGATTTCTCAACAGAAACATATCAGGCCAGAAGGGAATGGGATGAAATATACAAAGTCATGCAAAGAAAGGGTCTGAATCCAAGAATACTGTACCCAGCAAGGCTATCAATCAAAATTGAAGGGGAAATCAGGAGCTTCACAGACAAAAAAAGACTGAAGGAATTTATCTCCACAAAACCAGCAATGCAAGAAATGCTAAAGGGTCTACTGTAAAAATAAAGAAATAGGAAGTGAAGAAGGAACACAGGGGTATAGAATAAAAATGGCGTCAAATGAGTACCTATCAATAATAACCTTAAATGTAAATGGATTAAATGCTCCAATCAAAAGACATATGGTGTCAGACTGGATAAGAAAAAAAGACCCATATATCTGTTGTCTACAAGAAACCCACCTCAGAAAAAAAGATGCACACAGAATGAGGGTGAAGGGATGGAAAAAAGTTTTCCAGGCAAATGGAAAAGAAAAAAAAGCTGGTGTAGCAATACTTATATCTGACAAATTAGATCTCAGAGTGAAGGACATAACAAGAGATAATGAAGGCCACTTCATAATACTAAAGGGAACAGTCCAACAAGAAGAAATAACCCTAGTAAATATATATGCACCCAATAAGGAGCACCCAAATACATTAAAAAAAAAACTGCTGAAGGACATTAAGGGAGAGATTTATAGCAATACAATCATAGTAGGAGATTTTAATACCCAACTGTCACCCTTCAACAAATCATCTAAACAAAAAATCAGCAAAGAAATATCAATCCTAAACGACTCACTAGAGCAGATGGAATTAATTGACATCTTCAGAACATTCTACCCCAAAGCCACAGAATATATATTCTTCTCAAATGCACATGGGACAGTCTCAAAGATAGACCACATTTTGGACCATAGGCAAAGTCTTTTCAAATTCAAGAAGATAGAAATCATATCAAGCATCTTCTCAGATCATAATGGCTTAAAACTGGAAATTAACTACAATAAAAATAATCCTAAGAAATCAAACACATGGAGACTAAACAACATGCTATTAAACAAGGACTGGGTTACCAGAGAAATCAAGGAAGAAATTAAAAACATCCTGGAAACAAATGACAATGAAAACACAACAATCCAAAATCTATGGGACACAGCAAAAGCAGTTTTGAGAGGGAAGTTCATATCCTTACAAGCCTATTGCAAAAAACTAGAAAAAATGGTAACATATGATCTAACTCTACTACTCAAAGAGTTAGAAAAAGAGCAACAAGAAAAGCCCAGTGTAAGCAGAAGGAAGGAAATAACAAAAATCAGAGCACAGATAAAGGACATAGAGACCAAAGAAACAATACATAAGATCAACAAAACCAAGAGCTGGTTCTTTGAAAGGATAAACAAGATAGATGGACCTCTAGCCAGGCTAACCAAGAAGCAAAGAGAGAGGACCCAAATAAACAAAATCAGAAATGAAAGAGGTGAAATATCAACAGACCCCACCGAAATACAACGGATTGTTACAAAATACTACGAACAACTCTATTCCAACAAACTGAACAACCTGGAGGAAATGGACATATTCCTAGAAAAATACAAACTTCCAAAACTCAATCAGGAAGAATCTAAAAATCTCAATAGACCAGTGACTTGGGAAGAAATTGAAACAGTCATCCAAAAGCTTCCAGCAAACAAAAGCCCAGGGCCAGATGGCTTCACAGGATTTTTAATAAACATTCAAGGAAGAACTAAAACCTATCCTCCTCAGACTATTCCAAAAAATTCAAGAGGAAGGAACACTTCCAAACTCCTTCTATGAAGCCAGCATCACCCTAATACCAAAACCAGATAAAGACAACTCAATGAAAGGGAATTACAGGCCAATATCCCTCATGAACATAGATGCCAAAATCCTCAACAAAATTCTAGCAAATCGACTCCAGAAGAACATCACAAAGATGATACACCATGACCAAGTAGGATTTATTCCAGGAATGCAAGGATGGTACAATATCCGCAAATCAATAAACGTGATACATCACATTAACAAATTGAAAGATAAAAATCATATAGTCATATCAATTGATGCAGAAAAAGCATTTGATAAAATCCAACACCCTTTCCTGATAAAAACTCTTAACAAGGTGGGAGTACAAGGATCATACCTCAACATAATAAAAGCTATATATGATAAACCCACAGCCAATGTTATACTCAATGGGCAAAAACTAAAACCATTCCCTCTAAGAACAGGAACAAGACAGGGATGCCCACTCTCGCCACTCCTGTTTGACATAGTACTGGAAGTACTAGCCATTGCAATTAGACAAGAAGAGGAAATAAAAGGCATCCAAATTGGAAAAGAAGAAGTAAAGTTATCCTTATTTGCAGATGACATGATATTGTACATAAAAAACCCAAAAGACTCCATTAAAAAACTAATTGACTTAATAAATGAATTTGGCAACGTAGCAGGATACAAAATTAATACCAAGAAATCCATGGCATTTCTATACACCAACAGTGAAACTATAGAAACGGAGGCTAAAAAAGCAATTACATTTACCATCCCACCAAAAAAATTAAGATACCTAAGAATAAATTTAACAAAGGAAGTAAAAGATCTATTTGCGGAAAACTACAAGACACTGAAAAAAGAGATAGAGGAAGATGTAAGGAGATGGAAGAACATACCATGTTCATGGATTGGTAGAATCAACATCATCAAAATGTCCATACTTCCTAAAGCAATCTATAGGTTCAATGCACTCCCCATTAAAATACCAACGACATATTTCACTGACCTAGAAAGAACTCTCCAAAAGTTCATTTGGAACAATAAAAGACCAGGAATAGCCACAGCAATCCTGAGAAAGAAGAGTAAAGTAGGAGGGATCTCAATACCAGACTTCAAACTATATTACAAAGCTACTGTTCTCAAAACAGCCTGGTACTGGCACAAGAACAGACATATAGATCAATGGAATCGAATTGAGAACCCAGATATCAACCCAAATCACTATGCTCAATTAATATTTGACAAAGGAGGCATGAATATACAATGGAGTCAAGACAGTTTCTTCAATAAATGGTGTTGAGAAAATTGGACAGACACATGCAAAAGAATGAAACTAGATCACCAACTTACACCATTCACAAAAAATAAACTCAAAATGGATACAGGACATAAACATCAGACAGGAAACCATAAAAATACTAGAAGCATCCACAGGCAGCAAAATCTCAGATGTATGCCAAAAGAACTTCTTCACTGATACTGCCCCTAGGGGAATGGAAGCTAAAGAGAAAATAAACAAATGGGACTTCATCAAAATAAAAACCTTTTTGCAGCAAAAGAAACCATCAACAAAACAACAAGAAAGCCCACTGTGTGGGAGAACATATTTGCAAATAATACCACTGATAAAGGTTTAATCTCCAACATTTACAGACAGCTTATGCAAATAAATAAAAGGAAGATGAATGATCCAATTAAAAAATGGGCAATGGACCTAAATAGAACATTTTCAAAAGAAGACAGAAGGAAGGCCAAAAGGCACATGAAAACATGCTCAAAGTCACTAATTGTCCGAGAGGTGCAAATCAAAACAAAAAATGTGGTACCATCTCACACCTGTCAGAATGGCCAACATCAACAAATCAACAAACGACAAGTGTTGGCGAGGTTGCGGAGAAAAAGGAACCCTCGTGCACTGCTGGTGGGAATGCAGACTGGTACAACCACTGTGGAGAACAGTGTGGAGTTTCCTCAAAAAACTGAAAATGGAACTCCCATTTGACCCAGTAATCTCACTTCTAGGAATATATCCCAAGAAACTAGAAACACCAATCAGAAAGGATATTTGCACCCCTATGTTCATAACAGCACAATCTACAATAGCCAGAATTTGGAAACAGCCTAGGTGCCCGTCAGCAGATGATTGGATCCAAAAACTATGGTACATCTACACAATGGAATACTATGGTGCCATAAAAAAGAAGGAATTCTCATCATTTGCAGCAACCTGGATGGAATTGGAGAACATCATGCTGAGTGAAATAAGCCAATCAATGAAAGAGAAACACCACATGACCTCACTCATTTGTGGATGATAAAGATTGTTATAAACTGATGAACCAAGAGACAGATATAGAGAAAGTAATGCAACAGGCAGACTGTCAAATAACAGTGGGGAGGGGAGGAAGATCTGGAGGAGATAATAGATCAACGGAAGGACTTGTATACATGCATATAAGTACAACCAATGGACACAAAACTCTGTGGAGGGAGGGGATGTATGGGAGGGAGGGAAGGGGGTAAAAAAAAATAATAAAATATGTAAAAATAAATAAATTAATTAAAAATAGAAACACCAAACAAAAACAAACAAACAAAAAATAAATAAATAAATAAATAAATAAAAAACTGTTAGATTGTTGGCAAAAAAAAAAAAAGTATGTTTACAGGATTAAGTTGTAAAATGGAAGGTCATTCCAATATTAATATGCCCAGACTGGCACATAGAGGAACCTGTACAAAGATATCTGGCTGTTAGGTAAATCTGGAGACTCCATAGGCAGGATCGCTGTAGAGAATATCAGCTTACTCTCATCAAGGATGCACTCTCACCCTTGTGACAGGTACACTTCAGCCATTGTATTGGATTAATTGGGACTTTTCATTTAGACTCATCATTTTAATGCAAAAGGCTAGGAGAGGGGAAATTAAAACAGCCTGGCCCAGATCCTTTGTCCCAGCAGCCTGGAACTAAAGTCTGACAGAAATTCACCCGAGATGTGTTTATCTGCATCACAACATCACAGTCCCTGGCGGATGCCATCACTGCATGCAGTTCCTCATTTGAATTCCAGGGTGCTATTGCATTGTATTTAAATTTACCATACTGCAGACGGGCACTGACTGTATCTTCAGAAATGTCTGTAATGAGGATGCCCTGACTGTATCTTCTTCTTGGTTGGCAAAGGGGCCCCCAGAGAGCCTGGAGCAAGAGCAGACTGCTCTAGATTGGTAACCAGTTGTTTTTTTCGTTTTCTGTTTTTTTGTTTTGTTTGTTTTGTTTTATTATTGATTTTTTTTTACAGAGAGAAAGGGAGAAAGATAGAGAGTCAGCAACATTGATGGGAGAGCTGCTTCCTGTACACCTCATACTGGCAATGTGCCCACAACCAAGGTACATGCCCTTGACCGGAATCCAACCTGGGACCTTTCAGTCCGCAAGCTGACACTCTGTCCACTGCGCCAAACCGGGTAGGGCGGTAGGCAACAGTTTTAATAAGCAAGGGATTCACTAGACTTACCTTGGTCCACAGCAAGGTAAGTAGATATCCACACTCACTATCAGAATCTCAGAAGTTTGCACCAGGCCTTCACGGGGTGCAGTCATGCATTCAGTGCAGATGGTCTCAAAATGCATTGCTCTCTCAAATCTGTGCCCCTGACAATGGTTTCAGCTATGGAACAGTGGGAGGTACCTTCCAAGGACAGTGAGAGGTGAGGGGCCTCCATGGCACTGGGGCAACTGATGGGTCACGTGTTCTGGATGACCTCTTCCCAGTCATGTGCTCTGGATGACCTCTTCCCAGTCATGTGTTCCAGATGACCTCCTCCCACTCACATATCCAGATGACCTCCTCCCAGTCACATGCTCCAGATGACCTCCTCTGACATCTAGTTGTCCAGCGAAGCCCCAGTGCTCGCACCACAGCAAAGGTCTCCCAGGTGCACTCAACAGACAGAAAAAGCAACCCAGGGGTCACTGACGGGTTGAAAACCATGTTAGAGAAAAATAATAGGAGAGGGGGGAAAAAAAGAAGAAATGGCAATTTTAAAAAGAACAAGGTAATTGTAAATGCAGGAGGCCTGATGGACATTTAATCCTGTGGAGCATGTTTTGTTCCTTGTCCACGTGAAACCCAAATGATTAATGAGCCGCAAGTGCAGATCCAATAACCACACAGTGGACGTCATGGCCTTTCTTCCATTGTCCCGGTGACAGGGTCTGGCCCCCCTGGAGCTACCCACTCCACAATCATACAAACAGAATGAAGACAGAAAAAGGTACTTGACAGGAGGATGACCTTGAAGCATCTTCTGTGGAGTGCTTTCCATGCCTGCCCTGGCACAGGTTCACAGCTTCTGCTCCTTTCCCTTCTCTCAGAACTTCTAGACAGGGGTGGGGAACCTTTTCCCCCAAAGGGCCATCTGAGTGTTTACAATAGGGGTGTCGAACTCAATCAGAGAAGGGGCCAAAATCTAAAATCCAGCCTAAATCGCGGGCCGAATGGTTTACTGAACAGTCATAAACTGTCATTGTGATGGAAACGCAGTGGAGTACAGTGATGACAGCGTGGTGCGGGCCACATTGCAAGGCCTGGCGGGACGGATTTGGCCAGCGGGCCTTGTGTTTGACACATGTGGTTTACAACATCATTCACAGGCCATACAAAATTACCAACCTAAAAATGAGCCTGCTTTATTTGGTCAAACACTTAATTAACTCACCCGTAATGCCTTAACAGGGCCAGACCGAATGATTTCATCGGTCCTTTATGGCCCACGGGCAAGATGTTCCCCACCCCTGCTCTGGAAGGAAGAAGAATTCTGGGCCATGTTTCTCCCCGAAGAATCCAGATGAATCTCAAGGTAAAGCTGAAGCAGCTTGTCAGCTCAGCTCCACAGCAAATTCAGCTTCTGAAAATATCAACACTCACGCAAAGTCGGGAGTGAGACAGGTAGAGGGAAAATGTGTGTATTTGCTATTTTGTCAGCTTGGCCTCTTGTCCTTGAAGTAATAAAAGCCCACTCTAAGGAAACACGTCAGAGAACCTCTGTTCCCAAAAGGAACTACTCTTCTTTCGCAAATGTTTTTTTGGGCTGGAGGAGAAAGGTGATTAGAACATTGAGAGCAGGACCTAATTCTGTGTGAGGTGGATCCATGGAATTATTGATGAACAGAAATGGCTGGCCTGGTTAAAATCCAGTGCTCTTAAAATGTGAAGCAGCCAGCATTTTCCCTCTGGCTGAGTGCCTGTGGTGACTCAGTGGTACTCACAGGAGCAGGCAAGTGATGGGCCACATGGCAAGACAAGCAGGCTGCTCCTGGAGAGGGGGAGCTGCCCGGGGAACTTCCCCCCCCTCCGCCCTTCCTAAATGAAGAGCTGCCCACAGGGGCTTCTCTCAGCGCACAGCACCACGGTGACGCCTGCAGGAGGACACTGCCTTCTCTGTGCCAGCTCCTGGACACCTGCAAGTCAGCGGAGGCAAGATGATCTGAGTGTTGCCGAATGCCCGGCCCCATGAAGCGGGCAGCAGGAAGGGTCCAGAACAGGTGGTGTGGCTTCCAGATAGAACATCCTCCCACCCAGCAGGAGGGGACAATCAGAGTGTCCATTCTCACTTTGCTGGAGGAATATTTTGGCAGTAATTTGAGATGCATTGAGCAGATTCTCATAGATGATCAGAATCAATAATCATTAAACAACATCTGTATGACTTTTAAACCACATGCTATTTTTTATTTATTTTTCTTTTTTAAATGTATTTTACAGAGAGGAAGGGAGAGAGCTAGAGAGTCAGAAACATCAATAAGAGAGATCATTGATCAGCTGCTTCTTGCACACCCCCTACTGGGAATGTGCCCTCAACCAAGGTACATGCCCTTGACCGGAATCGAACCTGGGACCTTTCAATCCGCAGGCTTGAAACCGGTCTCAGACACATGCTATCTTTTAAAGTGAACATAATGCAGTCTCACATAGAGATACTTGTTTTGGGACATTTGGAGACCACGGAGTCAGAAACTTAGGCATCAACCCCAGTATCTTCCCTCACCCTCCTACACTCAGGCAAGCCCACAACCCACCGACTCGGTCACTTCTGTCTTCTCTGCTTTCTTTTTCTGCCACAGGATTTTTGTCTTGAAGAACAAGGTAAATGGACTGCTGGGAACCTGACTCCATCACTCCTGGTCTAGCACTAAGGCAGGGCCTCCCACCTGCATTCCTACTGCACCTCCCCCCTCCCACCTTCCCTGCTCCTCCCTTCAGGCATGGCCATTAGGCATGTGTGGCTTGAGAGGCTCAGGGGCTGCTGTCCATCTATGGGTACTCCTCCCAGCTCCCAATCATGAATCCAGGCCCCAGGCTCTGCACCTCCCTAAATAAGAGGCACATTTTTGAAATGCATCAATCACTCAGCATGTGCTAATATTAGCCTTGCTTTCTGTCATCGTGTCTTTTCTAAGACAATCCTCTGATGCTAGCCCTTTGCTTCAAGCCTTTTAGTTCGAAGGCTCTGACACCAATGCTCTCAGGATAAAAGGAATAAAATCCACACTTCTTTCTGACATGGGAAATATAGCTTTTAAAGACATGTGCCCGCCACATCTCCTTGCATTCCTTCCCTACAATTCATGGCCCAGCCCCATAAAACTAGCTTCAGATACCCATCCCAACGTACTGCGCTTGTGACTCGATTCACAACTGTTCTCCAAACTTCACCCTTGAATGTGTGTCCATCCTTGTGTTTAGCGGTTGGACACAATCTGTACTGAATTCATCTCTGAGAGCCTGGTGTCGGGGTGGGCCTTGGTGCCTAGAAACATTCAATTAATAGTTGCCCAATCATTTTTTTAAATCATCACCTGAGGATATTTTTTAATTAAATTTTAGAGAGTAGAAGAAAGGGATGGTAGGAGAGAGAGAGGGAGAGAGAGAGAGAGAGAGAGAGAGAGAGAGAGAGAGAGAGAGAGAGAGAGAGAGAGAGAGAGAGATTTGAATGTGGGAGAGTCACATGCATTGGTTACCTACCGCAAAAATCTGCCCTTCACCAGGAATCGAACCTGCAACCCTTAGGTCCTGGGACCTATGCTCTAACCCACATGTGTCAAACACAAGGCCCGCGGGCCAAATCCGTCCCGCCAGGCCTTGCAATGTGGCCCTCACCGCCCTGTCATCACTGCACTCCGCTGCGTTTCCATCACAATGACAGTTTATGACTGTTCAGTAAACCATTCGGCCCGCGATTTAGGCTGGATTTTAGATTTTGGCCCCTTCTCTGATTGAGTTCGACACCCCTACTCTAACCACTGAGAAAACTGACCAGGACAGTAGTTGCCCAATGGTTTTAATTGGACATCGAAGGTTACAAATGTATTCTTTCCCCTGAGATGTTCAGCACCTCCCAGGTGCTGGAGTGGAGAGAGGACTGGAGAGGTGGTACAATGGTTTTGAAAGATCCAGGTTCTGACGCCTACATTACAATTTATCATGAGTGGGAACGAGGAGCATATTAGCTGCATTCACTCCACTGTGATTTTAAATGATGTCCTCGTCAAGGGACGCGTGTGAAGATCGCTTAGGATAAAATTATGAAAAAGATGCAAGCATCAGCAAGAAGTTAATTTTGCCCTCAAATACTTGGTTAACTTTCAAGTTAATGTTGATATATTCATATATCTCTTTCACAGAAAAACTTCACAAGGTGACATGGAGAGCTGGGAGCTATCAGGAAAGAGCTCTGTTGGAATAAGTGGTCCTTCTGTGACATGTGTACACAAACACACACACACACACACACACACACACACACACACACGGAAACATCCAGCTTATTTCCAGTGAGACAAAGTCTCACTATAGATCACTTGGTTTTCCAGATCACCTCCTGGACCTCAGCTCTCCCAACTGGCTCACTGGGCCAGTGCTGCAAGGCCTGCAGCAGCTTCCCTCCCAGTCAGCACCGCGCCCGGTCATCCCCTATCCAGGTCACTCCCGCCTCTATCACACCAGCACCATCCTCTCCTCTGTCCCAGGAGCACCTCACAGTCCCACCCAGCCTTGGTCTCTCCTGACTCCCTGGCTTTGCCCGTCCCCTGCAGATCGCTGCCTGCCCCAGGCTCTCTGCCTTCCACACGGCCCCTCCTGGGTCCCTCTCCCCTCACATCGCACCAAGGGCCTTTGTCTGCTCAGCTCCCCTTGTGCTTCTCATTTTTGGGAATCCCAACCTCTGCTGTTTGCTGGACCTGGTCCTGCACCCCCACAGACAAAGCCAAGTCCCTCTCCCCCCACCACACTTTGGTTAGCTTGCTGGTCTCAGGAGGGCACTCATGAGCGTTATGAAGCACACGGTGACAGAGGAGCTGGAGGGTGGTGACCAAAGTGAAAAGTAAGGCGTGAAAACAAGGTGATTCTTAAGGTGACTTGAGAAGCAGGATTTTTGTGATAAAGAACAAAGCACACGGACTGCTCTGGGAGCCTGAGCCAGGAGTCAGAGTGGCCCTCCAGGCAGGGCCCACAGGCAGCTGCTGGGGGCAGACCAAGGGTTCTTCCCTATCTTAGTCCTGTGACACAATACAGGTGTCAGCCAATGCCATGTGTCAATCACTGTGTAATACATAGATGTAACAATTAAACATGTTGTGCCCCTGACTTCACAATGTTATGTCTCAGTTAAATCCCAATAAAGCTGGAAAAAGTACAAAGAAAATGCTTTAATTCCAAGCCAGACCTTTGGGGGCCATGGCTTGGCCCACCCAAATCCTCAAGCTCAGCTACATGACCTTGGGCTGAATGACCTCACTTTAGAAATTGACAGATGAGCAGGAATGAAGCAAGTTTTCCACAGGTGGCATGGCCTGCTGGGAAGGGGACTGGAATTAGAACAGACGGGCTCTGGCACATCCCAGCTTCAGTACCTTGGTGAGATGCCTGCATTTTCATCACGGGCTGGGCAGACAGATGCTGGCTCCGCAGAGCCTCAGGAAGGGTGACACATGTTACACACCCAGCGCTGAGCCAGTGTCTGCAGCAAAGCAGCCTCTTGATGAATCCCAGCTTTCCTGACTATGATCTTTAGGGAAGGCAAAGGGTCTGAAAGTGCAGACCCTCCTATTAAAAATGCCAATTTCTGCCCTAACCAGTTTGTCTCAGTGGATAGAGCATCGGCCTGTGGAATAAAGGGTACCAGTTTGATTCCAGTCAAGGACATGTACATCCCCAGTAGGGGATGTGTAGGAGGAGGTGGCTGATTGATGTTTCTCCCTCATCAATGTTTCTAACTCTCTATCTCTCTCCCTTCCTCTCTGTAAAATCAATAAAATATATATTCCTCTCTGTTACAGGATTCCAGATGGTCTCGGGGTTGTTTTCTGAAAATATACAAACATATTCTCAACCAAAAGTTAATAAAGGGATATGTTCTTTAAATTTAATTTGGGATTCTTTTCCACGCCCTCCCCCGCCAAATGATTTTCCCCTGGCTTGTTTTTTCACTATGTGTGTATTTTCATGGGTATCTTGCTATTAGCTTTTCAAATGAAGGTTAATTTTCTAGAGGAAATAATGAACAACATAAACAGACCCAGAGAAAGAGAATCAGTGATCAGACTCTCAAATCTCAGAGGGAAAGTAAGGGAGGATGGAGGTAAGGGGAAGAGATCAACTAAAGGACTGTGTGCATACATATGGGCCTAGCCAGTGGCCATGGACAAAGGGGCTTGGGGGGGCATATCTAGGGGAGGGGTGGGGATGGGGGAATAAGGACAATTATGTGAGACCTTAATTAATAAAAGAAAAGAAAAGAAAAGAAAAGAAAAGAAAAGAAAAGAAAAGAAAAGATTAAAAATAAAAATAAAATACATATTTTAAAAAAGATACCAATTCCTGGGTCTCACAACAAAGCTACCCAGCCCACTGAGCCAAGAGAGAGCCCCCAAATCTGCATTTCAGCACACTTACCAAAACAGGAAAGTTCTATTGGGATGGTATCCACAAATGACCTGAAAGATAGGGTGAAATGTGTAGCTACTGATGGACATTACATTGAATAAAGCACTTTTGATGTTTCTCTTGAAAATATTGTGTTTTCTTGAATTACAAAATCTGCATTATTAACTGGTACCTGGTATGTATTAATTTTGTAATCCTCACAACAACCCCATGAAATATAGGGTGTCCCCCAAAAATGTATACACAGGCCCTGGCAGGCTGCTCCCAGAGGACAAGCTCTCTGCCAGGCACTAACCAGGAGGAGATACCCCAGCATGACCACAGATGTTGCTGTCAGCCCCAAGCACTCATGTGAATACAACACTAGCACCCCCCAACTTCTGCCTTCTATCTAGCCCACACAAGCACAGTGGCCCCACATATCTGGCCCAATGTGGCAGTTCCCACCACCTCCATGTGCCCCACCAGAGCACGGCCATGCCTCTGTTTCCACCCAACCACCCAGGACCTATACCACAGCATGCCATACACAGAAAGGCATTCACTACAAGGTATAAGTCATTGATCCCTAGCACCACTGGTCAGAATTCCACCTTCTCTGTAATCTCTTTGAACCACAAGAATAAGCAAGTTCATATCTCATCCTTTATATAAATACTAGAGGTCTGGTGCAGGAAAATTTATGCACTGGAGAAGCGTCCCTCAGCCTGGCCTGCCCCCTCTCCCAGTCCTGGAGCCCTCAGGGGTGGGAGGCGACCTGGAGTTCAGGGGAAGGCATGTCTCTGTTGCTGCCACTGCCAGCAGTGCAAGCCTCAATTGGCCCTGGTTACCTGAGCCTTGGGTGGCCCTGGGCAGCTGAGCAGCTGCCATCTGAGGCTTGCCTGTGCCTCAAGCCAGCCCTGGGTGGCTAAGAGCTGTGGGGACTAGGGCACTCTGGAGGCAGGTGTGAGGGCCCAGCCTTGCCACTCACCTGCCACCCCAGTTGGACTGAGGAGACTAGGTGTCGCCATTTTGTGGCTGTGGGTACTGTCATCTTTGAGGGTGGTGCAGTCAATTAGCATATTCCCTCCTGATTGGCTGTGGATGCCACCATCTTTATGATGGTGTTTGGGTCAATTAGCATATCCCCTCTTTATTAGATAGGATTTATTAAATTAGATAGTCTAACCACCAAACACAGCTCCCATTGCTCTGCCAGGAAAATCTTCAGAGACTCCCTTTAGTTTCAGAGTCAGTTCTGCTGGTGTTTATTGCAAGCCTACTGTGAGCCAGGCACCAGGCAGGCGGTGTGACTAATGCTTTTTAGAGGGCACACACAGTAGATACTTAATTAATATCTGGTAAACTCTCAGGTTCATGTTAGGCTCCCACTGATAGTACTGAGTCTCAGCTAATTTGATAATTTATAAGACTCAGACCTTCAGGTAGCATGGAGATGGCTTAAGAAACAAAGAGTTTAACACAAAAGAATTTTAAGCTTTGTGTAAATCTTCTAAACTTGGTAGTTTATATTTTCTCTCAGTCCTTGTAGCATGAAAAATCCTATATAATAAAAGGCTAATATGCAAATTGACCAAAGGGCAAAACAACCAGTCACTATGATGTGCACTGACCATCAGGGGGCAGATGCTCAAAACAGTGGCCAGTGTAAGCACTGTTCAGCCAGAAGCCAGGTTCAGGCTGGTGAGTGCACTGGCAGGCTGACATCCCCCAAGGGGTGATGGACTAAAAGAGGGTATAGGCTGGGCTCTTAGTGCACATATGTTGTATACCAGGCCTTAAGTTATTCATAAACTAAGAGTACCTTATATTTTTGTAGTACTTGTTATCTGGACTGGATTTCATATGAATTAATTTTAAAAGGGCATTCTTTAAGAAAGGTGTCAAGTAATTTATTCAAATCCTTCCTCCATATGTCATATACTGCCTTACATGTGCAGAAATTTCAAATAGAGGGGAAATCACACCCAAAATTTAACAAGGAAAATACCAAAACAGCATAATATTTCATATTAATATGAATCACAGCTGACTTGTCATGCTGATAATGGTTCACAGAGGAGATTGTAAGTGTTGGGCAACAAGGAACCCTGCCTTCCCGAGTGTGGGCTGGACCTACTGACATTTCCTTCTTTGGATCACCTGCAGACTATGTTTGCAGGGCCTCTGTGAACTTCTTTGTCATTCTTGGCATGCAGTATTAATCTTTTTCTGGTAATTAATTACTATTACATTACTCTCAAAGTTATAGCATTTTCTCAGGGGAAATGCCTACTGTTCACTTATGAAATGGTTGGTTATTTATATAGCTAGACCACTGGGAAACATTTACATGTTTCCTTTATGATGATTAAAGCCTAATGCAAACCAATATTTTAGCACAGATTCCAAACATATTTTTATGTGTATAATTGGAAGCTTGACACTTACCTGAGTGTTAGTTTGGAAATAAAGCAGATTTTCTAATTAAATCAAAAAAAGGAATTCATTACTGTCTTTAAAACAAAATGTTATAACTAAAAGAAGGAAAGAAAAATACCAACATAGTCTCTTTGTTGGGGAAGAATTGTGCTTTCATTTTTGTTTGTATTTTGGGCAAAAAGATTAAGCAATAACTACCATGACCTGGATATCAATATTCTTAAGACTGAGAAATGTTATTATTATTTAATTACAAAGAATCACTCTCCTTGAATCTCTCACTCCCCACCCTTTCTCCCCCTCCTCCCTTGCTCATTATATAGCAGCAGTTATAAATAGATGGCACAAGAGTAGCCCATGAACCTCAAATGAAAGGGAGCCTTTCTCTCTGTGACGCATGTCCCAAGTCCACTGTGAGAAGGTGGACTGTGGAGTGGACCCTATTTTTTTTTTAGGGGGCTACAATGTTGGCATGTCACATACCCATGGGTAATCCCAGTTCCAAGTTCATGGGGTATCAATGAAACTTAAATTAACAGCATGGATAAGACTCTTGGAAGAAATCCTGATGCCTGACAAGAGCCCATGTAGGGAGTGTTTTATCTTTATTATACCTCCCATGCGCCCTGAGGGGTCTGGCCACCATCTGTGATGCAGGCAGGGCATGGGGGTGTGAGACACCTGGGCTCCTCTATGATCACTGTGGCTGCCCTGGTCCTAGACTGCCCTTCACCACCTTCATGAGTAATGCAAAGTCCTCATTGTCAAAGACCCATTGTATGTACATCAGAAGAAACGGAAGTGTGTTTACTATGAATAAGAAAATCTAGATCTTGCCTAGATTGCTAACCCTTTGCCTGCCCTGGAATAGGGTGTGCCTCCCTTTTTCTCAGTAGATTCAGAAAATACTCTTTCTTACTCAGCTGTGATGGGTGGCCAAGAGGATCTGAAGTTAAGCAGCATCTTATTTGTCCCTTCAGAGTGGTGTCATTTGGGGAGGACATGAGAAACACAATATTGCTATTCTCATGTCTACTTTGATCATCTTAAAACAAGGCTCAGAAGAAGGCCTGCTAAGCTCCATCAGGAAGACCAGCACCCTCTTCTATTGCCCTGGACCACCTGCTAGGAAATGTGCATTATCTTGCAACCCCTCAGCTTGTCCCCGGGAGGTTGACTAGTCACCCAAGGAATGCATATTACTAAGCATTTGGTGGGATTTATGGAGAAATAAAACCCAAAGAACACCAGAAAATGTTCCAAAAAGAAGATGAATGTGAGAATTAAGAGAGAGACAGATATAAAGGGAGGAAGGAAGGGAAGGAGGAAAGAAGGAAAGAAGGAAGGAAGGAAGGGAGCTGAATTGAGATGGAGTTAGAGATAGAGATAGAGATGATAAAGGTAGAGGTATATAGATAGATAGAGATAGAGATAGAGATAGAGATAGAGATAGAGATAGAGATAGAGATGAGATAGAGATAGAGATAGAGATAGAGATAGAGATTGACTATTCTCAGTGGGGAAAAAGACCTGCAGAATAATTCTGTTTGGATACAGCATATCAGGTTTAGTTAATAGCAAAAAGAAGCATCAAGCTAGCAAATTCATGCAAAGATATATTTAGGAAAATAGCCAAAGAAATGGGTAAGACTTTAAGAAGTATATATTCTCGCAACCACAGAAGTTAAATGAGCCAAGAACACAGTTGGAATTGGGTCAAATGAAGTGGGGAATATAATTAAGAAGGAGGGCACCCATAGCTCTCCTGGCCCCTCAGCCACCAGACCTTCGCTCTTTGCAGATAATACAGAATGAGAAATAAATCTGCCAAAACCGGTTTGGCTCAGAGGATAGAACGTCAGGCTGTGGACTGAGGGGTCCTGGGTTGGATTCTGGTCAAGGGCTTGTACCTTGGTTACAGGCGCGTCCCCAGTGGGGGGTGTGCAAGAGGCAGCTGATCGATGATTCTCTCTCATCGATGTTTCTAACTCTCTATTCCTCTCTATCTCTGTAAAAAAAATTAATAAAAATATATTTTAGAAAAGGAAAAGGAGAAAAAAGAATAAATCAGCCTCTTCACAGGCAGAGCACCCAGCACCACCTGGGGAACGACCCAGAGAGGAGCCTGCAGGAAGCAGAGAACGAAAGTGTGGGGGAGGACTAAGGTTGGCAATGCCAGTGATTGGATGAACCCCTAAAGATAAGAATTTTTGTGTTGTGAATGCATGCCAACTCGCTTCTACTCTGTATGCATAAAAGAAGATGGCAAAACTGAGGCCATTGCTTCAAGGTCACAAAGTCTCAGGTCTGAGAACAGCACAGCTCATTTTCTTAGTCAACAATTTGCTTGAGATCTATGACTACCTCCCAGGGACTGAGGTGGATGGACAGGGGCATTCATAAGAAAAATAGAGACAGGAAGGCTGTGGGCTTATCTTCTCTTCCCCATTCTGGCCTGAAGGTCGAGTAATGTGCAATTTTCCACAAGGCAAAGAAACTGAGCAGTGCGTGTGGCCATGAACAGGAACTGGCTGGACTATGAAATCCCTTTGGGAGCTAGTCTCACAATGGCCATCCTGTGCATTTGGGAAGTGGGCTGTGGAAGAGAAGCAGCCATCATGGAAACGCCTAGATACTTTGAGCCATGAGGACACATGGTAACAAAGGAAAGGGTAGCTAACCAGCATTACATAACAAGCAATACGGAAGCATCTGTGTTACTGTCCCTTGCCAGTTTGAGGTTTACTATTTGCCCAATGCTGTGCTAAACTCATACTTATACTTCCATTTGGTCCTCCCTCCAAATATATGATACTCTTCATTTAATGCAAGTGAGGCAAACAAGAGCTCCGGAAGTTTAATCCATTGGCCAACATTACAAAGGGCTTCTGGATGGAAGCACATGTAGAAATCTGCCTCCCTTGGTCCGAAGCTCATTCTCTCGATTCCCTGCTACACTCTCCTCTCCCCTGATTTATTTCTGCTAAATCAGTGTAGCCGTGGGAGCTGCAGTGGGAATCCACACTCCTGTGTCAGGTTCCTCCATGATGTGCAACTCTGAAAAACTTAGGGATAAACTATTAGCACATTCACAGTCTGTGAAGCTGACTATCTGGGGACAGGTGCAAAGATGAGAGTGCTGTTTTGGAAGGAAAATGAAGTAAAGAGGAAGCAGAGACCAGCAAGCATTGGCCTGGGAAGCATTTCAATGTCTGTGAGAACGTAAAAGGGTCCCACTTGTGTGTTACTCAGCCCTCCTAAAGTTGCCTCCTCCTGGAGACTCTTCAAAAGCACACATCGACCGTTTATTTCCCAGAGAAAGGAGAACAGCAGAGCCCTCGGAGGAGATAAAAGTGTGTGAAGGAGCCCACATAGAACAGCGGCATCCACTGGGGAAGAGCAGAAGGAGCTTTATTTTAAATTACCGTATTTTCCAGCATATAAGATGACCCCCTAATTTTACAGTTAAAACAAAAGTTTAGGCCTATATGCGCTGTATAAGACTACCCCCCACTTCCGAGGCAACACCAGTTCTTTTTTTAATTAAATTTTTAATGAATGACATTTTTCGAACATACCGTAATATACCGTACATTGATACGATAAATGGAAGGTCTCTTCACAAATGGCAATGCCATGAACTTGACCGAGAAACAAGAAATCCAAAAGAGAACATTAACAATGATGGCATCATCTGGAAAGAAACTTACATGAAGAACTTGCAAAAAATTCTTGTTTGTGACTGACTGGGATGATAAGAGGTTTTCCTAGGCAGAGGAGCATTGTGAGCTTAAAATCCTTCAAAATCCTCATCATGTTTTTCTTCTGACATCATAAGTTCATCAATGACCTCTTGTGGTACATTTGTAAGACAGTCATCATATGGATCAAATTCCGAATCAGATGGTGTGGCTTCAGCTTCAGCTTCCCCTTCATCTTGCCACAAGAAGTCATCCTCCATACCGTCCAAAGAATTTGATATGCCACACTTCTTGAAAGACCTGATTACTGTTTCTTCAGTAATATCATTCCAGGCTTTTATGACAAAGTTACACAAAACATCCAATTGTGGCTCACGCATGTTTTCTCCTTTTGTGAATAACTTTTCATCACTAACCATCCACTCATTCCACTGTTCTCTAATGCAATCTTTAAATGGCTTGTTTAGGCACACATACAGTGGCTGTACCAATGATGTCAATCCTCCGGGAATAACTGCCGCATCTGTGTTTATTCTTGCCAGCCTGTTCTTTGCGCTGGTAGTTAAATGAGCCCTGAACATATCCCACACCAGTAGGCTACGTTCTTGAAGAAGTCCACCTGGTAGCCTACTCCATACATTATCAAGCCATAGCTTTACCCCTTCTTCATCCATCCATCCTTTTTCATTCACATGTACAAAAACTCCAACAGGGAATTTGATTTTCGGCATTGTTTTTCTTTTAAAAATAATCATTGGTCTTAGTTTGGTACCATCAGCTGTGCATGCTAGTACCACTGTAAAACTGGACTTCTCATGTCCTGTTGTTTTAATTAACACTGTTTTTGCACCTTTTGGATTAACAGTTTTATTTCCAACCATATCGAAATTCATAGAAGTTTCATCCATATTTCCGATCTGACTTAATGCATAGCCATGTTTCTTGTGCTGTTGTATTACATATTGATGGAAAAGACTTAATTTGCCGTCAAGATCTGCAGGTAATTTTTGTGCAATTTTGGTCTTTTGCCTCAGTACCAGATTGTGCCTTTCCAAGAACCTAGTACTCCAGGATACAGTGGCCTTAAGTCCTTTGCTGTTATCTGGGTTAGATTTGGCCCACTGAAGTGCAAACATACGTATTTTGTTTCGTGTCACTACATAACCATTTTGACGATGCTCAAGAACCATGTCTGCTACATGCTTTTTGAGTTCTGGCCAATAAGGGGTGCCTCTTCTTAATGCACACTTACTCCTTGGCATACTCTTTAATGCATCTTCATTTGCTTTCCAGTCTAGAACCATCTTTTCTGTTACTCCATATTGTCTTGCCGCAGCACAGCTATTGTGTTCCTTGGCAAAGTTTACAACTTTCAGTTTGAAACTGGCTTCAAATTTCCTTCTTCTTGCTGGAGCCATGATGGATTCTTTTCTACCAGCCATTTGTTGTACACCTACTAATCTTTTAGGCGGGGTTATACAGTACTGTAGCTTCAGCTACACACAGAATGTTCTATTATGGTACCTTTTAACTCACTGTATGTGTCCTGATACAGCAGCTTTGGCTACACAGAACGTTCCTGTGCTGCAACTGTATGTACCACGGTGAGCCAATCACAACAAGCAAAGGTTCAAAGGTTATAATAGACCGCCTCTCTGACTCTGGCCAATCTGAGCAGGCTTTTTACTAGAACACAGTGTAGCTTCGGGGTTACTTCCATTCAAAGTGGCAATGTGAGCTTTCCCATTTTCCTATCTTCCATACTCAAATTCCCATTCAAATGACCAAAACCAAATAAAAATAATCTATTTCATGAAAGAAACTGAAAAGGAATCAGCCAAGTGTCTACAATTTAGGGAAATCTACCACCATAAGATAAAGTTACTGTGTGCCTATGGAAGAGATACACACACCGTGAGTAATCTCACACAGGGAGGAAAAGCCTTTCAAGTGGAAAAATTATGGAGAGAATGCCCATATAGGCACAATTGAGAAAAGCCAGGGGTGGGAACCCAGGAGGCCCAGCCATGTGGTTTGGGGTAGAATGGGGCAAATTTTAATATTCTTGATACAAAAGTCAAGGAAACAGGTGTCTGCCCATGTCGCCCAGGCATGTTTGTGTGAGTGATATGTTATGGGAAGGAAAGACTAGAACAGATAAACAAATAAACACACACAGCAAAATCACAGACAGAAATGCTGAAATAAGCCCAAATACCTCATGAATAATATATATGAAACTAGATTCAACAGCCTTATTAAAACACAAATAGCTTAGATTGTAATAAACAGTATTTAACTAAATGTAGTTTAAAGGAGACAAAAATGAAATAAATGGTAGAGGAGAAAAATTTAAAAAAATAATCATTTATGGAACACTTAATGTTTGGCAGGAGCTGTTCCAAGTACTGCATAGATATTTACCTGATTTTATATTCATAATAACTATGCAAGGTGAGTGCTATTTCATTATCTTGTATGTGAGAAAATAGAATCACAGCCAAGTTAAACAATTTTCTCAAAGCCACTCCATTTACTCAGTGGTGGATCCAGAAGTCTCCACTTTAAGATAAAAATAAAGGGCAAAACATAGCAGACAATTGAAATAAAAGAGAGACGTGTAGCATTAACATGAAAATCAGTACCATCTCTCCATTGGCTTGGTGCTGAAATATTTGAACAGCAAATTGTACACACATTCTAATAAAAGAAGCAAAGATTTTTAAAATAGAAGATAGACCGCAAAGGAGACCATCGAGCAGCTGAGACACCCCAATTGGCGCAAACGCGTGGATTCAAGGGAGATCTTCAATCATCCACGGAAAGGTCAGAGTTTGCAGGGATAGCGTGAGGGATCCGGGACCCGCAGCAACTGCAGCCACCGCGCCCCGCGCCAAGCGGCGCCGAAAGAAGGCTTGGCTGCAGCAAATATCCTGCCTGGGGAGACCCAGTGCCGGGTCTGGGTCTGGTGTAATCTACCCCAGAAGCGGGACTCTTTTAAAACGCCAAGGGACACGGAACAGATTGTTAAGAATCAGGGCAGTCCGACCTGAGCAGACAGGCGGATTCCACAGAAAGGTTGGATTTTGCAGGGATAACACGGGGTGTCTGTGTCGCGAAAACGAAAGTGAAAGAAGCAGCTGCTGCAGCAGCCACAACAGCGGCAGCCACTGGGGCGGCAGAGAAAAAAAAAAAAAAAAAAGCGCACCCAGGACTCAGCTCCGAGGCAAAAATAAATAAATAAATAAATAAATAAATAAATAAATAAATAAATAAATAAAAATAAACAAATAAAATAAAAAAAACTGGTATTGAGGGCCACAGAAAAAAAAGGCTAAAGCAACCAAAAAGACAGGACATCAATCCACATACACTGCCACCTAGGGTCTGGAGTACAATCTGACTGTGTTTATTATTAGTTTTATTTGATCAAAAACCAAGAAACTAAGGAATCGCCACTGAGGTGCAGCACAATGCAGGGAACTGCAATACGGGCTGGACTAAGAAACGGGCGTGTCAAATAGAATAACAGAAGTGAATGGCCTTCACAACTGGACATTTTTTTTTTTTTTTGATAATTTTTTTCCTTCATTTTTTGCATCTTTTACTTAAGAAACAATTTTTTCCTTTTTTCCTCACTAGATTTTAACTTTTTAATTATTACATTTTTAGGCTCAATAAGCATTTTTAACACTGCTATTTTAATTTTTTAAGTGCCATTTTATTTCCTCTTTATTTTACAATTGGAATTAGCGTTCTTCATTTTATTTTCATTTCTCCTTTAACATTGTTTAACCCTAACTGAACACAACCTTTACACCATCATTCTCTTTCTACCCCTCCCCCTTATTTGCTATCCTGTTTATCTTAACCCTTTCCTGCTTTAGATTTCTTTACTCTCTCTGTATCCCCCCTGCTAAAATTTCTACCCTACTTATATATCTTATCTCCCATCCCTGGTGCCAAGTGCATACACACCCCTCTCTGAGCTATATTAACTAGCAAAAAAAAAAAAAAAAAAAAAAAAATTGTTTTCCTCAAGGTTCTTTCGATGCTGCTTGGGGGAATGATGATTATATTATATTTTTATGCTTTTTAAGTGAGAATATTTTGCTTAATCTTTTGTTGTTGCTGGTGATCAGTATTTTCTTATTTAATTGGTTTTTGTTAGTTGTTATTTTATTACTTCTGTTTTCCCTTACCGTGTTGGAAATTAGGGCATGTTGTAGATTGTATTATTCTCCAGGTACTGCTGACACCATTTGTTGGGGTTAGTGGTTGTTCAATTGAAATTCTCTCCCCATATATATAGTTTGTTCCCCTTCTCTCTCTCTTTCTCTCTCTCTCTCTCTCTCTCTCTCTCTCTCTCTCTCTCTCTCTCTCTCTCCTCCCTGTTTCCCAAATTCATTTTGACACTCTTTTTCCTATCTTTTTCTTTTGCTCCCTCCCTCCTCTCTTTTTACTCTTCCTCTTTCTCTCCTATTCCCTAATTTGCCTTTCCCTAGTGGTTACCTTTATTGGAAGTTATTAATATTGCAAACACATTTCTGTTCTGTGCCTTGTGTATTGTACCTGGTTGTGTTGTATTTTGTGCCTTTAAATCAACGCAGGAGAGATAAATCAACTCAGGAGAGAGACATCCTGAAGAGAGACCATGGGGAGACAAAGAAACAGCCCACAAATGAAAGAAAAGCAGGCATCACCAGAAAAGAAAGTAAACGAGTTAGAGGCAAGCAACCTACCTGAGCAAGAATTCAGAGTAACGATCTTAAGATGGCTAAAAAGAATGGAAGACAAATTTGACAATATGAGTAAGACCGAAGAGGAAATGAAAAAAAACCAACAGGAAATGAAGATGACTCAAGATGAAATGAAAAATGACATCGCTACTATGAAGAAGTCAATAGAAAGCATCAAGAGCAGACTAGAAGAAGCAGAGGATCGCATCAGTGAGCTAGAAGACAAGATGGAAAAAAATACCCAATTAGAGCAGCTTCTAGAAAAAAAAAATTAAAAAGCTGGAGGAGAGCCTACGGGAGCTTTGGGACAATGCAAAACAAAACAATATTAAATAATAGGGGTTCCGGAAGGAAAGAAAACCGAGGTAGACATGGAAAACGTATTAGAAGAAATAATGACAGAAAACTTTCCTGAGATAGAGAAGAAAAAACCCACACAAATCCAAGATGCTCGCAGAGTCCCAAGCAAAATGGATCCCAGAAGATCGATGCCAAGATATATTATAATAAAATTGGCAAACACCAATGACAAAGTAAGAATCTTAAAAGCAGCCAAAGAGAGACAGAAAGTTACATATAAAGGAACCCCCATCAGACTAACAACTGATTTCTCAACAGAAACTTATCAGGCCAGAAGGGAATGGGATGAAATATACAAAGTCATGCAAAAAAAGGGTCTGAATCTAAGAATACTGTACCCAGCAAGACTATCAATCAAAATTGAAGGGGAAATCAGGAGCTTCACAGACAAAAAAAGACTAAAGGAATTTATCTCCACCAAACCAGCAATGCAAGAAATGCTAAAGGGTCTACTGTAAAAATAAAGAAATAGGAAGCGAACAAGGAACACAGGGGTATGGAATAAAAATGGCATCAAATGAGTACCTATCATTAATAACATTAAATGTAAATGGTTTAAATGCTCCAATCAAAAGACATAGGGTAACAGATTGGATAAGAAAACAAGACCCATACATCTGTTGTCTACAAGAAACCCACCTCAGAAAAAGAGATGCACACAGACTGAGGGTGAAGGGATGGAAAAAGGTTTTCCAGGCAAATGGAAATGAAAAGAAAGCTGGGGTAGCAATACTCATATCTGACAAATTAGATCTCAGAGTGAAGGACATAACAAGAGATAATGAAGGCCACTTCATAATACTAAAGGGAACAATCCAACAAGAAGAAATAACCCTGGTAAAATATATATGCACCCAATACGGTAGCACCCAAATACATAAAAAAAAAAACTGCTGGAGGACATTAAGGGGGAGATTAATAACAATACAATCATAGTAGGAGATTTTAATACCCCACTGTCACCCTTCGACAAATCATCAAAACAAAAAATCAGCAAAGAAATATCAATCCTAAACGACTCACTAGACCAGATGGAATTAATTGACATCTTCAGAACACTCCACCCCAAAGCCACAGAATATACATTCTTCTCAAATGCACATGGGACATTCTCAAAGATAGACCACATTTTGGGACATAGGCAAAGTCTCTTCAAATTCAAGAAGATAGAAATCATCTTCTCAGTCCATAATGGCATAAAACTGGAAATTAACTACAATAAAAATAATCCAAAAAATCATACACATGGAGACTAAACAGCATGCTATTAAACAAGGACTGGGTTACCAGAGAAATCAAGGAAGAAATTAAAAACATCCTGGAAACAAATGACAATGAAAACACAACAATCCAAATCTATGGGACACAGCAAAAGCAGTTTTGAGAGGGAAGTTGATATCCTTACAAGCCTATTGCAAAAAACTAGAAAAAAAGGTAACAAATGATCTAACTCTACAACTCAAAGAGTTAGAAAAAGAGCAACAAGAAAAGCCCAGTGTAAGCAGAAGGAAGGAAATAACAAAAATCAGAGCACAGATAAACGACATATAGACCAAAGAAACAATACATAAGATCAACAAAACCAAGAGCTGGTTCTTTGAAAGGATAAACAAGATAGATGGACCTCTAGCCAGGCTAACCAAGAAACAAAGAGAGAGGACCAAAATAAACAAAATCAGAAATGAAAGAGGTGAAATAACAACAGACCCCACCGAAATATAACGGATTGTTACAAAATACTATGAACAACTCTACTCCGACAAACTGAACAACCTGGAGGAAATGGACATATTCCTAGAAAAATACAAACTTCCAAAACTCAATCAGGAAGAATCTAAAAATCTCAATAAACCAGTGACTTGGGAAGAAATTGAAACAGTCATCCAAAAGCTTCCAGCAAACAAAAGCCCAGGGCCAGATGGCTTCACAGGAGAGTTTTACCAAACATTCAAGGAAGAACTAAAAGCTATCCTCCTCAGACTATTCCAAAAAATCCAAGAGGAAGGAACACTTCCAAACTCCTGCTATGAAGCCACCATCACCCTAATACCAAAGCCAGATAAAGACAACTCAATGAAAGAGAATTACAGGCCAATATCCCTCATGAACATAGATGCCAAAATCCTCAACAAAATTCTAGCAAATCGACTCCAGAAGAACATCACAAAGATCATACACCATGACCAAGTAGGATTTATTCCAGGAATGCAAGGATGGTACAATATCCGCAAATCAATAAACGTGATACATCACATAAACAAATTGAAAGATAAAAATCATATAGTCATATCAATTGATGCAGAAAAAGCATTCGATGAAATCCAACACCCTTTCCTGATAAAAACTCTTAACAAGGTGGGAGTACAAGGATCATACCTCAACATAATAAAAGCTATATATGATAAACCCACAGCCAACATTATACTCAATGGGCAAAAACTAAAACCATTCCCTCTAAGAACAGGAACAAGACAGGGATGCCCACTCTCGCCACTTCTGTTTGACATAGTACTGGAAGTACTAGCCATTGCAATTAGACAAGAGGAGGAAATAAAAGGCATCCAAATTGGAAAAGAAGAAGTAAAGTTATCCTTATTTGCAGATGACATGATATTGTACATAAAAAACCCAAAAGACTCCATTAAAAAACTAATTGACTGAATAAATGAATTTGGCAATGTAGCAGGATACAAAATTAATGCCAAGAAATCCATCGCATTTCTATACACCAACAGTGAAACTGCAGAAACAGAGACTAAAAAAGCAATTCCATTTACCATTGCACCAAAAAAATTAAGATACCTAGGAATAAATTTAACTAAGGAAGTAAAGGACCTATATGCAGAAAACTACACGACTGAAAAAAGAGATAGAGGAAGATGTAAGGAGATGGAAGAACATACCATGTTCATGGATTGGTAGAATCAACATCATCAAAATGTCCCATACTTCCTAAAGCAATCTATAGGTTCAATGCACTCCCCATTAAAATACCAACGACATATTTCACCGACCTAGAAAGAACTCTCCAAAAGTTCATTTGGAACAATAAAAGACCCGAAAGCCACAGCAATCCTGATAAAGAAGAGTAAAGTAGGAGGAATCTCAATACCAGACTTCAAACTATATTACAAAGCCACTGTTCTCAAAACAGCCTAGTACTGGCACAAGAACAGACATATAGATCAATGGAATCGAATTGAGAACCCAGATATCAACCCAAATCACTATGCTCAATTAATATTTGACAAAGGAGGCACGAATATACAATGGAGTCAAGACAGTTTCTTCAATAAATGGTGTTGGGAAAATTGGACAGACACATGCAAAAGAATGAAACTAGATCACCAACTTACACCATTCACAAAAATAAACTCAAAATGGATACAGGACTTAAACATCAGACGGGAAACCATAAAAATACTAGAAGCATCCACAGGCAGCAAAATCTCAGATGTATGCCAAAGGACTTCTTCACTGATACTGCCCCTAGGGCAATGGAAGCTAAAGAGAAAATAAACAAATGGGACTACATCAAAATAAAAAGTTTTTTTACAGCAAAAGAAACCATCAACAAAACAACAAGAAAGCCCACTGTGTGGGAGAACATATTTGCAAATGATACCACTGATAAAGGTTTAATCTCCAATATCTACAAACAGCTTATACAACTAAATAAAAGGAAGATGAATAATCCAATTAAAAAATGGGCAATGAACCTAAATAGAACATTTTCAAAAGAAGACAGAAGGAAGGCCAAAAGGCACATGAAAACATGCTCAAAGTCACTAATTGTCTGAGAGATGCAAATCAAAACAACAATGTGGTACCATCTCACACCTGTCAGAATGGCCAACATCAACAAGTCAACAAACGACAAGTGTTGGCGAGGCTGCAGAGAAAAAGGAACCCTGGTGCACTGCTGGTGGGAATGCAGACTGGTGCAACCACTGTGGAGAACAGTGTGGAGTTTCCTCAAAAAACTGAAAATGGAACTCCCATTTGACCCAGTAATCCCACTTCTAGGAATATATCCCAAGAAACTAGAAACACCAATCAGAAAGGATATATGCACCCCTATGTTCATAGCAGCACAATCTACAATAGCCAGAATTTGGAAACAGCCTAGGTGCCCGTCAGCAGATGATTGGATCCAAAAACTATGGTACATCTACACAATGGAATACTATGCTGCCATAAAAAAGAAGGAATTCCCATCATTTGCAGCAAACTGGATGGAATTGGAGAACATCATGCTGAGTGAAATAAGCCAATCAATGAAAGAGAAACACCACATGACCTCACTCATTTGTGGATGATAAAGAACATTATAAACTGATGAACCAAAAGGTAGATATAGAGACAGTATATCAACAAGTAGACTGTCAAATTACAGCGGGGAGGGGAGGAAGATCTGGGGGAGATAATAGATCAACCGAAGGACTTGTATACATGCATATAAGTACAACCAATGGACACAAAACTCTGGGGAGGGAGGGGATGTGTGGGAGGGAGGGAGGGGGCCATAAAAAATCAATAAAATATATTTAAAAAATAAATAAATAAATAAATAAAAATAAAAAAATAGAAGATAAAAGACAAAATAAATAGTTATTAATAATTCCACTCAGTTAAGCATCCATATTAAAATATAGAATACAAGGAAATTCAACCGGATAATTAATCTGATCTACAGAATTTTAAATTGATAAAAGTTCATTCATGTAAATGTCATGAGTTTTGTTTGTTTGTTTGTTTGTTTACATAAAGAATATCCCTATCCTTCTCAAAGAGAGTGGGGCCAATTGTATGTGAGTTGCGAGTCCTATATAATAAAAGGTGAGTATGCAAATTGACCTTAACTGCAGAACAGTCTATCACTGTGATATACACTGACCACCAAGGGATAGATGTTCAATGCAGGAGCTGCCCCTTAGTGGTCAATGTGCTTCCACAGAGGGAGCTCCACTCAGCCAGAAGCCAGGCTGATGGCTGCGAGTGCAGCTCTAAAGATGACCAATTGCAGCTTAAAGCTTCTTCCATTGGAAAGTGGTCCTAAGCTGGCAGGTGGACATCCCCCAAGGGCTCCTGGACTGCCACAGGGATGTCTGACTGCCAGCTTAGGCTCAATCCCCCAGGGAGCAGCCCTAAGCCAGCAGATAGACATCCCCAAGGGGTCCTGGACACAGGCCTGGCAGAGGGATCCCCCGAGTGAACAAATTTTCATGCACCAGGCCTCTTGTGAATAAATGAAAAAAATACATGAATGAATAAACACTTCTTTCAGTTTTTGAAATGCAAGTTGATAAAAATGTATTTACAAAACATAATAAATATTTGGTTATTTAAGTCCAACGCCTTAACCACTCGGCCATCGCTGCTATGCTAATATTTGGTTATTTAAGAAAGCACATGTACACATACCTAATAAAACTCAAAAGGCAGAAATTTCCTGACCATAAGGTAAGATAATTTTAACTAGAAATAAATAAACCTATAATAATAAAAGCATAATATGCTAATTAGTTCAGATATTCTTCTAGATGACTTTCCAGGGCTGTAAAAGATGCCCACATCCCAGGTGCCAGAGGGAAGGAAGGCCTATTTTTTTGCACCAGTTTCATGAATTGGACCTCTTGTAAGTAAATAAATAATAAACCAATTAGTGTAAGAATATATAATATGATATATGAGGTAGATTTTTTTAAAAGATGCATATATAAATTTAATGAGAGAGATACATGGGAATTGATCAGTATTAAGAATATATTGGTGCCGAAACCAATTTGGCTCGATGGATAGAGCGTTGGCCTGTAGACTGAAAGGTCCTAGGTTTGATTTTGGTCAAGGGCATGTACCTTGGTTATGGGCACATCCCCAGTGGGGGGTGTGCAAGAGGCAGCTGATCGATGATTCTTTCTCATCGATGTTTCTAACTCTCTATCCCTCTCGCTTCCTCTCTGTAAAAAATCAATAAAATATATTTAAAAAAAGAATATATGGGTGAGATTCTGTTTTCACCAATGATTTCATGTGTTGCACTTTTTTTAAAAAAAATGATTTTTTATAGTGAGAAAGGGAGAGAGATAGAGAGTTAGAAATATCAATGAGAGAGAAACATGGATCAGCTGTCTCCTGTACACCCCCTACTGGGGATGTGCCCACAACCAAGATACATGCCCTTGAATGGAATCAAATCCAGGAACCTTTAGTTCACAGGTCAATGCTCTATCCATTGAGCCAAACCAGTCAGGGTTGTGCATGCATTTTTATGTACTGCACATGCAATATGTAGATGGGGAAATGTTTTAAATATACCTTTTTTTGTAATCCCTTAAATGTATGTCATGTTTTCCTGGCATTCTTTATACTGTAAAGCCTTCACATCATTCTCATAGGAAAACAATAATCCTGTCATGTAATTAAAGAGATCCTCCGCCCTTCAATTACTGCCCATCTATTATACATGTTAATTTCCTAAGGAATGTAAAAACTATGAAATTAATTTTATTAGTAAAGGGTGATCTTTTAACCGGAGTTAATAAACAAAAATTAATAGCCATGTCTCTGCGATTGCCTTTAAGAGATACATTTTTGAAGGACAAATATTCCAGATATATTCATTTTTATTAATAAATCCTAATATATTCCTTTAAGGGGAAAAAAACATGGTTTCTTTCTTTTTTTCTTTTTTTCTTTTTTTTTTTTTTGCCTAATTCCTGTGCCGTAATTGTAATGTTTGCTTTCCTTTTATAAAGGAGTCTCTCCCTTTAAGTTTAAAATAACTTGAGGACAGAAGTAATCATTACATTCTTTCAGTCAGAGTCCCAGATGGCATGATAAAAATGAATAATCAATAACAATTTAGCAGTCATTGTGTTTATAAAAATTATAATGTGGATTCAACTTTTGGACATATTTCTCAAAAATGCACTTATGCATAAAATTATGCTTTGTTAAATTTTAATCACATATTAGGTTCTTTTTAAATGTCATTACCAAGGTATGTTCTTCAGTTCCCTAAATTACCACATGAATTAAACAAAAACAATGCAAAGTATCACTCAAAAGGTACAGGTGAGGGAATCTATGAGCCAAATCACAAAGGCTGCTTACAGGCTTCATGGTGATGCTTGCAACTGTTAGGCAAGAAGAAAGATGACCAGGGATCCCGAGAATAAAGAGAGAAATGAGGGCAAACATATAACCTGTAGATTCCTGGAGGGATGGATTTTGTTCACAGTAAGTTATCATTTTTATTGGAATCATGTCATTTGAGGGAGGAAGGAAAAAGAAAAAAGAAAATTTTAAATAAAGAATATGGCTAACACAGTATTTTCAACATTGAATAACTCAGATGCTTTTTACTCAATTAATAGGTGATTGGGAGTCATGATGGTTGTTTCAACAACAAAAAATAAATTTATATATAGAACTTCACTTGAAGGGTATTATTTCATAATATACTATTAAAGGTCAATGGAAAAATTACTAAATTCGACACATTCGATTGCATCACTGCTCTATTTCAGTGGCTCTCAAACTTCTGTGTGTGCATCACAATTACCTGGAAGTTTCATCAAAATATAGCTGACTGGATAGGTCCCAGGGCATCCAGTTCAGTAAGTCTTACATTTTTGCAAGTTCCCAGGTGGTGCTGATGCTGCCATTCCAGGGACCACACTAGGAACCACTGACTTGCGAGATTTGTGAGAGCTAAGGTACACTTAAGCTACTGTGCTTCATTAGGGTCATAGTAAGCCAGAAATGTCAGAAAATCTAACAGTGGCTTGATTAGAGGGAGTTTTTTTTTTTTCTCTCTTGTAAATTCTAAGGGAACAGCTCCATGACTCATGCAGTTGCTAGAGAATGTCACTAAAAATCCAGGAATGTTGCAAAATTCCTATCAGCACAGTGAGTGGCTTGTATCCTCATGGTTTCAGGATGGCTGCTGTCCCTCCAGGCATTGTGTCTCTGTTCCAGGCATTCACACAGCAGATAATTAAGTGCCCTCTTCTAGAGAGGCTTTGCATCTTTATTTAGAAGGACTGTCTTCCTGGGGGATTTATACCAACATCTTCATAACCAGGTGTGACCCAGGACTTTCTCCGGCTCTAATGGCAGTTGAATTGAAAACGAAAATGAATTACTGGCTGGCACATTTGTCCCCATGAGCAAAATCAGGGTTCTGCTGATAAAAAGAGAACTCAGAAATGAGGAAGGTGACTGCAGGGTCTGCACACAGAGGAGTGGACTCTGGTTGGAGACAGGAGACCTCTGTAGATTTTGAAATGTTATTTCTAAGTTTCTCCCATTCTTCCAACCTCTGCTTAAATACAGTTCCTGTAGGAAGCCATACTTGACCTAAACTCTCAGACTAGACCAGCTACTATTATTTAACCTTATAACGACTGGAATGATTCCTCACTGGGTACTTCCCTGAAGAACAGCACTCAGAACACACAGGGCAGGTAGGTCCCACCCATAGACAGAGGGTTATAGCAGCAGTTGTAGCCTTAGCACAACCGCTTTCTGGGGACAGTGGTCCTCTGACTGGGAGAGACTACTGGTGAGTGTGCAGGAGCCAGGCAGGAGGCAGTTATAGGCTTTGGTGCCAGGTACACAGGAAAAGCAACCAAAACATAAGGAAGCTCTGCCCTTGAGTGAGAGTCATTTTTTTCTTTTTTAGAGGGAGAGAGAGAAACATCAATGTGAGAGAGAAACATTAATTGGCTGCCTCCTACATGCCTGCTACCAAAGATAGAGTCAGCAATCTTTCAGTGCACCAACTGAGCCACGCTCACCAGGGCTGAAAGCCATTCTTTTTCTCAGGAGAAATACTGCATCTATTTGAAAAGAACAGGCTCCTACTAAGAGGAGCTATAGAACATGTTTAAAGACAGCGTTTGGGGACTGAAAATGGGATGCAGAAGTGAACAATCCTGTGGCAAGGCTAAGAAAGAGAAAGGGCAGAACTCAGAGTCACATTAACATGCTGAAGATGCTCCATACAGTGGGGCACGTTTTCTACACATGAGTGCTAAGGGGAGAAAAGATCCACATGAGAAAGTCTCAGACATGATAAAAATATCCAAGAGGCCCAGGCTTCCACTAACAGTAGCTAAAAAAAAGTAAAGAACAGAAATAATGAGGGAGCGAAATAATCAAAGGACAATGTCCCAAGCTGAAAAATAGCATCGGTCCCCAGACTGAAAGGAGATTGTAAAGCACAAGTGGGAAGAAATACAATATGTTCAGGGCGCTAATGATGAGGACTTAAAACTATTTACAGAAAAGGAAAACAAAACTAAAGGCATTCCACCTACAAGGAACAAAAAGAGGCTGAGCATCACCTGGCATCTTAGATCTTAGAAGAGAATAGAGTCCAATGCCTCAAAGTGCTCTGGGGAAAGAGGTTGAGCTCAGATTTCTATAAACATTCAAACTGATAATAGAAATTTATAACCAATTAAATTGGCAATCAGGAGTGAGAGCAGAGGAATGCTGTCATTAGACAGGCAAGAATTCAAAAACATTTTGTCAGTGCACCCTATATTGTAACAAGGAAAATACTCAGAGATACTCCAAGAAAAATCAAAGGAATGTAAAAAATGCCATAAGATACCACTGTACTTTTTTCCTTTTACTTGGTACATTTATTACTTCTACATTTTTAAAGCTCTGCTTAATAATAAATGCCTATCTATAATAATAAGAGCATAATATGCAAATCGACCAAATGACCAAACAGTAGAACGACTGTCTGGATGACCACACTATGACACCCACTGGCCTGGCCAGGCCAGCCAAGGTGGATGGGATTCGATTGGCTGGGGACCTAGTCATCGCCCAACTATTGCCCCAAGGAGGGAGGCCCAGGCCACTAACCGGTGGGCAGCAGTAGGTGGGTGGGGTCTCCCTCTGGGGGTGGGGGAGGTGATTGATCTCAGGGCTCCTGGACTGTGAGAGGGCACAGGCCAGACTGAGTGAACCCCCCACTGAGTGCACGAATTTCATACACCAGGCCTCTAGTATACTTACATGTTGTAGGATAGGGCAAAGTGGGTAAAAGAACCAAGAGAAAAACAGTCATGGAAACCAGGAATGAGGGCAATTTGAGAAAGTGGTGAGGAAAAGTTAACAAACAGTGAGAAATAGGGCAGACATTTCTAGAATTCAGGAGAGAAAAAAAATCCCCTATATTATAAGGGGCTAAAAGTGACTTGAGTGAGAAGGGACATCAGAAATGGGGATGGTAAGTTTGCAGAACTTTTAATGCTTTCCTTTGAGGAAACACAGAGGGGAGATGATGCTAGAAGCCCATGCTTGGTTAAGGAAAATGTTTGTTACAGAGAGAAACTGAAGGCATGGCATGTAGCATGGTTCAGAGGAAAAGCTTAATCAAGCTCTAGATTCCAATAAATGTGGACTCTGACCCTAACTTCACCACTTATGAGCCAGGTGACCGTAGGTACATTTGGAACCTCAGTGTGCTAATCTTTAAAATAGGTCGAGCTGAGGGAAAAAACCCGTGCAGATCAAGATTCTATGAATGCGCCATCCCCACGGCCATCCGGGCCTCAGAAACGCTCGTCACTAAAGCTGCTGTTGTGCAGTAGAAAAGCCCTGCTGTGAAGCACCCTTGAGGAGATGAGACCAGCAGCACAGGAGGGAATTTAGCTTTAAACAGAAGAAAGTGTATTTCCTTCTCAAAAATAATACAAAGAAAAATGGAGAGGGGTGAATGTATCTGTGGGGGGGGGGGGGCGGGGGGGAGAGACTGGTGGATGGCAATTTGAGATAAAGATGGAAACTGCCCAAGAGGTTGAACAGAGAGTGAAGGTCACATCAGGTGGAGGGGAGGGCAGTCTGTATGGGCACTCCACTCTGCACCGTGGGCAGATCTGCAGTGACGTCTTCCTTCCTGCTCTCTGGGAAATACTTCCAGCTCCTGGAGACGAGCAATATTTTGTTCCTTTCTGCACAAACACATCTTGCAAAGATGTGACTGTTTAGTAAATGTGTGGTATAGAAAGAAGGGAAGAGAGAGGGAAAGGAGAAGAAAGCAGCCCCGTGTCAGGGGTCAATCCCATTCTCTTGGAGAAGCGCACCTGAAACTGGCAAACACTTGCACAGGTTGGACGGATGCCACCACCTCTGGACTTTTCTGTTCCCGCCAAGTCCCCACAAGGAGCAAACTACCACATGCGTACGCAGAACAAAGAAGCCAGGACCCACTGGCACTGTGAGAGGGCAGCCCTGAGGGGCATGGCCACCAAGACTGGGAGCCAGCCCTGAGGTGAGAAAGGCGGCCCTAGTGTGGATGATGTCACCAGAGGGGCAGTTCAGCTTAGGAATCCCATAGCGAAGCTGTGTCTCTGATTCTGCAATTGAATGTGTGGTCCTTCCAGCCAGTGGCCAGCATGGCATGGAGCCACTGGAGAGGGGGAGGTAGAGGAGGATGTGGCCCAAGTAGAAGGACATCAGCAATGGTGCCCAAGCTCGTGGCTCCCATCCATGGGGACAGCCCATGAGGACACAGTGTGCTAACCTCAGAATCCCTGGCTAAAATCCCCAAGACTCCCCAAGGTTTTAAATAAGCTTATAACTCAGCAGGCCCATGGGCTAGCAGCCTCCTGCAGTCCCATGCCCATTTATGTCAGCAACTCCAGTTATGAAACTGACCTCCTCCATTCCGCAAGCCCAGCAACTCCCTCAGCTCAGTTCCCCAGGACCTGTGAACCCCACTCCTTATTCTACCTCCGCAGAAGGTCTTTCTCCAAGGGGTCACCCGTGGCGCCTGGTAGATCAGGGCTCCACAGCACACTTCCCTTCATCCTGCCGGTGCCAAAGTAATGAGAGCGGTTTGTTCACATGTTTAGAGACTCTCATCAACTCTGAATTTTAGTCAGCTGAGGGTAGAGGCTGATATGTCTGTGCCCAGCACAGTGCTCAGCCCACGTATTTGCCATGGAAGCTATGTTATCCCAAGGAGCAAAGGTTAGTTCTTCAGGGAGGTGAAAGCAACCTTACTCCATTTATGCATAAAGCACAGATATAGCACAAACACAGGTATACTGCATATTTTATAGTATTAAAATTTCATTAAGAAAAATATTTTAAAAGGTTCCTTGGGTAAATGATAATTAAAACAAAGCAAAAGGCTGAGAGAGTGCTCTAGGACAATGCTGGATGTAGTTGGCCCTAAAGTATATAAACAGTGAGTGAAAAAGTCATCAAAAGTGACTTTTTCACTCAGCCCCTTAAACCTGGACAAAGCATTCTCACTGACTGTCTTCCCTGACTGAGGTTGGGGAAGTACACAGCGAGACAGGGCCTTCTGGGGAACTTGATGTTACCTTTCTTGTCTTAAATTCATGAACTCTTAGATGATGCATTAAAAGATACACAATAAGCAGAGCAAAATGTATTCATAGCTCAGGTTTGCAAATTATGGCAATGCACAGGATTTACTGATCACTTTTTTTTTTTTTTTTTTAAGAGAGAGGATGAGAGAGGGAGAGAGGGAACAAAACATGGATGAGAGAAACATCAATCAGCTGCCTCCTGCATGCCAGGGCCCCCTATTGGGGATTGAGCCCGCTTGTGCCTTGATCAGGAATTGAACTGGCAACCTCTTGGCACATGGGACAGTACTCAACCAACTGAGCCACACTCTCCTGGGCTACGATCACTTTTTTAATTGGATACTGACCTTGCTGAATACTTTCACAGAATTTTTTTTTGTATTTTGTATGTTTCCTTTCACAAAATGTCTACATTTATTATTAACCTACATAATAAAGAGGTACCATGCAAATTGATCCTCACTCCCTCACAAGATGGCAGGCAGGGGAGGGCAGTTGGGGGCAACCAGGCCTGCAGGGGAGCAGATAGGCATCAATCAGGCTGGTAGGGGAACAGTTAGGGAGTGATCAGGCTGGCAGGAAAAAGTGGATTAGGGGCAGTTAGGCAGGCAGGCGAGTGGTTAGGAGCCAACAGGACCCAATTGTGACAGGGATGTCCGAACCAGCAGTCAGACATTCCCCAAGAGGTCCCAGATTGGAGGGGAGGCAGGCTGGGCTGAGGGATACCACCTCCCCCCAGTGAATGAATTTTATACACCAGACCTCTAGTTGCTTAAGTGTGAGCATTGTCCCACTAGATGGAAACTGTCATGTGAGCTGGGAGCCTTGCTAATTCCATAAGATAAAGCATTTTTAGAGAGATTGTAACACCAACTAATCACAATAATTATTAGCCATTATCGTTGCTCTGATAGTAGTAGTGGTGATGTACTGTGTTATGATCACTCATTTCCTCAACTCTGTATCGCCACACCAAGCAGGAGGCTAATATGTGACAAACAATAAATTCTAGCTAGGAATCCCTTTCCTCTCCATTTGAACCTTTCACTTAAAAAAAAAAAAAAAAAAAAGAGAAAGAAAAGGGAAAAAAAACATCCAGGCACTTTCATTTAACATTATTAATGTTAAAGGAAAATACCAGATGACACTGTGCCTTTACAATTCTCAAAATTAACTCAGAATTTATCATCATATTATCTCATTTTCACCCAACAAGCATCTTTCATCCCAAATCTCAGCCCTTCCTGTGTGGACACAGGAGCCGGATAAAGCCCCCACCTGACTCTGCAGGTCTCCACCCATTCCCCGTGGGGCTGTCACTCTGCCCGCCACTGTGGATGAGCAGGGCCTGGGCTCGGGCTGCGTGGGAGACACAGGGTGGTAATGAACCTGAGAGCGACGAGATCTCAGCCCCAGCTGCCCGCGGCCCAGTGGGCCAGAAGGCGGCACCTTTTGCTTTACGGAGATGCCAGGGAGCCCGGGATGAGATGCGTCTGTGAGATTTCCGCAGCCCCACACCAAGCGCGACTCTGAAACACGATGAGATCCGAGAAAGCTGAACAGCGTTACGTGAGAGACATGTGGGTGTCTGCTGTCCATGCGTGTACACAGTGCACAGGTGTCCTGTCCCACAGGGTGTGTGGAAGGGAGATGGGCCTCAGACAGGATTCTGTGTCCTGGCTCTGCTCCCCATAGAAAACACTGTGCCTTTAAGTATCTACTCACTTACTGAGGGAAAACTGAATCAAGATGCCAAGCCTTTCATTGAGCCTTCACAGCACGCCCAACACTATTTTATCACATTAATTCTCCCACCAGCCTGGGAGAAGGGATTCCCCTTTTTGTTTGGTGGATGGGCAAACCACCAAGGCACCAAAAGAGGAAACTTCTCTGCCTGTCCCTCTCTCCCAGGACACTCTGTGTAATTTAAATCTATGTTTAGCCCCTCCTTCTCTCATATTCATCTTCTTTGTTTCTTCTAACTGCATTGATTAAGTATGTGTCAATTGAATGAATAAAACAAATGAACAAAATGTAGTCCTTGCTTTCCTGCTATTTCTAAGACCTTCCGATACAATTTATCACTTAAACTTTCTTATGTTCCCAATAATGAATGGTGCCTTGTAGAAGCCCAATAGATGTTTGTTTAATGGAATGATCAAGTGTTTTAACAGTCCACTTCCACATGAGTTAACCCCGCTCCACCTTATTGGGCAAGAAGTGGAATGCAGGTTATGGGGATCTGCCCAGAATTTCAAAAAGCTTCAGTAAAGACCTGGAGATTAGAGATCACAGCTTTTGATTCACAAGTAAGGATTGACTCCAAAAGTCACTTGGTCTCTTTAAATTATATATGGTGGGCTCCCCACCATGCTTCCCAACATTAACCTGCTGTGTCATTCATGAGAATCTTGGTTCTTCTCACCACCAATTCCCAGCTGGTTAGCACATTGCCGCCTCCAAGGCCACTATCAGAGAGCCTGCGCCAGGCCCAGGTGCCTGAGCTCATGTCCTAGAAAAGGTAATATCTCTAATACCCACTGTCCGCCTGACTGTGCGGGGGAGGGGGGAGGTGTTATATCCATAGTCTCACTTCCTCCCTCAACCAGCCTTGGGGAAAGATTCCGGGATTGGAAGTAAGTACACACACACACACACACACACACACACACACACACATACACACTAGTGGCCTTAATCCAGTGTAGGTCATTATTCCTATAGGTTAGGGGTGTCGAACTCAATCAGAGAAGGGGCCAAAATCTAAAATCCAGCCTAAATCGCGGGCCGAATGGTTTACTGAACAGTCATAAACTGTCATTGTGATGGAAACGCAGCGGAGTGCAGTGATGACAGCGCAGTGCGGGCCACATTGCAAGGCCTGGCGGGACGGATTTGGCCCGCGGGCCTTGTGTTTGACACATGTGCTATAGGTGGTGGTGCAGGAGCTGGGGTGTGAACCAGGGCCCTCTCCTCTCTCCAGCCATGCTGCACCCTCACAGGCATGGTGGCCCTGAACCGGCATGGTCAGCATCCCCAGGAGCTGATCAGAAACACAGACTCTCCCCCCTGTCCCTGGACGACAGAATCAGAACCCGCATTTCCAGGAATCCCAGGTGATCTGTGCACATCTGAGTGTGAGAACTGTTCCAGGACTCCTTTTTACAGTGAACAGCCAAGTTCTGCAAAAATAATGCTTGTGGATTAATAGGCTTGACATTTTTCTGTCTTCCAACAGAGGCAGAAATCAAGAATCAACTGCTAATAATAAAATATATATATATATATATTAACCATGTGACCATCATAGCAGCAAATGATGGAGTGTCTCCACTGAGACCAGAGGTACCTCAAGGGCTAGAGGTACAAACCACAGTGAGGACAGTTCCTTCCCTGAGGAGCTCCAAGGTCAATGTAGGGTCCTTAACCTGGGCCCATGGACTGACCCGGCCAGCACGGGCCACCTGCCCTGTGTCATGTACAAGCCATTTGCATTGTGTGGGTGGAAACAGGTGCACCTTTGCATGTGTAATGGTCCATGACCTTCATCAGGTTTACAGGGGCAACTACACCCTACTTCTTTAGCATCAGAAATAAAAATCAGAAATGGGCCATTAATGTTAGGGCAGAGAAAAATCACTTATAAATTTTCACTTGAGTCTAGTGTAATTATATACACACAGATATACACACACACATATATATATTACATATACATGTGTGTGACCTTTAACAGTGCATTATATTTCTACTGAGCCATTGGTATTTTCAAATAACAACACAACAGCAATAATAGCTAATGCTTATTGCCACTCAACAGTTTGTCAAGCATGATTTTATGCCCTGAATGAACTTATTTAATTACCTGACAATTAGTCACCACCTGAGGCTGTGAGCTGACCACCAAGATCTGGAGGGGGGAAACCTGGAGGTGGGAGTGCTCTGGCTCAGTCTGCTGTGCACAGTCCAGCTCCAGTCAGGGCCTCAGCCAGCACCCAGCCTGGGACTATATGGCAGTGAGCTCCGCATCCTCAGAGGGAGTGGTGATGCTGCTGATGGAACTGGGGGGGGGGGGGGGGGGGGGGAGGAAAGATTTAAAAGAGGCTCCCACCAGTTCACACAGAATTGTCAGAAGCCAAGCTTAGATTCTTTAAATGTGTCATTTCAATGTGCATAAATAGAAATAGACTATGTTTTTGTGCATAAGACAATTCTAATCACAGACACACATATATTAAGCACACACGTGTGCGCGCGCGCGCACACACACACACACACACACACACACACACATACACACACTAGTGGCCTTAATCCAGTAGTAGGAATTATTGCAATTCCTATTTCTTTTGCTAAACTTTTCTGCCCTCTCCATGGTAACCGATCACTTGTTCTGCCGTGGTTCTCAGCCATCTGCACCTACACTGCTGGGAGACTGTGAATAATTCAGCTACCTGAAGCCCTGCCTAACCTGGGAAAGCATCAGCAGGGTTAATTCTCCTGATAATTCTCCAAAGATAATTCTCCACAAGCTTTGGGAACCTGTACTTTTTAAATGAGCTCAGCTAAGTCTGGGAACAGTGCTCTGCCCTGTCCTCCCAAACTTTAAAGTGCTCGCAAGTGAGCTGCCAATCAAATTAAAACGCAGCTTCTGGGTCAGTCAACCCAGCTCAGGCTTAGATTCTAGATTCTGTGTCTTTGACCTGGGCTGCTGCCAGTCTGTGAACATACACTTTGAAGAGCGAGGCTATAAATGCCTTATTTTAACATTTATTTTCTGTGCCCATTTGGGCCCTGATTTTAGTGTGCTGAGTACAACAGACCCCACCAGTGTGAGAACCAAACCCACTTTGAGGACAAGTGCCCCCTGGACTCCTGAGGAGCAGGCGGCCATGTATGGCTTTGGCGGGTATTTTCTGTGAAGCCAAGGAAAATCAGTTCTTCACTCCCAGGGGCTGGGCCTTGCCCTTAAGACCAGCCTTCCCTGGGTGGCTTGCCAGCAAGGCTACTTGCTAGAACACAAAATGATAATCTAAATGTTAACAAGTTGTCATTAAAGAATAATGACCACTTTCGAAGTACAAGTAATCCCCGACATCCTTATAAAGACGTGATGGAGGATGTGATATTTTATTCATTCCAAGGCTTCATTAGCAATTCTCCTTTAAGGCGGCTGGGACTCCAGCACCTTATCCGCAGATAAGCTCTGCCACTGACTGGTGCAGCAATTAGTTAGACTGCAGAACTGCAAGGATTTACCTGCAAGAAGTAGAGTGAAGGGAAGCAAAGAGGCACTTTGGGAAGCAAATCATGACATTTCTTTTGCCGACTCTACCACAGAGGTGGGCAGCCCGGGGCCTCCCGACGTGAACATCTGTCTCCTCTCAGTGCAGGGTCAGAGAAGTAGGTGCAGGAATGCAAGCTCCCTCCCAAAATGTGCTGCCAGCCTTCCCATCATCACAGAACAACTGTTATCATAACCTATAACCGATAGGCCAGCAACCACCTCATCAGCCGCACTGTGCCACACAAGTTGGAAGTGTTAGAGCCAATGCAAATTGGCTTAAGAAAAAAAAATAATATATTGACTTATCTCATTTTTAAATGCATACATGGAGTGAGGAGCTTTCATGAGGAATGGCTGTTTTTCTTTTTCTCCTCTACTTCCTGGTGTTGGACAAACTATAGGCTTAAAGCAGCACCATAAGCCTATGAGCACCTCTTCCAGAGTAATGCCCAATAGTTACAGCTAAACTCCTGCACACTGGGTCTTATCGGACCAGCCTGAATCATGTGTTCATCCTGGAACCAATCAATTTGGCCAGAAGATGGGATGTGCTAATGGGCTTGGGCCACATGACCAACTTGTGATGCAAGCAGGTGAGTGGGGTCAGGGTTCTAACTCAACCAAATGGCAGAGCGTGAAAGAAGAGACAGAAGAGAGAGTAACTTCTAGAGCACTTGTTCCATTTGATCCTCACAGCACTAAGAGATATAGATGCAGATACACTATACACACATTATATGTACAAAGAGATATGTCCTGTATATATAGAAAATAAAGCTTACAGAGGTATATTAAGTAGAGGGTTACTTTGGTTTCAAGAGATGGAATCTTCATTCAAAATAAAATGGGAAAAAGAACAAAAAATAGAAGAGAAATATATGTTGGTTTACACAGCTGAAAAAATGCTCATTCTGCCCCCTATCACAGATAGTCTGTAGGGCTGTTCTTTCCCCCTATACATCTTTGTACTTAGGTACACTGTTCCTTTGCAGTGGGAAAAGTGATTTTCCCAGTAATTCCATGCTAATACTATTTTTATGGAGATAAGATTGGTGGTTTTCTTAACAAAATTTTAGTAAGTTTTCCAGGAATGACTAGGAATTGGGGGCTTGTAATCTTCTAGAGACAAAGTGCATGAAATTTGTGCACAGGTAGGATCCCTAGAAGATGCCAGTCAGAAGTGCCTCTCTTCTCCCAGTCACCTGCTGCTGCCACCACTGGCCCAAACTCCTGGTCAAACTCCCAGTTGAGGGAACAATTTTCATATTAGGTTTTTATTATATGGGATAACCATGGTCATACCGGCCACTATAGGCATGAATTATACTGACAGCCAGCCTAGGGTCACATGATTCCCTGTCATAGGAAGCAGGAATGTGACTGTCAGTTCCATCAGGTGAGCAAGGGGCAGCTATGAAACAGAAACAAATGCATAGCCAAAAAGAACAAAACAAAAATGCCATCCCAGGACATCAACTTACTTATCCAGCCAAACCTCAAAGAAGGACTTGCTCTTGTAGCTAAGATGGAATAGGGGCTAGACTGATGGGCCCGCCTACAACCACAGTCGCCACAACATAAATATCTAGCTATCTAATATAGGTAACAGCAGTTGTCAGACACTGAACTTAGGACAGTGGTTCCCTGGAACATGGGAAACAAGTCCCTCGTTTATTGAGCTGAGAGTTTCCAGACTTGGAACAGGGCACTGTAGCCTCTCTGAGGCCACGGGGTGCCTGAGTTGAGAAACAGAGATGAGAGTGAAGGAGACAATGGAGGACTGAGTTCACAAGACGGAACAGCAGAGAAGGGAGGAGGCACAGCGCTGAGAGACCCAGAAGTCTGCAGAGGACTGTCCTGAGCATCCAGTGTCCTGTGCACGCTGAGAGGAAATGCTGAAGGATGCAGAAGAATCATCTGTCTACAAGGGTCAGAGGTGTGCCATCCTCCTGGCCAGACTAGAAACACTTTCTCCAGGGGCCTCTGGCAGAGCACTCAGAAGAGCCTCAATTCAGGAGTGGTAGATAATTAACCAAGGAAAAAAGCTACTCTGATCCAAGATTTTACAAATCTTAACACAGACTCAAATGGATCCAACTATTTCCAAGTAATTTAACTTAATCCCAGAACACATCTCAGAAATATACTATAGAGAAACACAAAAATATGCAGGGTCCAACAAGATCAAATTCATTGGACATCACACTGTTCTTTCTTAGTGACACACAAAATAAGGTAATATATTTTACTAAATAACACCTTAGAGTTGATGAAATATGGTTTTACTGTAAGTTAGCCTTCCCCTACTTTTTCCTTTTTTTCAAACCATGCTTTCCACTGAGTCTCTCACAATCCAAAAACCAAGCCCACGATGTTCCGTCCACACACAGTTCTCTGTCTCATCAGCTCTGGTTCTGACACTGACCTGGGCATCTTGACTTGGCAAGTGTGCCAACTCATTCTTCCATTTACCACTTCACAACCGCAGCTCAGATGCCTGCACATACCATGTCTTCAAAGCAAAAGGAAAAATGCACTGAGGGGGGAAATAAATTGGGCAACATTAAATGGGAGGTAAAATGAGAAACAGAGACCCCCTTCTCATCCTCTCATATTAGCACAGCCCCAGTCCTGCTGAGTCGGTGTGCTGTCCAGATCTCCTTACTGAAAAAAGATAATCTCTAAGTACATTCTCCACACAGCTTCTCAAGAGGCCCTTACAAAAGGCCAGCAATAATTAATGTCACCTTTCTAGTTCATTCCATATCAAGGAGAGGGCAGGAGCTCTTGCGATTTGTATGTTTCTATGGTGTGTGCGTCAGAACACTTCCCACACCTTGAGAAATGCTGATGCATGCCTGTCTCCATTCTTTTTTTTCTTTCTTTTTTCATATCTTCTCCTCTCCACCCCCCTCCCTTCTGTGCTTCTCTAATTGAGTCATCATTTGAGTGCCTGGCTGAAGGGCCATAAACTGATGAAAGCAAAGTTTCAAATAATTAGTTAAAACCCAAACATTTTCATGGTGACAGTGTAATGGAGCTTTCAATAGTCTCTTTCGTGCAAGTGCTGGCAAAACAATCCGCCCAGAAGGAGGTTTATGAAGAGGCAGGATAAAGCAGCTAATTAGCAAACTAACGGAGCTGGGGTGGGAGCGGGGCGCTGGTGGGAATAGCAGGAAGGATTATGTCCCTCAAACACAAAGACTCACGTGGGTTTGATAACATAAAGAACAAACCTCCTTAAAAACGTGCTGCGTGTCAGAGAAAGAGAACAGGTCAGGGCTCCCAGGGCCAACCTTTGCTTCTGATGGAGCAAACTTGGTGCTTTATAGAAGCTCTTCGCCCTGGATGCCACGTATTGACATTCTGCCAAGTCCGCTCTGTGTGGTAGATCTGACCCCTTTCTCCTCCGAGTTATGAAGTCAACCAACAGTGTGTAAGCTTGTGGCTCCCAGAACCTGGCTCACAGGAGAAACTCAGGCTCTCTCCAGACTCCATGGATCTCGCTAGCTCCACAGGCACCTAGAAGTGAATGTGGCATGCATCTATTCTTCAGAAAAGAATTTTATAGCAGTTTCCTATGCTAACACTTCTCAGGGTTCTTGACAGATGTGTAATCCTGAGATTGATAATGTTCCTGTCTACATTTTCCCATGAGGAGACAGCTGTGAAGGACAGAATGACTGACAGCTGAACTGGGACAGGGCTACTCTTTTCCCTGGGAGCCTAGAGGACTGGGAGTGACTCGAGGGCAAAAAAGAAAGGGTAGTGAGGGCTTTGTGATGTTCTGGTTAAAGTCATAAATGCAGGCGGTCACTCCTGGGGCCGGTGTCTTCACTGATGCTATGTGACTGGTCTAATAGTTGTCAGCTTGGCTTAAACCTAGGAACTTCAGCTTTGAACCTAGTGATGCTGTCAATGCCCAGAAGCAGCCTGACTCCTCTGGAAACAGCCCTGTCTACTTGAACTTCTGCTCTCCCTCCCATGAGACCAGACTGAGGCCTGAGCCTGTTGAGGATGGACTCAGGGTCCTCCACTTCTCTCCTCACAGCGTGAGGCAGCATCAGAGCCAGAGACGCCATGCCCACATGTTTGTGGAACTGTTGGTGGTAGAGAATGACATGACTGCATGTGTATGTCCTTTCTGATTTATACCCTGAAGCCCAAACCCCCAAGGTGCTGGTATTTGGAGTGGATTAGATGGGGCCCCATGTTGGATCAGTGCCTATTTAAGGAGATGAGTGGTCCAGACCCCCTCTCTCTCAGCCTTGTGAGCACAGATCCAGGTCTGCCTGCACACCAGGAAGCAGGCTCTCACCAGACACTGAGTGTGGGGGACCTTGAGCTAGCACCTCCCAACCTCTAGGATTGAGAAACCAGCATCTGCTGTTTAAGCCTCAGTCCAGGGTATTCCGTTGTACCAGCCTGGCCAGAATGATGAAGACAAAGACTCCTTTTCCTCTCTAGGACTGCAAGAACATCCTGGGAAGGCCTGGAGTCTGGGTCAGCACCTGCAGGAGAAGCTGTCCTGCAGGAACCCCCAGGAGAGGAGCCAGAGGAGAGCAGGAGAGGACCGTCTGTCCACTGTCTGGACTGAGCCCATGTACTTTCTGGGCTCAGTTCTCTGATTGCATTTTGTCGTTTTCACTGAGCACATTCCCAGCACTCGGCCGGCTCCCTCCCACAGAGCACCTGCCGGCCTTCCCCCTTTGCCTCCCGGTCACCACCACCTCCCACTACCCTCACCCTCATCCCATCAGACTTGCTGACGGGTTGGTGCACTCACAGAGCACTATTTTCAGTCTCTGCTGAAGGCTTGCTTTCTGACTGATGGAGCATTTTGCTTTTTTTAATTCATTTTTTTTCCTCTTAATGCTCAGTTGTCATCCATACGGAACCTCTCCATTATCCGGGACAAATATCAACCAGATCCAAGTTTCCCGGTACCTTTCATTAAACTCCAGGAACTACTTCTTCTTCAAGAACTTTCACCAGCCACCACGGTCAAATATTTTATGGTCTTTGCAGGGCCGGCACGCGCGCGAGGAAGATGGAGAGGAGCCGTAAAGCAGTGATCGCCCATGGCACTCCATGTGGGAGATGAGATTGTCAGGGGAGAAATAGTACACATAAAAGTAAAAAACGACCTTGACACTGGTGAGGGTGTTGTGCTGAACTTCGCTGGCTGTGGGAAAGCTCAGCTGAAACTTTAAATGTAGAAGAAGGGCCGCCATGGCCACGACGCCATCTCTGCAGACATGGGTTCGGCCTAACGGGGTGGCTGCGCTCACTGGCCACCCAAGAGAGCAGCTCAGAACCCTCACTCCTTATGTAGTCATTCCCCTGGGAAAGTCCTGAGGGGTGTGCGCTGCCCTTAGAAAAGTCAAGATAAAGCACAGCAAGGCTAACGCTCATGGCCCTGTCTTCATATAATGTCACTCATTGGGCTCTTAGTATGTGGCAGACACTGGGATAAACACATTATATTTAAGTCTCACAAGAATCTGCAAAGGTAGGTAATACTAGTATTCCTCTTTTACAAGTTGCAGGTGGTTAAAGTCCTTAAGTCAGTTGGGCAGACTATGCTTGAGTCATGATTTAACCTAAGTCTCTGACTCCAAAATCCTTCCGAGGGGAGAAGACCCACTTGCCAGTTAAATGTTCAATACAGTGGCTTTATAACTAAAGCCAACATTTTCTACATGCACACACACATACATACAAACACACACATGCACAAATGTACATGTGTATGTGCATGCACATGCATGCATAAACACATACATATATAAACACATGTTACATAAGATTGCAGCATCCATCTTGCTGGATTCTATCATTTCCATGAGGCTGTGAGGAAGCACACTACCATGTTGGAGACCCCACACATGCACACACACACTTCCCTGCTACAGGGGCTGCGATATTGTTCATCCTAATTCCTAAGACTCAGTGTTCTAAGAAGGGGACCCTAGACACAGCCTGAGTCTGTGGCATCCAGGGATAAGTACTGATGGTCTTGATCTAAATCTTGCAACTTCACCCCCTCCTTGATTGGCTTGGCTTGGAATGTGATCTATGACTCAATTCTATCAAATGAGGTACAGTGAGAATCTGTTGCCAGAGCTTCATGGAAATGGTTTTGAGAGAGAAAGAGAGAGAGGGAGAGAGAGAGAGAGAAAGAGAGAGAGAGAGAGAGAGAGAGAGAGAGAGAGAGAGAGAGAGAGAGAGAGAGAGAGAGAGAGAGAGAGAGAGAGAGAGAGAGAGATTCAGGATCCACAGCAGCCATTGTGTGATTGTGAGGGAGGTGACATGGCACACCAACAATGACAAAGCAAAAAGTCAGAAAGGACCTGCATTCTTACCAGCATCCATGAATGTCTGAATTAGCCAAGCTAGAAGCTGCCCCAACTTGGAATTTAATATTTGAAATATAAATCCCTTTTTTATTGAGTCATTGTGACTTGAGTCTCAGGGGATCTGTAGTCAGACATTTCTTTTAAAAGTATTATAGAGAGAGGACAAGAGAGAGAGGGAGAGAAAAATACCTATGAGTTGCCTCCCACACACTTTCCAACTGGGCATTGAGCTTGAACATGGGCATGTGCCTTGACCAGGAATTGAATGGGCCACCTTCCAGTGCATGGACAATGCCAACCAACTAAGCTGCACCCACCAGGGCTGCAATCAGAAATGTTAAAGATACCCCTAATATTTTACTGTACATTTGCCAGGGTTCCATTAATGTATATTAATAAATAAAATGTCCATTAATGTATATTCTCTGTCTTCATGTCCTCTCTTTTGATTCCTTCTGTCCTCACGGCCACAGTGGTCTATTGTTCACTAAAATCCATTTCCCCCCTATAAAAATAGAAGAATACAACAACCCTAGCTAACACATGATTAGTGACTATCCTATGTAATAAGAGCCTATATGCTAAGTGTCTGGTCAGCTGTTCAACCAATCAAAGCATAATATGCTAATGATATGCTAAGGCTGCTCAATTGTTTGCTATGACATGCACTGACCACCAGGGAGCAGACACTCTGACAGGTAGGTTAGCTTGCTGCTGAGGTCCAGCCAATTGGGACTGAGCCAGACAGTTCAGACATACCCTGTAGCCTTCCCAAAGTCTCTCCCCAGCTGGCCAACCTCCTGAGTTTCTCCTTGGCCCTAATCATGCAGCTGTGGGGCCCCTCAGCCTGGCCCTTGCCCTCTCGCAACCTGGGACCCCTCAGGGGATGTCAGAGAGCCAGTTCAGCCCAATCTTGCAGGCCAGGATGAGGGACACAAATTCATCTACCAGGCCTCTAGTGTTTCATAAAATTGCAGTCTCCATCCTGCTGGATTATCTCATTCCCATGATGGCTGTGAGGAAGCACACTACTATGTTGAGGACCCCAAAGAGCATGAAACTTTAGAGACCAGTGAGAGTGTAGGGTGACCCCAATAGAAAGTCAACAAGGATGAAGCCTGCAAGGCTACAGCTGCAGGAAAAGTAACTCTGCCAACTGTATGAATTTGGAAGTGAATTCTTCCACAGTTGAGCTTCCAGATAAGTCCTCAGCCCTGCCTAGCACCTTCAATGCAGTTTTTACAGAGGACTCCGCAAAGTTGTGCTGGAACTTCTGACCCCAGAAACTGCAGGAAAACGAATATCGTATTTTAATGCTCTTGTTGGCATTTGTGTAGTAATAGAAAACCAACATAGATTTGGGTACTTTGGCATAACCTTAAGACTAAGTACCTTAAATTTTGCACCTGAGACACATTGCTTGTCTCACCCTGATTCCAGCCTTAAGAACATATTTTTGTCAGCAATAGAGTTGGGGGGAGGATTTGACAGATCTGAGTCATATCTCAGCTCACCTTATTCTGATAGGTAAGTTGGCATTGCCCACCCCCCTCCACAAAGCATTAACACAAAATGATTAAAACATTTAGTATCTTATAGTGTTCAACTAAGCACATTTTATAAAAACACAATTTTCTTGGAAATTCCAGTCATTCCTGGGTTTTGTCTATACCCATCTTCACCACCCAGTCATGTCTACAGCTCAGATATAGCTGTGCTTTATTTCTTGTCCTCGCTGCCCACTCATGGTAGAAACCAGTGCTTAAGGACAGAAATAAACTGCCACAGGATGCACACAACAGTCAGGAGTTCCAAGGACTATTTTATTTGTTCCAATGTAGAAATTTTCAAAGCTCTGCAGGCAGTTTGGCTGCTCTATCATTTACAGGGTGTAAGACTTAAGAAACTTGTTCTCTCCCAGCCTCATGAGCCTGGTCTGAAAAAATGCAGGGATAATGATACCACCACATCAGTTTTCTTCAATGAAAAGAGGCCAGGAAAGTTCTGAGTATAGCACTTGGCACAGAAGGTGCAGTCAATAAATGCATAGCAACAACAGAAAACATTTCATGAACATCCATTCTGTGTAGAAATTGGACTCTTAACACAAATGTGTCATTCTAGTCACACATTTTACAGACGGAATGCCACTCCCTAAAGAGAGCAAGCAGCTTGCCCTGGGCCCTTGGATCTAAGTGATTCAAAGGGAAGTGGTCTAGCCCCAGAGCCAGCTCCGGCATGCCCCCTCTCCCACCCTGTCCATGGCTCACTACTGCTCTTTGGCAAACACTTTATTGCCCTATACATTTTTTTTTCAAATATATTTTTATTTATTTCATAGAGGAATGGAGAAGGAAGATAGAAACATTCATGTTGAAAGAGTCATTGATTGGCTGTCTCCTTCAGGCCCCACACTGGAGATTGAGCCCACATCCCGGGCATGTGCCCTGATAGGAAAATGAACCATGACCTCCTGGTTTATAGGTCGATGCTCACCACTGAGCATGCCAGCTGTACTTTTTTTTTTTTTTTTTTTTTTTTTTTTTTTTTTTTTTTTTTTTTTTTTAGAACAGACCTATTGCCTAGCATGAGGTACCCAGCATTACCAGGTTACAACGCAAGAAAGATGTGTTTCAGATTGTCTTTGAGATTATGCTTGGTTACAAGTAACACTAAGGCTCCCATAGCTTTCTTTTTTCTTTTTAAAAGGAGAGGCTTAAGCTTCTTCTCAATTCTAGTCACTGTTCAGCTCACCTGAAATTCTCTTCAAAATAAAAGTTTAAAAATAACAAAATACAAGTTACTGGAGTCACTGGGCACTCCAGCTGAAAGACTGTCATCTTTCTTTATGACAAGTAGGTACAATCCCTTGAGGTTATGCCCCTACCCCTCCTTACCCGCCCCCCCTCCACACACACACCCCACTGGCACCCACTCTGACTCACTAATGCAAAGTGGGTAGCCTTGGGCTGTGAATTTCACCACGCCTACATTTGCATTTGAATAGGCAGATTACTCCTAAGAGAACTTGGAAGAACATACAAAGCCAACCACTGAAGTCAAAAAGACCAGAGCCCCATGATCTTGAATGAGAGCAGGATGGAGTCTGGTCCCCACAGTATACGTTAGTCATGACTGCCATATGTATCAGAACAATTTCCTGCTGCTGCTCGGCCCACCGGGGTGGAAAATTGATTAGCTCGCTCTGCCGAGGCACACGGTGTCTGCCTCCACAATCCGCTGGTCATCTTAATTGATGCAGCGCTGCCTGTCTCTGGTTAGACACGTAATCACAACCTTGTTTATGAAGTAGTTTCTCCTGTAGGAGGATGAGAAAAACCATCCACAGGTGTTTCATAGAAGAACATCATTACATTGCCTCCTGGCCTGCCCTCCCACCAAACCAGCAGTTTACTGGTTTTGCAAACCTAGATGTTGCTCATGAAGTTCCACTGATCACCCAGCACAGGAGGGTTTAAAGGGCGCTGAGTGATTTCCCACAGAAATGACACTTAGGACTTGGAGTGGCTCTTGCAGTGTTGCTCTTGTCTCTTCCACATTCACTTCCCTTTTTCTCCAGCCACCATGGGTTTAAGGACATCATCCCACTTGCCATTCTGGGAGTATCTGATCAGTCCTAGGGCTGGGCCTCTCAGACAAACATTTGCCCTGGACATGCCCAGGGGTGGGTGGGTATCTAAGCTGGACCAACTAGAGTGAGCAGTGGCGCTTTTGCTAGAAACATTGGAGGAAAATGCCTCACTGGATTTGATTTTAAAAGAATTTGGCCTTGATTGTCCTGGAAGCCAAGTTGCAGATACAAAAGGAAGAGCTCTCTGGTAATGGAATCCACAGAGAAGGCAGTGTGGAGCAACAGAGACAGAGAGGCAAGTGACCTTGGACAGGCTCACGTCTGTGTCCAGCCCAGCTCGAAGCTCCATCTGGCCCCATTCTGCTCAGTGGTGTGAGCAGAATGTACTTTTTTCCGCTCAGGACATGTTGGAATATTTGACCCTTGCCACCAAAGGAAGCTAAAAGGTGGAGGCCCGGTGAGTCGTTAAATGAACATGGATAACTGTCAGGTTCATTCTGAGCAAAACTAACAACACAAGAGGTCCTGGGCACACTGACAGGCAGGGGGGAAGCATTCTTTGCCCCCAGGCTCCCCCACCTACGTTCTGACTACTTCTTCCATCCGATGCCTGTGGCCCCTGAGCATGAGCTAAGAGCTCAGTCTATGCAGCCAGACGGGCTGGAGTAGAATCTGGCTTGACCCACCAGCTGTTGACACTGCAAGGCCTCTCAGCCCCTTGTTCAGGCCATGTCCCCATCTGCAATGGGGGAGGATAAGGCTAACAAGATAACCCACAAGAAATCACAGAACAGTGCCTGCCTGTCGTAATGGAAGTGAAGGGGAAATGTCAGCTTTCAAATCTCATTCACCTGAGAGTTCCCATATGTATAATAAATGTGCTGTATAAATTGACACAAATAGATATCAACCACAGGGACCAAGTTTTACATTTTTAAAAATTCACTTTCCTTTCTAATATCACCTCTTCCCTACTAGGCACTCACTGCCATGTTGCTGCCCATGATCCCCCATGTATACTGGCTCACACGCATGTGAAAACAGTAGGTTGTAATTCAGTGAAGAACGTGCCCTAGTACAGAACAGGCCACTAACACACAGGTGTACAGTGCTATCTCTTTGTGGTTTTAATGGGAGCATCTTCTCTTATGCTTATTTGCTACCTACTCAGCTTATTCCCCACTTTGGAGTTGTTATAAACAACTAGAGGTGGGGCACACAAAATCCGTGCATGGGTACAGTCTCTAGGCCCAGCCTGTGATCAGGGCCATCTTCCCTGGCTGCTGAGAGCCAGCCCCACTCCCCACTGCCCCCAACCCCTCCAACCCCAGTTTCCCATTTGCCATTGGGTGATCGGAGCCTGCTGGCTGGGAAAGGGACCAAGAGGTTGGTGGTCAGTGCACATCATAGCGACCAGTTGTTCTGCTGTTCAGTCAATTTGCATATTACCCTTTTATTATATAGGATGCTGATAAAAATATTCACTGAAAGTGTGTGTGGGCGTGTTTTCTTAATTCCCTTTGGTATATACTAAAGAGCAGAACTACCGGTTCCTATGGTAACTCTACTCTGTGCTTTCTTTTTTTCTTTTTCTTTTTTTTTTTTTTTTTTTTTTTTTTTTTTTTAATATTTTGAAAACTACCAGTTTTCAAAGTGACCCTTCACCAAATCTTGGCGCTGCCTGTCTTGGATTTTTAGCTTCTTTAGTGCATGGGTGGGAAACCTCTCTGTGGCTCTCATTTGCATTTTTCCTGTCACCATGATGTTGAGCATATTTTCCTGTGCTCACTGCTCATTCAAGTATCTTCACTGGAGAAATGTCTTCAGATACTTTGCCAATAATTTCAGTGGGTTACCTGTCTTCTTATTACTGAGTTGTAAGAACTCGTTGTGAATCCGGGGACCAGTCCCTTAGATAACTGGTTTGTAAATATTTTCTTCCAATCTGTGGGTTCTTTTATTTCTTGGTCTTGGTTTTGGTTTTTTAAAAGGCAAACATTTTGAATTTTTATAAAACTCCACAGGTGTTTGTAAAAGAAAAATATGTAATTGAGAACATAACTACTTGAAAAAATATGTAATTGAGAACATAACTACTTGGAAAAGATAAACCCAAGTAAAAACATGTGTTAGTCACAAACTCAGTGTAGGTTCACAGACAGGAAGAAAGCAAACAAAACACAACACTGTCACCAAAGTACCCACCTGCTCCTCACTGTGAAACGGGGACACCATTTACACAGGTCCATGCCTCTGGTGTGATGCCATTGCCCACCAGCTGCATGAGGCCTGGCCAGTGAAAATGCCATCTGCTTCAGCTGACCAGAGAGTGGCATTAATGATGATTATTAGAATACGACTAATAATCAATATATATGTATATACAGATGTACTATATCTGTATTTTTTTTTTTTTTTTGCTATAATTGAAACCCACTGAAAACTTTCTTATTAAAACTGAACTTCATTATACCAGGAATCTTTTTAGTATCCCTTAGTTCAATTTTTTGAAAAAGCTTTGTATGAAGTTAAAAAAAAAAAAGATTCTTCCATCAAGGTATTAAATTAATTCAATCAAGGCTTTTAGCTGTTGCTGTTCCAGATTATTTGAAAAGTTATCCTGATGTGGAAACACACATATCACAAATAAATGCCTGACCAATAAAAATTTATATTTCAAGTCCAATTTATGAAAATCTCAACAGAGACAATGTTATTTACTTTTTTAAAGTGATGTTTCAAATGCTTCACTTATTTTCAGAAAAGAATATGTATTTAAGAATATGATCATTGAAAATCACAGTAAGTGGGTGTTTAAAAAGCACATTTAGAAAATTAGGCTTTAAGTTATTTTTTTATTTTTATTTTTTATTTTTTTACCAAGGAAGAAGCCATTAACAAAGGAACAACATCATAGCCCATGTCTCTCTGGTACGTGGAAAGTACAGAGTTGGTTCTGTCTAAGAGCCATGAGAAGCCAGTCGTTGGAGGAGAATCCCTAACCTGCAGATGGCTCTATCTAGAAGGACACTGTGCCTGAAAAATGCAAATCAGGCTAACATTCCACTAGGAAAGTGTTAAAAGGACTCTCTCAGCAATGTATGCACTGAGATGTTGAATGAAATAGTTTAACAAAGAACCTTCGGAGTTGCATGTTTAATAAAGTGTGAGCATATTTGGATATGTTATAAAAGGTTCCTCTGCATCGCCTTGCCTTTTCCTCTTTCAACAGCTATTAATAAATTATTGCGCTCAGTTAAACTGAACATCGCTTTATAAAGTCCCAATTATCGGAGTAATTATTCTGGGATAATCCCCGGATATTTGCTGACCTGGAAATTCAATATTTGTGCAGAGAGGCGCAGTGGGATTGTCCTCGACGTTGTCTCTTCAGTGTCTGTATTTTGAGATGAAGGCTTTCCCGTCAGACATGACTGACTCTTGAGTGGCGGTTTCCACATGAAGCATGAGCCCAAATTGCCTCCTCCACCTTCATGAGTTCAACCAATGTGTGCCATGCTGCGTGCTGCAACCACACATGACGCTGGGACTTGCCTAGGCCTCCTAAGGCGTCAAGCTGCGCACCGTGTGTGCTCATAGGTTCACCCTGTGGGAACAGGTAGCGCTGTCACCAACTTCACTCACAGAGGAATCTGAGGCACAAAGAGAATTGGCAGCTTCCTCAAGGAGTCAGACGCAGTAAACGGTACATCAGAGCCCACTCCTGACAACTATGCCAGACTCTCTCCTTTAAAAAAATGTGTTTCCAAGCAAATACAAGTCTACAACTTTCCATCTGAAACTCGAGGTGCAGAATTCGAACCTGCACAGAGAACTCTTCAATTCCACAAAGGTAACAGCCTCACCCCAGTAATCCATCATCTTACCGTTCCTCCAGTTAAATGTAAGGATGAGGGCCACCGCTTTGGACAGACTCAGTGTAGGTAATGCCTTACCGTCACCGCAGTGTTGGCTACAATTTGACCAAAAACAAAAAGGCTAGAGTCCAGGACCCTCCGGCCCTGGGAGCTGACCTCCTGCACACTGGAGCCCCCTGCAGAGGTTCCTCCACACACCCAGACTCCTTGAACAGCCCTAGTCTAAGGCCCTTGGATTAGAAGCTTCTACAAACCATGAATTCAGTGAAGCAAATACTATCATTAAATAATCTTTTGAAAGTAAAGGCTTCAAACCTTGGGGGAAAATACTTTGCTTGGAAATAAAGTGGCTTATATTTTATACATAAATAATTACTCCCATCTAAATCTACAAGTATACCACAGGGGGGAAAAAAGTCAGGAAAGAATAATAAATTGTCAGTAGGGTATTATTAACAATGATTTCTCAATATACCTTTTTTTCTTTTTAAAAAATATATTTTTATTAATTTCAGAAAGTAAGGGTGAAGGAGAGATAGAAACATCAATGAGAGAGAATACTGATCAGCTGCCTGCTGCACATCCCCTACTGGGGATTGAGCCCACAACCCAGGCATGTGCCCTGACTGAGAATCAAATTGTGACCTCATGGTTCTTAGTTTGATGCTTAACCTAGGGCTCACTTTACCTTCCCACATACATTTTTATTCAGTTTTCTACATGTGTTTTCACTTATTTTCTCTATAAATATTTTGTGACAACTGATTTGGTGTTACTTATCGCTCCATGAATAGATGGATGAATATGGGGTACCTGGGATATAATAGAAAGTTTCTGATTTCTGAATGTCCACAGCCTAGTAGAAACCCACGAATGAATTTGTTAATTTATACAAAAAATGCAAATAGCATTTTAAAGTGGACTTACTAAAATCTCACCAAATTACTTAAATTAGGAGGAATAGAAAGATAAATATGAACTAATTTAAATGTATTATTTCTTAAAACTTAGATTTTTATAATTTTATAACTTTCAAAGGTGTCTACTAGTACTACTGAGGTAATAGGGGGAAAGAAAGGTAAGCATTTTGCAAAAGCTTTAGTACATGCCAGGAATATAAAGCTATTGCACTGGGAAGTTGGTTAAAATTCATTTTTAGTCATTTAACTTAGTTTCATTATTAATTTCCTTTAAAAATCCCACTTTTCAAAGTGGTGCAAAGATATATCTCACCACACACAAGCCTGAAACATGGCAGTTTTCAAAAGAAGAGATTCCAAAGAATAGGAAACCCAGGGTCTGTGATGGACCTGATACCTGGTAGGTGGTCAGTCCTGGAAAACCAGAGTGTAGTACACCAGGCAGCATGTGGTACAAATAACGCGGCTGCGGACTATGCAGAGCAGGATCCATCACAGAGCAGCAAGAGCGCATTACACGCAGCTAAACAACATGTGGAATACGTCCCCTCAATAACAGTCCCTAGCCTTCCCCAACATGTCTCCCTGTTCAGTTTCACAATTCCCCGGGGAAATTTTTAGTCAAAGCTCCATCTTTGATCTCAAACAAACGGAAAAAAAAGTACTTAGAGTGATTGATCCTTTTACTGACTGAATTGACCATTTGTTTACGCTTGTGGTAAATTGCACAATAGAAAAAAATTGGCTCAGATGATGAATTAACTGAAAAATGTGGATACAATTTCTTGTTTCCCTGAGCAATTATTATATGCCAGAAACTAATATAATATGGCAGCAGATTCTTTCATTTAATCATAATGTAAGTATTATACAACAGACACTATTATAAACCCTATTTTATAGTCCAGGAAACCAATATATATGGAGCTTAGCAGTAAATAACTTGCCCAAATGATAAAGCCCATAAATTGTGGAGCTGGGATTAGATTATGAACATAATAATTACAATATAAGTAAATTATTAACTTAATTTGCTAATCAACCGAGAAGAATTGAAACCAAAAATTAAAATGAGTTTACTGTACTCATTTAAGAGGCCTGGCCAGGCATTCCACTCCGGTTCCCAGAGATCTGCTTTTCTTGTTTCCAAAGAGGATCAGCCTGAGACAGGCTTAACACAGCAAAATTCCCCCCAAAAAAGCAAAAACTGAAGCTGGTAGAAAAATGCCAATTTATCAAGTTCAGAGAAAAATCCAACTCTCATACTTGGTTGGCAGGATATAAGTATGTCCCCCTTGTGGCCATACAAAATCAAGTCCTAATCAGAAGACATTTGGTGACTATTCCATGAAAAACCACTATTGAATAAACTGGAATCACTCAATGGCCATTTGTTGAGTGTTTTAACAGATTACATAACATTTTCATAAATATGCAACAAACAAATAGAGCTTACTGAACCAAGAAGGCCTTAGCGTCAGCTGAGAGTCATTTAATTCCCTGAGCATCGGTCCAACTGCAGCAGCAGGCCAGAGACTGGCCCCCTGTAGTGAATAAGGCACACTGACTCTGACCCAGATTGAAGCTGATGTCTGACAAAGACATAAGCTGATGAACTCCTTCCACAGACAGACGGTTTTACTTATTTAACAACCACTTACTTAAAAGACATTGCACTAAGTGGTTTGCAAATATTAACTTGTTCGCCACCTCATCCCATGAGACAGTGCTAGAGACAACATTATCCTTGTCAGAATGGTACGGCAGACTGCATCCTACTACTGCTGAATGGGGGCTACTCAGCCAAGTTTTGAAGTAAGAGAGAGAGACTGGACTCAATTTTGAATACAACAACAACAACAACAACAAAAATGGGAACTTATAGCCAAGAACCAGAGTGGGGAAGAGGGTTGGTGGAAATTACTAAAAGGTTTTCATGCTAAGTAAACTATCTGGCAAGGGCAGGCCAGGATGGTAAGATATAACGAAATTCCCTGGGGGATGAAAATTTGGTCAAATATCCAGAGAGACCATATTTCAGGATAGGGAGATTTGGGCTAAACTGACTTAGCAGGATTTTTACCAAAAATGGACTCTATAAGTATGGAAAACAAAGCTCAAGGTTGGATCGAACTGGGGAGAGGGCTTAGGGAAGACTGACTGAAGTTAGGTCAAGGAGATAATCCCATTTTATAGATGGGGAAACCAAGGCAAAATGCGGCTAAGTGACTAGCTTAACATTATACAGTCAGCCATGAAATCACTATCCAGGCTATTTGAAGACTAGAGCTGCATATTCTCTTGGTTCTCTGCCCCACCACACACACACACACACACACACACACACACACACACACTCTTACATCATTACTTCATATAAATGCTGAAATGGTGATATTTGGGACAGAAACTGCCAACATTTCTCAGAACCATGCCTTTACCATGCTTCCTCATTCCTCTACTTGTTGATATTTTATTTATTAAGTAAAATACATCAGAGGCCTAATGTGAAATGAGTCGGCATTTTTTCCTGCCCTGATGAACATGTTGATTTTATATGTTAAGAAAACACCATCAGTTGTGAACAAGTATCTTGTCACTGAATTTGTTCTAAGTAGCAATATACTCAGAAAAAAGCTTCACTTCTTCCACACTTCCTAGCAGCCAGGGAAGACCTGTGACCAAGTCCTGATCTATAAAATGTAAGTGAAAGCCTATATGGAAAGCTTGTCATTTTCCCCTAACAGGTAACAGACCTGCCTGGCACTTGCCTTTCAACTTTGCCTTTCTCCCAGCCAAGAATGTGCCTGTGATGGCAGGAGCTTCAGCAGCCATACTGACCCCATGAGTGGGCCCATGAGGCCAGAAGGCAAAGCAGAACTACAGATGCAGCCTAGGTCCACACCAGCATCTCAGGGCTGCTGTTTCACTCGTGGGGTTTGTCTTCTGTCTATGTATTGTGTGAGAAAAATGGATGCTCACTTGGTTCCTCCTATAACGTAGTATCAGTCTCATGCGCCTGAAAACAATCTTATGTTACAGACTAACTTTGGGAGGGAAACGATTGACATTAAGGCCTCACTATAACTATTAAGTGTTCATAGTAAATGTCAAAATGTTATTGAATAAAGTTTGAGGTACATATTTTAAGCAATAACATGCAAAATACAGAACCTGCTTTCCCTGCTGTTTCTAGTGCTCTTCCTCTGGTTACCCCCTCCCATCACATTTTATCAAATGACGGTTGGAGAAATGGAAGCTGCATTTTAAATTAAGGCACCTCTGATGTTTATCCGTTATTTGGAGCAATGGTGACCTAGAAATAAAAATGGAGGTGGGAGAGAAGAGTATTCTGAAATATCCAAGGAATAAAATGTAATTGTGCAAACTACATCTCCGTGAACTCAAAGATCCTGAACTGCTGCTTAAATCCATTCTTTATGAAAAGGAGTGTGAGGTTTTCAAAACATAACACATTCAAGTATATTCTCAGGTTTCTGAAAACCCACTCCATACTGCTCAGGTATCGTGGGCTCAAACCAAGCCATTTCCAGAAACTAATCTGCATTTGCAAGTGCTTTTGCAGTGATGGCCAAGGACAGCAGATCCAATGGTCCCGATTATTAGGGGGAAAAGGCAAAGTGAGAAATGAGCACTGGCATGTAATTTCACTTTTGAGAAAGAGAGAACCTAGAGGGGAAATTTAGTGGCTGAGGTCTCTGAGCTGCCTTAGAGAGGAAAACAGTTCAGTGTGCCGGGCTATTGGCTATGGCTCCCACTACAAGCAGCAGAGTTCCTTGTTTTGTTTGCAGACTGAGGTCAGCAGGAAGTAAACACCCAGGCACTGGAGATCAGGCACATCCGGATTGTGTCTATACCCCACGGGGCTTGGGGAGTCATTCCACTGATGGAGAAGAGGGAAGGTCAAGTGGTAGAGAAGGAATTCTGGCAGCGGGGAAACAAAGGCAGAGAGGGTAGGCCGTGGACTAGAAGGAAGGAGCTCCAACCACACCCCCGGGCCTCATTAGAGCAAGGACTCATGGATCCTACTGCAGGGCCTTGAGTGTCTGCAGTGCTAATGGACCTGGGAAGCAGTGACCATGCCACAGCTGAGCTCCTCCTCCTTCTTTCTCTCCCATAAGCTACATCCCCTTCAGAGCACCCACAAGGGCTTCCGTGATTGACATTCAAGTCTCTAGTGAATGGTAGAGAAAAGATGGTCCTCAAAAACTCAACCAACTTGAGGAGGAGGAGAAAAGGGAGGAGGAAGTAAATAAGAAAGCTCTAAGTTTGGCTAAGTGGATAGATTGTCAGCCTGAGGAATGAAGGGTCCCAGGTTCGATTCCAGTCAAGGGCATGTACCCCAGGTGTGGGCATATCCCCAGTAGGGGGTGTGCAGGAGGCAGCTGATCTATGTTTCTCTCCCATAGATGTTTCTAACTCTCTATCCCTCTCCCTTCCTCTCTTAAAAAAAAAAAAAAAAAAAATATTTTTTTTTTAAAAGAAAGGAAAAGGTGGCTTGAAGGTTTTGTTTGTTTTTAATTAATGTCTCAGGACCCAGTTACTCCCAGTATGCTGGGGTGAGCAGGGGATGCCTGGTTCACCTGGTTTATCCTGAAGGCAGAAGTGAATGTCCCTGAGGTGACGCTGAATCATGGTCAAATGGTGACGTGACTTACTTCATTCACATGTGAAGGTACTGACTCCACAAATGTCTCTCTTGTTCTTCCCACTCACAAAGCACTATTCTAGGTGGGTGACACAGATCCTGCACCCAAGAGGTGCTGACATGACCCAGGAGAAAGAAATCCATATTTACAAGGAAATGTTGCGACTTTCCTGGGAAGACAGTACAGAAACATGTTCAGCTGTGTGATATAGGGTAACTTTATGGACAGTTGTGAGTTTGATCTTTACAGCTGTTCAGAATTTAGTTTTGATGATATATCAGTAAGAAAGGAAAAGAAAAAAAACAGTTAAGGCATTATAATTAGAGAGAGTATTATCCCAATGAAGAAAGGCAAGCAATGACTGAGATGCAGCATTTATCAAAAGTCAGTAAGTGAGCCCTGACTTTGGCTCAGTTGGTTGGCCTGTCATCCCTAATACCAAAGGGTGCGGGTTGATCCCAGTCCAGGCTCATATGGGAGGCAACTAATCAACTCAAAGTATTGCTCTCACATCCATGTTCTTTCTCTCTTTCTCCCGCTCTCTCACTCTCTCTCTAAAAAAGTCAAATAGTGAAGTCATGTCCTAAGGTTGTCTTTCTCATTTTTAATCATACCCACATTGCTGTTATGATGTTTTCATATCAACTCACTTCACTGATAATAATTTTTGTTAAATTGAATCATTTTTAACAACTCTTTTCATTTTACTGAAAAATATTACAAATAAATAAAATAGTATAATTTGAGACAAATAGAAAGTAGACATAAAATGTAAATGAAAATAAAGCAATGTGGTTGAATTTTTTTCAGGCCTTGTTGTTGCTGGAGCTCGGTGGTCAACATTAGAACAAATATTAATGAGTGAGGTTGGGATTGACACCTACTGGGACCTAATACAGAAGGAGCCAGAAGAAAGAGACCACTGTGTCTTTCCTGGGTGCTGTTTGGTGCTGTATCTGAGTTCCACAGAAATGCAGCGAGTTATAAACATGCAAGGGGTGCACCTTGGGGAACCTGTCCAGAGGCAAGGAGGCTGGGACTCAAATTGCAGCTTTAAAATAAAATATCCAACAATCCTTCATGAGAAACTGTTCTGAAGAGACCTCTCTCCTCCCCCCCTCTCTCCCTCCATCTTTCCCTCTCCCTCTCCCTCTCTCTCCCTATCTCTCTCACTCTCTCTCTCTCTCTCTCTCTCTCTCTCTCTCTCTCTCTCTCTCCCTCTCCCTCTCTCTCCCTATCTCTCTCTCTCTCCCTCTCCCTCTCTCTCCCTATCTCTCTCTTTCTCTCTCTCTCTCTCTCTCTCTCTCTCTCTCTCTCTCTCTCTCTCTCATTTTCCCTTCTTTACTCCCTCCCACCTCCTTCTTCCATTCCCTTTCCTTGTCATATCCTATATAATAAAGAGGTAATATGCAAATTAACCCTCAAGCGCTCACAAGATGGCTGCCTATGACGAGGCCAGCAGAGGGGAGCAGTTGGGGATGACCAGGCCAGCAGGGGGGGCAATAAGAGGTGACCAGGCTGGTAAGAGGCTGTAAGGGGCAACCAGGCTGGCAGGGGTTGTAGTTGGGGATGACCAGGCTGGCAGGAGGGTCAGTTGGGGGCAATTAGGCTGGCAGGGGGGTAGTGAGCGGTGACCAGGCTGGTAAAGGGTGGCAGTTAGGGGCAATCAGTCTGGCACACAGAGGCAGTGAGGGGTGATCAAACTGGTGGGGGGGGGGGGGCGGAAGTGTAGAGTTGGGGGTGACCAGGCAGGCAGGCAGGCAGGTGAGTAATTAGGAGTGGTCCAGGATTGTGAGAGGGATATCTGACTTCCAGTTGGACATCCACCAAGGGATCCTGGATTGGAGAGGGTGCAGGCTGGGCTGAATGGACCCCCCTCCCCATGCACAGATTTCATACACTGGGCCTTTAGTAATATATATGTATGTATGTATGTATGTATGTATGTATGTATATATCTATAGTGAAATCTATGTCATATATGAATATATAAATATTTATATAGAGACATAGAAATATAGAGTTACACATTTCTAAATGCACATTTATATATTAACATCTATGTCAATATGTACATATATAGAGATGAAAACAGAGATAGAGACAAAGAGAGAGATAAAAAGAGACAAAGACACACCTAATGTATACCTGTCTATCTTTCTACATAGGGGACAGGTCCTGATACATACTAGGCATGCAATATGGTATTGCAATCGTAAAAATGAAGTTAGATAAAAGTTTAGGACTAAATCATGGAATGTTAGACCAGACATATAAAAGTACATATTTCACAGAAGGAAATTTATATCAGAATACTGACAAAGTGTCAGAAACATAAGGAAAACAATAAACTGATCTTGGTTAGTGCTAAGTGGAAAACACAATGTCAATTGAATTCAAAAGGTACAAAGATTCAAATGTAAGTGTTAATCAACAAGCATGATTATATGTATATGGACATATACATCTATTTTAATTTGAGAAGATTTGGAAATAGGTCATATATCTATCTGATCAAAAGATCTTAGCTAGAGTCCTATATTAGGGTTTTCCAGGAGAGAGCAATTCGCACACGGGCTGCCATCTGCATACCTCATCCAGCAATGATTGCATCCTTTTGGGCAGAAGACTGCTACCCAGGGATCTTCTAATCTCCTTTGTGTTTGGTGGGATGACTGACTACTTGAGCATTCCAGCAAAAGAGCAGAAATGACTGTTGCTTACAGTCAAAATCAACTCAATTACCCATGTGCAAATAATTTCCAATGTGTTCCCATCCCGGTCTGCCATTACCCTCCCGCCCAGCGGAGTTTTCTAGGCCAATTTTCTCCACTGCTACTGGGACACACTTAGGAAATTCACAGTTGTTTCAGCATAAGCCTCAGCAACCCATAATTAGGTGTGTCTGCAGAAACAAAGCACAATTCAAACTACTGTACTGAATGCATCCCAAGGCCAAGAATCAATTACAGCAGATGACATAAGGCTCTGGCTGCCGTCCACTGGCATGGAGAAATGAAAGCGACATTTCATCTTCATTCCACACTTGTGTCTGGATGGAAATAGGTAGACGGAGCACCGGATTCTCACATCTGCCCTTCCCACCCTAGGTATTCATGGGAAAAAGATAGTTAAGGAAGTACTTGCATGTCCAGAGGAAATGTCTCCTTCCGTGATGCTGAAAATCCTGATGTGCTATTCTTCTTCTCCTTTATCCTCTAATTAGAAAAATCATGCCATTCCTGCCTTCCTTTCTCCATCACCTGCTTCCCGGGGGAAATAAAGGCAGAAGAGGAGGCCTCCTACTGTGCTGATATGAGTTTATGACTCACAGGTTAACCAGTGTTGGGCTTATCCATCCGGTGTTTCTAATTGAAGACAAGTTGATGATGCCCTTAATTGGAATTGCTCACAGTCCTCTAATTATAGTAACTTTCATTTTCTACGGATTGGCTGAGTATTTACTATGCGCCAGACTCTTGACAAAGCACCGGTAACATCCGCTGCCTTACACAACAGGCACAACCCTGGGAGATTGGGACTGCAGATATCCCTAGGTTACCAATGAGGACTCATTCAGAACTGGGTATGGGTGTCCCCACTATACCAAAGAGGAGACACTCAGAAGTGCTAAGTCTCCTGTCCAAAGACAGAGAAAAAATGTTAGAGACAGGACTAGAACCCTGTCCCCCTGGCTGAAGAGCCTCGGTTCTTCACCACTTACTCCCACCCACTTTCCCATACCCCACCCATGAACATGATGACACTGAGCATCCCACTCCAGAAACATCAGGCCAACACCCACGACAGTGAAGCGCAGAAGCTCAGAAGCTCACACATCAGATGCAATTTAGGCTTGGACTCCTCACAAGGCCGAGAAACAGAAGCTGGAAATTATCTGGTGGCCGGAGGACAATGAAGTAAAGGTCAGAGGCCTGAAGGTCATATTATCCTCCACACAGATTTCTGTGTTGGGCGTTTCAAGGTTGCTGCTTAAATTTATTGTCTTTTCTAATTTATTTACTCAAAAAAAAGGTCATTTCAAACTCAACGTCTTCTTGGTGGTGACACTGATTTTTATCAGAAATTCCAACTGGATTGTCTAACGCCTAAGGAGGTCCAGGACTCTGGCCACACATGTAGGACGGCGTTTGGCTCATGGCTATTTGATCTTTCACTAATCACTCCCACTGTTTGTTCAAGATTGTAGTTCACCAGACGAAATCCTTCGTGTTAGGCTGGCTGGTTAAAAGACTCCATACTATTTCCAATCCAATATTTCCTATAATCAAGTTTTAATTAAATAAAATTCATTGGAAAGAAAAAAACAAAACAAAACAAAAACCCTGTCTTTTATGTAAGAGGAATCTTGCACATTAAATTCATTTTTTAAAACTGCCAAAGTATGTTTGCCACATGCTGGTTAATCCTACACTGGAGACTGGTCTGTGCCCACTGGAGATTACACTGCAGAGAACAGCTCTTGGGGCACACCCAGTCCCCATCCTGCTTCTGGCTACCGACAACACTGTCGTTGGGCGCGCGGGGGGGGGGGGCGGGGGTGCTGCTCTGCCTCTCTGAGTCCACACTGTTTGGCCCAACTCTGGCTGCCAAGGGGTAAAGAAGGATGAGGCACATGACCCAACCCTGGCCAATCAACACTGCCCATTCCATTAGCCATACTGAGGGGCTCCGAGATGGGCATATGAGCCAAGTGAGGCAAATTTGATGCCATTGGAGGACTTTTCTGGAGTTTGGAAAAGTGGCTGCTTGACCTCCAGCTGGAGGCCATCCTGTTCCACATGGATAGAGACAACCGAAGAAAGATGTAGCTAGCACACATATACATACACACGCATGCACATGCATGCACAGAGCACAATAAAGAGAAAAAAAATTCCTGTGATGCTATTCAAGCCATAGATTCAGCTGAAGCTATGCCTTGCCCTGCAGCTAAGTTAAAAGATAGTTAATTTTCCTTTTTTCTTCCTGGACTGGGTTAAGGCAGAATTCTGTTCATGTATAAACAGACAAATTCTGATTAATAAGTCCAAGGATAGGTTTTGCTTTTGTCCTTTTAAAAATATTTACAGTTGGGGTTTTGTGGGGGAATCAATTCCTAAAGTTATCGATGGAAGAGGAGGAGAGGAGATGGCTGTAATCGGTTTTGGATCTGAAACCACTCTGGAAGGAAGGGATTTCAAAAAAAAAAAAAAGAGCTGGCATCCATTTATTTCTAGCCACTTTCCATTTTGTATAAAAATCAAGGGATGTGTAAGTGTTTATCCACACATCTGTGTAATGATGCAGGCCTTTTCTAATTGGCAGGGATGGAGGCATTTGGTACTAAGTCTTGGAAGCCTGCCCCCTGCTCCAGCAGAGCAGGCCCTGCCAACTTGCCCCATGCCCTGAGAAGCACGCTTCCTCCATGTCTCCAGAGCCCACAGCTAGAGAGCCCAGAGTCCTGTTTTATGGTGAAAAGGAAACTGGCAGAAGACACAACACTGGCCAATCACCTGAGGTCTTAGAAAAGGATCTGAAAATGGTTTCCTCACATGATCAGCAAGACATAAGGAAGGAGCCAGCTGTCGGAGCGGACCATACATCTGTCTGAGCACAGGGAGGCTGCCGAGCCCGGGTCAGCCAGCCTCAGTGGCCTCGGACCATCAGCTCAATGGCTTCCTCTATGCTCACTCCCTACAGGCCAGAGCTCACCCAGCAGCAGACAGATCTTCATAAAAGAAAAAGCCTGGCATGCGCCTATTGAAACACCTCCAAGTCTTTCCGGCAGCGTTCAGGATAAGATTCAAAAATCCTTAGCCTGCTCTCTCAGAACACACATGTCCCGGTGCCTGTCCACCTGCTCTCCTCCTGCCGATCTGTAGTGCCTTCCCTTCTGGTTTTCTCGTTTTCTAACAGACGCAGGCCTGGGTCGTTTGTTTCATCTGTTCAGTTCTCTTCAATCAATTTTAACCTGAGTGATTCCAACTCTTCTCACAAGTTTCAGCTTGCATTCATTACTAAAATAATTAGGACTACTTGTTTAAATGTTAATTTAACGCTCGGTCTATCCTTTACAACATTTCTCGTAACCTTTCACTATACAGTGAATGTGTAAATTTCCTTTAAATGTTTGCTTTCCCATTAATCTTTAAGCTATGAGTTCAGGGAATATGTGTTTGTGTGTGTGTGTGTGTGTGTGTGTGTGTGTGTGTGTGTTTACAAGCTAACAGTACTGACATATAGCAAGTAATCAACAAATGTCTTCAAATAGCAGGGACATGAGGGGGAATGTCTAGAGCAGGAAATAGCCCTTACAACTGCGCATTTGCAGATGTCCCATAGTTGTGACCTATAGACTCCAATAACTCTCTAGCACTTCTTCATCATGGCAATGAGATGTGGGCATATGTGAATAAACCACAGACATCTGTATATACTATCATTTGTTTTCAATTTTGGTTAATTATATTATTGTTCAAATGTAAGTAGTAGCAATAGCATATTGTGAAATAAAATATTAAAAAAATAACTGAAAACATGTAGCAAAGTGGATGTTATTTTATATACTAGTGTTTTATATGAAATATATATGTGTGTATATTTCATGCAAATATACATGCATGCAAATCCATACATGTGTGTGGGTATAGTAACAATGTTTATAAATTTCTCATTATAAACTATAATTATAGCTCTTGAAATCACTACATTAGTCTTCCAATGACAAGCCCTCATTAACTTCTAATTTTTCACTAGCATTTATTTTCTCTAGCTCACACTGCACTTTTAACAACTTCTTGTTTGGTATCCTATCTTTCATTTCATGTCATTAGTTACCCAAAATGATAGCATAAGCTGGGGATTCATAGCATAGCCAGTAATTTTCCTGGGAAAGGGCATGGATCCTAATTGTCTGAAAATACCTTTCAATATCCTGAAACCACATCAAGATCAACAATTCAAAGCCCAGGTTCCCAAACTCATCCAAGTTAAAAGTTTTAACTTTCCTAGTTGTTGTCTCATATACATGCATGTGTGTGTGCTGGGTGTCTGTGTGTGTATTCTTCTCACATGTGAGCACACATGTATACACACACACACACACACACACACACACACACACACTCAAGCGCGTGCGCATGTGCATGCCACTATTTCCCCCCAAACCCTCAGTGAAATGTTGCCCACAGAGAAACTAATTCATGGCTTATGCCCTGCAAAAAAAAAAAATGGACATGCAAGTTCAGAAACAAGTACTTCTTAAGGTGAGTACTTGGGGGAACTAAGAAAAGAATTCTAAATGAAAGAAGAACAAAATCTTGTGCTTGAAAATCTATTAGAAATCTATTTCCAACTAGTCCAGGTATGCCAAAGGCAAAAATACATCTACTGTAACACATTAAAGACCCTCATTCAGAGGCCCAGCTGTTTCTCCACACACAATGCATCTGAATTACTACAATAGTATGAACATAACACAATCCAGTCCATTTCCCAATTGATTCGTAACTTTGCCTCTGGGGTCCGACAAGTGTGGATTTGGTTCCTCTCCCACCTCTCTCTGGCCAAGTGACCATGTGCAATCTGTGAAATTCTCTGAGCTTTAAGGCCTGAGAGCAAAACTGGGATAATAACAACATCTTCCTCTCCTTCTCTCGGCAGCAGACCCTGAGACACAGCATTGAGTGCAATTTGAAGGGAACCATGTGGAGCACCAGTGGGGATAGGAAAATGCGCTGGAGGGAAGGAAGGGGAGGAGAAGGTGTGCTTTTAAACCCGCTCCCATCATGGGAAATGCGAGCTGAGGTCCCCATCAGAAGTGTGCAAAACACTCATTGCTCTACCAAACTACAATTTACTTAATGTGCATGTGGCATTGTTCATGATCTTATTGACATGAAAGGAGGAGGGAAGGATACCCCATAACCTGGGCAAATGAGGAGCAGGCTGCACAGTCTGAGCTTCACTGGACCTTGTTCCAGCCAGCTGACCCCCTTCTCTCATCATAACAAGACCAAGATTATTCTGCAGTCTCCTCTTTCCATCTTGTTTACTTTCCTCTCAGTGTTGTTCATGTTCTCTTTAATTCCCTGATTTATATTTCAGTCAATTAATATGCAAAAATCCCTAAGCACATTTAATCTCATAATTACAAAATCTCATAATTTACAAACCCCCTTGCCAAACACCTCTACTGAGAACCCTACATGATGAGAACTGCTTGGAAAGCATCCATGTGTTCACACAATTATGTCTCACAACATTTCCACAAAGTAGTTACTGACATTATCCTTGCTTTGTGGGCTAGGACACAGAGGCACAGAAAGGTTAAGCTAGTGAGTTTTGGTATTGGGATACAATCAAGCACTTCGAATTGCAAGATCCACACCCATGATTATAATACTTACATTCTACATATTAAATCCCCCAATTCTAATACGAAGAAAAATTCTAAACAGCATTATTCATCAAACAATATGGACTGATGTGGAAGGTGAGTCTTGGGATGACCTAAAATAACATTCATGCACAGAAATGTCTGGTCAGGTGGGCCAGAGGCCGTCATGGCCTCCTGCACTGACCACCACACCCCTTCCGTGTTCCCTGGGTGTGGGAGACCTGCCTTCCTGGCCCCCCCCCCCCCCCCGAGTGTGGTGGGCATTGCCCCTGTGGGTGTGGAGGACCTATACATATTCCACCCCCTCCCTGGCTAAACTTATTTCCAACAGGCCCTGAGACAGAGCAGGAGCCCACCGACCTCACTACCCAGCATCACCAGAGATCAGATTTGGAGCCATCTGAGTCCCTACCCCAGAGATTTTGGAATTGGGTTTAAGAGACTAACCTGGGCTCAGAACTTGAAAAGGGATGTGGGTCTGAGCAGCCACTTTCTGCCAAGAGCCTGGACAAAGAGAAGAGGGCCAGCTACAGAGACAACAAATTACCTCTTCAGAGGCCCCAGAAACGAGGTCCCATTAGACGCTCAAGAAATAAAAAATAATAAGTTTAGTTTTTAAATGGATAGTTACCAGTTTCAATTGCTCAAACCTCTATGTCCTGACCTGAGTTTCTAATACACCTTGTTCTTCCCAACATAGTTACACACACACACACACTTTTTCCTAAAACTTAATCAAGTTTCACCAAGTTTCTGTTACTTGGAACCAAAACTTACTGGAAACAAGAATCAAAATGATAAGAACTGCAGCAAAGCCAGCTGCTCTGTTGGGATCCATCGTCCAGAACAAAAGACTAATATCCCATCAGTGCAGTCACCAAAGATGACACACAAAGATCAGTCATCCTGCCACTGGCTTTGCTTCCCCGATTGGCCACATGTCCTGTGGACCCTTATTTCATAAACTGAGCAGCAGATGCTTGTGTTTTGCATGCAATGGTCCACTGGAGTAAGATCTCGGATTGCAGAGATATGGACTTTAACCAGAATGCAACATGGAGGCAGCAGACCATGTTCAAGTCATAACACTCAGGGTACTAAGATCTGATAAGTCAAAAATTTGAAATCAGGAATCAAAAATCTTTTTTAAAAAAAAATATATTTTATTGATTTTGTAAAGAGAGGAAGGGAGAGAGATAGAGAGTTAGAAACATCGATGAGAGAGAGTCATCGATCAGCTGCCTCTTGCACACTCCCTACTGGAGATATGCCCGCAACCAAGGTACATGCCCTTGACCGGAATCGAACCCGGGACCTTTTGGTCCCCAAGCCAACGCTCTATCCATTAAGCCAAACCAATTTCTGCATGGAATCAAAAATCTTAAGATGACCAGGGAATGTCTCAGGAGAGACATGTTTTCCACTAATAAAAGAGAAACATGCAAATTACCATCACCCCACTAGGTACAACAGCCAATCAGAGTGAGTATGCAAATTAAACTGAAAACATGGTGGCAGCCCTCCCCCCTCAACCATTCCTGGCCTGTGGGAGTTGGATAAGTGAGGCACCAGTGCCTGAGACTGGCTGCAGCCAAGGAGACCAAGAAGACACCTGCCCCGTGATCCCAGGCTGCAGGCAGCAGCAGAAGCCTCATGTCCGCCTGCCCCACATCCTGGGGGAGATGAAGAAACCAGGCCCCAATGCCTGAGGTTGGCTGCAATCTAAGAGATGAAGAAGTCGCCTGCCCATGATCCCAGGCCACAGCCAATCAGAGAAACCTCATGTTCCCCTGCTGCACGTCCTTGGGCCCTAGCACCTGAGGCTGGATGTAACCTGGGAGACTAAGAAGCCACCTGCCCCATGATTCCAGGCCACAACCAGTTGGAGAAGTTGCCCCCACTGCATCTGAGGGAAGACGGAGAAGCCCGCCAGCCTGTGGTACAGGTACCAGCACCTGCAGCTGGCTACAGCCTGGTAGATGGAAAAGCCACCCACCCTGTGGTCCTAGTCACCAGTACCTGCAGCTGGATGTGGCCTGGGAGACAGAGAAGTCATCCACCCTGTGGTCCTGGGCACCAGCACTTACAGCTGCAGCCCAGGCAAAGCCACCTGACCACCATCCCCTGAGGCTGCAGCCAGTCTGGGAGACTATGGTTGACCAGAGGGAGGGAAACCTGGACCCCTGGTGCCTGTGGTCAGCTGGAGGAGGAAATCCTGGGTCCCAGGTGCAAGGCTGAGTCAGAGGTGGTTAGGGGCAATCAAGCCAGCAGGGGAGCAGTTAAAGATGACCAGGCTGTCAGGCAGAAGCAGTTAGTGCCAATCAGGCAGGCAGGCGAGCGATTAGGAGCCAGCAGTTCTGGATTGTGAGAGGGATGTCCGACTGCCAGTTATCCCACGAGGGGTCCCAGATTGGAGAGGGTTCAGGGAGGGACACCCTCCCCAACACCTCCCATGCACGAATTTTGTGCACCGGGCCTCTAATAAAAATATATATAAACTTCTGTTAGAGCCAAATGTTTTTTCAGTCAGTAAATGATTCAGATCCTTGACTATTTGCCTCCATGCCAATAAAACGTAAAGTCACCAGGACTAACTTGCGGGTCAGAGCGGAGTTCTCTGGCCTGGGCGGGTGAGATATGGACAATGCCTTTGTGGCAGTGCGACCTCAGCAAGTGGCTGAACTCCTCTGAGCCCAGGTGTCACGGCTGCAAGATGAGCACCTCTGTGGCACCCCTTTGAGAAGGTTGTCATCAAGATATTTTCTAAACCAAACTAGTGATCATCGCTCCAGAGACCCATTCTGAAAGCGCATTTGCTTTGAAAGTGCCTGGAGAAGCCACAAGCACAGAGTAAGGCTCCTAATGTGAGTCGGCATCACCAACCACCCTGTCAGGAGCCTCCCAGCCCTCACTTTTCCTCGTAGCTTGTTAGGTTCAGGGACTAAAAAGCATTCCCTTTCTGCCATTAATTCATTGCATCCACTTACCTGTTTAGCGAGCATGTCAAACTCGCAGCCTGCTGTACAATACGTGGTTTATGTAAGAGTTACAGTAGTGTATTTTCTCAATCTAAATGTTTAAGACCAAAGGTTTCCCATTTTAGCTCCTTGGTTATGCAAATCCCATTTCCTACTCCCCCCAAATCCTAGATTCCTAGAATCTGGGTCCTGCAAGGTCAAGAATTCCTGGAGGGCAGAGATGGAGGTACACAGGCTCCCTGCGCCTCCTTCTGAGAATGTCTCTTTGCCATGAGAGAGCTGCTGGGCCCCAGCGCGTCACCTAAGCAAACACTGCCTGATGAGGTGAACACACTGAACGCAGGAGGCCCAGGGTGAGACGGAGAGAGGAAATCCAACCACTGCGCTCTGGGGACCATCTCCGACTCTTGGTTCCAGCTGCCCCTGGGACCATAAAACATACGTCAGGACAGGAGGCCCAGAGCAGAGAAACACACCATTCCAGAGACTAAACCTGCCCACGTTGGACTTGGTTACAGAACAGCTCCCTGCGTGTCCCTGGGAGCAGTCCCTGGCGAATGCTGTCTATTATAGTTTGTTGTTGTTCTAAAAAGCAGGTGTGAGGTCGTGGGGCAGTCACATAATGACATCTGCTGCTTTGAGCTCCAGTATATCCCCTAATTAGCATGAAATGCTCAGTACGTGAGAGGATATTTTCTAAACTAAACTAGTGATCATCACTCCAGAGACCCATTCTGAAAGTGCATTTGCTTGATCTCTTCCGAATTAGCTACCTGCTCTTTCTCCCCGTATTGTTGCAAAACAAAACTCATCTCCTGGATTTGGCTTGGGAGCCGGTTCTTTCTCCCTGTGAGGCTGCGCTGTTCGTGTGCTACAGGAATATTAACCGCATCGCCTGGTAGTGCCCACCATTCAGCATTCATCTGCCTGCAACTGGTTAATCACAGGTGCCTCCTGAAAGGTGGGAAATTACAGGGGAAGAAATGGACCAACATCAACACGGCAGAGCGCCAGTGGAATAATTCCATTTCTGAAAAACAAATGACCCAATTTCTTAACCTATCTCATTCCTCACTTCCATTTCCATTTGGGCATAAATAGAAAACAGCTAAGTCCTATTTCCATTCAGAAGCAGTTTATGTTTATGCATAGAAATAAGCCCACAGCAGAGTTACACTCAAGAACAAGCCACGTTGTGACCCGTCTTGCTAAGGCATGTCTTTAAGAAGTATTAGTAGGTTTGGTGTTTCATCTCATTAGACAGAGTGAGTCCGAGCTGCCACCGAGAAGATTCACGGAAGGGGGGAATTTAGGGTTGGTGACAAGCTCCATGTGAAGAATGGGAGCTGGAAAGTAGGACTAAATCTTGCCTGGAAGTGGAGAGAGGAACAGAACTTTAATCTCAGACAGGAAGAAAATGAAAGACAGTCACTATTAGCTTTATAGTTGCTGCTACTGAACCTAATAGGGCAAGATTTTTAAAACAGCTTTGGCCGTGGGCCTAGAATGTTTCATGGTTGTTTTTAAGCGCAATGAATGGCGCATGGGACGGAAAGTGCCACAGAGCATGCCTGCAATCTCTTCTCCCCTTCATAGCGAGGAGTCACAACAGAAAGGAAAGTGATCCTGTCATATCTCCCTGAAAATATGCTAACAACAGACCCACTGGCAAACTCACAATTGGCATTTCGCAGAAGGAGAATCCTTCCCTACGAAATGCTTTCAATAGAATGTGCCTAGTCTGTCTGGGTTGCTAGTGAGAAAGTCATCTGAACCCTATGGGTTGATGGGACACGGCTCCCTGGAAAATGCTACACACGTTCTGTAAGTATCAGAGTGTAAACCAGTGATGTCTGTATGAGTGGAGTCCCTGCATATGATTCTTAACCCCCCCTGTATGTTCAAGTTCGCTGGAGCATGCCCAAAAGCAGTGGGAAAGGACCTGCCTCGATGCCTCTTCGGCAGTCCTAGGCTTCTCCCAATGGTGCCTGGGCCTAGGATTATTTCCATCCTTGAATTAATTAGGAAAACTTGATACTGAGTAAGAGCTTTGTGTCTGTGCTTGCTTAAGGATTTGGTCAATGCCTCTACATGCAAAACAATGAAGTAGTATTTATAGTAGAAATATAACTATTACACATTAGTTAATTATTTTACAAATAAACTCAAAGTGAAACATTCAAATTATTAAACCACCGAGTTGGATATATACTAAAATGCTACATGTTAGAAAGTACTGGGTCAAATGGGAGTTCCATTTTTAATTTTTTGAGGAAACTCCATACTGTTCTCCACAGTGGCTGCAACAGTTTGCATTCCCACCAGCAGTGCTCAAGGGTTCTTTTTTTCTCCACATCCTCATCAGCACTTGTCCTTTGTTGATTTGTTGATGGTAGCCATTCTGACAGGTGTAAGATGATATCTCATTGTCATTTTGATTTGCAACTATTTGACCCAGCAATCCCACTTCTAGGAATATATCCCAAGAAATCAGAAACACCAATCAGAATGAATGTATGCACCCCTATGTTCATAGCAGCACAATTTACAATAGCTACGATTTGGAAACAGCCTAGGTGCCCAACAGCAGATGAGTGGATTAAAAATCTGTATATATCTACACAATGGGAATGCTAGGCTGCTGTAAAAAGAAGAAGAAGAAGAAGAAGAAGAAGAAGAAGAAGAAGAAGAAGAAGAAGAAGAAGAAGAAGACGAAGGAGAAGAAGAAGGAGAAGAAGAAGGAGAAGAAGAAGAAGAAGAAGGAGGAGGAGGAGGAGGAGGAGGAGGAGGAGGAGGAGGAGGAGGAGAAGAAGGAGAAGAAGAAAAAGGAACTCTTACCATTCACAACAGCATGAATGGAACTGGAGAGCATTATGCTAAGTGATAAATAAGCAATAAGTGATCTCACTTATTTGTGATATATAATAAATAACATAAACTGATAAACAAAAATAGATCCAGAGATAGAGAAGCATCCAACAGACTGTCAAAACTCAGAGGGAAGGCAGGAGAGGATAGGGAGAGATCAACCAAAGGACTTGTTTGCATGCATATAAGCATAACCAATGACACAAACAGTAGGGGAGTGAGGGCACATGTTCTGGGAGAAGGAGTGGCGGGGGAGAGGTTGATGGAGGGAAAGGAGACATTTGTTATAGTTTAAGCAATAAAGAATTTAAAAAAAAGAAAGTACACACACACACACACACACACACACACACGTAAATACTTAGGAAATGATATGAAAGACAATAAATACCAAACAGTCATATGTTGTAGATTAAAACTAAGTGGAGGAGATTCAAGAGACTTTCTAATCTTCCCTTGCATGCTTTTCAAATATAATTCCGTATTATTAAAATAAAAATCTAACACATACATTTAAAATAAAAGGGTTAGTATTTTATATGCAATTCAATGGCTTTGAAGAACATACCATAGTCACACTGCTGAATAGAAATGAAAGCTCCAGTTTCCTATGATCCTCGACATCCAATTTATTTCTGCTTTTTTACCTTTCATGCCCTACAGTGTCAAGTAAATCCTGGGTCAGACAGATAAGCAGCTCCAACTGCTAAGCATTTTTCAATCTTCCTTGCAACCGTCAGTCTTCAATTGATTCATGCAAAAGTGGGAGATTGTGTATTAATTATATTTGTTTCAAAGCTGAAAATTAAGAATGTCTAAAGAGTGCTTGGGTATTAATATATAAAATGGCTCAGAGGTTGAATGTTGACCTATAAACCAGGAGGTCACAGTTCAATTCCCAGTCAGGGCACATGCCTGTGTTGCAGGCTCAATTACTGGTATGGAATGTGCAGGAGGCTGCTGATCAATGATTCTCTATCATCATTGATATTTTCTATCTCTCTCTCCCTTTCCCTTCCTTTCTGAAATAAAAAATATATTTAAACACACACACACACACACACACACACACACACACACACACACACACTACATAGAAGGGAGACAATGGATTATAGCCTGGAGATGACACTCTCCCATGCACACCCTGGAGAAGCTCTTGCAAATTTGCACCAGGGCTCAGCCATATACACTGCACCATCTCTTGTCAGAGTGAAAGGCTGTAAACAGCTCTTTATACATCAATGGAGGGATGAGAAATTCACTGAGACATATTCTTACAACAGTATTACTGAGCAGCAATTAAAGTAATAAAATAGGGATCACTTATCAGCATGAATAAATCTCAAAACAGAAGTTGAATGAATAAAGTTGCAAAAATACATTTAGAAAAATATTATTTACATTGATTTTTAACAACAAAAAACACTATATTGTACTTTAAATTTTGGCCTGTGAAAGATCCATTTGTGCTAAAATATTAAAGTAATAGATATGTAAGGTACATGGAAGCTTCATAATAGAATTAATGGGAGGTGGGGAAAAGATGTGGTGAATAGGAAAGGAAATGGAACAGAGAATGGGAGTGTCCATAGTGTTTTATTTCTTTAAACATTTAAGATTTTAAATTGATATCTATTATCTCTAGGTAAATAGATGCATAGGTGTTGATTATACTATTATCTGTACCTTTCTCTAGTTTGTGATATTTTATCATATAAATATAAAATAATATCTTATGTAATATACACAAAATGCATGCACCTAAATATATCTAAATATGCATGTATTATAAAACTATAAATATATTATAGATGTTCATTTATAAATATATGTGTGCATTTATAAAATACATTTATGAGAGATATTTTATGTATAAAATCTGTAACAGACTAGAGGCCCGATGCATGAAATTCATGCAAGAGTAGGCCTTCCTTCCCCCGTTTGCTGGTACCAGCTTCCCTCCAGCACCCAGAACCTGGGCTTCCCTTGCAGGGGGTGGTCCCTTTCACCTGCCACAGCCTGCCAGTTTGTGGCCTGGGCCTCCCTTTATGGGGCCTTCATGGGGCGATGGCCGGGCCCCCAACCAATTATATCACACCGACTTTGGCTAGCCTGATGACAGTGGGTGTCATAGCGTGGTCCAGATAGTAAGTCATTCAGTTGATTTGCATATTACGCTTTTATTATATAAGATGTCCTATATATCCATTAAAGTTAAAAAATAGAGAAAGTTACAGAATATAGTATATGAATGTTAAAATCAGGTAAAAATAGGAAACACCCCAAGATGATATGCAGCATGCCGATATGATGGGGTACATTTCTTTGTTATTGCCTATCCTTGCATAGTAAATAGTCAATAATATATGTATGGTCCAGAGCTTCACACTTCCCTAATTAATGGTGCATTCATAAGACAAAAGAGGTTACATGGGGAGCTTAATGGTGCATCCATAGATAAAGGAGTTGACAGGGGGAGCTTAATGCTGAGCTCTGTACCTCAGCAACAACATTAACACATATGAACTGAGGCTGACTGTGTGCTTTCTATGTGCCATGCTGCTCAGAGTGTGTTACCTACTCCAGTTCATTCACCTCTTATATATTGTAGCTGCACGAGTAGGGTGTTACTCTTGCACCCATTTCACAGAGAAAGTGCAACACAAAGATTGCAAGAAACTTGCCCAAGCAGCCGGGCAGTGCTGAAGGCAGCGTGTGAACGAGGCCACGTCTGCTTGGAACAAGGCATTAATTCAACAGCCAAAGCAAATATCCTAGCATTTGCCAGTGGAGACGAGTTCAAACACACCAGGATACTTGCTTTCAAACTATCTTATATGGGTTATAGTAATAAAATAGAACCAGTTTTATATCACAGACCCCTCTATAAATGTGGCCTAGGGGAGGACCCTCAGCTTGAATGCTGGCTGGCTACATCCAGGGAAAGGGCTGCTGTGTCCTGCACACTTTCTGTGGGAGGACAGGGCCATCAGAAAAAGGTGAATGCACGTGTTCACTTCCTGACTCGCATGCAGCAGGGGCTTCTGAGTCCGAGGAGGAAGCCACTTGCTCAAGCATTGGATGGGGTCATGGAGAGGCCATGACCTCCTTCAGGTCTCTGATAATTAGGGCTCCTTCTGTCCTCCCTTGACCATGGAATGTTTGTTCTGCAGCGGGAATCATTTCCAAGAACACAGTCTGCATGGTTGGGACCATGGGGACTCTACACTTGACTGAACCCCTTTAAGGCCTCTGTATAAACCTCTAAGATTCTGGAGGCATGTGTAGAGATCTACTTATATGCGAAGCCCAAGACAAGCAAGTAAGTTCCTTGCTTCTTAAATGGCTGCCTTCCAACCTGGACTGGACTCCCTTAGTCACCCCCTACCCTTTGGATTCAAAGGTCAGGGTCAGATTTACCCAGGAAGCACTCCAGGTGGTGAGCCTCAGGCTGCCTCAGGTGGAGCAGAGGTTTTGCGGGAACAAAGGCAGAAAGGTGCTGGCAGCAGGTCAGCCAAGTTCAGGGACACCAGCATGGCTGTCACTCAGGTACCCTAGGATGCTCTGGTGGCCACAGAGCTCCCTCTCCGAGGTCCATGGGCTCATTTTCCAATGGCATCCCCAGCTGACAATCCACTCTTCTCTCAAGCTCATGGGAAATGCCTTCATGCTGAGCAACCCAACTTTCATTTTACCCCCTGAGCCTCCTTTATTTTAGGTGCCTCTCTGTCATGCAGAACTTTCTGAGAACAAGAATCTGATGGGACTGGTCACTAAGCCCCAACACAAAACAGCCTTCCTAGCCCCAGGTGTCCAGCCAGGCCCTGCCTAAAGCTACTGGCCTCTCTCCTGACGTGGCCACTTGCAGCTTTATGTGAATTTAGGGTGTTATTTAACTGCAATGTGCCTCATTTTCCCTGAATGTAAGGGAAGTGTTGTTAGTGTATATTTCATTAATTGAAATGACATATGGGGTGGGTATTTAGAAGAGCGTATGTATGGTATATGCTATGGCAGTGGTTGGCAAACTCATTAGTCAACAGAGCCAAATATCAACAATACAACAATTTAAATTTCTTTTGAGAGCCAAATTTTTTAAACTTAAACTTCTTCTAATGCCACTTCTTCAAAATAGACTCACCCAGGCCATGGTATTTTGTGGAAGAGCCACACTCAAGGGGCCAAAGAGCCGCATGTGGCTCGAGAGCCTCAGTTTGTCAACCACTGTGGTATCATGTGCCTTTGCCCAGGTTGCTCAGGCTTGTCCCAGTTCATAGTAGTAATTGAGCCCTTTTCATTCTTGATACAAACCTAGCTTTGATCATAATGATTTGGGTGTTCGATCTATAACCTTATAGATATTTACTTTTAGATCAGATGACAACCTCCAATACAGAGTGCAATAGTGTGGTGTCACAGTCCCATGGCTCGAAGTGCGGCTGGCAGGGAGCCGGGGGCCCTGCTTTGTGTCCCTAGGCAGTTTTGTGTTGGGGAGTTAGTGACTAGTCACATGAGATTCTTGTTCTCAGAAGGTTCAGCATGACAGAGAGAGACATAAAATTAAAAAAAAAAAAAGGCCATGTGGTGTAATAGAGACTCCACACACCACAGACTCCTCTCTGTGACCCCCATGAGTACTATAAACCACTAATACCCATCCTCAAAGAACAAGCGTTTTCTATAAAGAAGGAATAAAACTGCATTTGTCCCATAGAACACATAATTTAGAACATTTTCCCTTTTTAATCCCTTTACTTTTTTGTTAACACCAAAAATAGGTAGCCTTGGTTTCTCTTGGTCGGACTGTAAAACTACAAAGCATGGCTGTGTTCTCTTGTCTTTCTGATACGTCAGCCCTGGCTCTCCCTAAGGCAGAGCTAAGATCCAGGTGACCTTTCTCCTGACCCTAGGCTTCCACAGACTGAGCATGTAAGACATCAAAAGCAGAGAAGAACATGTAACTTGACAATCTCTCCATGCAAAATGCTGAGAAGTACTCTAAGTGGCTTTTCAACTGCTAAGGGCTCAGGAACTCCAAGTGGCCAGCTGTGTGCAAGGCCGTCTCATTAGACACTTAGCTTGCCACAGTCCTTTGGGTCAAAGGAAGGTTCCAAAGGAAGATCAGCAAAGTCCCTGGCTTCCTGCCAAGATTCAAGATACCAGATGAACAAAACCACCTGAACCTCCTTACTGAACTGGGGGAACTGACAGCTACATCTGTTGTCTAGAATTTATTAAGTGCATACACATATAGAGAGCCTTGGTGTTTCTTTTTCTAGTGACTGACACATGCTATAATCATAGTCTACATTTAATAGAATGCAAGAACTGTGCTCACGTACACCTCAAATGAATTTCACATACCAGACAAATTTCTGGGACAGGGGGAGGATAGACAAGTCCTGGAAGAGAGCATGCAGCAGCTAAAAGAGCTGCTAAGATAATTGAAAGGAGATATTTTTATGTGTCTTGAAAGAAGTATTGAAAACTCTATGCATTATTTATTTTTTAAATGGTGTATTTTTTATTGTGTCAGCTGAAAACATTTCTTCATACTGCTGAAAAATAACAAGCAGCACAACAAAAATGATGCTTCACAAATCAAAGACAGAAGGAACAGAAAAGTCTGATTGTGGTGTCTGGCTTTCAACCTCTCACTCTAAGATTGCACTGCTTGGTACATTCCCATGATCTATGTTCAAGTGAATAGAAACCAAATACAAAGAATTGGAAAAGCTGGATTTTAACCATTTGTTTAGCAACTTTGAGATCCAGCCCCTTTCTGTGTTAATTGCATAGGCCTTGAAGAATTCAAGTTAATATTATCTCTGAGGGCAAAATTTAAAAGTATGACAAAGTCTTTAAGAGCAAGATGCTTAAAGAGATGGTTCCTGCACTCTGGGGGATATTATTTAAGTTCTTGAAAAGATGCCCAAAGTAGAAATAGCTAGCATAAAACATTTGGTTATTTATTTCACCTTTTGTGTGTCCAAATTTCCTTCTCTTATAAAGACACCAGCCAGATTGGATGGGGGGCTCACCCTAATGATCTTATTTTAACTTAATTCATATCTTAAACATAGTCACATTCTGAGATACTGGTAATTAGGGCTTCAACATATAAATTTTGGGGGCAGAGGACACAATTCAGTTCAACATAGGTACAATATATAGAGTGGGCCTCCCGTTCTTCATCAAAAGAATGTATTTTCATTTGGAGTCTATTTTCTGCTGCTTGGGGTCTACCCAGATTGAGCATACCACTTTCTCCAGCCCACTTAACAGGTTCAGGAACTAATTCAATCAGATCTCAGAAATGCCATAGGAATGAGTAGAATGGGAGCTTTCTGTTTCTGGGTAGACTTTAATCCAGGAGGCTGTGCTGCAGCCAACTTCCTATCATTGGGAGAGACCTTGGAAAAGACTGGAATAAGGCATGGAACATCACATGGACCTTAACCAAGGCATTGATCCCACAGAAGTCAGCGACAAGAGTTGAAGAGAAAGAAAGTTCTGTTGAAATCCTGTGAATCCCAAATCTAGCCACATTCCTAAAGCCAGGATGCCCCTCAGACTTTTCAGTGTTGCTTGTTTTCTAATGTAAATTTAAGCTGTTTTTTGCCTCTTGCAGCTGAAAAAGTCCTAAGCAATCTAACAAATATGCTACATTATGATGATGTTGAAATTCAGTTATTGTTCTAATATCTCTTAGAAACAAGAGAGAAAAAAAATGACAAACCCATAGCATAGAGCAAGTGTAGGCATGAGAAGTGATGCTAAAAGTTCACTGCAAGATTTGCCTTGACTTCTTTGAAGCCAGGTGAGATCCAGACCCCCTCTTTCCAATGGGTAGCAAGCATCCCACTTGCCAAACATTTAAACATTTATGATTCATGATAGTAAGACATCTCAACAGCCATTTTGCACCACAAACCCCACTGGTCAGTATTTCTGTCATTCTCCTTGAAGAAGTCTTCAGTCTTCTGCAGAGTATAGCATCATGTTATTCTTTCATATAAGGCAATGTTTCAGGCAAGGTTTTTTAAATACATCAAAGCCACCATTCCCAAAACCTCAGAATCAAGGATACCTCCGATAAAAATTAATCTGTAGTGCTGTGTCCAGATTTTGAGTCATTTGATGACTTAATGAAGATAAATGTCGTTGGCATCTCAACATGGCACCTAAAGAGCAGGCCAAACCACTCTTGTACAAGCCAAGCTCTAAATGTACATTATAAAAGCAGGTTTGTATATGATGCCTTTTCTCCAGTCAGAATGTGACCTTGGTACTGCCAGAATCTCTAAGAGAAAGAGACCCTAAAACAGTTGGCTTCCACAAACTCAAAAAATAAAGTAAAACACAAATGAAATCCTAGGGTTTCTGCATATGTATGTGTGTTAGAGAGAAAACATACCCATTAAGCTGCAGCCTTCCAGAGCATGATGTCACAAGTCAGATCCTATTAAAGGAAGCAGAAGATGAATGTGCGCTCCAGGCAGCTGGAAGGAGGCAGAAAGAAAATACACTGTAAATCTTCCCACTGCATGCCTAAATTGTAAAAGATGACTTTGGGCATCACGCAGACTTCTTCCAGTGAATAACTTCTTTCCTAAGAAGACATTCCAAGAAACCAGTAATCACAAGACATGTACATAGTCCGATTAGCACTTGTGTGATACTTGTGTGATATAGCTATTCCTCCAGATGAAAACTTGACTGAATTTGGAAATCTGAGGAATAAGATAATATCTAGGGAGTGACCAGAAAGGTACTGGAATCCCCATCAGGCAAAAGGAATGAGGAGAGAATTCAGGAGAATAAATTGATCCACATAAGGTATATAACTAAACATATGATTTTCTTTAAGAGTGGTGTGCGCTGGTGATATTTCCCCCATTCCCAACTCATTTAGGCAGCTCTTTAGATCCAGAAACTTGGTTCCATTATCTGAAACTGATGTTAATGACATTTTATCTGGGAAATCTTCAAACAGATTTAAATTAAGAATGACATGGGACCCCCTCCCCTTCCACCACAATGCCATAGGCACACAGAGATAAAGCATGGCCCAAAGGTAAGAAGGACTTTCAGAACCTGAGATACGGAGGATGGAGAAACCCCATTGGACTAAGTCCAAGGACGAAAAATCAAAGCTTCTGTGTAATTTCAAGATATTGCTAAATGTCTCTTGTATATTATACTCACAGACAGCTGTACACATCTGTGCAGACAGCCACAGCATATGTCTTTATTTTCATGAGTGCACCACAGTGATATATGACACAAAGCAGCCTCGGTGACTGAGAAGCAAAGGAAACAAAAAATAAAAGAGTGGGGACCGGAAGAAGAGAAACACAAAGACCCAAGATGAAGAGCAAACACATGGGGAAGGGCAATGCTGAGAAGGGATATGGATGAAAAATGGCAGGGTTATGGGAGACTTCAGCATGGTTACAATTTAGAGACCCACCTCTATTGACTTGAAACTAATGAATGACTGCCATATTGAATTGCAGAGATATTGAGTATTTGACAGAAGGTTAGTGTGAATTTAGAGTGGGAAATTAATGTTCCAATTCATCATCCTAAGATAACAGAATTATCCTCATCCCCTGGATATATTGATTGACCTTGTTATCTCTTGGGAGGAGGAATTCTGCATTAATTACAGATATCAGTCTTCAGATTTTGGAATGGCTGTTACCAGAAGAGACTCATAATGTCTAATTTTGGCAAAACTCCCAACAATTTTCCTAACAAATCCAGAAGAAATTTTTGGAGCAATATTAATATTAAAACATTGATGAACTATAAGGATTTCCTGGATAATATTTGATAAAAAGTGACATAGATGAGGAGATATCAAAAAACAAAATTGTTCCAGGTCCGATGTGGCTCAGTAGTTGAGCATCAACCCATGAACCAAAAGGTCACAGCTCCGTTCACAGTCAGGACACTTGCCCAGATTGCAGGCTCGATCCCCAGTATGGGTCATGCAAGAGGCAGCCAATAGATGATTTTCTCTTGTGATTGTTGTTTTTATCTCTCTCTCCCTCTCCCTTCCTCTGAAATAAGTAAAAACATATTTTTAAAATAAAATATTGAAACCTCCAAATTTGGAAACTGTTTACAGACTCAGGTCAGAAGGAACTTCATGAGCTATCTTGTCAGGTCTATATATAAATATAGCTGATTCTAAATCAGTATCTTTGTTGAGAAGGCTTCTGAGGCTGAAAGAAAAAAGAGTTGTTGTTTTCATTGCTCACACCATTTCTGATACCAAAATTTTGCCCCACAAAAACCAATTCTCCAAACCAGCTGAGTGTGCTACAATTCAATGCAATTATGACACTAGCTACCTGAAATTAACATCAGATCCCACAATTTAAGGACTTAATCCCAAAAAATTGTCTCTACTTCAGATGTCAATTGCTTCTAACAGACCATCTATAAATCAGGAGGATCCCCCCCCCTCATTTTCCCCCTTCTCAGGTTTAACAACTTGCTACAACAGCTCACAAACTCAGGGAGACCTTCACTTACATTTACTGGTTTATTGTATAATAAAGGATAGAGGTGAACAGCCAGATGAAGAGGTACATAGGCAAGGTCAAAAAGAGTCCCAAGCACAGGAACTCCTGGCCCTGTAGAGTCGGGGTGCATCACCCTCCTGGCATGTGGATGTGTTCACCAACTTAGAAGCTCTCTGAAGCCTGCATGTGAGGAATTGTTATGGAAGCTTCATCACGTTGTCATAATTAATTACCGTCTCAATCTCCAACACTCTCCTCTCCCCAGAGGAGCAGTGAGCTGAAAGTTCCAACCTTATGCTTAGTCTTTCTGGTGAGCAGTCCCATTCTGAAGCTATCCAGTAATCACCTCATTAGAACAAGAAAGGTTCTTATCACCCAAGAAGTTCCAAGAGATTTAAGACTTCTGTGTGTAAGACACCCTGATCACCCCTCATCATTCAGGAAATTACAAGGGTTTATAGGAGCTCGAGTCAAGAATCATAGTCAAAACCAAATATTAGAACAAAACACCTCCTAAATATCCCTGTCCCTCAAAGGTTAGGAAACCTGCGTCAGCAACTGGGGACAGAGAAGCTCAAGAGGAAAGAATGAATACAGGGAAGGTGACACCCCTTTCTTATCCCCAATTACACACATATTTCTGTTAAATATGAAGCTGAAACCCATATCCTCAGAGACAGTAAGTAATTTGCACAATACTGTAAAAGTAATTACTAGAATCTCCATTATAAGATCTTAAGTATTCTCAATATTCTTACTGTCATCTGTATCACCAAGACATGCTGCCTTCTACATTAATGGTCTGGATCAAAAATGAAATCAACTGAACACATAAGACATTAGATGGCCCATTAGAAGCAACCTAGTGAGTTATGAAAATTTGACCCAACCTGTAGAGGGCCCCCTGGGAAGGCATGTGGACATTCTTTAATTTCTTAGCAGCTGAGCCCATGGCACTGGCAGAGTCATGTCTCTGGTGACACCCCCCACTCCCTCCCTCAAGAAGGCAAGGGGGTATTATCAGTTCATGATATACCTTTGTCCAGGTGCCAGGAGAGGGCTTTGAGATGTAAATTCAGTCTAGCATTGCGAAAGAAGGAAGGAATAGGACCTGGGCTCTCCCAAGCTCCTTTGATCCTAAGTTTTCCAGTGAAACCCCCTTGTATTTTGGAAGATAAATAAATGCACTGTGTTGCCTGTGGGGTGTGTCTGTCTTTCCATCAGAGTGACAGCCTCCCACCCAGCCCAGCTTTTAAATCTATTTCTGTTCTTGTCTCTTTCTTTCTTCTATTTCTTAATCCCCAGCTCCTCCACTCAGGAACCTGTCCTTTCTCCTTTTCTGTGTGGGACAAGGAAAAAGGAGAAACACCCCCCCACACCAACCAAACTGTCTGAAACACAATCCCCCTAGACCACATGTGTCAAACACAAGGCCCGCGGGCCAAATCCGTCCCGCCAGGCCTTGCAATGTGGCCCCCACCGCACTGTCATCACTGCACTCCGCTGCGTTTCCATCACAATGACAGTTTATGACTGTTCAGTAAACCATTCGGCCCGCGATTTAGGCTGGATTTTAGATTTTGGCCCCTTCTCTGATTGAGTTCGACACCCCTACTCCTAGACAAAGTGTTTATCAAGAATGTTCCCAAGTTATTATGATGAAGGAAATTCCAAAACCACAGAGGAAGACAAGTGTCTCTTTACTTTGTAGTTTCCCAGATTGCAACACAAGAATTAGAGAGAGAGGGAAAAAAAATACATTTATATAGAGAAAAGTCAGATCATTGGCTAATTGCAAGTTCATAATTAACCAAAGCTCTTCGTTATTTTTGGAAAAATACACATCCTCTCTCTCTCTCTCTCTCTCTCTCTCTCTCTCTCTCTCTCTCTCTCTCTCTCTCTCTCTCTCCCTCTCTCTCTCTCTCTCAAAACAAACAAACAAATAAACAAACAAAAACACACAGTTACAATGAACACTTTACCATCGACACTTGCTAATGAAGGGCTTTAACCTACTTGATCCTTTGCTCTTATGCCTGTTCCACATTGTCTTCTTGGTTTTGATCTATCATTACATAGTCTGACATATTTCAATGTGATTCTATTGGAAGCCCTCAGTAATCGTGGATCATTTGAAAATGTGGGGAGTCTGGCATTAGTATTCAAGCTGACATTCAGGTGAAAGGCAATTTGGAATGCTCAGCTGGCACTGAGGTATACAACTGAGCATTTAGCAACACAAGATAAAAGGCTTTATCTTACACAGCAAATCCAAGATGGACTCATCAGTTAGTCCAGCTTGACACTATTAAAATAATCACAACCCTATCAAGTATGCTACTGTATAGCTCATTTCTTCCTTTGGTCCGGTAGTTGAAAGATTTTTGCCAAATGTTTTCCTGCCCTCTCAGTATATCCTCTTTGTGTGCCATTCATCTGTTTTAATAATTGGACCTACGGATTTTTTCTAAGTTTGATATTTATTTTTGTTAACTCACACTAGGGAGTAATCAATTCTGAGTGCACCTGCCTATTTAATAATGTGTCCAATATATGTCAGTGATTGATCTCCAACATTCTGGCGTATGGTTCCCAGAAGTGATCATTTACTGCCATTTAGAAAATTAGTCCATGTGTCTGTCTCCAAATTTGATCCCTCACTCAGCCAATACCATCTGTTATGGATGGGTAACAGTAGTTCCTTAGTCGTATCTCCAAGGTTTTCAGTATATTGCTGTATTTCATTTAATTGTAGAGATCACCATTGTCATTAAAGTGACTGAGGGATCTCTTATTTCAAGGTGGGCAAATGATGTCCTTCAAGCCAACTCTAGCCCCACACATATTTTGATAGGGTTCAAAAACTTAACATTGTTATAAACATTTTTAAATGATTGAAAAAAAATTAAAAGTACAATCATATTGCATGACATGAAAATCCCGAGATTCAAATTTCAGTGTCCATAAATTATGTTCTGTTAGAACACTGCCACACCCATTCATTTGTGTATTACATGTGGCTGATTTTGTGGTATAGTGGCTTAGTAAATAGTTGCTATGGAGACAAGAAGGTTACCAAAGCCAACAATAGTTCAGGGTTCTTTATAGAAAAGTTTGCCCATCCCTGCTTACTTCAGTGTTGCAATGTCTCCCATTCTCCCTTTCATGATGTGTGCTCTACGCTTGCAGGTTGAAGATCGGATTTCGTGGGAAAGAAGATTAAGAGAAAATGAGGATTCCTTGGCTGCAACATTTAACTTCTTACTTTGCCCCTAGCAGACAAGCCACTTCTTCCCAGTTTGTCTTGTCTGATCTATTGCTAGAAGGCCTTTTTCCCTTTAGATAATATTTCCACAAGCCTTAATGCATCATGGCCTTTTGGCTTCCTAAAAATAACCCTGTGGGTCTGGGCCTTTTTTATCTTGTGCATTTGGCCTTGCTTATGTTCTTCTACACTACATCAGAAATTTACCTCTCAGACACCTCGGCTTTTGCAGATACTTCTTTCCCTGTGACCTGATGGAAATTCACATATAAAGTTTCAACAACTGATCACCTTTTAGCCCCAGTATGTTTTAGTCTCTTTTCAAGTGATGTTATTATTTGTACTCTTTTTAAATCTGATTCTGTAAAGGCAGGTGTGACCCCAGCCCTCCACTCTGTAATTCTCCATTCATTGCAGACTTTGCTGAAAGGTGATGTGTCATTCATCCAGCCCCCAGCCCAATGTGATCTCAGACCTCTGACTGAGTAGATCAAGCAGCCAACCAGGGTCTGGAATGACTCCTGGGTTCATTTCATAGTCTAAGAAGCAGTGAATCCCAGCCCTTTCCTTCTGTGAAGAGACTGATATTGTCTACGGAAAGTTGCAAAGTTTCTGAATTACACATCTCACTCACTATAAATCTATATCCTCAAGATAGATATATGTGAAATGCCTACTCAGTATTTGCTATGTAGTCAGTGGAGATTTTAAAAGTCAAAATGTAATTTGTTAGAAATACCTCCTTTATCTCTCAGTGTAAGAACATGAGAAAATGAATTCTGATAAGAGACTTCTCCCAAATTGCTTATATATTTTCTGATAAAGAAGAGAGAAGACATTTGAGGAAGAATTGATCCAGCTTCTCAAGTCATTACTGAGGAAAGGAGCCACCCAGCTACCCACCTGAGGAGGGACCATTGGTCTATATGACAGCCAGGAAAGAAGGCATGACAGAGCTTTCTTTTTCCTTTTGTTAAAGTGTCTGCTGTAAATAGAGGTGTAATACAGTCACTAAAAGGTACATATAGCAAAAATGTTATCTTGAACATCTGGAATTGCTGAATTTGACAATTTTAGACTGCCACAAACTGTAATTTTATATGTTAACTGTAATATTTCAGAATCAACCAAGTCTTGTATGTCATCTATATCAAAATTTTTAAAAAAGCAAAAGATGGACTTGAGAAGGTCTGGAGTTTGAAATGCAATCAAAACTGAGATCATGGCAGCTAGAACTCCCTGTGAAACATCCCGAAGATAGCAACACTGAAATAGATTTTTAACCAAAGAACTAGGAAGCTCTGGTTGCTATCAATACTTCTTCAAAAATCCCACTTTCTTCATTAGTACTAAACAGACCCCCTTCTCTCTGTCAGTTCAATTACTCCAAATAACAGGTTTTAACAATTACAAGGATTTATATTTAGTGGGAGGTCCCTGTTTAGGTTCTTTGACATGTATCCTAAAAAAAAGTGATAGCAGGCTTTCCGATAAGATTGCATCCTAATGATAAACAGCAGTCATTCTCCTGAAATGATTCTCCAAGGAATGAGCCAAGGAACCCAAAGGCAGCTTCAGAATTAGAAATAAAGAAGTTTGTCATGGAAATCCAGAGTCCCCAGAAATGACTGTGAGTGAGTAAGTGGAATAAACTATGGGAGCCTTAGAAAACCATTCCTCTTCTGTGAAGGAGGCTATTGCCTCAGATATACTAGGAGAACCTGTAAGAACCCCACTGTCATAAAGTTACATCACGTGTGTGCTGAACTGCACAACATAATTGCATCTGCTGCAAGGAAGATAGAGACAGAAAGTGAGATGGAGAAAGAGAGAATGGTACACAGAGAGAAAGAAAGGGGCTAAATGAATGAATCATGACATGGAAAGGAACAGAAACACAGTGGGTAACATAACATAAGATCTCTCCATTAAACACTACTAAAGGTTACAGAAACAATCAAAGATCTAAATACATGAGTAGATATACCATTATTGGATTGGATAAGTCAATAATAGTACAACAATCCCAATCCTATTAAGTTTTTGGTAGAAATTGAGAAGCTGATTCCAAATTTTACATGGAAATGCACAAGACTTGGAATATCCAAAGAAATCTTTGAAATGAACAAAGTTAGAAAACTTATACCATCTGACTTCAAGGCTTACTGCAATGCAAGAGTACGCAAGTCAGTATGGCATGGGCAATGGGTAAACAAGCAGACATTCACTGGATGGTGGTCCACTTGGACATCAAGTCATCTATTCATCCAAACATTTATCATTTATTACAATCTACGCACAGAATTGGGTGTTGGATATACAAAGAGGAATTAAACATGATCTAATTGTCAAAAAATTCTCAGTTTAAATGGTGCCTTAACCATGGACAAAATAATTAAAATACAAGTGTGAATATATATATATATATATATATATATATATATATATATATATATATATATATATAGTGTTTTTGGAATATAGAGAAAGTAAGAGAAATGTCTTAAAGTGTGTCTGGGGAACTGAACAGGTGTTATAGGCATATACAATAGAATGTGGATAACTGAGACAGGTACTTGCAGAGGAATTGGTATGGGCACAGTGGTGGAGGCCTGAGACAGCCTTGCTCATGAAGCAGTAAAGAGTCTGCAAAACCATAGAGTAGACAGAAAGGAGACAAGAGTAGCAGGTAAGATGGGTTAAGACACAAATGACTGTATTGTCCTCAAAGAAGCTTTATGCAATAGTGAACCAATATTTAGTTTGTTGTTGTTTTTCATACAAAGAAAAAGTGGTACATCGTAGTCAGCATGGCTCAGGGTTGAGCATCAACCTATGAACCAGGAGGTCATGGTTTAATTCCCAGTCAGGGCACATGCCCAAGTTGTGGGCTGGATCCCCAATGTGGGGGTGCAGGAGGCAACTGATCAATGATTCTCTCTCATCATTTATCTTTCTATCTCTCTTTCGGTCTCCCTTCCTCTTTGAAATCAATAAAAACATGTATTTTTTTAAAAAGGAATAAAAAAGTAATACAATACAGTTTTATATAGAGGTAACTCAGATGAAAATTGGGAAGATGAATCGGAAAAATTTCATGGAATGTTTAGAAGTAGAAAACCAATTATTGCATTTAATATGTAAAAATATTTCCCAGATATATTTTCTCACTTGTACACTGACAAGACAACTGATAACCACTTAGAACGTGGCAAGAGTTTTCATTTTCCTAAAATGTGTTAATGTATCTTGCTATCAGTGATGGAATCCTATAAAATAATCTTACATGATAAAAGGGAAATATGCAAATTGATCCAGGAAATTACCTGGAACAACCAGTTGCTGTCACCCTCACTGACCACCAGGTTGCAGATGCTTAATGCAGGAGCTTCCCCCTGGTGGTCAATGCACTCCCCACAAGCCGGGCTGATGGCAGTAAGCAATGGTGAGAGCCTCTCCCACATCCTCTACAGCTCTAAGGATGTCTGACTGCAGCTTAGACTTGATCCCCTGGGGAGTGGGCCTAAGCTGGCAGGTGGACATCCTCTGAGGGGTCCCAAAGTGTGAGAGAGTGCAGGCCAGGCTGAGGGAACCACCACCTCCAGTGCACAAATTTTTAGTGCCTCAAGTATTAAATAAACAACTGTATTTATAAGTCGTTCTGCCACTATGCAGCCATCAGAAGGCACTTCGGAACCATATTCCCACTGGGGGCTCAGAACAAATGCTTCATGTGCCAGCATGCCTGGGAGCCACTTCTTCCCCAGGCCCCAGCAAAATCTGTGTGAGCAACATTGATACTTAGAAATGGATGCCAGGAGAGGAATACAGCATGAAAATGTAAAACCATTCAGAAAATAAGTTCAAAATAATCCAACTAATGTTTCTCATTTGTCTTCTGGACCCAAGTTTTGTATTTGTCTTTCTTTTTCAATGAAAACTTACATAAATAAGCACTGAAATATCAAGATGACTTGGCATATGGCCAGACATTCACATACACAGAACACGTGACCAGATATTCACACACTAAGTTTAAAGAGCAGAGCCTCCTGTGCCTGGCTGAGCCATCTCAGTCCATCTGTAACTCTTCCTGCGATAATGCTCTGGGGTTCTCATCAACATCGTTCCTTATGGGCCTCAGTGCAGTTAAGTGAAGCCTCATCAACATCGTTCCTTATGGGCCTCAGTGCAGTTAAGACAGTTGCCCAGTCACCCTGCTAATCCAGCTTGAAGCCTGGGTTAAAACCCCAAGTCTCACTCTGAATTCGAGCTCTTAAGCATCTCTGTTCTTTACAGGAAAACATGCTCCAGATTCAGGGGCTCTCTGAAGATGTGAACATGGTAATAGCAAGAGTCTGCAGAAATAATGTCAGCTGTGGTCTCTTGAGCCAGATATCCTCGAAAATGGGAGCAAAGAACTCAGAAAAAGCAGTGCATTTATTTCTTCCAGTGAAGACGGGAGAGAAAAGTGAACCAGTGATGGTCCACGAGCAAGGACTGCATCACACAAAACAGAGGCTCTAGGAGTTAGCATTTACAGTCAGTGTCCTGGGATGCCTGTTTCTCATCTCTGTGTTTAAAAGCCGACTCGGTTGAAAGGCTCTGAAACTGGACACTGAAGTTTACAGATTATACAACAGAGAAAAATCAGTCTCACGACAGAGACTAGGTCTTAGTTTCAGAATAACCCTGCATCATTCTAGAAATTTCCAGAAAGTTTGTGGATCACAGACTCTTCTGTCCAGAGACATCCACAAGAAGAGGGTTGGTCTTCCTCTCACAGCACTCATCGCTGTAGCGCTGGGATAGTGGGCTGAAGAGCGGCCCCTCAAAGAGGTCACGTCCCAGGCCCCAAAACCTTTTCATTTGTTACTTCACGTGGCAAAGGGGGCTTTGCAGATGCGATCACATTACTGATCTCCAGGCGAAGACATTATCCTGGAGTATCCAGGTGGATCCAATGCCAGGTCAGAGGCAAAGGCACTGCAACTGAAGCAGAAGTCAGAGATGGAGAGACTTGAAGATTTGAAGCTGCTGGTTTTGAAGATGAAGAGGTGGCTACAAGCCAAGGAATGCAGGCAGCCCAGCCACTAGAAAAGACAAGGAACCGGATTCTTCCCAGAGCCTCTGGAAGGAACTCAGCCCTGTTGACACACTGATGCCAGGACTTCTGAGTCCAGGACAAAACATGACAGATCTGCATTGTTTTAGGTCACTAAGGGGGGAGGAGGGGAGGGTCGAGGCATGATATTTATAGCATGGACAGCACCTGGTAAGACACTAGGGGAGGTCTCTCTCAGTCATTTCCCCCTCCATTAAGGGAAGATATTCCTCCTCCATAGGATAATCATGAAGATAAAACAGATAAGGCAGGCTTCAACAGAAGTCCACTCCCTCCCCTGACTGTCCCAGCGGCGCTCATTGCAAAGGACCCCCGCCTCTCCAGGCAGCCTTGCTTTCTTCTTTGCAGCTGGGCTTCTAGGGAAAGTGCAGACAACCCTGCTGAACTGTATCTAGTTTATTGGAACCGTTTCCATGGAGCCTGCCCACTTAGTTTTCATTTGGGCAACCCTACATGGGGAATCCATGTGAGAAAGTTGAAGATGGGTTTGTGCAAATAAAATAATGGGAAACTAACAGCTTATTCCACTTAAGAGAACACTCGTGCCCCATAAAAACTAGCAGTTGGCACTGAATGCCGGTGCAAAGCCCCGAGACTTCCCTCAGCAGTTGGATACCAGCAACTTGCTGGGGAGCACAATGCCACGTCGGGAGTGGAAGCTATTGTACAAAGACACGGCTTGCCAGCAGTGGCTCTTTGGAAGTGGGGGATCTCTTCCTGCACCTGTGGGTCCTGGGCAGCTGAGTCTGCACTGAGTCTTCCGGAGCCATTTAGGTTGCATGGCTTTTTGTCCCCGCCTGCCTCCAATTTATGGTGCCCCAGGAGCCAGTTTCGCGACTAGCTCAGCTCTGGCGGCTACATCCTCACACCCGGTGAAAGCTGACAAGCAGCCCCGGAAACTTCCTAGCTGCTAAGCCCATTCCCTCCTGGAGGCTGTGGGCGCCCTGATGTGCACCCACCGCGCTGCGGTTCCAAACAGGCAGGCCACCCGGGGTCTGCCGAACACTTGATTCTTAGGCTCTTCCCTCTGATAACCGCTGTTGAGGTCCCATTAGGCAGATGCAGGCATTCTCACAATGTTGTATCCTTGTATCTTCTGTTTGTGAAGACGGCTTTTATTCCTTGGCGTGTGTCGGGGCGGGCGTGGGGGAGGCTTGTATTGAAGTATGAAAGCAATCAGATTCTGTACTTACTTGTTTGCTAAAGCAATAGAAAGTTATTTTGATTTTCTGAACTTATGTAGGCTATCCCAATATTCCATTGATGATGGTTTGAATATTCCATTGATTGTGATCTCACTGGTCACTGAAGCACATTCCTCTGGGAACCAGGATGGGTCAATTATCCTAAATGGTCTCCGTAGCTACAGATAATGAATTTCGGTCGACTCAGTGGTCCCAGAATCAGAACAGACCCTCAATTGCCTCAGTAGCTACAGATAGTGCATTCCTGTTGATGCAGTGGTCCCAGAATCTGGACAGCACAACTATTCTAAATGGCCCTGGTGGTCCCAGATAATGTGTTTCTGTTGATTCAGTTATCCGTAGACCCAAAAACTATACTTTAGATAACTAACTTGCTCCATCTTGTTTCTGTAAAATGCTTTTCTCAAAACAGTCTCCCCATTCCAGACCCAAAGATGTAATCAATACCTTTGTGATTTCTGCCAATATAAGCCAGATGTGGCAAGCTGTTCGGGGCTGTGAGGTTTGGAGCACCTCATATGCCACCAGCCCTTAAAAAATGACTCCATAATTTGACTTCCTGAGATGTCCTTTGTAAGATGCGGTATACTACAACAGTATTAGCAATTAAGACACCTTGGCAGCAAATATGCAAAGAGGCCACAACTAGACGTCAGGGCGGGATAGGTAATGTCCTGTGGAAGTTACAAGCAAAAAGTAGCCCATAACGTCATAGATAAGGAGCTGAGGTTGCAAATCATCTCCTGCAAGCTGCTGTTCTCCACCGCTTGGGCTGGAGGGCAGCCAGGACTCGGTCCTCCCCAGGTGGCATTTCCGGCTGCTTTGATTTGGGCTGTCAGGTTCATGGTTGTGGTGACAACAAAAGTCTTGCAATTTCAAAGCAGTGAAATTCTCTGTGGCGAGGACCTGGGAAGCCGCAACCTCAGGATCTGATCGTGTTACAAACAAGTTCGCCCTCAAAAAAAGGCAGCCAGAGCCCAGAAGCTGCCAATGCCCGCGGAGCGGCCCTGTCCACGCTCCGCTCCCGCTGCAGCATAATGAAGCTGTAATTAAATGCGCGGCCCACTCCCAGCCACGGATCACGCAGCTCCAACAGGTTCCGCGGGGAATGGGCAGTCACAGTCACGTGTCCTGGTGGGGCGGGAGGAATGGATTTGGATTGATTTTGATTCACTGTGTAAACAAGTAAATGAAATAATCCACTTGAGAAGAAAACTGGCAGAAGGAACCAACAGCATCGCGTGTGGCTGCTGAAGATCAAGTCCACCCGTAAAGAATGGGGTGCCGCGGAGGAAACACCCCCTGAGAACAAGATCTCAGAGTCTCAAGAAACTGATGGTGAAGGAGAGCAGGGTTTGAACCCACAGATTGAGGACCACAGCGACTTCTCCCTGCGCCAAGGAACGTACTGACGGGCGCGCACCTGCATTCGAGTGTGCATACGCGTGGGTGCGCCTCGGTTCCCTTCGGGCTCAGAGAGCTTGGGATGAGCCTGGGATTTGGCTTGGAGTCCCGCTGCCCAGGTCTGGAAAGCAAGCTTCCTCTCCCTGACCCCCTATTTTGGCTCGCTTAATTCATATCTCAATGTCTCCGCGCCTGCTTCTTCCAGCTCCAAAATGCAAGTGTTTTTGGAAACACCATACGAACAGATTTGTGTCATTAATTATAAAAGGACACAGTAATAGGAGCGATCATTCCAGGCGTTAAGTGCCAGCTTCCGTTCTGAAGGCTTCGTGCGTGCAATTAATCCTCATCACCACCTGACAAGGCAGGTCGGCCTCCGGCTGCACCTCCTCCAAGCCCTAGGCTGTGAGCTCTCTGCATGCTCTGCGACCAGCGACCAGCGTTCCTTCCACCCCCACTTACCAGGGCTGGCACCAGGTTTTACCAGTACCTGTCATCTCTTTACTCTCTTGTCTTTCTTTGCCGGTGACACCAAAGTTCTTGGATGCCACACACTTCTTTTATCTACTGAATATTTGTCCACTCTCATGGCTCCAAAATGCACAGTAACTCGCCAAGGGTGGGCTTGCTCACAGCAGATCGAGGATCCGAATTTCAGTCCATCTGAACAGAGGCCCAAATCCTCAGCCAACAGCCTTCTCTCCTGCCGCCACAGCTCACAGGTAGGCTTTTAATAAATATAGCTGTAAAACAGTCAAGTAGCAAGATTTCAAAAGGCCACGTTCTGTATTCAGCTGGTCTTCACCTCTCTCTCTCTCTAGCTCGAAAGCTAGATCCATGGATAATGAGAAAGAAATACTTACGTTTCTTATTCCCTCTTTTGCCATTTTCACCTCCTGCCCATATAAAACTCAAATCAGCCAATCATAGATTGTCGGAAGACTAGAAAGGGAACCCCAACTACCGTCAGGTTTCCTCGAAGATTCAGTCTAGCACATTTATTCCAGATAACGAACCAGCAAGACGGGTCCACAAACTCACTGAAATACTCCCTCCCCGGGGACTCGGAGGAATTGTGGTAACAGAGGGGCAAATTGATTTTTTAAATGGAAATAGAGAAACAATGCTTAATGTGTGTGAGAAACTCAAGACCCTTTGATGGGGAGAAGGGCTTCTCAATATCACCAGATACAAAAGCGTTTTAAAGCCAGTCTTAAAAAATAACACAAAATAGCCTCCTCTTGACAGTTTGCATTTAAGGGACAAATATAATCGTGTAATAGAGAGTGGTACCTCCCAGTGCTCAGACCCCATCAACAGATATTGGAGGCCTGAGAGGACCAAGCACACACGTTGGCCAGGAAGCTGTCGCCTACATGTTTGTAGGATGCTGAAGGTCCTGCTGCCTCCAGGGATGGGCCAACCATCCAGAAACTTTAGAGCAGCTTGCCAGGCACTGGGTTAAGTCTTTTACATGAACCATCTTCTTAAGTTAGGCCACCAATGTTACATCACACACCTCAATGTTACATCACACACCACCAATGTTACATCACACACCTCAATCTTAAGTTAGGCCACCAATGTTACATCACACAATTTCATTCTGTGAATGTTGTCTCGGTGTTTCCTGGCAGTCACATGGAATTACGTGATTCTGAGTGTCAGGCAGCTGAAAGAGCTACTTGTCATATGTCACTATTTCTGATAAATGTATAATTTTTAAGAGTAGTGTTTTTTTTTAACTTAAAAAAAGAAAAAGAAAAACAGGAATGATAAGAAGTGCCACACTGGGAAATGTTAACTAGCCCTTTTCCTAATCCACAGGACTGTCACACGAAACTGAGTACAGCAGTGCGGGCTGTTTTAGGAAATGAGAGGGAGGGGACATCCCTGTGGCAGAAACATAGACCTCTCGAGGCCCACTTCTTCCATCGCCTTGGTTTCCTCCCCAGGCTCACGGAAAGTATGGGTTTGTACTGTGTCCTCAAAGAAATGTTTTTTGACTGCTGGATGCCCTGTATGTGATTGAGATCACATTGGGGGTCAATTGGAAAAGTATCTGGCTAAGCAAATCCGATTTATAATGCATTTGAATCTCAGTGAACTTGATCAAAGAACCCTGGGGTTGAACCCTTAACAGAAAGACTTCAAAGAGTATCTCCCAAAACATCTCCCATAGCTATAAAACCACTTTGACAGGAATCCAGTGTCACCAGTAAGTTAGTGTCAACGTTCAGCGGAAGGCTCACCAACAGGAGAGCAGTGAGGAAGCAGCTAGGTCTGCAGCCACGCCTTGGCATTTTTGGCCAAAGTACCAGGGGGGGATCCTTGACTTGGACAAAACACGCTCCACGGACTCTTACTCCAGAGGCAGCATCAGCTTAGTTACAGGGGAACCTGCAAATCTATTTTTGATGGGAGCTCTTTTTGAGGAAACTTTGATTTATAGCACATTACATTCAACTACACACACACAGTCCACCTGAAACCTTCCTGAGCTCTCATTGAGATTCACCTCTTTCAATTTTCTAAACACACACACACACACACACACATACACACACACACTCCTTCATTAACACCAGAAGGCTCTCTCTTGGCTCGTTTGTGGAGAAATGGGCATTCTGTGTCATGCGAACACCAGCCATGCCCAGTGTCATCGCACACAACCATATGGCCATCCAGGGCATCAATCAATCATCTCCCCTCAGTTGGGTATCACGTTCCCTCTCCGGACTTCCCTCAGCATCTTGCACACCTTTGCTTCCAGGTATGGCTGCAGAAAGGGGGCTGTGGGCCACCACTCTCTAAGCCATACCCAGGAGGACACATGGAGTGTTGCAAACTCCAAAGGGGCTCCTGGGCTCCCGCTTTCTCTTCCAGAATGAGTTCTCTACTCTAGAGGCAAATGCATGAAGGAGCAGGGATCTGTGTGCAGTGGACGTTTAGCAGAAAGGGGGTTTACAGACACACACTCCAATTATTTTCAAGTTCTCTGCACAGCATACATACATGACTATGTATGTGTGTGCATCTGTAGCTATACATGGGCATATACATACAGATTTTATTTATTATTTTTCATGCAGATAACTTTATACATACACATTTCCCTTTAGAAAAAAACGAAGAAAATGCATGAGCCTTTTAACGGGTTGGAAGTCATAGTTGATATCATCTCTGCTCAACACCCTCAGGAAACCTCACATTTCGTTCAGAATGAAATTCAAAATCCAGGATCCACCAAGTCCTATATGATTCTGGCAATCCCACCTTTACCTTTACCTCACCCACCTCAGGTCTTTTGCACATGCTGCTCCCTGAAACGTGCTTTCTCCAGAGGAATGCCTGGCTCACACCCTCCGCTCCCTGCCAAGTATTTCTATCTCACTGGTTCCCCTGGCCATCTCGCCGCCTCCTCTGAATTTTCCTGTCTAGCCTGTAACCACCTGACACATTGTTTGTGTATCATTTATTACCCATATCTATCTCATTCTAATGATTTCTTCCTTACCTCAGGGCCCTCATGCCCAGAACAGTATGGGCAGGCCCTGACATGTTGGTTGAATGAATGAGGCTGATCTGATCCCATTGGGCTGGACTGTTGCCCATCACAAAGCTTAGAACTGGGAGGGACTTAGAAATGGTAATTCTTCAATCCTTCCTCCCCACTAGCCAGGAGGCAAGACCACGCCCAACACACTACACAGGTGAACCCAAGCCCTAAATCCACGTCAGGAGAAGTGTCTAAGGCCAGGGTGGGTGGCTCAGAGACCCAACCTGTAAGGGGACCTGTTAGCACAACTAGTGGGGAAGGTTCTAGATGCCAGATATGTAGCAATCAGGGCAGTGAAGTGGTCAGAGCTGGAACCAGGGCCCCAGTGCCCAGTGAGGAGGAGCAAGGAGGACTGGTAGCAGGTGGCTGTAACGGGAACTTATTCCTGCTTCTCAGGCTTGGCATCTCTCTGGACAGGTTGGCTGAAACCTCCAGAATCTGGACCATCTACACTAATAAAAGAGAAATATGCAAATTGACCATACTTCCATGATACCAACCAGCCAATCAAGATTGAGCATACAAACTAACCCAACAAAGATGGCGTGCTAATTTGCATTTGCAGGCTAGGAGTGACAAGGCAGGGCAGGACACCTACTATGAGGGGGAGGTAAGGGGGTGGAGGGAGCTACAGGAGCAATGTTCCAGCAGGAATGAAGAAGACTGAAGGCTCTGGCCAGAGCAAAGACTCTGGCTGGAGCAAAGATGGAAGGCAGCAGCCAGAACAAAGGCCTGGGTCCAGAGTGCCAGAGAAAAACAGGTGCTGGCAGCCAGAAGAAGGAAGGCTTATTGCACAAATCTTCATGCAATGGGCCTTTAGTTAAAATAAAATCCTAGAACCTAGAAGTCAACGTCCACCAACTACTTGCAAACCAAGTGACATCTCGCAAACAAAGCCCATGGCAAAGCCATTCAGGTCATGTCAAAGCTCACAGGGCAGAACATGGCCAGAGGGTACATCACCTGCTGGGCCCCAGCTGACTGTCCAGCAGGACCTGTTGGGAAGAGGACTAGCAGGCAGGCTTCTGAGGAGCTGATGCTCAAAGTAGGTCCCTTTCCCTGTCCCTCTCGCCCTCCCCTATTTCTCTAGTCTGCCCAGGGCCCACAAACAGGCTTTCCCCCACTTTCGAGGGCGACATCCAGCAGGTTTACTGGCAACAAGTGCTCAGCATCGCCCTCCAGGAATCGACAGGGAGAGTGGACAGATGGAAAAATGGTGTCAGTGAGGGGCCAGCGAAGGAAGAGAAATTTACCAGGAAAGGGTGTTTGTTCCCAGGAGATGAGGCAGATTCTGAAAGCACAGGTAAAGGAAACAGGGCCGGACCAGAGGCAAGAAGGAGAAACTGGAAAAAGGGGAAAGACCTAAAACTCCAGCCAGGCTGACAAGGAGCTCCCAATGCTGGGTCCCCATTCAACATCGGCTTTGGAGGTGGGGAAATCTACCTGGAGACACCCTCTGTGGGGTATAAGGGACAAGTGAAAATTGTAAATCCTGCCCTTGCTCCCCTCCTTCCCCAATCCCTCTCAGCCATGGGGTGTCCCTGTGACTGTCTACCAATAGCCGCCCACCTCTGGGGACAGGCTACAGGAAGGATGTGGAAATGGCATCCTATGCCTTCCAGCAGGTCCTTCTACCTAAATGCCATGTGATGGAAGGCTGGAGTGGGAGCCACCGCTTAGTTTTCCTGCTCTCTCCCGGTAATCAGTCCTCCACCACCTGATGGCCGCTGCTTCTCTAGATCTGTGTCACCAGAGGCTCTGCCTGTAGAGAGGACTCTGGAACCCCTGCATTCAGTTTGCATAGCAATTGCCACGGAATTAAATGTTGTGGGATCCACATGGCTGGAGCCATGGCAAGTGCCACAGATAAATAAAAGGAAAGGTGTGCACACCTTTATTTTGTTTGTGATAAACCCAGGCTTGGGCAGGAGTCAGAAAACCCAGCAGCCATTGTGAAACAAAAAGTTGCTCTATTCTTTGGTGTCCCTTTCCTTTTTTTTTTTTTTTTTTTCCCAAATGAGTATGTCGCCACCTGGTGGGAAATTCCTGAATCGCCACCAGCAATTTCAGAAATCACCCAGAGATGGAATTTACCTGGTAAACCCAAACCTGGCCACAGAGGAGGCCGGCATCAGTGGCCGCAGGAAGAACTGAGATAACGGAAGGAGCAGAACCTTCGGATCACCTGCTGACCTTCCAGAGTCCCTCACCTATGACTTGCTCCCAGGAGACCAATGCTTATACATCCTCCTTTGTTTCAGCACATCTGCCCTGACCTAGTGTTCCAGGTTCCCCAGCTCCCCGCTGCTGCTCACTCAGACTACACCCATTACTTAGTTATTAATTAGTTAGTGGGGACCCCCTTCTCAGGGCATCTCAGCTTTCTGCCTCCTGGGACCTCCCAATGCACCTCCTGTGACTCGGGACACTCTCACACCTTAGCTCGCTGCCCCAGAGCTGTGCACTTTCTCCTCCACCAGCACCTCAGCCCCGGGTCTGTGCCATGGTCCCAGCCGGAAGCCACAGTGACACTCCAGCCAGAGAAAGCGTTGGTTTGCATGAACACCGTGAAGATAAAACAAATGCCATTGGCTCAATATCAGGAGATTTCACACAAAAGCTTGGATTTTCCTAATTTCTGATTACAAGGGGCAGAAGGTCCTCTGGATATGAGGCAAGTGTTGGAGATGAGCTGACTGGCACAGCTGTGCTCGGAGCAAGTGGAAATCCTTCAGGGGTCAGGGCTGGGGACCAGCGCCTCCTAGCTGTCCTGCTTGGTGATTCTGGGTCAAGTTAAGGACACACAAGACGTCTGCCATCCTTTCCTCCACGTTCCCTAGTGTCTCACATCCCCCAGTGTCTGGGTCCTCACGCTCCCTATTGTCATGGTGATTACGTCTCCTAGTGCACAGGTCCTCACTTTCCCTAGTGTCTTATGTCCCCTAGTATCCGAATCCCCACATTCCCTAGTGTCTGAGTCCTCATGTCCCCCAGTGCCCAGTTCCTCAAGTTCCCTAGTGTCTCACATTCCCTAATGTCTGGATTCTCACATTCCTAGTGTCCAGGTCCTCACCTTCCCTACTGTCTGGGTCCTCATATTCCCTAGTGTCCAGTATCTCACCTTCCCTAATGTCTGAGTCCTCACATTCCCTACTGTCTCACCTTCCCTAGTGTCTGGGTCCTCACATTTCCTAGTGTCTCACATTCCCTAATGTCCGGGTCTTCACATTCCCCTAGACCCTGGACGTACATCAAGGTTGCTCCTCACAGTTGAGGAATGCATCAGTGAATGAATGCACCCATGGGTGTTGCTCTGGGTTTTTGTTGATGGAGAGAATATATCCATGATCACTCAATAAATGATCACTCTTTGCTCCCCTGGAGTATGTTGAGAAGGAACAAAAGGGATCATCTTTGAGGGGTCCACCTCCCGAATTATTTTTATTCATAGTTAAGTAACATGCTGAATATGTTAGGAACTTCACACCAGCCTACTTCTCAGTGCCAGTGTCCTGTGTACTGCTGGGCACGCCACAGGCACCCTCACATCCAAGGTCACACAGGTGCTCCAGTTCCCAGGGCGGCACCTTGAAAACACATCTCGGGTCACTGCCTCTCCACGCCATAGGAGATGGGATGAGGCTTGGAGTCATCCGGTTAACTGGCTCCAGACTCCAGGCCCCAAGCCCCAGGGTTCCTATTCAGAATCCTGGACCAGGCGGGCATGAGGAGGGCAAACGAGTCAAATGGGCACATTAGCTGCCAGAGAAAATGGAATGTGGAGTCCCTTCTCCTGGGGAAGCGACAAGCTGCCATTTCTTACCAGAACCTGAGTAAGCTGGGAGAGGACATTTCCTTTCCTCTCCGTGGGACGCTTTCTTATCACAGCAGGCCTCGCTTGTGTTGTCTCAAATTCAGCTGGTGTACTTTTCTACAGTGGGAAAATATAAACTCAAAATAATCCCAGAGGGTATTTGCATACAAATTATATTTGGCGCCTTTATAAACATACTACGCAATCTTCAATGCATTTTGATGCTGCAGGGTATGGTATAAGGGGGAAATATGTGGTTTACTAATAACCAATTGCTTTTTTTCACAGATGAATCTGTAAGGGAGTTATAAGAAGGTGGGGGGAGGGGGAAGAGAGGAAAAATTCCACAACAAAAAGACAAACCAGGTCTGAAATGCTGAGAGGATCTTCCAAAGGAAGGTGGTTAACAGGGCTTTGAATCATCCTAGGCCACGCTGCTTGCTGCCTGGTGCATGTGCTGGAGAATGAGTTCTATGAAACCTTAGAGAAGAGGTGCTGGGCTGCAGTGGGAACACTTCTAGAAGGAACGCAGGACCTTCATTCATTCACTCATGTGAGATGCTTAGCTCTCTGGCCAAAGGCGGGAGCGTCCACTCTAGAGAAGAAGTCACTTTCCTGATCCCAGGACTCCATCCAGCAAGACCAAATGGCGCAGCAGGCTTGGAGCTCACAGCCAGGGGAGGGACTAAAGACGGTGTCGATGCCCAATATGTTTGTTTCATATGTATTGATTTCTACCATCCTTGGACAATCACTGTCCTGCAGAAGCACCTGCCATCCCCTGGGCATGCGAATCTTTGTTGGGTAAGCACTCACATCACCCAAAATGTTCTGTACACCTAGTGCTGAGAGAAACGGGGAAGCTTGCTGCCAGGCTCACCGGAGTGAAACCCCACTCTGTGGGACGAAGGGTCCCGGGACCCCTTGCTTCCTCCGTCCTTACAGGGAAAAGCCTTGGGCCAGGAAAGGGGCAAGAAGAAATGAGAGCCATTCCTCTCTGAAATGAGGAGGTGTCCCGGCCACCTAAGGACATGTGCAGGCATCAATTTGCCTTCACAGCTCACTCCTTTGTAAAATGATATTGAGAATTACACACACACACACACACACACACACACACACACACACGACTGGGTTTGTTTACAGGTCAATATAATCAAAGTGGGTTTTTCTTCTGAATTTAAAAGAAAGTAAAAGATTTTTATGAGCTTCTCAAAGTATCTTGGGTCACAGCCATCGCACCTTCTGTGCCTGGGAGACTGCAGCCCTGATAGTATCATGTAGAAACTCATCAACTAGAAAAGTCCACAAAAAATGTTATGCCAAGTCCACATGTATGCAAGGTTCTGATGCTCACAGCATTCAACAAACACTAATGAAAGAAGTACCTAACTGTGTGATTAGGATTGCCTTTGGCTGCTTACCCCGGAGACCCATCTCTGGTGGTTTACCCAAATAGAAACTTTTCATATAAAATAGCCTCAGACATGGGCAGCTGGTCCAGCTACTCATGGGGAGTCCTAAGGACCCAGGCTCCTTTGTGCTTCCTCTCCAAAATCCTCACCCAGGGTCTGCTCCTCATGGAAGCAACCTGGCTTCTCCATCTCCAGCCATCACATCCGCATTCCAGGCATGGAGAAGGGAGAGTGCCAAGGAGGAAGGACAAGGCTTCCCCGCTTTCTTGAGGGGAGAAAGCCTTCTTCAGAGGCTCCTGCCTACATCTCGTTGGCCAGACTGGATGCCAGGACCTGGCAGAGCACCTGGAAAAATGGGCAGTTTCAGGTAGAGCCAGTGCTTTCTCCAAACACAACCAGATTGTTAGGAAGTGAAAGAATGGATATGGGGTAGGCAATCAGTGCTGTCTGCTCCAACAGCCATCATTTCTATAAACCAAACCGACTGCCCAGTCCTAAGTATGACCAATGCTTTGAAACTGTGGCTCAGGTGAGGAAGTGCCAGCCCATCAGCACACTGGGAGAGATCTTGGTTGTCACCTGGGATGACCTCCAAGCCACCTGCCCTCCATTAGCACCTCCGCAAACTAAGTAGACTGAGCATCAGGTTGCTTGTTAACATGCCTGTACCTGCGGTACCCTCTTCCCCAGGCAAAATGCATTTTCATAGATCACATTTCTTAATATAAGACACCAGCATTGTCTTGCTAGGCCAACAAAAAGTGGTGTGTCTTCACATCTACTGCCTGGCTAAACCTTAGCTGCTCGAGGAATTTTAACTCAGGTGCTGGTTTCTGGATGGAAACTCTGCTGGTTCACTCCTTTCCTCTCTGCCCTGGCCCAGCCACCAGAACGCAGCATCTTGGTGCTCTCCCACGGGACCAGAGCTGCGTGAACCCTAGCTACTGAGTACGGTTGTTAATGGCTAAAGCAAACAGTGTCTATAGACTAAACTATGAACATGACAACAAAACCTTCAGCTGTCCTATGGGATGTGACAGGGTGACCAGCTGCCCAGGTTTGCCAGGGACCCTGGGGCTTCCCAGAAAGTGGGATTTGTTTGTTAACACCAGAGAAGTCCAGGGCAAGGCAAGCCAGGACAAGCTGGTCACAGGGGTGCAATGCCCATTCAGTGTTGGCTGAGAACTGATGTCAAGTAACATCATCATGACTAACAAATATCACATTAAATGACAAGTCCACCGGGCCGCTGTTAAGCATTTCATTTTGACCTCAGAGGGAGGGGCCATGGTTATTCAAATTTTAAGGATGGGTAAAATTGGCACCAGAGGATCTAGTCAGAAGCAGAGCCTGCTCCCAGAAACCCCTGCTCCTCCTGCTCCTGACCACAGCCCCTACCACCCCCTGGACTCCCTCTGAAATGCTGGACCACATGAGCTGAGGCTCATTTTCTGCACAGGCGGGAGAAGGGGGGGAGAGTCACTGTCTTTCTATGGACATGCCAAGGACTTCTGGGAGTGGAACAAGGGTCTATGGGCAGGCATATTTGTCCATGCTTGATTTTAAGGGTTCGCTACTGGAAGCAATTTTCTCTCAGGGGACCTTTGGCACTGACTGAGACATTTTTGGTTGAGATGGGGGTCCTACCGGCATCAAGTGGGTAGAGGTCAGGATGATGCCAAACACCCTGCAGGGCCCAGGACAGCCCCACCACTAAATGATCTAGCCAAATTGTCCAAAGGGCCAAGTTGGAGAAAGCCTGCTTTCCTGGAATCCTCACCCATCTTGGGAAGCAGGTATTGTGACATCACTTGACAAGGTGGGAACCTCAGAGAGGCTGAGGGTCCTGTTAGGGATCAAGGAACCCATGAGAAGCACAGCAGGGTCTGGAATCTGGGTATGGCTCCAAAGTCCATGTGCCAAGTCACCTTCACATCCTGTCTATGAGCCAAAGGCACTAATCCACCTACTCCTACTCCCAGCACCCTGCCTAGGGCCCAGCATTTAAGATTTCCTGTTTGTCCATCCACAGTGACAGCCAGAATTTTTTTTTCATTTACGTTTTTATTTCTATTCTTTTTTGGCTAGTCCTATCAGCTGTCTAACCACACTGAGGAATCCCTCCTGGTTTGGATTTTAATTCCTCTTCTTGCCAGTTGTGAGGGTTTGAACTTGACTTCTCTAAGCCTAATCTGTGAAAGGAGATATGCCACAGCCAAGCCATGGGGAGGATTAGCTAAGAACATGGGTGAGCTCCAGGCCTGTCCCAAGCTGGACAAAGAATATAGTAGCTCTCATTCCATCTCTCGTCCTCTGGCTTGGAAACTGGCACAGAGGGGGTGAAATTGAAGTTATTTCCAATTTCATTGACATCTTTAAGACTATAGGAGTAGGGTTTTTTTGTTGTTATTGTTGTTTTTGTCTTTTTTGTTTAGCTTTCTTGATTCTGGCACACAGGAAGAAGTGGAGTTTACTGCAAACAGCCCTCAACAATCTGAGGAACACTAGCTGTGTGAGCATCCCACCCCAAGATGAAGAGCAGTAATCTGTACCTGTGAGCAATCTGTACCTATCTGAGGAGCAGCAGCACCATGAACAGTCCACCCCCATCCCAGGAGCAACAGCTGTGCAAGCAGCCCTCCCCCATTTGAGGAACAGTTGTGTGAGCAGCCTGCCCCTGCAAGCCAGAGGAGCCACCACTGCTGCAAATAGCACCCACCAGAGGAGCCACTGGCAACTGAGGAGCAGCCACTGCTACGACCACCCAAAGAGCAGCTGCCACCCAAGGAGCAGCCCCTGCATGACTCAATACCTAGATGCTTCAGTGAGAGCAAAAATGGGAAAACAAAGAAACCCCAAAGGAAAGAAAAGGAAGACTCTCCAGAAAAGCAGCCAAGTGAAACAAAGGCATGCAATATGTCAGATAAAGAATTCAGTATAAGGGTCATACAGTTCATAAACCAAATGGATGAAAAATCAGCAACTTATGTAAGAATCAAGAAGAAATAAAGAGTGATATAGCTGCAATAGAAAGCATCATGGAAAGTTTCAACAGTAGACTAGAAGAAGCAGAGAACTGAATTAGCAAATTAGAAGACAGAGAATCAAAACACAAGCAAACTGAACTGTAATTGGAGGGGGGAAAAATTGAGACAGAAGGAGAGCCTAAGAGAGCTTTGGGATAACATGAAATGCAGTAACATACAATTAATAGGGGTTCCAGAAAGACAGGAAGAGGAACAAAGGTTAGAAAACCTATTTGAAGAAATAATGTCAGAAAACTTCCCTGATGTGGGGAAGAAAAAAGTCACACAAGCACAGAGAGTCTCAGGCAAGATGAACCCAAAAAGAACCCAAAAAAGACACATCATAATGGCAAACATTCAGGACAAAGAGAATCTTAAAGGCTGAGAGAAACAGAAAGTTATATACAAGGGATGTCCCATTAGATTATCAAATCATTTCTTAACAGAAACATATCAGGCCAGAAAAGAATGTAAGAAAATTTATAAAGTGATGAAAAGTAATGGACTAAACACAAAAATACTCTATCCAGCAAGGCTATCATTCAAAATTGAAGGGTAAATAATGAGCTTCAAAGACAATCAATCAATCAATCAATCAAAAAAGTAAGGGAGTTTATCACTATCAAGCCAACCATGCAAGAAATGTTAGAGGAACTGGTGTAAAAAGAATAAATAAAAAGAGAAGAAGGAACACAGGCACAAAAAATAAAAATGGTACCAAGTACCTATCAAATAACTTTAAATATAAACAGCTAACTGTTCCAATCCAAAGACATAAAGTGGCTGAATGGATTTAAAAAAATGACCCATATATATGCTGTCTACAAGAGACCTACCTCAGGACAAGAAACTCACACAGACTAAAAGTGAAGGGATGAAAAAATATCTTTCAGAAAAATGGAAATGGAAAACAAACAAACAAAAAAAAAACAACAACAACAAAAAAACTCCTGGAAGATATCTTTGGAGAGATCATCAACAATATAATCATAGTAATGATTATACCCCACTGACATCACTGGATAACTTAATTGATATCTTCAGAACATTTCACCCCAAAGCCACTGATATACATTCTTCTCAAGTACACATGGAACATTTTCAAAGATAGACTACATAATGAGTCACAAAGTCTCTCCAAATTCAAGAAGATTGAAATCATATCAAGCATCTTCTCAGATCACAATGGCATAATATTAGGTTAAAACTACAATAAAAACAATTAAGGAAATGCAAACACTTGGAAGCTGAATAGCATGCTATTAAATAATGATTGGCTTACAAAAGAGATAAAAAAAAGAAATTAAAATCATCCAGGAAATGAATGACAATGAAAACACAGCAATCCAAACTCTATGGGATACAGTGAAAGCAGTCCTGAGAGGGAAGTTTATAGCTTTAGACTTACCTCAAAAAAGCAAGAAAAAAAAAATGGTAATAAATCATCTAACTCTACAACTCAAAGAACTAGAAAGAGAGCAACAAGAAAACCCCAGAGTGAACAGAAGGAAAGAGATAATAAAGATAAAAGCAGAAATAAATGACATAGAGACCAAAAAATCAATGAAACAAAGACCTAGTTCTTTGAAAGAATAAACAAGATTGGTGAACCTCTAGCCAGGCTCGGCAATAAGCAAAGAGAGAGGACCCAAAAAAACAAAATCAGAAATTAAAGGGCAAAATAACAATAGACCCCATAGAAATACAAAGGATTGTTAACATAAATAAATAAATAAAACCTTCCAAAACTTAATCAAGAAGGATAAAAAAAATCTCAATAAATGAATAACTATGGAGGAAATTGAAGCAGTCATCAAAAAGCTTCCAGTAAACAAAAGTCTGGAGCCAGACAGTTTCCAGGGGAGTTTTACCAAACATTCAAAAAAGAACTAAAACTTATTCTCCTCAAAAAAATTTAAGAGGAAGGAACATTTCCAAGCTTATTCTTTGGAGTAGCATTACCCTAATACCAAAACCAGATAAAGACAACACAATAAAAGAGAATTACAAGCCAATATCCCTCATGAATATAGATGCCAAAATTCTCAACAAAATTCTAGCTAGTCGGCTTCAGCAGTACATCAGAAAGATCATACACCATAATCAAGTAGGATTTAACCTGGGGATGCAAGGATGGTATAATATCTGCAAATCAATAAACATGATACATCACATAAACAATTTGAGAGATAAAAATTACATAGTCATATCAATTGATGCAGAAAAAGCATTTGATAAAATCCAATACCCTTTCTTAAAAAAAAAAATCATCAAAATGGGAATAGAGGGATTATACCTCAACACAACAAAATCCTTATATAACAAACCTACAGCCAACATCATATTCAACGGGCAAAAACTAAAATCATTTCACCTGAGGATAGGAATGAAACAGGGATTCCCACTTTCATCATTCCCGTTTGACATAGATCTGGAAGTGCTAGCCATACAATCAGACAAGAAGAAGAAATAAAAGGTATCCAAATTGGAAAATAAGATGTAAAACTGTCATTATTTACAGATGACATGATACTGTACATGGAAAACCCTAAATACTCTATCAAAAATTATTAGACTTAATAAATGAATTTGGCAATGAAGCAAGAAACAAAATTAACACCAAGAAATCTATGGCATTTTTATACACCAAAAGTGAACATACAGAAAGAGAGATTTTGAAAACAATTCCATTTACCATCACACACACACAAAAAAAATAATAAGATACCTAGGAATAAACTTAACTGAGGAGGTAAAACATCTGTACTCAGAAAACTACAGAAAACTGAAAAAAGAGATAGGGAAGACATAAACAGATGGAAGAACATAACTGTGCTCATGGATTGGTAGAATCAACATCATTAAAATGTTCATACTACCCAAAGCAATCTGTAGATTCAATGCACTCCCCATTAAAATATCAATGGCATATTTCACAGACCTAGAACTAACTCCCCAAAAATTAATCTGGAATAAAATAAATAAATAAATAAATAAATAAATAAATAAATAACTCGAATAGCTGCAGCAATCCTGAGAAAGAAGAGTAAAGTAGGAGGGATCTCAATACCAGATGTCAAGCTGTATTACAAAGCCACTGTTCTCAAAACAGCCTGGTACTAGCACAAGAACAGACATATAGACCAATGGAATAGAATAGAGAACCCAGAAATCGACGCAAATCGCTATGCTCAATTGATATTTGACAAAGGACGCTAGAACATACAATGGTGTCAAGACAGTCTCTTCAATAAATGGCTTTGGAAAAATTGGACAGACACATGCAAAAAAAAAAAAAGAAAGAAAGAAAGAAAGAAAGAAAGAAGGAAGGAAGGAAGGAAGGAAGGAAGGAAGGAAGGAAGGAAGGAAGGAAGGAAGGAAGGAAGGAAGGAAGGAGAAAGAGAGAGAGAGAGAGAGAGGAAGAAAGAAAGAAAGAAAGAAAGAAAGAAAGAAAGAAAGAAAGAAAGAAAGAAAGAAAGAAAGAAAGAAAGAAAGAAAGAAACTGGATCACCAACTTATACCATACAACAAAAATAAACTCAAAATTTGCCAACATTATCACCAATAAGGGTTTTATGTCCAACATTTATAGAGAACTCATACAACTTAACAAAAGAAAAATAAACACCCCAATCAAAAAAATGGGCAATGGACCTAAATAAATACTTTTCAAAAGAGGACATAAGAAAGGCCAAGAGACATATGAAAACATGCTCAAAGTCACTAGTAATCTGAAAGATACAAATCAAAATGACAATGAAGTACCATCTGACACCTGTCAGAATGGCTATCATCAACAAATCAACAAATGACAAGTGCTGGTGAGGATTCAGATAAAAAGGAACCCCCTTGTACTGCTGGTGGGAATGCAGACTGGTGCAGCCACTGTGGAGAACAGTATTGAGTTTCCTCAAAAAACTAAAAATGGAACCCCCATTTGACCCAGTGATCCTACTTCTAGAAATATATCCCAAGAAACTAGAAATACCAATAAGACAGGATATATGCACCCCTATGTTCATAGCAGCACAATTCACCATAGCTAATGTTGGCAAATATGTTCTTCCATGCAGTAGGCTTTCTTGTTGTTTTGTTGATAGTTTCTTTTGCTGTGCAGAAACTTTTTATTTTGATGTAGTCCCAATTATTTATTTTCTCTACAGTTTACATTACCCTAGGAGCTGTATTGGTAAAGGTATTGCTTCAGTATATGTCTGAGATTTGCTGCCTGTGGATTTCTCTAATTTTTTTTATGGTTTCCCATCTTACGTTTAAGTCCTTTATCCATAAGAGTGTCCATTGTGTGCTTAGATGGCTTCAGGATGGGGAGGGAGGGGGTATTGGCTAGAAATACTAAGGCATGATTAGAACATTTGAGTTCTCAGCTCCACCTACTGACCACAGAGACTAGAAGCAGGATTGGAGATCGAGTTCAATCTCCAGTGGCCAATTATTTAGCCAATCTACCTACATAATGAAACCTCTAGGAAAACCCCAAAATGACAGCACTGGGAAAGGGGTTGGTGAGCATGCGTAGGTGCTGGCAGGAGACAAGCTGAGAGAGGCATAGAAGTATCCTGCATGATGGCTGTGAGAAGGGATTTTTCTTGGTGAATAAAGGACATCCAAGAATATATGGAATAGCCAGAAACACTGAAGACATCCCAGTTCCTTCAAAAATGGGGAGTAAGACTTCTGTGGACTCTGGAAGTTTCACCTTTCTCCTGGCAAACAGCCCCCTCATAGATTTGGGATTCCCGCCAGCTGCTTCTCTCTTCAGTTGATGACATAGAACTCCCCCCTCCCACACACACACTAGAACCTCAGCTCCATCTTGCCACTAGAACATTGTCCTGCCTGCCTCTGGGAAACCTTTCCCATACATTGTGAGAATGGGGCCTGACACTCAGCCCGCCTCACTGTTTTTGTACCTGCTGGCTAATCATTGTCAACAGGTATCTGGAAATTTGGTGCAACAGTATTGTCAACAACCATCTGATGGCCTGTTTGAGGGTGGGGAGACCTGCCCTCATCTGCCTTTATTCACTGGAAGCTACTCATTCAGTAACACCTGAAACCAAAACATAGGGTATTGAGTCTGTGTCCATTGTCTCGTGACATTGAAGAATAAAATCCAGAACAAAAACAGTGAGAACAAAGTTTATTGAGTGCATCCAAGCAAATTAAAGTCTATTAGTCCATGTGGAGTTCCACATGGCCATAAGCCACTTGGGCTATGGGGAATGTGTCTCCTGCCATTAACCTATGCCTGGTGTAGTTTAGTATCTGAATTAATTAAAGTCTAATAATCCATAAGAGATGTGCTCCTCCCCTTAGACCCCCCACAATGAGAGAGAGGAAGTCAATAGGAAGCTCATGACTTTTAATTTAGGGAGTGAAGACAGTCTTGCTAGTTGATTGGTCTTTTCAAAGAATTTCGCCTTAATAACATTCTTGGGATTGGTTACATGCCTCACTGCCTTGTGATTGGCTATCTGCCAATCAGATAGCCAATTAATACAATTTAAAGCTCATGTCATTCGCAGTCACCCTTCCTTGCCTGCCCAGTTGTGGTGCCTTAGTAACTCTGCTTAGTTGGGTTCCTGGTTCTATCATATTTCCCCACCCCATGGTCCCTGTCCCTAACTACCAAGCTTTCTTCTGTCTCCTCACAACCAGCAACTAAATCATCTTCAGTCAGGTTTCAGCAATGTGAAAAGCCATGGCCAGCATGGTTTTGGGTTCAAAGGCTTGGAGAAAGAGCTGATGCGCAAATTAAAACACAAGACAAGAAATAATAATTTTGGAATTATGGGGGGAAACCAGGGAAAAGCTTACCTGTAATAGTCAAGTGCCACTGAGTCTCCTTTTATTTACTAGAATACACAATTGCCTTTTAGGAATGCAAACAGACATATCAAAGGTGATTGTTTAGTTAGTAAATAGTAAGATTATCAGGTTAGGGGGGAGTCTGCAGTAGGTAATAAAATGCAAATTCACCCTGTGAATATCAAAGGAGCCCAGATCAGCCTTCTGATGGACTTCTCACATTTATATCAGCTTACTGTTGGTGATTCCATTATGTTTACTGAAGGGAGAACTCCAAAAAGACCTCATAGTAAAGCAACTCATTGATTCAACATTGACCAAAAATTCACTTAAGAACAAAGCTGGCTTAAAACAAACAAACAAACAAACAAAACCCCTGAACTGGCATCTCCTGGAAGGTCCCTGAAAAATCCTGTCTAGCCCTGCCTACCCTTCTCTGTCACTGCCATTTCCCCCAGCCAGCACTTGGCCTGGAATCAGACCAGACTACTTTGCCTTTAGACTTTTTTCCCATTGTTCTCTCTCCTTTCTTCCTTCCCCAAGTAAATCTCAGGATCCTCAAGACCCCATTGAAGCCAGAGGCACTGTGATCTGCATCTTCAAAGCCATCCAGCTCGGCCTCTGGCTGGAATTTGCATGACAGCTAAAGGAAAGTAAATTGGGGGGCTGGCTTCCTTTAATAACCAAATGCTTTTCTTTCTTTGTTCTGGTGGTACACTTTGAAAGGAATTCTGCAATGAGGAAAATAATTCTACAGTGTTTAGCTCTGTACAGTCACTGTGGCGGCTCAGGGCATTTGCTTCAAATAGGAAGCCTGTGGCTTGTCTTCGATAGAGGTCAATTATTCAGTGTCTGGACTGGACACTTTAAAAGATGAGCCACAGCTCTGGGAGGGAGCCATGTGTGAAAGCAGGAAAGAGGCAGAAGGAAAGTCAGCTGCACCGGAATCCTTGGCCCACTCCCCTCACCTCCTCTTTCAGGAGCACCATCCAGTCCACACAGGATGGGGCCACAGAGGGTGGGAGACCCAGCATGGAATTAAAATGTGGCTCTGTGTTCCAAAGGCAGTAAAGAAGTGGCTTTAGAGGAACGGAAGTCTAAAGAAGTTTCCTTCTCTCTCTCTCCCTCTTCCTCCTTTTCCTTCCCCCTCTGTCTTCCTCTTCCTCTCTTTCTCTACCTCTCTCCTTGTCAATGTGTTTCCTATGGGTTAGTGATGCCATTATATGGTAGGCAGTTAGACAGACAAGAGCCAAGCAAGGACAATGGGCCAGGTACAGAGGTCACAAGAGCAGAAAGCCCCAGGCACCCAGAAACAGGCCAGGCCATAATTAAGAAAATAATTACTTTGCACTCAGGGTGCTCTTTCTTCTACTGACTATCACTTCTACTGGTCATGGGTGTTAGGGTTAGGGAAGGAGGAACACAGCAGGCCACAGTGGTAAGGGATTATGAATCTATTAGAGGCCCAGTGTATGAAATTTGGGATGGTAGGGGGGTGGTCCCTTAGCCCAGCCTGCACCCACTCCAATTGGGAATCCCTCTCTCAATCCAGAACCACTGGCTCCTAACCACTCACCTACCTGCCTGCTTGATGCCCTAACTATTCCCCTGGCAGCCTGATGGCCCTAACTGCTCTCTCCTCCTGGCCTGATCCCCCTAACTGCTCTCCCCTCCTGGCATGATGCCCCTAACTGCCTATCTGCTCTTCCTTTCTCTCTGAACCCTTTGGACTCCCTCCGCCCCCCCAAGCTCTCTGCCATGACCCCGCCCCCCCATCCTTATTGGTCATTATATGATGGCATCACAGCTAATTTGTATATTCCTCTATTATTAGGATAGATTAAGTCATCTGGAGACCAGATAAGCTGAGCTCCTGAATGATGCCAGCCCAGGGTTGGAGGTAGGGGTCCGAGATTTTAAAGAGCTCTAGGCCGGGTTTTTTGGCTGAGAGCTCTCTGGGCAGGTCTGGATCCTGGGAAAGTCTGGAGGAGAAAGAAAATGGTCCTAGCAAGTGGAATGTAGTCTAAGTGAAAGGGAATGTCCATTGTGAAGTGGTCTAAAGGTCAGTTCCCAGGGGAGAAGATACCAATTCGATTATTTGATCAGATTTAACAATGGGGTTTGCACCTTCTGACTGTTCCTCCCTAGAGATCACATCTGGGCCTCTGTTGTGTTTCAGCTCCAGGCCCAGAAGCAGCAAATCTGGGCTGGGCTGGTGATGCCAGGGCCAGTGACATTGACTAATGACCCCCTCCCTGGCCACCAGTCAGTGGAGAGGGAAACCTTAGGGCTCACTATCTTCCCTGACCTGGTGATTGTCCGGTGCACTTGTTGCCACCTCTCTTTCCATGTCTTTGCTCATAAAATGGTTATTGAATGAGCAGCCCCAAAGTTAAGCGGGTATTTCGTGTGGTGCTGAGGGTACAAAGCTTAGTCAAACAGGTACAAGTCCCCACCCCCTCCAGAACCTTGAGAAGCACAGAGAAAGCAGACAACCCACAGCCACATGGAAATGTCACAGTGAATAGTAATGAGCGCTGTGCACGAACCAGCCCCAGTACTTTAAATGTCTCTGACTGGCAGCTCCTCCATGGTCCTGGGGACAAGCAGATTGGGAAGGACAGAGGACAAGGACCCATTGTTTAGGTTGGAGTCTGTCTACAGGAAGTTTAGGGTCTGCAAGAATGGAGAAAAGTAAGGTTTCTGGAGCAAACAGCAGAACCAGAAACCTCTGCTGTGAGAGGGAGCAGGACCTGCATGGGGACCATAACCTTCTCATTCAGGGTCACCTTCAATTCGACCCAAGGAGATGCTGCCACCAGGGAAGCCGCAGTGGCCGGAGCTAGGACTAGTGGCTGGTCCTTGGGTGGGGCTCACGCAGAGCAGGACTGGCAAATCTTTGTTGTGGCCAGTTCACTACTCTCCCAGGCTGCGTCCCCAGAGCAGGCATAGGTATAAAACAGACAACTGTGCTCCAATGAAATGTTAGTTATAAAGGCCAGGGGGGTCATGGGCTTCAGCCAGAACCTGTAGGCCCTGCAACAGAGGGTGTCTGCCCACATCACTGGTCCTTGGTCTCTTGGTTTCCCATGTAAGCCAGCAACAAAACACAACACAGAGAAGCTGAGAGGAGCAATCATGGTTGGTCAGGACTCAGAGCAAAAGTCCTTGTTGTTACCCATCTCCAAAGGCTTCCAACCAACCCAAGCAACCTCTGCTTTTCAGGAGAGGAGGGGACATGAGACCACCAAAAGCAAGTGAGGTCAATTTCAACAAGAATGGGAGAAGTGGGGAGGGAAGGTACAATTTCCATAAGGATGGGAAAACTTGGGAAGAGCTCAGGTAGAGACAGGTGGGCAGCAGAAGCAGGCGCTGACTCATTAACTGGGCGCTGAGTCTCTCCTGCCTCTGTACCTGCCTTTCCCACTGGGCTCCCCCGCTCCTGGCTGGCTTTTGCACTGCAAGCACCTCAGAGAAACAAAGGAGGTCAAACTGAATCTCCTTATTAGTTGTTATAGCAACAAAGAAAATATTGCAGAGGCATTGAAAACGCCACTGGGAGCCCCACTTCTGGAGCTACAATTACTTGGCCCCTTCCCGTGTATGACCAGAACACAGAGTCACATTTGCACCTGTTTGTCCGGAGGTCCAAGCCTCCTGGCATCCCACTCTTCCCGCTGATTCCAGAAGCTGTATCACTTAAGAACACCTTACCGATTGCCTCTGGGTGCCAAGACTCAGCTAATGGGAACTCTATTTCTATCTCCTGGAGGTTTCCTGAAATGGAATGCATACCCACCTGCATGGAAAAACCTAGAGATGAGGATTAAAAATGGAGATTTATGGGTCCACCCCAACCTACTGAGTATCTTTTGCCAACATTTGATACCTAGAGTTCAGAGAGCAGAGTATGGGTGGCAATATCTCATTTAGCACAGATGTAACCACACTGATGTCACCAGGTCCTGCCTCGGCTGAGTCAGATCACCAGATCTTAAACCAAAAAGCTGCTTTAAAAACAGCTAACTTCCTGGCTGGTGTGGCTCAGCAGTTGAGCATCAACCAAAGCTCCAAGAGGTAACTGGTTCAGTTCTCGGTCAGGGCACTGGCCAGGTTGCCTGTTCGATCTCCAGTGGTGAGGCAGCCAATCCATGATGCTCTCTCATCACTGATGTTTCTATCTCTTCCTCTCTGAAATCAATAAATATCTATACACTAGAGGCCCGGTACACAAAATATATGCCCTGGAAGGGGTGGGGGGGTAGGAAAGGGTTCCCTCAGCTTGGATTGTGAAAGGGGCAGGTCAGTGCACAGGGCCACGGCAGGGGTCCAGAACATGTCCGGCTGGACCTCAGCAGCAAGCTAACCTACCGATCTGAGCATCTGCTCCCTGGTGGTCAGTGCACATCATAGCGAGCAGTTGAGCGGCCTTAGCATATCATTAGCATATTATGCTTTGTTTGAATGGCCTACCAGATGACTAGACACTTAGCATATTTGGCTTTTATTATATAAGATATAAAAGGCTAAGAGACCATCCAACCGGTAGCTATGACATGCAATAACCACCAGGGGCAGACGCTTAACACAGGAGCTTCCAAGGAAATCAGGGATCCCTCAGGGGATATTGGAGAGCTAGTTTAGGCCCAATCTCCACAGGCCAGGCCGAGGGACCCCACCTGCTAAAGGGACCCTGCTCATTCTGCAGGAGTTTGGCTCCAGGGCATGTCTGGCCCGTCTCACCCAGTGCCAACCTACCAGCCACCTTCTAGTTAATTCCTTTCAATGTGCATGAATCCATGCACTGGGCACTAGTATTTTTATTTCTTTTTTAATCAGCTAACTGTTGACTTTCATCAGAAGATGGTCAGCCTTACTTTTAATCTTGTACCAAAAGAATTTAAAACCTCTAAGTGAGTAAAAAATGTTGAGCTTGCCATCTTCATTAAAATCTGAAAATGGGTGTATTTTATTCTGGAACTACAGAAAAGAAGATTTTGTTAAGAGTTGGTGCAGCCCTGGTCGGTGTGACTCGGTTAAGCATTCTCCCATGCATGGAAAGGTCACGGGTTTGATTCCATGTCAGAACATATGCCCAGGCTATAGGTTCAATCCCAAATAGGGGCATGCAGGAAGCAACTGATTGATGTTTCTCTCACATCAGTTTCTCTCTCATATTAAAACAAACAAACAAACTGTTGGTGCAATATTCGCCTCTCAAAGTCAAGACTGTCCCAAAGAGAAATCAGAAAATGTCTCTGTACAAATGTGTGTTCTCTTGCATTGTGTTTCCTGGGCAATTGGCTGAAACACTTCAAGCCCTTGGCTTGGCAGTTGCTCCTGCTTTTTTTTTTTTTTTTTTTTTTTTTTTTTTTTTAAATATATTTTATTGATTTTTTACAAAAAAGAAGGGAGAGATATAGAGAGCTAGAAACATCGATGAGAGAGAAACATCAACCAGCTGCCTCTTGCACACCCCCTACCAGAAATGTGCCCGCAACCAATGTACATGCCCTTGACCGGAATCGAACCTGAGACCAACGCTCTACCACTGAGCCAAACCGGTTTCGGCTGCTCCTGCTTTTTTCACACGGTGTTTCCAAGAAAACCACCACACAAGCAGCACCCTCAGACCACACCCCCTAAACACTTGGAAAATGCATGGATGGACTTCAGAACCCGGCTCTCCCACTTCAGGAAGCATCTTAACAGCACTTGCATTCTTCTGCCTTCAAGGCCTTCTCATGCTTGAGCATGGAAGTGGAATGTGAAATTTACTCCCCATTCCCATCCCTGCCTCCCTGCCTCCCAGAAAAACTTTTTCTCGGTGTATAATTAAAACGGAAAGAGCAACTAAGTCTAGGGAAAAATCCCATAGTTTGATCCCCAGATTTCCTTGTATTTGCAATGCTGGCCTACGTGCATTAGAATGTAGTTTATGTACAAATCCATCACAGCTTTGAAAAATTCCTCTTTCTCACACTTGTGTGTTCACCACTTAGTTTAGGGATTAGCAAAAGAAAAATGCCATCATTGCCAAGCAGCTTCCCATCATGGGAGGCCAGAAATAGAAGTGTTGACATTTCTCCTGGCTTCTACCAAAAACCTGGAACTAATAAAAGATAGCATCGAGGTGCTATCATGTAGAGTAGGGATTGGCGAATGGCCTTATCCGCTGGACCACTTCCAGGTGTTGCCCCTGGCCCCAACCCATTCTTGGCTTGGCCACTTCTGGCTGATCACCTAGCCTGCCCCCCAAAACCCCCAGCCCCCTTGTTTAGGTCGCTGTTGCCAGGCTACCGGCCTGACGGCCAGCAGGCCTTTTTTTCATGTCCCTGCCCAGCAGCCATTCTCCTGCTTGGATCACAATTGCCAGCTCTTTTCCTGGCCCCGCCCCCTTGTTGACATGACTGCCTTCAGCTGTTCACCTGTCCCACCCCCTGGTTGACTTGACAGCCTTCAGCTCTAGGCCTGGTCCTGCCCCCTTGTACCAGAAACCCCACCCCCTTGTTCATTGGACCAATGAGCGAGCAGCACTGGCCAGGCTGCCCTGCTCCTCACACGCGAGGTCCTACCGCCCCACCTCTGGAAGGGGTGTTCAGTGCCTAAAAACCCCAACTGCAGATGGCTTTCTGCTCACAGGTAGCCTCCCACCCAGGGCCCAGGTCCACAAGCATGGGGAGACAAGGCCCCCCCCCCTCCCTTTCGGACAGCCATGGGCCTCCATGAGCCCCAGGGGCCCTCATCTCCCCCACCAGGGGGCATCTCACAACTGAGTGTCCTGCGACCCCCACAGCCCTGACTATGGGCTTTGACATCTGGGAGAGAGCTGTGTCAAGTCCCCGAAATTCCCTTTCTACTCTGTAGGCACTGACCCCGCCCCTCCTGAGGTACTTACTGGTCGCCAGGTCCTGAGGCCCTGCTTTCTGCCCCATTCACTGGGAATGCCCTTACTTGAGGACAAGAGACCTTCTTCCTGGCATCCAGTCTGGACCATGGGAAGGTGGGGCTTTTGTGGCCACTCGGGACCCCTGTCCTCATTCACAGGGCCCCATGGCCTTATCCACTGGACCACTTCCAGGTGTTGCCCCTGGCCCCAACCCATTCTTAGCTTGGCCGCTTCTGGTTGATCACCTAGCCTGGCCCCCCAAAACCCCAGCCCCCTTGTTTAGGTCTTAGGTCGCTGCTGCTGGGCAGCCGGCCTGACAGCCAGCAGGCTTTTCCCCCGTGTCCCTGCCCACTAGCCTCTCTCCTGCTTAGGTCACAAATGCTGGCTCTTCACCTGGCCCAGCTCTTGTTGACATGACTGCCTACTACTGTTCGCCTGGCCCTCCCCCTATTTGACTTGACCACTTCAGCTCTAGGCCTGGCCCCGCCCCCTCGTTCATTGGACCAATAACCAAGCAGCACTGGTCAGGCTGCCCTGCTACTCACACAGGACTTGCTCAAGGCTCTGTAGGATTGCAGAGTTACATTTTATAGAATCTAAATTAAATTTATGTTTGAGTATTTCATTACATTTTCTTTAAAATAGACTGTATGTTACTGAATAGTATAAGAAAAATACAGTAGTTATAAACATATATATGATAAATACAAATATTTTAAAACTTCATATAAAGGAGAGGAGGGAGCCCTCTCTGCCGTCGCAGTTGTAGGCCAGGATCTAGGACCACAGGCCTCATCGGAGCTGAGGTTAGTTGCTCAAATGCTGTAGGTGGTTCCACATCTGGTTTTCAAGGACAGCTGTGCCTGGAGCCTGCATTGGCTCTGGAGATGACACAGAGTTGGCATTTCCTCTTCAGGTGTTTCTTGATCTTGCTCAGGAGCTGCTTCTGTAGATCCAGGAAGAGAACATGTTATACCATGACTGCCTTTTGTGTGCCTTCCAAGGAAGGGAACCTCCCATCTCCATCACTGAAGTCCCAGTTCAAGCCCCCACCCCAGGAGCCCTCCACACTGCAGGCCATGGGCACTGACCTGCACGACCCTGTGCTCCTGCCTAACACCAGCCTCTGGGAGCTCATCTCCTCGTGGGCAGCCCCATCCCCTCCCCACTCACCCACATCACCAAATCCACATGCACAGCTCTCTGACTCCTTCCATTTTTTTCCAGAAGCCCTCAGACCCCTGTCCTCTTGCAGAAATCCCACAAGGCATGGGACTCAGAATGTTACCTGCACCTCCAAGACACAGTCCCCATATTCCCCTTAAGGTTCTGATCCAAAGCCCACTCACTTTTTCTGCTGCTCCAGAGATCCACTTTCTGCTTCAAAAAATGAGAAAATGCAGCAATACTTGGAGAAAGAAGTCACATTGACTGTCCTGTGGACACTACCTGCCTGAGCAGCCTCGTGTGACTGAATCACTCCTAATTAGAAGGAAGCTCTTGGGTGCAGTCCTGGGGGCAGGGAATTTCCTGACTGAATGAGCCCAAACCAGCCCCATCTCAGATAGCTAGGTGACACGAGGGACCCCTGCTCACCCCTAGGATTTCTAATCTGGCTTCACCCAGGACAAGGACCCCTAATGGAATTTCCAGTGTTTTTATCCCAAGAGAAAATAGCTCAGCCTAAGGCCTGAGGAGAATCACAAATAAGGTAGAAGCTTCTTTAAAAAGAAGACAAAATGGCCAATTAGGACAATCATAGCCCCTCCAGCACACCTCCCCAGTGTCCAATTTTGACAGGGCCTTTTTTCCAGGGGAACACCCCCCACCCCAATTCCCTACAATAACCTATGAGGCTGGGCCTCAGTATTCCCCATGGTCAAAGAAACAAACACTCAGAGAGATGCAGTGAGCTGAAGACTCACAGCAAGCAGGTGGCGGAGTGACCACTGTGCTGTGGAGGGGCAAGGCTCATCTAGTACATGGTTGGTCCCACCCACATTGGTTAGTAGCAAATGTTCTGTATGAACACAGAAAGGTGGATGGGGACCAAGGTGGGGATGTTGCCTAGGAAGCTGGGCACCAAGTATTTGATCAGTTTGCCCACTCTTCCTGGGCAGCCTGCACTGTACATCCTTTATTTGATTTCTGCCTTGCAAGGGTCAAGTGTATTTGGAAGCCCAAGTGAGTGGTGTTGGGGTCAACATGAAGGCCCAGGGCTGGGATGTCTGGCCTACATGTTGGGCTCAGGATGACTCACAAGGAAGCCAGTCTTTGTTCTCTGGCCACCCAGCTCTGAGTCTGGGCACCGGGGGAGCCAGCTCCCTGGGAAACAGAGTCCCAGATCAAGGAAGAACAGGTGGAGAAGGTGAGGATAGTTCTCCTTGCGTGGGTCAGGGTCCAGAAAAACAGACTTGCTTAAAGTTCTGAGGGTTTATAGGGTTAAATTTTATAGAAACTAAATTAAGGGTATGTTTAGGAGATTTCAATAAATTTTCTCTACAATAAACTCTATCTTACTAAATATCATAAAAATTCAGTAAAATTGTAAGAATATATAACATGAATAAAAAATGTTTAACAATGCATCTAAATGAGGTTGGGGGCGCCCTCTCTGCCATTGCAGCTGACATGTGCTGTGGCCCCGAATCTGGCACCACAGGCCTCTCAGGAGCTGGCAGATGTGTTTCTTCTGCTTCTTGAAGTTCAGTGAAAGCTGGGCCTGGACCCAGCTCTGGCTCTGGTGTGGCCTCTAGGGTGGCGTTGCCTCTGGAGGGTTTTCCTGACGTTGCTCTGGAGCTGGTTCTGCAGATCCAAGAAGAGGGCATGTTACCACCCTCACTGCCTGCTGTGTGCCTTCCAAAGGCACACTCACCCACACCACCCCAGAGGCCTCCTCCTCCTCCTGTCTCAGCCTCAGTGGGCGCAGGTGCTCCAGCCTTGACTGGAGGCACTGGGCCTGGCTTGGCAGGTCAGGGTCTGGAAAGTTGAGCTCTATGGAGGCCAACAGCATCATCAGGCTGGGAAATTCTGGAAGTGCTGGTCTAGCCAGATGCCCAGGAGGCAGGAGATGGCCCTGGGGAGAGAGATGGGTGGGAAACAGACTATGAGGTGTGCCCTTTCCTCCCAGAGGTCCTCTGCCTCCTGCTCCTGCCCATCCAGAAGCCAGACCTACTCCTTGTCCACCTTCATTCTGGCAGTCCTGGAAGACATGTGCCTGGTCACCCAGAAAAGGCTGGTAGAAAGTACTCCTACCTGGCAGATCTGGATCAATGAGAGAACCACCTGTCCCCTTGTTCAAGGGAACCTGGCATGGTCTCTCAGTGTCCCTGTTCCCTCCCATTAAACTGAGAGGGCTGCTGTCTACCCTGCTCACGTCACTCATTGGCACAGAGTAGGTGCTTCAGGAATACCGACCAATGGAGAAACAACGAAGCCCAGGGCCTTCCTGTCACCTCAAACTTTGGCTCCTGCACCTACATGCTGGGTAATTCACTAGTTGTGCTGTGTGGTTCTTTGCCTCCCACTGAAAGTAAACTCCCACAGGGTGGGGTACACCCTCCAAGCCGCCATTGAGGAGGTTCTACCAGATTAGTTAGCAAGGTCTCAGGATAGGGGTGCAGGGAGGGCTGGGATTAGGATCAAAATGGTAAAGATTTTCTGAGGGTCTGACTCTCTCACTGACCTCCCACTACTCGCCCACACCACCCATATCCATATGCACAGCTCACTGACTCCTGTCCTTTTTTCTAGGAGAAGCTCTCAGACCTCTGCACTCTGGCAGAAATCCCATCATGTGTGGTATCCAGGGTTCTGCCAGCACCTTCAATTCACAGGCCCCATACTCCCCTCATGGCTCTGACCCAAAACTGACTCACGTTTTCTGCTGGAACAGAGGTTCACCTTCCTCTTCACTGTACAGGAAGATGCAGCCATGGGTAGAGGAGGCCAGGAGGACATCACATCAGCTGTTCTGTGGACACTAAGAGCCTTGCAGCCTAGTGTGACTGAATCACTCCCAACTACAAGGAAGCTCTGCAGTGCAGGCTGGGGGTCTGCTCTGTGCACTGGATTATGGTCAGTGCCTAGAGACGTGTCTGTATCTGGCAGGGCTTCTAATATATCTGCTGAATGAATGAGCCCAAACCAGCCCCATCTCAGATACCTGGGTGACCCTAGGGCCACACTCCTCACCCCTGGCCTCTCTGATCTGGATTCACCTGAGATATACACCGCTAATGGGATCTCCAATCTCTTTATGAAATGAGAAAAGAGCTTAGCCCAAGGCCCCAAAGAGAATCACAAATTTGGCAGAGGCTTCCTCAACTGGAAGAGAAAATGACCCACTGGCTAAATCACAGTCCCTCCAGCAGACCTCTCCCCTGTCTAGGCACCCAGAGGACACTTACCTGGAGGACCCCAGCCAGTCCCAACAATAACCCTATGAGCTGGCTCCCAGGTTCACTGAGGGTTCAGAGCAACAAACACTCAGAGAGTGCAGTGACCTGTAGGCAAACAGCCAACAGGTGGCCTGGTGACCATGCGCTCTGCAGGGGAGGGGCTCACCTGGTAAATAATTGGTCCCACAGCTGTTGGGTGGTAGCAGACGTTCTATAGTAACAGACAGGAACGACTACGGTGGGTTCCTTGCTCAGAAATTCGACCATTTTGTCTCGCCAGTGTGCCAGGAAATGTGCGCCATACAGGTTTTTTGGGTGTTTTTTGTTTTGTTTTGTTTTTTGTTTTTCTCCCTGTGAGGCTGAACTTCATTGGGAACCCTGAGTATGTAGTGCTGGGGCCAGTTGTCTGGTTGTCAGGCTGGCTCCTAAGGTTTGACTGACTGGCTTCCATGTTCTGCTCAGATGCCCACAATCAGAGACCAGCCCTTGGCCTCTTGCCACCGGGCTCTGAGGCTGGATACAGGCTGGAGCTGGCTCCCAGGGAAGCAGAGTCCTGGCTTCTAGGAAGGGCAGGACTTCAAGGCCAGAACCTTCTGGCTGGGAATGTTGGGCATCCTGAGGCCAAAACACATCTCCCACGATTCTCCAGATCAACACTGTCCTCTTGACTCCCACCCGCCAGAGCGTTCTGGTTATTGAACAGAGTCGTGAGGAGCTCCAAGTGAGGGGCAAACCCCCTTAGGTTCCAGGCTATGAGTGCATTTGAAACCCAAAATGGTTTCTCTTTGTGTTTCCAGGGTCTGTGTCTGTACTAAACTGAACTGTTCACAGAAAAGCAGCTTCTGGGCAAGTCCAAGGCAGGGTGAAGGGCAGGGAGAGGGGGCGGGCTAGAAGGTGGAACTGGAGTGTCCGAAGATGCAGATGGGGAAGTGCTTGACCTGGGAGGACCACTGGGCTGCCAGCTGGAGGAATGTCACGTCGTTCCACTCCACATCATCGATGATGACCGGCAGCATGTGCTGCTGGTGCTTGGCCTTGCAAACCAGGCGATGGATGCCATGGATGCACTGGCTTGTGGACTCCACTTCCTCGTCCTTGGCTTTCTTGGGCACCTTCTTTGTCTTCTGTTTGGTGACCACTGTCATGGACCTGGTGGTTGTTGCTGTGGCCTGACCACCGCTGGGCAGCCTGCTGACCTGGACAGACTGGAAGAAGCACTTGAGTGTGCTTTTGGCGGCAAGCATGTCTTTCTTCTCTGCAACTCTCTTTGTGTCTATTGGCTGGGCTGCAGTCCAGTAATCCACCTGCAGCTGCATCATGTCTGCATGGACACTCTGGCTGGAGGAGGACAGGCCCCCACTCATTGATGTGGGGGAAAGTGTGTTGGATGAGGCCTTGCTGGCAGGGGATAGAAGCTCGCTGGAGCAGGAAGGGCCCACATCATCTGAGTCTGCTGACATGGCTGAAGATGGTTCCGCTCTTCCAACCTTCACTGCCCCCACAAAGGGGATGAACTTCTTTGAGGACATCTCATCGGGACCCTGCTGCTGAAACATGAGCACGGCCTCTGCGATGGGCAGCAGGTAGACACAGTTGGCCCCAGTGACGTACTCTGTGATTCTTGACACAACGTCCTGTGTGTCCTGCAAGATGTTCAGAGATTCCAGGTTGTTGAACATGTCCCACCAGTACAGGTCCTGGAAGAAGTTGTCGTAGCGGCAATCCATGGAGCCCAGGTAGCTGGCCAAGGGGTGGGAACCCAGTGGGATGACCAGGAAGCGCAGGTAGTCCAGCCATTGGGGTGGCTGGTGGGACAGCAGCTCCACAAAGACCCGCAGCACAGCATTGAAGTAGGGCTGTGCCCCTGCCACTGTGATCTTCACAGATGTCAGGGCCTGGGAAGTGCAGTTGCAGTATCTTTGCATCCAGGACATGATGATGCTGAAGGCCTCCTGGATGTCATCTGTGGAACAAGTGCATACCACGGGCAGCGTGTGCCCCTGCAGGATGTTGGAAAGTAACTGGCCCTGCCAGTCTGAAGTGTTGACCAGAATGATGTTCTCAGGCAGCTTGTCTGGGCAAATGAGGATGACATTTAGCTGGTCATGCACGGACTTGCTGGGGATCTGCCGCTGGCTCTGTGGTTCTGGGTCCTCTTCATCCTGTCTGTTGAACCACTCATTCAGGGATGTGTTGCAGCTCTGATGGCCAGCCTGCTTCCTCTTGGACCTGCTGGAGGGGATGACTAGAGACTTGGTGAAGCGCACTATGGATGGCAGCTTCCTGGTGAACCAACCCCTGGCAGAGGATGCTGCCTCCCGGCTGTCCTCCAGCTGTGCCAACTGCATCCTAGGGGAGCAAATTCTTTGGTCCACTGAGTCAGAGTTGCTATCATTTGACATGCTGTCAAAGTATCGCCTGAGCTTGGGCTTTGGGGTACTGGGGACTCTGATATAGTCCTCTGTGTTTAGGCTACTCTAGCTTGAGCTCTCCACGATGTCATGGTGATGGACCAGGACCTTCTCCACTTTGGGGACATACATCACAAGGGTCTGTTCTGAGGACAGGAACTTCTCCAATACTTGGGCCATGAGCATAGATGCCACAGCTTCCTGGTGGTAATTCTGTTGCAAGGTGGTGCACCTCCTTCTTACTATCAAGTTCCTTTCCTCAAAGTTATCCTCCTGGGACTGCTTGTGGGTGGCACTGTAGCTGGCTGCCTGCTGAAAGCAGAAGCTCTCAGACGTGCCTGTGGAGTCATTATACGAGGTCTGGGCCTTGGTGCTGGCCTGCCTGGCACTGGCCTCATGATCGATGGGCTGGCTGGACAGGGAGGCCATCTGCATCTTGTCCACCTTAGTGGTGCATGTACTGTAGGCCACCAATTTTGAGTCGCTATGGCTTGGCTGCTTGCCTCCCGGGGTGCACGTGTTCTCAGGCACCTGGGCCAGACTCAGAGACTCCTTTTGGATCCTGGCGCTGTGGGAGCCCCTCATCTCCATCTGCAAGCTGGAGTCTGACAGGCCCTCGATGCATGGCCTGAGCTTGGGATTGGGGCTGCTGAGGATACTGTGATTGTCCTTCATGTCCGAGGCATTAGACAGACCTTGAAAGTATGGCCTGAGCTGAGGTGTGGGGGTGCTGAGGACCCTGTCATCGTGCTCAGTGTCTGGGCCACTGTCACTGGGGTTCTCCAGCATGTCATCCAGGAGGTCCAGGTCCTCTTCCACTTCCAGGACATGCTCCCCATGATCCTGCACAGGGTCCAGGGCCTCCTCCCACACTTGGACTGTGTGCAGCCATAACAGGACTTTCTCTTGTAGTTCTGTTGCATGGTCATGGTCCTCCCTGTGACTTCCAGATTCTTTTCCTTGAAGTCATCCTCCTCCTGTTCCTGCCTGTGGGAATCATTGGAGCTGCCCTCCAGCTTTGAGAAGCAGGTTTCACACTTGCATTCAGAGGAGCTGTCTGAGGATTCAGCCTTGCCATTGGTTTGCCTGGTGCTGTCCTCGTGGTCGATGGGTGGCCTGGACAGGGAACAGATTCGGATCTTCTCCACCTGGCTGGTGGGTGTGCTGTAGGCATCAAATTCATTGTCACTCTCACTTGGCTACTTGCCTCCCATGGCCCATGCATTCTCTGGCATGTGGCCAGACTCAGAGGCTCCATTTGGCTTCTGTCATTATGGCTGCCCCACATCTTCGACTGCGAGCTGGAGTCTGACATGTCTTCAAAGTATAGCCTGAGCTTGGGCCTAGGGATGCTGAGGACGCTCTCATCATCCTCCATATCAGACCGATGGTCCCTCTCTGACATTTTGGACCTGTGACACAGAGCCAGGACTTTTCGCTTCAAGTCCATTCCTCTTATGGACCGCCGCTGCTTCTTTGGCTCCCCCTTCCCAAAGTCATCCTTGTGCAGACCCTGTCTGTGCTTTCCATTGCAGCTGGCCTCCAGCTCAGACAAGGGCCTCTGAGTGTAGTTACCTGCAAACTTGACCTTCGGCCTGGCCCGCATGGCACTTTCCTCATGTTTGATGGGCTGACTGGACAGGGAGGAGATCCAGACTTCAGCCACCTTGGTGGAGGACTCCTTGACGGTGCTGTAGAGGCTCAGCATATGGCCGCACTTGGAGTTTCTCTTCATGACATCAGCCATGTGGATGGTGCCCATGGCCAGTGTCTTATAGCCCAGGACGATCCTGTTCTTATAGCGTTTCCTCTGCTGCAGCATGATCTGCAGCTTGTTACCTTCCCTCTTGGGGAAGTGGGGGTACTGCAAGGAGAAGGTCAGCACCAGGTCAGTCTCCACTGGTTCACTGGGAGGCAGCATAATTTCTTTGGACCTCAGGATGCCCTTGGAGTCCTGCATCTTCACAGAAATCACCACAGAGACTATGTCCTTCACCAGCTCCCTGAAGACCACTAGCTTCTTTAAAGTGACACTGCACCATCTGGGCACACAGCTGGGGCTGGAGCAGTACACCGCCCAGTTGGCTAACAGGTTCTGGGCTACCTGTGTTTTGAGCACAGTGGATGTGTTGGCCAGCCCCACAGTTCATGAGCAATCTACAGCTGGTGGCACCCTACGGGTCCTTTTCCTACTCAGGATTGATGCTTTGTCCTCCTGTGGTGGGACAGAGGAGAGACATGATTGGTGACAAGAGGTGGGGCATAGGTGATTGAGTGTGCAGACACAAAAAGTGGCCACTCACTAAACTGTGATTAGGTAAGAGAAGGCCTGGGTGGTGGTCTTTTAAACTCAGAGACCTAAAGTTATTCCACAGGATGTCCTAAAATTAAAACTTAACTAAAAGTAGTTTTTGGCGGGTTGCCCTGTCCTAGGCTGGAATCTTCTCTAAAAAAAAAAAAAGATGATTCTTTACCTTCACTGAACCTGCTTATTGTATTTTGCAATGTACAAGAACATAGCTTTGGAATATCAATGGAATTTTCCTTGTTCTGGACTCTCTGTGCTCTGTGGAGACCACAAATCCCCTCATTGTTGAGTTCATTGATGGCTGTTCTATCTTTTATCCACATATGGAAAAGAATTATGTGTCCATCATTTTACTTTTTATACAATCTATCACCAATGGGTTTCATGCAACCTACATACATCTCCACTGTTGATTGTAATATCTAAAATAAGGTGAAAGCTGCCATTCTCAAAAGCATTATTTCAATCCATTGAGATTTTGCTTTAAGACAATTGACAGTTTGGCTCAGATAAAATCCCAACAATTGTTCACAGTTTTGAATTCTTTATTGACATTTACTTGGCACAATACAGCAGGATCCCAGAAAAGCTCACCCAGCACCACCCTGCAGATCTACACCTGATGCTGGGATGCAGCAGAGGGCCCATTGACCCACCAGTTCCCTGTCCATCGGGTGAACTTGTGTGAGTTGTCTCTTGAGTCCAGGACCTGCTCTTGCTTGTGCTACTGATTTTATTTAAGCCATATTTTTGAATACTCTTGGTGGAACTAAGGTTAACGCTTGACAGATCTCAGGCTAAGGAGAGACAGGAGGAAAAATGAGCCTGGTTCTTGCTTTTCTGTTGGAATTGCCTTTTGAGAGACTGGGCTAAACACCTTAGATGTATAAATGAGAGCTTCTCTGGTTCACCTAGGAAGATAAAGGGGCCCATCCTCCTTCCCGCAGGAATCTCAGGTGTTCTTGGATATATCGGAGGTCCTTCCTCATGACATGCCCAAGCCCCATAGTGAAATTACCAAACAACGGTGACCAAACTAATTGGCTCTTCACAGGGAGGACTAATCAGATTTGGTCCACCTGCACTGGAAGCCCTTCTGGTGGTTTTACACAGCAGGGAGAGAAACCGAGGCACATAAGAGGGTTGGATGAGACTCTAGGGGAGTGAGCATCGTGCAGCTCAATCTACAAAGCTACACACTTCAACCCACTACATCACATCCTTGAAGATGTGCTGAGATTCTGCAGACACCAAACAACAATAAAAACAGCAGCAGCAAACACACCTCTAGTTAACATGGGAAGTTGTGCCTCCATGGAACTCCCAGGCTCCAGCCCTCATTAATATCCCTGATAGAAAGCCGTGACTTGCAAGTGCTTTATAGAAATAGGAAGATTTATCTAGAAAATATCAACTGAAAAATGGTCAACATACAATTGTCTTTGGTGCCTACATTAATTTTTCCCAGGGGAGGAAATAAAACTAGAAAAATGCTGGCCTGAGAATTAAACTGATTGAATGAATTGGACGCATATCTTGATTTTGAAATTAGAAAATTCTAAGGAGAATCCCAGATAAATGCTCTTTAAAAAAGAAATTTCGGTGATTATCTCCTGAAGTTAATAAATGCTAACATGCCATCTCCCACTTCTATTGCATGCCCACTACATCTTTTGTCCCCTGAGCTTCCTTGTCCAGAAGTGTTCCTTCCCTTTCCTTCTTCCTTCCTCTTCTGACTCCTCCACTACCACTCCCCACTGACTTAAGGGAAAATGAGAATAGGAATTCTACCAAGTCCCTTTGGAGGAAAGCTGTTCTCAGCCACCGAGGAACCAGCAATCCTTCTCCATTCTCTCTGCGGCCTTGTTTGGTTCACCAAGAAACTTCACTGTTGCAATGAAATCCATGAAATCCTGGCCATTCTAACCTATGCCAATTAATATACTCCAGGTTTCTGGGAGCACAGCAACAGAATTACTGAATAAGATTGTTAGAAAACTGCTGTGGAGAAGTCTGCCCATTTTAAGGATTATAGGAAATGAAATAGCGTTTAGAAAAAGTAAACAAAACAAAAAAAGTATAGGGTGGCTCCAATGTGTTTCCCCATCTCACTGATAGTTTGGGAGAATTTTAAATTATCATTAAAAGGGAAGCCACTAACTGACCTAGCCACTTAGTCTCATGGGATAGAGCATCAGCCTGAGGATCGAAGGGTCCAGGTTTGATTTTGGCCAAGGGCACATGCCCAGGTCGCAGGCTGTATCCCCAGTAGGGGGTGTGCAGGAGGCAGCCAATTGATGATTGTCTCTCATCATTGATGTTTCTATCTCTCTCTCCCTCTCCCTTTCTTGCTGAAATCAATACACATCTATTTTTTTTTAAAGGGGGGAGAGTGAAGAGAAGCCACTAAGTCTCCTATATATACTGAGGCTACTTTATTTGTTCTTAACCTCACTCAAATAATTGTTTCCCTACAATTGTCTGTTTTTAAATCAAAACCTGCTTCCTTGCAACAAGGGAATGTTATGAGACTATATATAAATGGAATAATTATCAAATCTTCCCCAATTCACCTGATAAATGAGTGGGTTTTTGTCTTTTTAATGAATCAGTGATGCTGACATATGCCTTTTCCATAATAGTTACATATACACTTAGACTAAATGAACCAGATACTAAACCAAGAGGGAAATTAATGATTTTAAACGAGCCTTCCAGGTGGAAACTAACCTTGAGACTGACCGAACATTTGCTAGTCATCTTTCCTTCATTATTGTCTTCCACGAGAGCCTGAGAGTTGGTTTCACAGGATACCCACCCTACCCAGAATGGCCCCAAGCAACCCAAACGTGTGCAGAGATGCCTCTAGTACTGGGCTTGCTCTTATGTCTCTCTGTAGATGGGGAAACAGCCCACAGTGATGTGAGAGTGCTCTTATGGGGTACATATCCATTAAATGGCTAAACTTGACCCTGGGTCCCTCAAGGAAGAGTCCAATCTTCTTTTGTTGTACCACATACCTGTTCCCAATATAAAGTGGGTAATAGAGAGGTTTTGCATCATTAATTTTAAGACTATCATACATCTAGGACCTGTCTTGCCATTCCCAAGGGAGATGGACAGAGGTTTCATATACCTGAAGGCCTTTATACCTCTCAGAGGTGTGTGCTTTCTGGAAACTAGAAAAAATGTACCCAAATAGAAACATTCCAAAAATGGTGAATGATTTTCTCAGTCCCTTGCCAACAGTTGGGTGGCAACCCAGAACCTGAAGTTTTGAAGATGACTATCCTTGTTTTACAAATGAAGTTTTCAAGAGGCCAGAGTTTTGGTTCCAGAAACATGTCAAAGCAAGCCCACCAAATCCTTTTACCTTCCCCAAACCTCCCCTAGTCATTTAAGAGGCTTGTAGATAATTGGCTTTATGCAACCAAAGTCCCAGAACCTTTGAAGTGGAAATACCTGAGTTCACCAAGACCTCTTGTGTAGGCCATTTGTCTCTGGAAGATATGTCTTATCCCAATAGAAAAAAATACTTTATGCATCTGCACAAATCATTTTAGCTTATTTCAACTATTTCTTTCTAACTTGGATTTAATGAGAGTTATTGAATATCTAGATATTTTGAAATAACATGAAATACTGAAACATTGCTTGGTTTAGTTTTTGGTTCACCTGCTTTTGGGTTTTTTATTACAGAAGGTCTGTAAAATGGATTTGGAGCTGTTGATGTAATGTTCTGTGCTTTGTGAAAGGTGTGTTTATTGAATGTGAGAGTGATTACAATATGTTCATCACCGTCAATTTATTCATTTTGTGGTTATCATTGTAAATTAAGGCTCCTAAGATTAAAAGTTCCAGCTAAGAAGGAAGAAATTGCATAATTTTGATAACAGAAGGCTTGAAGTATGAGGAGTCATATTTGAAGGAAAAAGTCAAATGCAAATTTCTCTAAGGATAGTTATTTCTGAATGGGTGAGAAGGTTTGTGAAAGTTAAGAAAAGGTTTGTAAAAGGGGATATAGACTATAAACTTTTGTGAAAGTTTTACATAAAATATTGCGGTATTTCTCTGTAAAAATTAGTAAATTAAAATTGTGTGTATAGTCTTTATGTGATATGTGTTCATCTATGTGTTATGTGTGGTGAATTTTCAACCTCCAGATGGCATTACTAGGATATAATCTTTTATTAATCTAAAAGGTTAAATATTTATGTAAATTAAGGTGAATTCTATAGTTTGGACAAAATATTTAATATTAAAACTGTTTATAAGTATTATTAATATCTCTTAGAGTTATTACCATAAGTCTGTGTTTGCTTTAGTTAGATTTACAAAAATTCCATGGTATAACCTTTTGCATAAGTATATTTGACAACCTTCCTAAAATTTCTATTTTAAGAGACTTTTTAAACAAAAGATGAGTTTGAGTTAATTCCAATGGGCCCTGAAATACCTTAAGGATTTATTTATTCTCTCACCTTATTAAAGGACCATAGTGGACCTGAATTAGTCCTACTTCATATGCTTGAAATTACCTGAGAAGCTTAACCAATTTAAAAAATGAAAACAACTGTGCTATTTGTGTACATATATTTTTATTAAAATGGAAGTTCTAAATATTTCAAACTGTCCTAGGAAGGATGGTAGAAAGATTCAAAGAAAAGTTCAAATAGGAAACTCTCAAGTGGAACAGGGGTCTTGGTGTCAGCCACACCCCGCCAGCCAAGAGGATGGTTCCCTGTAAGAGCATCTAGCTGTGGGACTCCAGGTATTTGGGGTGCAAACATTGGAAGTTTATGAATTATACCCAATGCTCAATACAAGAAGCTATGGACAATGTTTCAAAATCTTACATGTTATTTGATCTTTTTATATCAAAATTGTGTATTGAATCCAAATATATACATATACTTATATTTTTTCATATTATTCTCTGTCATTTTATGGTAATTACTAGAAGCCTGATGCACGAAGATTCTTGCCAGAATGGGCCTTCCTTTCCCTGGCTGCTGGCACCATTTTTCTCTGCTCAGAGGCTCAGAGTGGTGGTGTATGCAAATTAACCCCCATTTTGTTGGGTTAATTTGCAGACCCACTCCTGATTGGCTGGTGGGTGTTGCAAAAGTACGGACAATTAGCATGTTTGTCTGTTATTAAGTAAGATTATTTTCCAAAACTTATTGCCTTGGTATAGTTTAACAAAAAAGCAAAGTTTTTTTTGTTTTGTTTTTGTTTTTAATCTAATGCATTACAAACAAAACTATAACCACTTTGTTTTGTCATTCATACATAGTTATTGTTTTACTCTGATGAATTTTCAAATATGTTACATCTTTAGAAAAATTCATGAGAAAGACTCTAACTTACTCTAAATAACAGGTTTCTAAGCAGGTCACATCTTTGAACTGAATGAAGAAGTATAGAATTCTAAGGAATAATTGAATTCATGAAAATACTGGCAAATAACCAGGGTAAACAAAAAATGGGTACAGAACTAAATGAAGTGAAGATGATTATTGTTGTTATGACTCTGTTTAAAATACTGCTGATTTTTAAAACTTTATTGTTTTCCAAACATAAGGAAAACTAAAAGCATCCATTCTACATTACTACCGTGTTTCCTTGAAAATAAAACATCCTCCGAAAATAAGACCTACTTACAGGTTTCCTTGAGTGAAATATAAGGCATTCCCCCGAAAATAAGGCCCCCCCTAGGCTAAACATGAGAGATTTGGTCCACTGATTCTAAAAGAAATGGAGTCACAAGAAATTCACCAGGAAATTCAGGAATTGGATTGTTATGATGATGTTCCAGAAGATTGTCATTGAATAAATGAGTAAATTCTTGATACTGTAGGATTCACAGTTTGCCTGGTTTGTGTTGACAACTACCATACTACCGTACCATATACAGGTAATAAATTTTCTTTATTTTCATTTAACAACAAATGTGTACCGTATTCTTCTTCATGCAAAAATAAGACATCCCCTGAAAATAAGACCTAGTGCATATTTGGGAGCAAAAATTAATATAAGACACTGTCTTATTTTTGGGGAAACAGGGTATCAATGACTCACTAATAAGGTTATAAGGACTGATACATTTGGGACATCCATATCACTGTACTCCCAAGAGGCAAAAACTTTATAGACCAAAACTTACAATCAGGAGAGTTTTGTTTATTGAAACACATTATTTATAGACTCTCTCCAACATGTTTAAAAGGACTTTACTTCACCAGAGGCCTAACCACAATGAACATCTGTCTCTGACACCGGTTTCCATCTACCACGGAGATTGAAAACATTTCAAGGATGAGAATACACTGGCCATAGGAACTGACTGCTATCCCAAGAAGTCAATAAGGCCTAGATTCTCACAAATTACTGCTGCTCAAACCCTGTTCTTCTAGCTCCTAATTGTTATTGACTAAATGTACATCAAATGATTTTATATTGTTATTATCATCTTTCTGATTTGTTAATGGAAACAATATCTGTCTCCCCAGGCCCCTTCCTTACTACACATGAAAACCTGAATTTGGATATCTCCTAATTTTTCCGACCTACTAGACAATGACATTCTGATGATCAGTAACAAAAGTGTAGAGTCTTAACTCATCTGGCCAAACATAGCAAAGTACAAGTGACAGTGGATGAAGCATAAGTACAAGTGACCTGCTGGAAGAGGTATAGGGCACCTGTGCTTCCTGCAGGAAAACATATAATTAGCTTAATAAACAATTATGATAATGCATGCAAAGTGTTTTTTGGTTGGCTGGGTTTCTTATTCCCCTCAGTCTAGCACTATACACTTTCTATTCCTAAACGGTGTTACTGCTTTAATACCATTGCTTTTGTTCCTGGTTGTAAATATTATACTAGACGCATAATTCCAAAACTTAAGGCAAGAAGCAAAAGGACCCTGCTCATGATAGCTCAAAATTTAAAATTGATGCAGAATATTTTGTAACAAGGACATATAGGATCTCATGGTCTCCCATACACCTGCCATTTTTATTTTGAATAATCATAAAATTCCACCTTGAATGCCATTTAAGATTATGGTCTTGCCTCATCCCCAATGGTCCATTGTTCAGCAAGAGAAAACACAAACACTGATCATCGATACATAATTTGTATTGATTTATGAACAAAAGGAGGGTGCATAAATGATAAAAGGGGCTACATGCTAACCCGACTAGCTCAGAGAACTCTGGTGTGGTGGCCTTGCAAACTCAGAGACCTTAAGTAACCATATAGGATGGTTTGAAATAAAAACACTAGTCATGTCCTAGTCTGGCATTTTCCTTGACAAAGGTCAATCTTTAAGTTAACAGAGTCTATGTACTGCGTATTTGCATTTATGATAACATATATTTGTATTTTCAAAGGAATGTTCCTTGTTTTGAACAACTCATGCATAGGCACCACTCTGTGCTCTGCAGAGATCAACAATGATCATTGTTATTCAGTTCATTGTTGACTTGAAACTATCCTACATCCACCTATAAAGAAGAAGTATGTGCCTATCATTTTACCATTTATCCAATCACAGAAGTTCCCACACTTTGCTTTCTCCTTTCTCCCTAATCTATCACCCATGGATATCATGTAACACACATAAGTCTGCACTTTTGCTTGTAATGTATAAAATAAGGTGCAAAATTGTCATTCTCAATAGCATTATCTCAACCCATTGAGATTTACTCGCCCACGATTATCAACACATTAGGTCAAATAAATGCACAAAACTTTTTCACAACTTTGAACATTTTTCACATTGATAAGAGAAAAGGTTCTTTGCAGGAAAAAAGTAGAATTGGAGGTGAGGAATATGAAACACATTAGTATCTTAGGTCATTTTCTTAGTCGAGGACAGACAGCACATGCTTTATTAATAGTGTCTCCCGTGTGATTTCTGACAAAACATCCCAATGTAAGATGAGAACACAGAGGCTTTTTCTGGGATATTAGGACATGTATTGTATTCAGGGTGGCACCATTGTCATGGTAACAGAGGGGATAAGGTCCAGGTCCCACAGCAATGAAGACATGGGTCTCTGTAATAACCAGTCCCTACAGGCCAAGTGGGTCCCAGCTCCTGACCGGGAGGAAATGGGGACCTTTGGAAACTGGATGCTAGAAGGGCTCTCAGGGGAGAAGCAGTGTGCCTTCTGGAACCCAGGTCCTATTGAATCCCAGGGGTGCTGGAGTATGGAACAACTGGTCACCTATACTCACCCTGCAGCCATCCTGCATGCTGGAGGAGGTATGGGGCACCTGTGCCTCCTGCAGGGGCATCAAGTTGAGGACCCCATCTGTCAAGTCTGGTCTGTTCTCCTGTGTGGAGCTCTGTAAAGACAGTTCCCAGTCACCAGGGGAAAGCCTCAGAGCCCTGTCTTGATGGTTCTGTGACTCCTGTGACTCTCCAATCCAGACACACACACACACAGTGTGATCTACTTAGACCTCCACTGGGGAGGAAAAGGCATGACAGCCTGAGGGCCTAGGATTCCCACTGGCACAGGTAAAAGACCCCCTCTGGAAGCCCATTTCCAATTACCTGTCCTGTCCTTCCCTGCTCTTGGGTGTGTTCATAGCAGGACCTCTAGGTTATCCACTGCCCTGAAAGCTGTTCCTGTTCTGGGATTCTCCTTTCATGTCTCTCTTCCCATCACATGAAGGGGAAGAGATGTGGGCTGCACAGGGATGGCACCCAGAGCAGGCTGGCCTGGTGTGAATGGGTCTGACCCAGGCCACCTTCTCTTACCTGAGGGGATCTTCTTGAAAATGGCCAGAGATGTCGGGCACGAGTGTTGAACCATGTAGGGGTGTCGAACTCAATCAGAGAAGGGGCCAAAATCTAAAATCCAGCCTAAATCGCAGGCCGAATGGTTTACTGAACAGTCATAAACTGTCATGGTGATGGAAACGCAGGGGAGTGCAGTGATGACAGCGCGGTGCGGGCCACATTGCAAGGCCTGGCGGGACGGATTTGGCCCGCAGGCCTTGTGTTTGACACATGTGATCTACAGAGTCTGGAACACCTCTCACTGCAGGGTCTCTGGGAACCAGAGCCCTGATAACTGGGAACACAGCAAGAGAACATGTTGAACTGTAAACCGTCTCTTGCCAAGTGAGTGGCAGTTGGGCAGTTGCTAGAAAGTGGGTGCCTGGTTACATGGATTCCAAGTTCTATTAGGAAGTGACATCACTTCCTGGGATTGCCCCCTGCCCCAAATCCCCTCACCTAATAACAGATATAGTTAGTCCTGTGGCCTGATGACTGCTCACCTACTTTCTCCATGGAATATCTTCTCCATGGAATACCCAACAGTGTACACAGTGACACCAACACAACCTCTCCACAGCCCCTAGAAAGTCTGACTGCAGCCAGGGTCCCAGATTTGAGGAGACAGACCTAAGCTCAGACTCAACCCCTAGTTCTTACCTCCTCTTGATCCTGGATAGGTCACTGTATCTGTCAGGGCCTGCCTCTCCCCTGACTGCACAGTGGGTTATTGCAGCATTTGCTTCTTAGCGATGTTCAGGCTCATGAGGGGGAGTAGCTAGCATGTAGAAGAACTCTCACAGGCAAAAGTGCCTTCAACCTTCTTTTAATTCCTAATGTCACCTCTTCTGTGTCTGCTTTTCTTCTACTCCCACAAAAAATCATTGGATCTAGCTTGTGTGTGTGTGTTCGCGTGCGTGCACACTATTGCTAGGTTGTATTGTGTTGACAGAGCCCTGAATCTCAGTGGTTTAAAGCAGCGAAGTCTAATTTCATAGCCAGGTGACTTCAGTGATCTGATGGATATAAATAGAGTTCCTGTCTTTTGGATTGTTCATCGTTTTTCTTATTGTAAGGGTGAGAGTAAGATATGTCTTACTCTTATATGTCTGAGTGGAAATCAGAAGTTGCCATTTTATTTGACAATGGACTGTGGTGGACATGACTTGTATTTGCCCCTTTCTAGCAGCTGCCAATTTCCATATCCAGGTGGTTCTGGATAGTGTGGTTCAGGGCCCCAGAGTGGAGGTATGAGCACATCTAATTGGCTTAGCCACAATGATGATGGTTGCATGTGGACATGTGACTTCAGTGAGTTTAATAAAATTATTTCTATTAGTCACAAGAGAAAGAATTTTGTTTGCATATGTCTCTTGGCCTATGGAAAACATGCTTAAAGTCACTAATCATCCCAGAGATGAAAATCAAAACCACAATGAGGGCGCTAGCTGGTTTGGCTCAGTTGATAAGAGTGTCGGCCTGAGGACTACAGTAAGGTGGTGGGTTCTATGCCAGTCAAAGGCACATACCCAGGTTGGGGGATTGATGTCCAATAGGAGGCGTGCAGGAGGCAGCCAATCAATGATTCTCTCATCATTGATGCTTCTCTCTCTCTCTGAAATCAATTAAAAAAATATATATTTTTAAAAAACACAATGAAATACTATCTCTCACACCTGTCTGAAAGGCTATCATCAACAAGTCAACAAAGGACAAATGATGGTGAGGACCTGGAAGAAAAGGAACTCTTATGCACGGCTGGTGGGAACACAGACTGGTGCAGCCAATGTGGAAAACAGTATGGAGTTTGTTTAAAAAATTAAAAATGGAACTCCTAGTTGACCCAGAAAGTCCACTTCCAGGAATATATCCCAAGAAATCAGAAACACCAATCAGAAATGGTATATGCACCCCTATATTCATAGCAGCACAAAAGCTAAGATTTGGAAACAGCCTAAGTGCCCATCAGCAGATGAGTGGATTAAAAGACTGCAGTAAATATGCACAATGGCATACTACGCTGCTGTAAAAAGGAAAGAACTTTTACCATTCACAACAGCCAGGTTTTATCTCTGGAATCAGAGATAATCCATGTTAACATGTCCTGCTATTTCTCCTTTGCACAAGTTTATGACCTCGTTCCAGGAGATCTAGGGACCAAACTTCTACCATGTCTGCTCGCTCTGTGCCTAGGTGCCCAGGGCAGGGGTAGACACCCATTAGGTATCAATAAATGCCTGTGGATCAAAAGTGATCGCTAAATCCTTGATTGAGTGCAAGGACCTTGGGATTTCCCTCCACATTTTTCTTCAAGTGCCCAGAGATTCACATGGCATGCTCTGCCAATGCATTTGTCACTTGGTATTCACAGAGTTTGCCGTGTTGGTGCCTTTCTTCCCCTGTCTGGCCTAAGAGACAAAATCCCAGTGGATAGAGTAGAGTGGATGCTGGCTTTACTCAATGGCATGCTGCTCTGAGGTGCTCCAGAACCACCTTCTGAGACACTGTTCAAGAAAACCCGACACCCAATCTTACTTACTGAGCAAGCTCGTTGCAGGGGTTGTAGTTTCTTAGTGATTGGTATCTGAGCAAGGAGCTTAGGGAAGACCCAAACCTTGCTGGAGGCTTAGCCTAATGATTTCCCTTTAGGCCGACAGTACTTAGGTCTTCTGGGCCCCAAAACCTTGACTCTGCCCTTGGAACATTGAGTGATTCTTACCCAGGAGAAGTCAGATCCCTGCCCTGCGCTCTGTCCAGCCTGAGCACCCACAGGAATCAACTCCCGTGGGAAAGCCTGGGGGAGAGTGAGGCCTTCTCTTTAGAGGTGCATCCCCCCTGGGCCATGCAGCAGCCGCCCTGAATGGTCAGGGCAACCTTACTTCCTTGTGGAACTCTGCAGATAAGGTCCTGGGAGACAGGTCCTGGGAGACAGGTCCCGGGCTCCAGCCAGCACAGCCCTGAGCTGCCCGGTGCTCAGACCAGTTTAATGAAGGAGAGTGATGCCCCACCGTGCTCAGGGTGAAGAATGAGCTTCTGTTTTGAAACGTGTGACGCAGGTACGTCAAACAAAATAACGGCTTCGAAAAAGGCAAGAGGGGCAATTGTGTGAGACACGTTCCCTCCAGGGCCCTTTGAAAAGTTATTTCTTCACAGAGTAAGTGAGAGTGAGCCGAAGCCCTGGTCTAAACTAACTGGTGACATAATGAAATGCAGAGGCCAGTAGCTAACCAGACCGACCAGGTATGAGTAACCGAGGCGTCAAGGACACAGGTAACAAATAACGAAGGGCATTTTATTGTCAAATAATGAAGGGCATTTTATTGTCAGTGCCAACCTTGACACAACTGAGACACAGAGGGGATCACAAGAACCACAAGGACTGAGAAGTGCAGGGGAGGGGTATCAACCATAGAAAATCACACATGGCGCTGACTCCTTTCTGTCCGGCTGTAAAAGAAGTCGGTAACTGTAGAGCATGTTTCCATCACACTAAGGGGTTTTGATTTTTCTTTCTTTTTTTTTTTTTTTTTTTTTACAAAAGAAAAGAATCAAAGGGAAAGAAAGACAAATATAGTATTGCAGTTTCCCAGTGACAACACGACTAGCCAGGATCCGGAGCTCCCTTCATCCTTCTCGCCACGGTCTCGAGACCTCCGGTGGATCCGTGCGGACGCCTCAACGTGTGTCACACACGTGCTGTCAGTGCTCGGGGCGGTAGGTTGGGAAGGTCTCTGTCCGATGAAGCTTCAGGGGACTGGCCACATCTTTTCCAAAAAGAATGTGAGAACAGCGGTTACATACATGTCCAGAAAGTGCACCTCCAGATTAGCTAGCAACACGCTTCTCTGGAAGAGAAGTAAGTAACACAGTTCCCACTCACAGTGATTTGCAAATAAGACTCCAGGGAGATTATGTAATTAACATATTATTTGCATGTGGCCTTTGCAAGGGGCTATAATCAGATTACTGATTATTTCCCTCTGTTTTTCTTTTTCAGTAACTCACAGGGGATTTAGAAAAAACGAGATGGAGATGGAATTTGAGGACTGGAAACTTGACTAGGACACGCTTTGTAAACCTGACCAGAAATAAGACAAGTTTATGCTTATAACTAGGAAAACCTGCTGCAAAGCGGGACTTCTTAAAATCCATTTGGTCTTTATGATTTCAGGGTGAGGTCCCAACCAAGAGAGTAAGGAAGTCAGGAAGTTAGACACGCAAGGCCCCGGTCTGCCCTCTGTGACCAGAGGGGGGCAGACTTCTTCCATGCAGACCCAGGGGTTACAGCTTTAGATTTCACAGACTGTGCAGGGTCTCATGCAACTCTTATGCCTGTAGTGAGAAAGAGCTGCAACTAACAGGGATCGAAGGAGTGGGCGTCAATGTTCCACACACCTCTGTTCCCCTAAACCAGTGGTTGGCAAACTGCGGCTCGAGAGCTACATGCGGTTTGCATCTCTATTGACTAATGAGTTTAGTTTACTGACCACAGCCCCAAACAGAGATCTTCTGCAACGCCACCCCCCACCCACAGCCCCCAACAACCCCTAGTGTGCCAACAGCTGCAGAGAGAACTGGATTTTATAAAAAACGAGAGGTTGTACTGCCACCTGCTGGTTAAGGTTACCAGGAGCCAACAAGTGGACACTGTGGGCAGGTAAAAGTCAACCTGAACAGAACAAGCCTGGCCTGGAGCAGGGCACTCCCGGGATAGGGGTCAAGTGTGGAGAGAGAGAGAGAGAGAGAGAGAGAGAGAGAGAGAGAGAGAGAGAGGAGAGAGGAGAGAGGAGAGAGGAGAGAGGGGAGAGAGAGAGAGAGAGAGAGAGAGAGAGAGAGAGAGAGAGAGAGAGAGAGAGAGAGAAGAAGAAGAAGAAGAAGGAGGAGGAGGAGGAGGAGGAGGAGGAGGAGGAGGAGGAGGGGGAGGAGAGAGACAAAGTTCCACGTTGCCCACCGGGTCACGCTCAGAACCACGCTGTGTACAAGCACGGGGCCAAACAGGAACATTGCTGGAGCTCTGGGCCCTTGCTCATTCCCCGTTTATCCCATGACCACAAACAGCCCTGTCCCCGGCAGACCTCATGCCAAGCCTGTTTGTGCCTCCTCCTGACATGGCCCAGGTCTGCTGAGTGGTGAGGCCACAATCCCCAAACAAGAAGGAAACAGATCAGGGAGGTGGTATCTGCAGGCCTCAAGTCTGCACTGGGAGAAAGAAATCACTGGGTAGCCCCTGGCCCTAGGCAGAAAGGATTAGTACAGAACCCCTGAACATTAGCACATCCTACACCCTCCTTCCAGCCTCCCCGCCATCATGAATGCGAATTCTATTTCCTCTGTCTACATGCTTACAACATGCAAGAGGAGATACACAGCATTCATGAGTGTCACAAGTAAAAATCCAGGTCCGACTTTGTAACTGCCTGGTAACATTTCCCACGGGAAGCAGCCAGCATGCAACAGCACTGATGCAACAGCCGAGTCCTTGCTCAGATGCAGAGCCTCTCTGTGCTCAGAGTCTGGATGACAGTGATCAATGGCATCCACCTGGGGTCAAGCCAAACTGAACGCACCTGCAGCCTCTGCCCAGGATACCTGGGGTCCCTCCAGCAGCTTTGAACACAGCTCTTAGCTCAAAGCCAGGGAATGGATGGAAAGAGTTTCTCCATACTTCGTTCACGGATAGGTCGCAGGCTGGCACTGCCCTGTGCCTTACCTGGGCGCAGTCCTGTTCTCTGGCCTGCACAGGCCAGGAACATTTGGGTGTGCTTGCCACTGTTCACATCACTGGGGCTTCCCATGAAGGGGCTCACGTCACGTCCCTGCCCTGCTGGAAGATGGAGGTGATGCTGGCCCCGCGCACAGCATGCCAGGCCAGAGGACATGCAGCTGCCCTTGCAAAGGAGGCATGCAGGTCACCAGGGCCAGCCGCTCCCCCTCTGCCCTGCCCCCTCTTGGTGTGGCCCCTGGTGCCTACAGACAGGCAGGTTTCAAACCCTGGTTTCTTTGTCATCTCACGATTCCTCAAGTCTTACTCTATATCTTCTGTCTTAACTGCTGCACACAAGATGTCAGGGACCGAGCTAGAAATGATTGAAGCCCAACTTCTCCAAAGTAGCCACATACTCCAAGAACCTATGGTCCTTAAAACACATATGGACCTTAAATCACATGGTGGAGCCAATCCTGTGGAGGTGCTATTTCCATAGCATGCACATTCATGCGTGGGAAACACCCATGGTGGCAGAACTTCTACCCACAGACAAGGCCCCTGGTAAAAGAAGTAACCTGGGCTACGTGTCAGAACCTTGGAGCCACCCTCTCCACGTGCTAGTCATGTGATCATGAGCAACTATCAATACTTGAACTCCAGGCATCCCGGTTTCTGCCTTGATTGGAACAGTGACGGTAGTCCCATGCTTGCCAACTCACTATTGCTGGGAGAACCAAACAGCACCCAGCTGTCTGCTAGTGCCCCCTGCACAAGCTGCACTGCCTGCTTTTGGCTCTTTGGACCTCCAGTGGGTTTCTGCCACAGGGCCTTTGTACTTGCTGCTGTCACTAGGGAGCCTGATTCTTCCTCACCCCCAGTACAGCTGCCTCTTCTCAGAGGTCAGGTCTTGGGGTAAATACCTCAGCCTCCTGTGAACACCTGATCTAAAGAGATCCCTTTGTCATCACCCCCTCCCTCAAAATCAACAGCTCCACTTCACTATTCTCTGTTACAAACACTTCTTTCCAAAGTGACATGTGTCAAATTTCAAATTAAATCTAATTATTGGCAATGATCTTGTTTGGACTATAAGCTCTAGGAGGGTGGAAACATACTATAAAAGTAGTCCCAGCGTAGCTCCACCACCTCGCTCAGTGCTTGGCACGAAGCAGTTGCTCAATAAACACTGACTAAATGAATGAGTGTGTGAATGAATGGACAGGTGAAAACCACAACTATTTACTAGATCAGGGATCTTCGACAGGTTAGTAACCCTTCCGATTTTCAAGTTCTTCCCTACGAATGGGAATAACATACTCTTGGGGGCAGTTTTAATGATGAAATTAGATCATGTGTCTTAAATGCTTCATGCAACACAGTAGGTCTTCGAGAAAAGGTTGCTTTCATAAATATACGCATGGAGTATGCCTTGTCTCCCTCGTTAGGAGCCCTTCACTAGTGGCATGTTAATGTTTGTTTATGGAAAAAAGGAAAGAGGGGGTTTCACGCTCAATAAATGTGCACATCTCTGCTTTGAACAAAACTAAACAGTCTTTACTGCAAGACATCGCAGAGCCTTAAAAATGTTGACCTGCATGCTGAATCCTGGGAAAGGGAATGAACACATAGTATGTCCCCCAAAGTTATTGGGCAGCAATACTGCTAGGGGGGGAGGGTGCAGATGTCATGGAGCACAACTGGCAAAATCGAGTCTGGGGTTACTTTGTGAGATGCATTCCTAAAAGAATCTCCAGAAAGCAGTTTCATGATACATCTCCTTGACCTGTTGATTCAGTATATTCCGAAACGTAGAGAAGAATTTCTACATGAACCCTGGAAAATGGGATGAGAAAGGGTGTTATAGTATTATAGATTAAATACACGCATCAGACAGTAATAATAAAGTGACAATTCCAGGTCAACCAGAAGGTGGCGCAGAAGGACTAGATTTAGGGAGGAAATGAAATATTTCTCAAATCAGATAAATTTCCCCCATAAGGGTTTCTATAATCTCCAAGATTACACCAGCCAGAGAAATTACAACTCACAAATACCAGCAAAACAAGAAGGAACTATGTGCCACGCAATTTTACCATGTGGCACATACAGAGCCATGATGTCATTAATTTTTTCCAGGGGTTGAGGAAGGGAAGGAAGAAAGCAAATGGTATAGCTAGAAGATAGATAAACTTATTCCATTTATTTTCCATGTAAATTATCACCCCTAATAACCAAGATAATTTTAGATAGTCTGTGAACTATATATGTATTTTTTAATTTTAGAGAGAGGAAGAGAGATTTGTTGTTCCACTTATCTATACATTCATTAATTGATTCTTGCATGTGCCCTGACCCCAGGTAACCTGCAACGTTGGGGTATCAGGACAACACTCTTACCAACTGAGCTTCGTGGCCAGGGCAATGAGCAATGTTTTTATAAAGGAATGAGTTACTGGTAAATTATGTCCCTTACCACACAGGCCACTTGTTGACACTGTCTCAATGCAAAACCCACAGCACAAACACATCTGTAAGGCAGTCCAGCACTGTCCTCACGCACAGAAGCAACCAGAGAGCAGAAGCACTTTCGGGGAGTGCTGCTGGGCAGACAACACAGGAGAAAGGTAAAAATCCTAATAAAAAACTCTATGTTCAGTGAAAGCACTGTCTGCAGCAAAAAACGCAGACAGCAAAAGCTTTAATTATCGTTTTCAAAACCAGGACAAATTATAATATCTCCAGAGCCCTGCAGCCCTGCAGTGGTGCCCACAGCGCTGGGCAAGCAGCGTCTCTGCCAGAGCCCAGACACTTACTCTCCTCTCTCCCCGGTGACTCCACCAGAGGCACAGCCACCCCTCTCTCCAGTGACTGTTTTATAAGCACTACCACTGTGCTCCTTCGAAGCGTCTGTTCTCAAGAACTTGAACCTGGTTTTACAGTAAGAGCTCATTACTTCAGAGTGATGGGTGAAAGGATAATAAAACATAAACCTAAGTTGACAGGGATGAAACCCAGACTTCACTGTGCCACGCTGGTTGGTTTGTGGCTTATATCTTAGATTTAAAAAAAAAAAAGCCATGCCGAAACCAGTTTGGCTCCGTAGATAGAGCATGGGACTGCAGACTGAAGGGTCCCAGGTTTGATTCCATTCAAGGGCATCTACCTTGGTTGTGGGCACATCCTCAGTGGGGAGTGTGCAGGAGGCAGCTGATCTATGTTTCTCTCTCATCGATGTTTCTCTCTATCCCTCTCTCTTCCTCTCTGTAAAAGAAAAATCAATAAAATATATTATTAAAAAAAAAAATAAATAAAAACAATGCCGGAAGAGTGTGTATTTCTCTCTTGGCTGTGACGGTTTGTATCTTCGGCTCCGTTCCACAGGGGACGCTGCCCCTTCTCCCGTCTTGGAATTGGTGCATTATGAGTCTTCGAGGGTCACCCAGACCCGTCCGCTACGTGGGCCTCCCAGCCACTATAGGCGGCTCTGTGTATGCAGACACATTTGCAAATCGTGTTGTTGTTGTTGTTATAAAACTGTGACAGTGTGCTGCCAACCATATGTATCCAGGTGTGAACCCTGTCAGGGGTAGCCACAGATACCCTGGGCGCACATAAGCCATATGCTTATAGCACCTAAAACATCCTCCTTTAATTTCAAAAGCTTTTAAAAACAGTATTATACATTCAGAGCCCTGAGAAGACCCTCCCCTGAGATGACTGCTTGGGAATGTGCACTGCGTTGGTGAAGGGCAGCTGGGTTAGTCAGAGATCGGAAAGTGAGCGTGCTCTTCATATGGCATTTCCTGTCCAGATTGTACTGAGGATTGCAGAACTGGGATACTGGCTAATAAATTCAGAAACTGCAACTTCTGGAAGTGCTCCCTCCCTCTCAGGGCATTTCTGCAGGCAGGATGTGCTAGGGCAGTGGTCGGCAAACTCATTAGTCAACAGAGCCAAATACCAACAGTACAACTATTGGAATTTCTTTTGAGAGCCAAATTTTTAAAACTTAGACTTCTTCTAACACCAGTTCTTCAAAACAGACTCGCCCAGGCTGTGGTATTTTGAAAGAGCCACACTCGAGGGGCCAAAGAGCCGCATGCAGCTCGCGAGCCGCAGTTTGCCGATCATGGTTCTAGGGAAAAGATTCATGCACGCTGTACCTCAGGACGTAAGAAAATTCCTCAGTTTCCTCTCTCTGACGCCTACATCACGCTGGTTCTCGCTTTCTTTTGCATTCCAGACACCTGGACTCTCAAAAGGTGTTTCCTTTTTATAAAGATTGTGTAGGTATATGTAGAGTCAAGTTATACAGCCATTCAATAGGTTTATGTGAGTATAAGTCCATATGCTTTATCTTAATGCACATTGGAAAAATATAATTGTTGTAACAGCTTAAAGACCATGAAGTACACTTAAAACAGATGTATTTAAGTGGATGAGACTGAACAAAATGGAGTGACTAGTGTAAGTGGCACACACAAGGCAATGCTGTGATGATGTCATTCAGACACGGAGCGTCTCTGTGGATGACAGAGAACAGACGGCAGTTGTGCGTTTTGGGAGTCTCCCAGGTACCAGCTCTGCTAGTGATGGAGCCTAACGTCATCAAGACCAAACCGTACATCACACGGCTGCTCTGTGCCAGGGATGGGAGAACAAGTGGTGATGGCGAAGGGAGGCCCGCTCCCCCACCCCTGGGCACACTGCCTCCCGCAGGCGCTGGCCACCAGCCCAGAGGCCGCAATGGCACACGCAGCGGACACCGGTGAGGATACTAAGGAGAGCGAGTGCCCTGTCCTCGCTGGGTCACCTCACCAGATGCCAGGCTGGTGAGGATTAAGCTGGGAGCCCTGGAGAGGGGCCGGGAAGAGCTCCCGGAGAGGCATGGCCATGGGAGGGGCGGGTGGCCAGTGACCAGGCCCGGGAGCCGGCATTGGGGCTGAGCCCACCGTTGCCTGAAGGCACCGCTCATTGTGAACCCAGGGGCTCCCCATGCGCCCCGTCTGAGCGAGATGCCCTATAGCACGAGCCCTCTGGGTTCTGGCCTCTCCTCCCCATCTCCTTCAGGATCCACCAGGCCTCCCTATTTACAAATTGCACATGCACAGCTGTTCCTACAGACCGTCCACAGAAAGCTGTTCTTACAGACCGTCCACAACAAGCTGTTCCTACAGACCGTCCACAGAAAGCTGTTCTTACAGACCATCCACAGAAATCTGTTCTTATACACCGTCCACAGAAAGCTGTTCTTACAGACCATCCACAGAAATCTGTTCTTACAGCCCATCCACAGAAAGCTGTTCTTACAGCCCGTCCACAGAAGGCTGTTCTTACAGCCCGTCCACAGAAAGCTGTTCTTACAGACCATCTACAGAAAGCTATCCTTACAGACCATCTACAGAAAGCTGTTCTTACAGCCCGTCCACAGAAGGCTGTTCTTACAGCCCGTCCACAGAAAGCTGTTCTTACAGACCATCCACAGAAAGGTGTTCTTACAGCCCATCCACAGAAAGCTGTTCTTACAGCCCGTCCACAGAAGGCTGTTCTTACAGACCATCTACAGAAAGCTGTTCTTACAGACCGTCCACAGAAAGCTGTTCTTACAGACCGTCCACAGAAAGCTGTTCTTACAGACCGTCCACACAAAGCTGTTCTTAGAGAGCATCCACAGAAAGCTGCATCTGAGGAGGGAGAACACGCTGACGAGGGACTTCTAACAGCTCCTGGGAGATCCTCCCGAACCAGGTTCAGAGACCCAGGCTTTGGAAGGGGGCATCTCAGGATCTGCTTAGAGGTGCAGCAGAGTCCGCATCCAGGATTCAGCCACCAGCAGGCTCCTAAGCAGAGGGAGCCTGGGGGCTTGTTAACACACAAGGGATGGCCCTTGTCCTCAGTTTCCCTGACTCCTCAGGTCTGGGGAAGGGGGGATGGGGCTCAGAAATCTAAGCTTTCGGCAGGTTCCTCAGTAACGCGGGCTCTGTCTGTGCTCCACCCACTGGCCTGTTTCTGAGGCGTGGACCCCAGGCCTGCCCAGACCGCCTGTGCACATGCTCAGCCACAGCCTCCCGCTCAGTCTCTGCCTTGTAAACAGTTACCCCAGGCATCACGACAGGTGCTGCGCCTTGGGAGTGAGGCCCTGATGGGGCCTGGCCCTGGTGGAAGGGGCTAACCAGCCTGGCACCCGGCAGCAGTGAGCGAATCCCCCTCTGCAGGGCTGCCTGTGCTGGCACCCTCACCACAGCGGTCCTCCCGCCCGCACAGTTGCCCGCACACAGGCTCCCGTACACCAGCTCCCGCCACAGCTCTCATGCACGGGCTCCTGCACTCACCCTGCAGGCGGTAGAGCTGGCCCGTGCTGTGCTGCCGTGTGATGTGCTGCCAGTAGGCGCTGCGGGGCAGGGGCACCATGGTGCTCAGCGAGGTGGCCCGCTCGCTCATCTTCATCTGCAGCTGTCAAGGCAAGAACAGGGTGTCAGCGACGTGGCTGAGAGGAAGCTGACCCTGTGGGAACACAGAGAGCTGACCTCCAGACCTCTGGAGGCGACTCACGTCTTCATCACTCAGCACCTGGTCAGCGCATACACATGCACACACACTGGATCACACTGGATGCGTGGCCACTAGGCATCAGGGGAAGGCAGATTTAGTCCATGAGAAGGGAGGACTCCATGCTGTGTCCCTGCGCACCGCTGCATCTGGAGAAACCCATCAGTGCCCACTGAGAGACCACAGGGCTGTGGAGCACTCTGGGAGATGGACTCGCTTAGCATTTGCCAGCACAGACCAGCTGCAGGACCAGATGAGGATATTATTATTGTCACCCACTTGAAGATTTTTTTAAAAGAAAACACCCTGCTTATCAGGAGCCATCAGCACAGTAGTTTCAGGTATATCTGTACTGCGAGGGAAGCCCGGGTCCTGGGTGCCAGAGGGAAGCCAGGCCCAGCAGTCAGGGGAAGGAAGGCTTACTTTTGCACAAATTTCAGGCATTGGGCCTCTGGTGTATGCATGTATAGAAGGCTAAGTGACTGTCTGATCTATGATGCACACTGACCACCAGGGGGCAGATGCTCAATGCAGGAGCTGCTGAGCTGCGGTGACTTGGCAGCAGTGGTTCTCTGGTGAGGAACCTGGAACCAGAGAGGAGGGAGCCCCATTCCTCGTAGAGCCCAGTGATTCAGGCACCTTCAGCCGTGGGTTATGTTGTTGCTGGGGCACTGTCAGTCCTGAATCAGGTTTACCGCACACTCGTGTTTCCGTTCCACACCCTGTACAACAGCAACGTTGCAAAGTGCCTTCTCGAACTCCGGGACCCCTCGGGGGATGTTAGAGAACTGATTTCAACCAGATCTCCACAGTCAGTCCAAGGGACACCACCTGCCAGGGGGACCCCGCTCACTCTGCAGATGAGTCGCCTTTTGAGCCATGGCACCACCCCAAGTGCACCACCCTGAGGAGAGCCGGTGGGAGTTTGGCTGCAGTGCGTGTCCAGTCTGTCTCACCCAGCCCTTCCCTGCCAGCCACCACCCGGAACTGCTGGCATTAGTCCCTGCACCGGAGCCAGCACCATGAGCTGGAAGACCCAAGCGTGAGCTTCATTTTTCTCCCCCCACCACCCCCCCTCACTTCGAGGCATGGTGCCACCCAGGAATTCTAATTAATTTTTTTTCTGTGCAGGAATCGGTGCACTGGACCACTAATGAAGAGGTAATATTTAATGGAATAAGAAATGTAATACAGAAAAACCACTTGGGAAAGTGCCACCACTTTGAATTACTCACGACCTGACCTCGGGTGTGTGTGCAGCCCAGCGCTCTGGCTGTGTTTTCAAAAAGCTTGTTTAGGTGAAAGTGGCAACAACATCATGTTCCTTACGAGGCCTGCACTCTATTTCTCCTCAGCCCTTTGAACAAACAGCTCATTTTATGAAAGGCTCATTCTGTCTTTAGAGGAAAATGATGCGAAAATTTATTTCGTGCAAAAATGTCTGAGTTCTCAAGGGTGAGGAGCCTCAGGAAGTGATGTGGTGACACGCTGAGGACAGTGTCCAGCCTCATCTTTCTTTATAGTTGCAAGTAGCTTCGGTGCTGGATGCCAACAGCCACCCCTCATGCAGGCCACTGGTGGGAGTAGCAATTAACACTCCATTTGGAAGAAGTTAAAGCTGGGTAACCTGGGGTATCGCCTCCATTTCTTTTAACCTGGTACACTTTTATATAGTTTGATTTTCCTTTTAAGTAAATATATTGCTTTCATATTCAAAAGGAAAAATAAAAATTACTCTTACCATAATATGTTTAAGTAGAGGTATTCCTGCTGTAGTGTGATAGAAACATTCCTGGAAAAAAAATTCCCGTTTTGAAAATTGTTGGGGAATTCGGGTTGTGGGAAGATCCTTCTAAACATATGCCCACTTATTGCCAAAGTCACCGTCACTTTGAGAGGCAGCCAGAGGCAGGGAGGTCACAGGAACTATAGAAAATGCAGGAAAATATCTGGTTGAAAATGCTGGCTGAGAAGTCCAGGCGATAGAGACAGGAGGGACTCTACCCCAAAAGTGGGTGCTGGAGCCACAAGAAGGAAGGTTTCCCCAGGCTACCTCTAGTCCCCAGCAGGCTGCGGGTGCTGGAGGTCACACCACTGTCCGCAGCTGCCGCTTCTGAGAGTCAGACAATCAGATGTGCAGGCCCAGGGAGAGGAGGTGAGCCATTCACGGGGAGCCACCAGAGTGGTCCGCGGAAGGGAGTCAGTATGAGTTGGAGCAGTTGGTGGAAATATGTCGGAATAAGACTGGTAGAACCACGAGGGGCTAACAAGCACAGGACGCTAGACCCAGGAAGCATTGTTGTTGAATGCTTTGCTCACCCATGTGTTCTCAAGCTCCCAGAGCCTGGAAGACAGTAGATGCTCAATAAATATTTGTTAAGGGAAAGAGTGAACCCAGCCAATGGTGTGGGAGAGCTTCTCAAACAGCTTGCAAAAGCCAGCTGGTCCATGTTTTAGGAATTTTGTGAGTGCAGGCTGTTAAATACAGCCATCATTAAATAATAAATTATAATATAAATTTACAGTTAAATAAGTACGTATGCCCATGTATGTACCCATGTATATATACACACAAAACTCACTTCCTAGTTCTCTCACTAGCCTATACTCCTGAGGTTATGATGTTAAGCGTGGTCTCATGTGCTCTTCTGTCCCCATTGGGGTCTGTGGTCTCACACCCCAAAACTGTCATCACTTATGTCAACCGCCTGGCCCTGCAGGCAATGAATTTGCAATTCTTCCCTTAATCCAGTTCTCCCACAAGGGAAGCAAGGGGGAAGATTCTGAATCCGCTGACAAGAGTTGGACCCTAAGTTTTAGGACTCCCTAGTTTGGGGCAAACAACCAATATAGAAACAGACACACGAGCCACTCAGCCTACAGCCTCCTCCTTCCCCGGCCTCCCTAATATCCTTTCGTGGCTCCCAGCACCCTCAGGCTCCCAGCCAAAGCTTCCTAGAATGGAGTCCTCTGATCCTGCTACCCCTCCAGTCTCATGGCCCAAAACACATCCAGGGCCAGCCAGCTTCTGCACCGTGGCACTCACTTTCATGCCTACTGAAAATGCTGCTCCCCAAGCCCAAGGGCCATCCCCACTGGTCACCTGGCTCCACCCACCTCCCCTTGGGGTCAGCTCAAGGAGCACCTCCCCCGGACGCTTTCCTGACATCTCTCCTCCTTTGATGGCATCAGCTGCTCCTAGCAGACCCCACAGTGACCTGTTCTTACTCTGACCACTGTCTTGTGATGGCGCTACACCAGCCTGCATCCTACTACAGGCCATGAGCTCCTGGCAGGCGAGGACCATACCTCTACTCTGTGTGTCCCCAGCACCTATTGAGGGCATATCAGGACGCTCTAACCACCTGGGCTACCCAGCCAGAGCTGACTGACTGGATTTTGAAGGCACAAAGATCGCTGTGTAGCAGGCAGGGAATGTGACCACAGGGTCGGAGACTCTAGCTCCTGTTTAGGTTTTTCTCCATAAGCTGTGACAGGGGACCCATCCGCCCTTCTTTGGCCTCAAAGTCTTCTTTCTCACAGCGCCTCCCTTCTAATGAGACAGGAAATTAAACTAAACAAATAAAAGTGATCAGATCAGAACAAATAGGATCGCTGTCCTGATCCATGCTACAGCACGTGTGAATCGAAAGCATGATGCTGAGTGAGGAAACCACACACAAAAGGCCACATGTGTGTGATTCCATGTACAGAAATGTCCAAAGGGCAAATCCAGGGAGAGAGGCTAAATCAGAAGCTGCCTAAGGCAGGGGACAGTGAAATGGAACAGGTTTCTCTTTGGGGTGATGACATGCTCTGGAATAGACTGTGGGGGTGCTTTCATCACTCTGAATATAGGCCAACGCTCTAACCACTGAACATACCAGCTAGGGCGTCACATTTACACTTGAATGACAACTGACCAAAGCACGGTCCCCATCATTATCACCATTAACAATGCTGACAGAGCCTTTCTAAGATGTCCCAATCCACAGAGAGGGGAGTGCTGATCACCAATAAAAAAATCCTAATGAGCATGTGCAGAGCTTCTGAGTGAGACAAGGAAAACAAGCGTGCGCCACCCATCATGTGCCACGCACCGCTGGTCCCTGTCCTCCACACCTGGCCTGGCTGACGCTATGGATTGGAGACCAGGGCTCCAGAGCCGTGCGGAGTCCCAGCTGCAGCACCAGACACATCGTCCTCTGGAACCCAACTGGTTCTGCGGCAGAGACTGTGTTTTTGGAAGCCGATCAGCACGACAGGATGTAATGGTTTGCTGCTGCAGTCAATCCCGAGCACCATATGGTGCGTTCGAGATGTGGGTCTGGATCCATTCAGGAGTGAGCATCCATCATCGCAACACAGCAATGCCTCAAGACCTAATTCCAGCCCCTGATTCCAACTTCCACAGGCTGCTCCTTCAGTGACTAAAGGGGCGGGGAGGGGGGTGGTCTCTGCCACAGCAACTTTGCATATGCAAATCACATCATCATTTCCCATCCACTCAACCTGCTGAACAAGCACAAGGCCCATGCAGCGGTTGACAACCCATGGTCCGCAGACCCCTTATGGTCCATGAGGTCCGAAAGATTGGCGACCGCTGGAGCTATGAATCAAAGCTACACCCACGCCTGGATGTCTGCTCAACCTGGGAGACTTCCAAAGCTCACCCATGTCTGAGAGTCCTCACAGAGAGTATATACAAACCAACCTACTCGCTATGGGGTCTATCTATGGGTCGGTAGAGTACAAAATGTGGGTGAGGGTGAGTCAGAAAGGACAATTCAGTCCATGAGAGAAGAAATCAAACTGAGTTCCAAAGCAACTAGTCTCTCCATGTCTCTGTCTCTCATTCTGCTCAGAACTCAGCTGTCTCATTCACACTGCCCTCCAGTTTAGTGGACAGTGTCCATGTGGCTTCCTGAGCTATGTCCTCATGGTCCGCCCATGTGTTCTCCTGTGGAAATAATATTGAAAATATCCTCTACCTATGCTTTCTGGACTCTGAGTTGGTGGTTCTTCAGCTTCAGCCAGCCTAGAAGTCACCTGGAGGACCCCTGGCTCTGCACTGGGGTGGGCCAGGAATCTGTATTCCTACCAAATTTCCAGAAGATTCCAATCTCACGACTTCCAGGGCCACACTTTGAGAACCACTGTCCTATGTCACTTATCTCCTTTGGACCCATCATTCTGGGAATAAAGGTTCCCACTATGGTAAGAGCCCAAACTTGGCCAAAAATTGGGTTCAAGCCTGAAATCTGACATGAATAGCTGTAGGACTCTAGGCTGGTTATTTAACCTCCTCCTCTACTTCTTAATATCTTGTCAGGCAAGAGAGAGAGAGAGAGAGAGAGAGAGAGAGAGAGAGAGAGAGAGAGAGAGAGAGAGAGAAACTAGTTCCTAATTGGCAACCAATTCCAAGAACAGATCTGAGTCATTGGGGGGGGGGGGGGGAGTTCATCAATATTAGCAACATTTACAATGAGCCCATATCCATCAAAACAGTGTCTTCATAAGAACGTCTGAGCAGGGTCCTAATGGAATATTCACGTTTTCTTTTTTAAACCTAAATATTTGAAATTGGACTTTACTTCTGAATTGAGGGCAGAAGTTTAAAAAAGTTTTCAGGCAAAACAGAACAAAATATCCACACATCAAATCAAATAAACAAATATGCTTAGAGACTATATGAGTCACGTGATTCCAGGTGGTATGCAATGTATTCAGTGAACAGGCATGAATGAAGGTCTTCCTGAGCAACTATAGAAACAGAAGAAAATCCAAGAAACTGCAGAGCCCTTGGAACAATCCCCCCACCCCCAATTGGGGATTTAACTTCCTTCAAGTGGCTCTCTCTTTGGATCTGGTAGCATTTTGCCTGGAGGGAGGGAGGGAGGTACACATTTCTGTGGCATTTATTATCCATTTTTTTAAGACATGTAATAAATTGTATTCCTTCTTTCTTAGTATCAATATATCTTTACTGTGTTCAGGAAATGCAGAAAGAATATAAGATAAATCGGAAATAAGCCCTGTACTTATCACCTAGGATAGTGGTCGGCAAACTCATTAGTCAACAGAACCAAATATCAACAGTAGAACTGCCCAGGCCGTGGTATTTTGTGGAAGAGCCACACTCAAAGGGCCAAAGAGTCACATGTGGCTCGCGAGCTGCAGTTTGCCGACCAAGGACCTAGGAAAAGCAAAGAGAACTTTTAACAGATTAATATACTAGTATTTCCTTCCAATCTTTTTTTAAGATGTGCAAACACAATGTGTATTTTATAAAAAACTGCATGATGTATACACTCTCTAAGCCCTACTCTGTTTCATTTAATACATGACGAACATGACATACCTAATGTTCCTAAATTCTGCCCTCTCTACCCCGTCACAGTCATGTCTGTATCGTAGGGCCTCCTCTGGCTATGCCGGACTTTCCTCATCCATTTCCCTAACCATTTACAATTTACCAAGTGAGATCATGGAATTAAATTCGGAACAAATCTCCTTCATCACATGTTTTTCCAGCTAGCTATGATTTTTATTCTGGGGCTCACTCTATCAACAACTATTCCAATAATAGTTTTTTTTTTTTTTTAAGAATTGCTAAACTTAAATTAATTTACACATCAAATCGTTTTTTTTAGACTGACTCAAAAATTACTATTAAATGCTACTGCATCAAACAAGGGGATGAGCTGGTAATTTCATTTTCATTCTTAAAGTAATCTTCCCTTCACAGTGCTGTGCATGTGTACAGCACACTGATTTGTGGACAGTGAGAAGGAGGCAGGTCTGTGACGTGATGGAAAACAATCACACACTGTAGTTCTCCGGGCCCTTCCCTGAGGGCCCTCCCCTGAGCCCCGACTTCGTGGTCTGCTCCAGGAGACACTAGAAAAGGCAGACCAGGGAGTTTATAGGAGAGGAGAAAAACGTTTTCAATGAAGTTAAACCTCACTGAGAGCTCTAACCAATAGAAGTACTCAAAACATCACATGATTAGTAAATGCATTTGTACCAAAACTTAAAATATTCCGTTTATTTGCACAAAACCCAGACCCAAAGTCTTCCTTAAAAGAAAACAGTAGCATAGACAATAGCTTTTAAGAAGATAGAAAATTAAGGGTGTGTTTGTGGACCACACAATCTGAGGAATCTATGCTTCGGAGAGTTATCAAAAACCCCGGTAAAGTGCTAGCAAGAAGATCTCGTAGGGTCAGGAGCTGGGAGTAATTTATGCCAGAACTATGCTCCCTGCACTTGGGGTCCTTGCCGCCTGATGAAGCAGGCTGCCTGGATCAATACACACCACTCACAATGCTAACTGCCGCGCTAAGGGGCAGGAGCCAATTCCTGGCACAGCCAGGCTGCTGTCCTGGACAGAGTTTTGTACTTGTCCTGGGGCAGCGCTGGGGTGAGGAGGGAGTCAGTCCCAAGTGCAGGAACTCTGCTGGCAGCTCTGCACCTGCCTGGGCCCCTGCTGGGCAGTGCACCCTGCGTGTGAGAGGAGGAAGGACTTCCTTTCTCCCTGAGAGCTTCCCAGGTCTCTGCCTCCCTCACCGCAGGAAACCTGTGCACACACCCTGCTGAACACTGCACAGCTCAGTCAGCGGCCTACAGAACCAGCTGGGGCGGGGATCCGGCTGCACTGACACTGCTTTGGGCACCAGGTGGTACTGGGTGCTGGGTGGAAGCCCGCTGTGACTTCTGTGCACAGAAAGGGCACCGAGGCTCAGGGTCTCAGGCTGTGTGCTCTTTAGCCCCGTGCCCTTTCTCCCAGGGACCCAGGCACCAGGTCTCAGTCACTTTAGAGCCATGGTTCTCAGAGCGCAGCCTCGGACCAGGGACATCAGATTCACTTGAGAGTTTATTAGACATGCAAATTCCAATGCCCAGCGATGAAGTTAAACCTCACTGAGAGCTCTATCCAATAGATGATGGTGGAAACCCAAAGTCCCTGAGTGTCCCTGTCCCATTCCCTCCCCCATCACCCCTGCCCAGCCCACAAACACTACACTCAGGCCTTGATTTGGTTCCCTCCGATTTGGTTCCCATTGAGTCCAAGTCCTGGACTTTACGTCCCTGGCCCGGCTCCTCACTTACTAATTCTAAGCCATGGGGCCTCCGTCTCCCCCTCTATCAAACAGAACTAATAATACTGCCAATAAAATGCAAAGTGTTCCAGTATTTTGGAAGGCAATGTAGCGACACCTCTTGATTTTTTTTTAAAGTACCCCCTTTAATTCAGCAAGCCTACTCCTGAGTTCTGAAAATCCAGTTAAATAAGTTTTTAGAAACTCAATTAAATAGACAGTATATTAAGCACATGTGTCTGTCTATTGCAGTATTGTTTATTAGTGGCAAAGAACTCTGATATTCCCATAGATAGGCTTAATAAATTAATGTTCCATTGAGACTCAGAAATATCACATGCAGCTATGAAAAAGGATGAAGAAGACCAAGGTTGGCAGACTTTTCTGTCAAGATAATAAGTGGCTTTGCAGGCCGTGCAGACCCTTTGGCCAACTAACCAACTCTTTTGTTCCACTGTGACAGTAGCCATAGCAACATGTCAACGAGTGGGCGTGTGTTCCAACTTTACTTAGAAAGCACACGTGACCTTAACTATTTCCACTGGACATTGACTACCGAGTGAGAAAACCTGGGGTTAGTTTTTAACTTGCAGAACGATCAGACTTCTGTAAAACCAAAAATGACCTTCAAATACCCATCTTGTGTATGTGTCCATGTGTATTTGTCTGTAGCCATGTGTACGGCATGTAGATACCTTTCTACACAGAGGAAAACCTGGGAAGAAAAGTGTAAACTTCTTGATAAGATTTAGGAGTCACTGAAAAGGGGAAATGAGGAAAACCACATGGGAACAAATAATGAAAAGAAAAATCAAGTATAATCATCACCGATATGGTCATATTTTTGCAGTCAGTTATATTTTACATACATGCATCTATGTAAAAATAAATTACACAGGATTCAAAACCCAACCTCTACCTCCAAGGAGAGCTGTGAAAAAGTAAACGAAATAAAGCATGCAGACGCTCAGCACAGGCCAGATGGAGCTGCTAGCTCCAACTTTAATTATCCCTCAATTAGTCTAAGCCTCCTAGCGTGGTGTTCTGCTCACGGATCCCTAACAGCCCTGCCTTCCCCTCCCCCTGAAATGAATTCTGCCCTCGGGTCTTGGGCACATTTGTTCACGGATTCCATCCATTTGTGTGCTCTGGGCATCATCTCTAAGCCACATGCTGCTCCCGGGGCTGGAAATGTAGAAATGAATCAGACACAGCTCCCCTCATTCCAGAACGAACAGTGGATGGCAGAGAACTGGTCCACACCGGCTTCGGTCATGTTGCTACCTGCCTCCACGGTGGTGCTCCCTCCCGACAAAAGGGCAGACCCTCTTCTCTGCTCCTTCCCAGGGGTGCAGAACACTCACTGCACGTGCTCACGGACCTAGTGCCTGGTGATTCCTGGCACAGAGTAGGCCCTTTATAAAAAGCAGTGGAACGGCCCTTGCTGGTTTTGCTCAGTGGTTAGAGCATCAGCCTGCGGATTGAAGGATTTCGGATTTGATTCTGGTCAAGGGCATATGTCCGGGTTGTGGGCTCGATATCTGGTAGGGGGCATGCAGGAGGCAGCTGATTAATGATTCTCTCTCATCATTGATGTTTCTATCTCTCTCTCCCTTCCTCTCTGAAATTAATAAAAATATATATATTTTTAAAAAGCAGTCGAGCCGAAACCAGTTTGGCTCAGTGGTAGAGCGTTGGTCTGCGGACTGAAAGGTCCCAGGTTCGATTCCGGTAAGGGGCATGTACGTTGGTTGCAGGCACATCCCCGGTAGGGTGTGCAAGAGGCAGCTGGTTGGTGTTTCTCTCTCATTGACGTTTCTAGCTCTCTATCTCTCTCCCTTTCTCTCTGTAAAAAGAAATCAATAAAAATATATTAAAAAAGCAGTTGAATGACTCAATCCCTGATGGATGGGTTGAGTGACCTGTGTGAATAAGTGAACCATGAAGTGACTGAGAATCCTCTGTCACTACAAGTCCATGATGATGACAGCTCAGGTGACTTGTCAGTAGGTGCCAGGCACCGTGTCCAGATATGACTTGCTTTATGCCACCTGGCATAGCATGCACCAATATAACCCCCTGTACAGAGGGAGACAAATACCAAGGGTGGCAAGGGTGGTGAAGATATTTGCCCAAGGACACTGGGCTGGTGGTGATGCCCAGGCAGGCCGAAGGCCAGGCACTTCCTCTGAGACTTGAAGTTCACGTCATGATCCTGTGTGCTTCTCAGAGGAAGTACTGAGTGTATTATAAAGATCTCAAAGAATGAGCTTTCGTCCTGGTCATAATGACAGAAGACACCCGGATTTTATATCCAAAGCTTAGAGAAATGACAGCTGGCCAAGTGTCTGGGCTGTAAGGAGATGGGAACCCTGGGCACTTGAGGAACAGAATCGACCAGTGATTGGGTCATAGGCTTCTAAATCTCGCGGCTCCAGGGCCTTCTCTCCCGTGGACACTGACTACCTGCCACACGTGGTCTTTTTTGGCTTCCTAAAGAAAACCTTTCTCATGGGCCGCCTGATCCTGACTCCAGCTCTGAGCCATGTTTGGCATGAAACACCCAAAGCGCTCTTTCCTTTCTCCAACTCCTCTCTGTATGCTGACATTCGCAGGAAAAGCAATAGGTATTGTCATGAAAATGCTACCGAGATATCACAGAATATTACTGAACTCTCAAGGAACTACAGTGAGCAGAGGCTTACTTCCTGAACGGGCACCCCAGAGAAAACACGCAGCCAGGAGGTGAGCAGGACTTTGGCTGGAACAACGCCTCCCTTGTGGCTGTGGCTTCGAGGAAGCAGACTGCTTGTGAAATCAGCCATTTGGGGCCAAATCTCCAAGTGCAGCATTTTGCTGAGTACCAGATGCACTCGAATGGTTATTTTCATGGGGATGGAAAGTGATTTGCATCTATTTATTCAGAGCCATCTGAACTCCCAGCCACTCGCATAAAACACAACCACTGCTCCCTTTGCTTCTGGTAACTTTTTATAGCTCCTGCTCAGGAGATCTTCCCCCACCTGCACATGGAAGCTGACCCCACAGGGACTGTTTCCCTCGGCCTCATGAAGCTGACATGCCTGGAGCCCGGGCATGGTGGGCATTGGAAGGGAACTGCAGTTAGTATTCCAGCTTCATTGTTCTTTTTCTCTATGCTCACAAAATTACCTAACTTATTCTGTTTGTTCATTCCACAAACCTTTGGAAAGTCCTGTGTCTATCTAGCCTTGAGTTTCATACAGACAATGGGGGTGGGAGGAAGGGGGAAAGACCTGGCCCCACCCCTGCAGGCTCAGCCACTCAGAGGTCAGCTTTTGCAGCAAATGCAAAGACTAAGACCTTCTATGGGTAGATTGAACCTTTCAACTCAATGGCTCACACTCATTAAGAGCAGATGTTTTGGGACAGGATGCCACGCATGCGCCAGAGCTGAGACCAATGGGTGGGGTCCTGTTACCTGTCCTGTGCTTACTCTGGGCACAAGCTCAGAGCAAGGGGAGCTGGTGGGCATGGTACTCCTGGCCCCAGAGATGGCTGCAGAGCAGATACAGCTGGCTCTGCCTGTGCGTGGTTTTAAGGTCCTGCAGCAGCCCCACCCAGGAGGCCAGTGCTGTCATGCCTGTATAAACACCACCAGTGTCTTAAGAAAACAGCAAACAAGGGCACTCAGCCCAGGCACCTAAATTCCTAGTGCTACCTGTTTACATCTTATTGCTGCAAGGTGAGTCTCTTTCCCCTGCCCATGCCCCCCTCTCCCCGCCAAGCCAGCGGTGTCCTGAGGGTAGCACAAATAAATAAAACCATCTGTTGTTAAGACAACAAGAAATGACAAGAACTATGAAACACTGAAGAGTATTCATCATCTCAAAATGGTAGTGGCTGCTCCACTTTAATTCAAGCAATGTTAACAGATATTCCTATTTAAGGGGTAGAAATCTGCATTCTGTGTGAAACCTTCCATGTTAATCACTGGGAACTAATTTAATTTTATAAAAATATCATCTGTGTAAATGCTTTGCAGATCAAAAAACAAAACAAAACAAAACAAAAAAATGGTCTGCATAAGCCTGCTAACTCCTACCCTCTAATCTCTGTCATCTGCCTCGATTTCCCTGGTCTGCCCAATAAAGATGTCTCCCAGAGCTTCCTTGCTGACTGGAAGTGAGTCAAGAGATAGCTCTTCCCTCCCTATTGCTACTCACAGAGTCACAAAATGAGGGAGGATTTGCATTTCACACTTGGACAGGTCAATGGACCCTTGGGTAGGGGCCTAGTACTAGGTCAGTTTCCAATTCCAAAGAAACAATTGATTGGATCTGCCCTGAATGTTGAAACTTCCAAAGTTGGTGACAGTCATCCATGTTGGCACCACCTGTGGTACTCTTCTCAGTTCTGCTTTCTAGGGGTCAGATTCTGGTCACGTGCAACACTTCAATATCCTGGGAAAAGAGCCATACAAGGCAAAGCATGTGTCTGCTGGGCAACCAAAAGCTGAACCCCCTATTCGATTATGCCAATGGCTTCTCTAAAAATGATTGATTCTGGTTAAAACCACAAGTGACTTCTAATTTCACTGATAGGGACTTGGGGTTATTGCTTTTGCCTCTGGCAAAATCCTTTGAGAAAAAGAAAGTTCACATGGCTCAGAGGGGAGAGACTGATTCAATAAGCACATCTGTACCCACTACCTGAAACCTGGCATGCAGAGTCAGGGTCAGTGAGCTACCTCCTGCCTGCAGGCCAAGTCCTGATGGCCTGTTTTTATAAGGTCCAGAACCAAGAACAGTTTTTACATTTTTAAAGTTAAAAAAAAAAAAAAAAGAGGAGAAGGAAGTGAAGTAGCAGCAGCAACTCTAGGTGGCCCAAAAAGCCTCAAGGAGTTACCCTGGCCCTTTCCAGGAAAGACCAGCCCACCCATGGCAGAGGTGGATAAATCACTTCCTAACTTCTCAAAATCCTGTAAAACGGCATTGAACCGATCCCATTTATCTCAGTCCTCGTCACCATCCTTGTCTCTACCCTTTCTGGCATGACTGATGCTGGGAAGGGGGAAAACCATATTGCTCACCATGTCCATCTGGCTAACCAGATGCTTTCTGCTCTCACATGAGCATCCATTCAGGTCATGACCATTCAGGTCTTGCCACTATCAGGCTTTCAATTTCCTCTCTACTTAGGGGGCCAACCTCTTAAACATCACTATTAGTTTTAGCATCATAAACAGAACTACAACCTGTTAGCAACATTCCCTGTGTTTCCTTTTCCTGCGGAGGCTAAGCAATGACCACAGCAAAATTACAGGAGTGGCCAGCTCTGGGGAGGAATTGGATGAGGTAGTACAGTACTTCAGAATCAGGTGAAAGCATTATTAAAACCCAGCATGGCATGTTATTGTGTTGTTGTAAGAGATTGAAAGGGGCATGCTCAGAAAATTACATTTTCTCCCAATGTACAGGAACAAAAGTCACAGCAGCTGTAAGAAAGGAGCCCAAATTGTATCTGCATCTAAACTGTCTGAAGAAACAATGTCTGTTACTAAAGGAAGTAGGTTCATTCCACTTAGCCTCTTTCAATTTCTAATGGATTCGGCAGGAGTGCTTGGTGATGTAATTCAATTATTTTTTAAATATATTTTTTATTGATTTCAGAAAGGAAGGGAGAGGGAGAGATAGAAATATCAATGAGGAGAGAGAATCATTGATGGGCTGCCTCCTGCATGCCCCCCTACTGGGGATCGAGCCCACAATCCAGGCATGTGCCCTGACCAAGGAATTGAACTATAACCTCCTGGTTCATAGGTTGATGCTCAACCACTAAGCCACACCGGCCAGACCAATTAATTTAATTTTTGCTCACTGAAGGGTGGGCACTGCTGCTTGGATTTAAACCGTGGCTCCCTCCACTTTTAGCTGCATGATCACACTTCAAACTTCTTAAAAAAATAAATATATATATATATAATAATTATTATTATTATTAATTTATTATTATTATTAATTTTTATTATATATAATTATTATTATTTAATTATATATATAATTATTATTAATTTTTTACAGAGAGGAAGAGAAAGGGATAGAGAGTTAGAAATCGATGAGAATCATCAATCAGCTGCTTCCTGAACACCGCCTACTGGATATGTGCCCACAACCAAGGTACATGCCCTTGACCGCAATCAAACCTGGGACCTTTCAGTCCACAGGCCCATGCTCTATCCACTGAGCCAAATCGAATTTCAAACTTCTTAACCTTAAAAATAAAAGGACAGTGCCCACATCAACAGAGTCACATCAGTTGAAGATTAAAAGTTAATACATGTCTAGTGTTCAGAAGTGCACCTGGCATGTAGTACTGTATTTTTCGGACCATAAGACACTCTGGACCATAAGACACACCAGTTTTTAGAGAAGGGAAATGAAGAAAAAAAGATTCTGAAACAAATAGTGTCCTAAAATATTTTATGTGCATTAAAACCCAACATCACAGTCATAAACACATGTAATCAACCCTATAAAGTAAACAGCAGCATTTAGAACCATTTTAGAGCCGGGCAAGCACACAGAGACCACACAGAGCCGGGCAAGTAAAAAAACTTTTTTTTAAAGTATATGTGTAGGCTATATTTGGACCATAAGACGCAGGGACTTTCCCCTCCCCCCCCACTTCTGGGGGGAAAAAAGTGCATCTTATGGTCCGAAAAATACGGTAAGTTCTCAATAAAAGTCAGATATCATTAGTAGCAGCACATAGCGAACTGTTGCTCATCATAAAACTCAACTCAGGCATAACCTTCTCCAACAAGATGATCCTCCTTCTTCATGGAGACCCCATTCTAGGACCTGAAATTTACCTACTAAGCTCTTAGCTTCAATCATTACCTCTTATCACACAACCTTTATACATTCCTAAAACCTCCCTCTCCCCCATCGGAGTATCAATTCAGTTTTCCATGTGCCAGAAGCTCAATACTGTTTCTGTTCCTATAAATATAATTATGTAGCTATGACTTTAAAAAAATTAAATGGAGAAGAAAGACATACGGTGAAATATAAAACTCCCTCCCCCAGTCCTCACAATCACCCTGCTCCCCAAAGGTAACCAACGTTACCAGTTACCTTTGCATCATCTGGAAGTTGTGTTTGCAGACCATGTGTGAGTGTGTACTCTCTGCCTATTGCCTGCCTCTGGCTCATTCATGCCCTTCATGCACCTTTGCTATTACCAAGTGAGATTCTCTGTGCTCTTCATGGCCTGGTAAAATTCCTTTGACAGCATAGGCCACAATTTTTCTAACTATCCTCTTTTGATGGACATATAAGCTGTTTTCACTTATGTCTCTTATTACAATAAGCTGCCCAAGAATGTGAACTTCATCTTCCTCAGTCATTCCAGCACCTCGAAAGCAAGGCTCAGCAAACACTTGCTAAACAGCAGAATGAAAGGACAAAGGCATCTCTGTTTCTGCTAGTGTATCTGCAAAGTAAATTACTGCAAGTACTATTGCTGGGGAAAGAGATGCACCAATTTAATTTTGATAAATAAGGGCAAGATGACCTCCAAAGTGATGGTAGCCAAGTGAATTCATGGACCTATATTGTTGCATGATTTGAGGAATACAAATCGTGACTTCTTATCTAAAGTTTAAGTTCCTTTTAAAGATGCAAAATGTTTTTCATATTTTAATTTGTATTGTCCATAGGCCTACCTTATTGCTTTGCAAGTAGTAGATAGGTGTTTGGTAAAAGGTTTTTGAATGATAATTAATACACCAGAATATAAAAAGCATTTAATTCAGGAAAAGGAAAAAGCTGATAATAGCTTTAAGCAATACACTTTTCAAAAATTCCAATTAATCAGAGCCCATAAACAGAAGAAAAGGTAAAAAAAAAAAATGTTTTCTCTTTTGGGAGGCGTCAGGAGGAGAAGAGGGGATATAAAACCCCGGCAGGCAAGTCTCTGTTTTGGTATCTAATAGTAATGAAATGGATGCTGTAATTTCTTGGATGCCCTCTCTACATATATTTTTAAATGTGTGGCCTATTGCTTTTTAAATGAGGTTGACTATAAATGACTTTGGCTTCCAGAATTGTGGAAGAATTTCACTTGAATTCTACAAACTCATTAGCAAATGTTATTTGCAGAACCTAGTGTGGAGGAAAACCTGTCAGTTAAACCCACCAACAAAAAAGAGGGAACCAAGTGGGAGCCATTCAGACTCCACTCACACACCTGTGTGCAGGGAGCCGTCACCGGGGCCCACATGTCACCTCCTGTCCTGCCGCCAGGAAAGCCTGCCAAATTGCAGGCATTCTCCACCCTGCCGCTCGCACCTTAAGGAAATTCTAGAAATGACAGGCCCGTCGTGGAATGAAGACCATCCCACACTCCTCCACTCCTTGTTCCAAAATTAGACTCCGTCACAGACACTGATCTCCAAGGTGGCAAAAATAGCGGCTGCTCGGGGAGTCCCGAGCTGTGCCCCAGACTCCCAGCAGTTCCTCCAGCGAGGCAGCCGGCAGCTGGGCCATCTCATTCCAAAGGAAGGTCTCCCCTAATCCAGGCCCAACCCCCTCATGAAGCGCCCCTTTCAGAGCAGTAATAATAATACACTGGTTTAAAAAGCAAGGAGGAAGGGGAGAATTATGAGATTGCTTTCTGGCACCAAAACTATCAAAAGAAATAGGGTGTCCTGGAACAGTGATTTCTTTAAAAGATATATTCTAAGATGATATTTTGGAAAGGTTTTCAGGATAGTTTGAGAATGCTGAGTGGGGATATAAGAGGGATGTAGGGCTTTCATACTCTCCAAGGGGTGAGGCACTGTGGCTCAGGACCAAATGCAAGGATCCTGCATTCCTGGCTCCAACAATAAGAGCCCTACTGATTGTTGCTCTATGGCTGCAGGCAAGTGACTTAGCCACTCTGAGCATCAGTTCTTCTCATGTATATGACGGGGGCAGCGAATCCCTCCAGGACAGTGATTTCCTCCAGGCCAAGAGTCATGAGTAATATTCTCTTGATTGTAAGCCCCCAGGAAGCATGGGCCTCACTCAATCACCACCACATCCCACCACACACGGCAGCATCTATGTCCTCAATGAGCATTTGGAATGAACAAATGAATGAGAATGTGTGAATGCATCTATCTCACAAAGATATTGTGGTGATCAGAGAAAAAGCAAGTAGAGTGTCTGGCATATTGCAGGAAGCTTAATGAACTGTAGTGGCTATTATTACTAACGAGCCTGGCCTATAGGAGATGTTCAATAAATAAATGACATCATTAGCAAAACACCTTAAAGGAGAAGAAGTATCAAAAAGGTAAAATCAAAACATTAAATGAACAGGACCCCAGAAGTTTACATGGTGTGGGGACAGACAGTAAGGTGGCCCCATGATTTTCTCACCCATGTCTTCATACCCCCAGTGCTACCTTTCTCTGATGGTGTTAAGGACTTGGACTTGCTTTTAATTAATAGGCTATGACAGGGTGATGATATGTTTCCATGATTATGATACTTAGGATTGTGACTCCCACCCAGCAAGGAGACTCTCTCTCTTGCTGGCTTTGATGAAGTGGGTATGTTGGTCCATGTGGCAAGGCTGGCTTTCACCCAACAGTGAAGAAGAAACTGAGGCCCTCTATCCAATTTAATCCTGCCAATAACCATAACAGCCTGGAAGTGGATCCTTCCCCAGTCTAACCTTCAGATGAGACTGGAGTCCCACAGTCTAGTAAGAAACTGAAGCTGGGAGCCCCACAGCAACCAGAAGATAATATGTGGGCGTGTTTTATGGTGCACAGTTTGTGGGACTCGGTTACACAGCAATAGAAAATGAACACATGTAGTAACATAGGCAAGACATCAATTGCCACAGATGGCATAAACGCCTAGACAACGACCGGTTGCTGAGTAATGCAGAGCATGGTAGGAACTGGGAGAACTGAAGACGCCATTCTACCTAAAGGGCAGATGTTATTGGGCAGGGCTGATTGTTGCCATGTGGGGATGTGAGACCAGTGTTGCCCAACCTTTTCACTTTTCAAGACAGTACATAAATCTGAGTTTTATGTGAAATCTTCATTTTTGAATGCTGGCCACTAATTTGGAATTTTTAGAACAGCAGTGAGATCTCATGCAGACAAAGAAAACATGTATTAGGGGCTTGATTCAGACATAAAGCATAATTTGGGGTTTCCCCAGCAGGTCACCCCTGCTCCAAATTCGAGCCCACTGATTCCAAGCTGGTGCCCTTAGGACTTCAATCCAAGGGCCATCTTGAGTGTTAGAAAGTACACAGAAAGTCCTTAACATGTTGTCTGCCACAGGGGAAAGGCATGATACAGTTCCATTGTTATTGATCTTATTATTGTATTCATTTTCCTATGGCTGTTGTAACAAATTACCAGAGTGTGGTGGCTTTAAACAAAAGCAATTAATTCTCTTACATTCTGAAGGCCAGAAGTTTAAAATCAAGTTTCACTGGTTCCTTTTGGAGGCTCCAGGGGAGAATCGGTCCCTTGGCTTTTCCACCTTCTCTAGACCATGACCTTCTTGAGGTCGCCTACATCCTTCAGCACACATCTCCTTTTTCCACTTTCAAAGCCTTCAGCATAGAATCTTCCACTGTCTCTCTTTCTGTCCCTCGGCTTCCAACATCACATTGCCTCTGACTCCCATTTCTTCCTTATAAGGACCTGTGATTAGCTTGGGCCCACCTAGAGAAGAATCCAGGATACTCTCCTCATCTCAAGAGCCTTAGCTTGATCATGTTGGCAAATCCCTTTTGCCAAATAAGAAACATTCACAGGCTCCGGGGAGTAGAATGTGGACGTCTTTGGGGAGTCATTATTTAGCCGACCACAATAGTAATACTTGCTATTATATTATCATCCAACCCACAAGCCTCCTCCTTATGACCTTTGGGACACAAGGCCATCAGTCTGATCAGAACCAATTCACTCCAGGCTGCAACGTCCAAGTCCTACTGGCATTCCCATGCTGGGTTCTGTCTGGGGATAAGTCAGCTGGCAGTGGGTCAGGTTCCCTAATAATGAGGCTAATCCTAGATGTTAGCTTCACTATCTTTCTCCATGTATGATCTTAGCTACCTCAGGGAAGCAAGCCAACAGTGACATAAAGGCAATTCCTAGTAGAGAATATAGCCAGCTCTGTGAGGATCCATTTCCAATGACCAGAAAATTCAAAATTGTACCCCCCGGGGGGATGGGGGGTGGCCGGTCATGTTGTCATCATTTGCTTCATGTTAGCACCGTATCTCTTTTCTCCCCTAATCAGAAATTGATTCAAGTACATTGTTTTTAAGCCTTTCGCAATCCTGTTTAACTCCCTTGGAATTCAGATCCCATTTTGACACTCATTTCCATCTAAAACAGAATGCTGTTGCTTTAAAAATCACATTCATTTTATAAAACCCCTTCAGCATACAGCGAATTAAGAACCAACGTGATTTTCCAGTTAAATTTGCAAGGGGATAATCTGAAGGCATTACTCATAATCCTGATTAATTTTAGCGGAAGTAATGAGACTATTGTAAATAGAGCAACATGTGTGTGTGCTTAGCTTGCCTTCCAATCACACAACAATTTATGCTAATTTATGGCTTCACGAACAAGGTAATCTTGGGAAAACCTGCTAAGATGTTTGAAGGCATCTAATGGGTAGCTAGACAACTTTAATGCAATCACAGTTTGCCCTGTAAATTCATAGTGACTTGAATTCTACTGTACAACTGACTAGCTAATGTCATCCATCCACCCACCATCCAATTCAGCCAGCCAGTCAGCTATCCACCCATTTATTCATTTATCTATCTCTATTGTGATATCCAGCATAAGGATATAAAGTCTGCATTAACCCAAAAAGAACATTTTTAAATGATGAGGGGGAAAATATTTCATGATATGTGAAAATTACATGAAGTTTGAATTAAAGTGTTTTGGAAACACACTGCACCCATTTGATGATGTTTTACCTATGGGTGCTTTACCTAAGGAGTTGATATAGTGACTACCTTAGTCCACAAAACCTACAACATTTACTTCACAAAAAGCTTTGCTGATTCCTGCTCTGAAATCTTGAAGCAATGCATGCACATGTCATTTGGGAATAACTCAGGACCGCTCTTCGACAGATCATATTCCTGACATACTTTCCCTTCCTCTTTAAATCCAAACAGCCTACATGTTTACATCAGCAATGTGCAAATTACATTAGTGCTGGCATGCCCACACTGGGCTTTCAGTTTTGCAGATTTCCTTTCAGATGGGCAGCCCTGCATGTGTTTGCAGCCACGATGCATGATTTGCATTAACTCTTTTGCATTCGATTAGTTTCATGTTATTTTTCTCAAAGAAAAAACTCAAGAATCATAGTTCTCAGTAAGGGTGACAGTTCCTAATATAAAGCAACGAACAGGGTAGGTGTCCCAAGAGAGTGTCTGCGGATGCTCATGTGTGTTTGTGTTTGTGGAGTCTCTATCCTGGAAGACTATGAAGGTTTAGCAACCAGCGATGGCAAATGCATGATTATGGGCAAAAAGCAGTCTATGGACAAGTCTTCTTTGGCCCACAAATTGGACAGTTTTGTTGTTGGCTTTAATTAGAATGAATTTCCAACAGTTACAGATTGGGAGGTAATATGTACAGACTCAAATCCTTGGCTTCTCTGAAAAAAAAGAAAAATCAAAAAAAAAAAAAAAATCAAGAGATCTCCTCCATGGCGCCTGAAGTCTGATGTCAACAGTTGTTTGTTCATCGGCTTTTGAGATTTCATTCGAGTTTCTTCTCAGCCCGCTTCACTCACTTAAATTTTTTCCCTGACCCCTGTTGACATTGGAAATTACAACATCTGATACAGCTATCAACATGTATCTATTGGCCGAAACCAGTTTGGCTCAGTGAATAGAGCATCGGCCTGTGGACTAAGAAGTCCTAGGTTCGATTCCAGTCAAGGGCATATAGCTTGGTTGTGGGCACATCCCCAGTGGGAGTTGTGCAGGAGGCAGAGGATCAATGTTCCTCTCTCATTGATGTTTCTAACTCTCTATTCCTCTCTCTTCCTCTCTGTAAAAAAAAAAAAAAAAAAAAAAAAAAATCAATAAAATATATATTTATTAAAAACATGTATCTATTGGAAGATAACCTACATAGTTGTGTCCATAGGTGTCCATACACCCCAAATTGCCTCTAATGTATATAATCCCTGCAATTATGTCCCAATAATCATGTCCCACCAAAATCCATACATTGAAATCTTAACCTCAAAATGGATGGTATTAGAAGACGGGGCCCTTAGGACGTGATTAAGTCCTGAGGGCAGAGCATCCTACACTCCAAAGGATGCCTCATCCCTCTGTGTGTAAGACAGAGAGAAAAGAAAGTCAGCTATGAGCCAGGGAGTGGGCCCTCCCTACAGACAGTGAGTCTGAGAACAACTTGCCCTGGAGCTTCCCAGCCTCCCAGGGAGAAACAAATGTCTGTTGTTTATAAGCCATCTTGGTTGTAGGAGCCCAAACTGATAAGGTACACACATATAATAACTGCGGCACAAAGTAGATAAGGAGGAAATGCCTTAGCCATGGGCCACTCAGGGCGGTCCCAGGGTGACAGTGAATCCGAGGAATATCTGGGTGAGGACGGGAGTATAGCCCTGCTCTCATCGCTGGCTGGGGTTTCCAGCACAGGGATCCCAGGTCCCAGCTGACGGCAGTGCCCACCGGGACCTAAGGAAGGAACCCCTACATACCATGGAGTTTTTCACGCTCTGCAGCAGGCGCTCATGCTGCTCGGCGATGGCCAGCGCGGCAGAGTGCACCTTCTGGTAGATGGCCTCCCCGTCTCGCGTCTGGAAGATAAATAGCCCCTCGCCAGTCTCACACATCCTGTGGGAATAAGAACAGAGTTGCTGAGAGCCCCACCCAGGATACCAGACCCATGGATGTTGCGTGAGGCGAGGGGTCCCATGACCATCTGCTAAACAGAGTGAGTGAGAACCCACATTTCCAGCAAGCCGCTGTTACTACTGGCAGGGAACCATCTCTCTTGGCTAACATGGTGATTTTTTTCCTCAAGAAACAAAGCAGAAAGTTAATAAAATAAAAAAGGCCATTTCTTGATTTTTAGCATAATCCTTGTACTCTGCTTTCCTGTTCTCAAAGTGGAGAGCTACGGGACTGCTTTCCCCTTCATTCCAGGAATCAGACCAGCCAGCGCCCCCACTGTTCAGCTCAGAGGTGAACTGAGGGTTCCATGACTCCCAGGCTGGGTTCTCACTTCCCTACAGACCATGCCTTAAAGAATGGCTTCATTTCCAAAGTCAGAGATCCAATCTGACTCCAACTTCCACTGCAGCTGAAAGTTTTGTTGGGGATCATGATGGTGCTGCATTAACGTGGCCAACAGAAAATCAGTTCCTTCAGGGAGGCTCTGTGGTCTGATGGTTAGTGTTAATGACTCCGAGGAAGATCATCTCTGCTTCAGACTGTTAAACCAGAAATGAAGTCCATTCACATGGGGAGACTGGTACACGGCAAAAAGCTAATAAATGTGATTTAATTGCTAAGTATACTTTAATTGTGTGTGTGTGTGTGTGTGTGTGTGTGTGTGTAGATACATGATAGGTAGAATTACCAATATATTTAATTACTCTAAATATTTTTAAAGGACGTGGGCAAAAATACATACAAGGATATTTTTAAAGTTCTGATTTTGATCTATACATCTCTCGACAGTAAGACGTTGCTTTTGTGTGTTTATTTTAAAGACCCTAATTATTCAAAGACACAATGCCACTCCCTCCATCTTAGAATCTCCTGCTAAAAAACTAAATCCTGGCTTGAGGGCTGAGTTTTGCTCACATCTGAATAACTGCTTAACACAACATTGAAATCAAGCACATTTCCACCCATACTGCTGTTAATTGCTTTATCTAGCCCAGTCTATGCAATTAATGTAATAAAAATAGAAAGATTCCTCCCTATCTAATTTCCCACACTTGGCCTGACACCATGGCCATATGGCAGTTTTCAGCACATATAGCTTGGTGTACGTAATCCGTCAAAGCCTGCCTCACTTGGATTTCACTGATATGGGCTAGGTGAGGAGAAGGGAGAGAATGAATGGGTGGCTCTTTCAGGAAGCTAATATAAAGAACTACCTCAGGAGGTTGACTGTGTGATTGTAATTATTAAGTCATGCCAATCCAATGAGGAATGAAAACTAAGATTGGATGCATTTCAGTCACGTCCCAGCTTTTCCCGAAAGACTCCCTCACCGCCAGGCGCTCACTGCCCTTCCCTCCTCATTGATGCCATCATACAAACGTGACACCTAATTGTGCAGGCCTTCATTTTTCACAGCACCTTTTCCCATCAAATATGGAACTATAATTTCCGAAGAAGAAGAAGTAGCCTTAGAAGTAGTCAACTCTTTAAGAGGAAGAAGTGGCCTTTGGCTTCCTTCACCACCAATGCTATTGTTTACTTACTTGTGTATATGCCAATCCTGGTTCTAAAAAGAATGAAGATACCTGTTACCTAGAAACAGTGGTAATTTGTTGCTTAATATCAAACCCTGTTTCTCAAACTTGACAATCCAGTTGCTCTTAAAGTTCTTGTGACTGTAACCACAGTAATAAGTGCAGTTCAGATTGGGAGTCAGTATATCTACCTCGCTATTTATGTATCTTCAATTATAACATGCTGATGTTTTTGGCTCTATTTTATTTGAACACTGCTGGTGAAATGCGCCATCTATATTATGACCTATTTATTCATTGGCAAGACCTCCACTTTGGCAATCCCTTTTTCATCCAATGTCTGCTTTTGCTCAACATAATGAGTCTACAACCTTCCTTTAAGGACATCTGCATCTCTAAATAATTATTGTATTCGAAAACAAGTGAAATCACAACCACTGGAGCATCAAGTGTTCTTTAAAGTACAGCAACAACAGACTGCCTGCCTCCACCCAAGAATCTGGAAGACACACATCTCACAAACACACACACACACACACACACACACACACACACACACACCAGAAACACAATGCGCACACCGCCTACCATGTACAGAAAGGACCACAGTCTCAAATCCAATCAGTTTACGCCAGGTGAACAGATGCAGAGTTCAGATGCAAGTCAATGTAGAGCAGGCCAAGTGGCTCCCAGACAGCAGCCCCAAGCAGCCCTAGTCACATGGGGACATCAGAGCCCAATGGGGCCACAGCTTCTGATTATTGGGAAGCCAGAACACCTGATTTCTATAAGAAATAACCTGAATGTTTACTGTTGGCAATTTATTCCTTTTATTTAAGCTGTGGGTGGGGGTATTACCCTGTTAACCTGATCTGCCAGGAGGCCAGCCATGTACTCTGAAGAGCTCTCCACAGGACATCAGCGAGGCCTGGGTTTGAGCTGTAGGACTTTCGTCCACCCTGTTCACAGGCACGTGTCCGTGGGACAGGGAGACCCAGAAGGGTGATATGAACCAAATTGTCCTTCAGATGCTCTTCTGCCCACCTCTCCTAATCTCAGCTCACAAGTTCTTTTATGTCTCTCTTTCCCTCCAGGTAGAAGTGTGTGCTGTTTCATAAGCAGCTTTAAATCCATTAAAATTGTTACTGACGCCTTTGTCAAAACAATACAATGGGCACACTCCCCAAGGCAAATAAGGAAAATAGGGGAAAAAAGAAAAAAAGAAGGGAAAGAAGGAGAAAGAATACACTCAAGCAAAATAAAGGCCTTACATGGTCTTAGTCTGCAGCTCATCTCGGAGAAATAGCCCAGAACGAAGATGCCCTAATGGCTCCAGCCAGACAGCACTGCAAATACACTTCACTCTCCATGGTCCAGCTCCTTTCTCTTACCCACTGACACCAGCCCAGCAGTGCTCTTCCCTGTGGCCTTACACTAACAGGAAGCAGGGATGGAAACCCAGAGACGGTGAAATAATGAGTCTCCTGTGACTTTTCTGAAGATGGGATTCAGATAGGACAACACAGCCATGTCAATGCACTTCGAGTTTTGAATTTCTCAGATAATTACTTTGCCTGAATGATATGCCTGTCACTCCAAACCATGGGTTGTGCAACTGGCCAAGAAGAAAAACAAGAGCTCCGAATAGCAGTGAGAAGTTCGTTCATCTGTGCCCGGAAGTACCACGGCAACGTGCATGAAGGGCAGGCCTGGGGCTCCGGATTGCCTTGCTGGGATGGCCCTCGCTGCTCTGTGACAGGGGGTTAGATAATGTGACCTGGTGCACATTATCTAACCCCCCTCAGCCTGCCTTTCTTTTGGAAAGTAAATATAATGACCGTCACTGTCACCCAGTTTTACTGAAAGCACCGGCCATGGCATATAGGGTGCACAGAGCACATTTTCAATTAGATGCACTCCCATCACTGCCCTGAAGGGTGAGAGCCATGCAGACAGCTCTGTTCTGACATTCTCGCTCTTCCACCAGTGCCTACATTGGGTGTGGCTCAACATCTGGTGCTCCATGAAGAACCATATAATGAATGCATTGTGAGGGAGCAGGCAGTGTTAGAGAAAGCATAACTGGGGACTTGACCCAGCCTCCTTGGGCAAGGCTTCTGAAACAGATTCACTGAGATGCTGCAGGAGGGGATGGTTTGGAAGAGTAAGCTGGGAGAACAGTCCCAGCAGGAATCACTGCACACTGAACGCCTTGAGAGGGCGAGGCTCAGTGATTTCAACACGGTGGTGAGGAGATGGGGAGCACGGCCAGGTGCCTGGCCACGGTGAACTGAGCGTGAGTTTTGGGAGGCCACAGTCTTCACTGTTCTGAAGTCGTCACCTGAATGCAGTAGTCCCCAAGGGCACTGAAGGCCCAACTGGAGAAACTCCTCTTTGCCAGTGACATTTCACCCCACTCTCTGTTACTTTTTTTAATATGATTTTAAAATTTACTTTAGAAGAGGAAAGAGATAGAAACATCAATGATGAGAGAGAAACATCGATCAGCTGCCTCTTGCACACACACCCTGCCCTCCACCCCATTGGGAATTAAGCCTGCAACCCGGGCATGTGCCCTGACTGACTGAGAATCAAACAGGTGACCTCTTGGTGCATAGACAACACTCAATCCACTGAACAACACTGGCTAGGCTCAACATCCTTTATTAGAAAAATACAAATGTTTTGAAATTATATAAACCAAAACAAGTGATCTCATGCCAGGCAGTGTTAATAAGAAAATTCGTGAAATCAGTAAGCCAATCAGTTCCTTGTTTCCTTACTTTGTATATGAATTCATGTGCATAGGTGTGTATGTTTCTTGAATATGTAGCTGTGTGTCTAGGATATTTGGACACTGCTAAAAGCAGGCTGAATCTTATACTCAACATGTGTGTGACAATACTCTGTTCTCCACCCCTGCAAAAGCAGTTTACTAACTCAACATTGAATTTTACATTTGTAATTACATATTATAATTGAAGGAATCAGTACTTGTCAGGTGAACATACGGCAAATCATAATAGTGACTGTGCAAACAAAGGTAAAGACACAGCTTTTACAGCTGAAGGGGTGAGAAGCACAGACTGTCAGTTACCAACAGTCACAGGATGCAGAGCACAGCACAGGTATAGTCAACAACATCGTACTGACCATGCGTGATGGCAGAGGGTACTGGACTTACTGGGGGGATCACTGTATAAATCATGTGATTGTCTAACCACTCTGCTATACACCTGAAGCCAATACAAAATAATATCAAATGTCAACGGTCATTGAAAAATAAAATTAATAAAGGCAACGTGGCTTTTTCTTTAGAGTGGTTACAATTTACTTCGATAGACAAGCTCTACATATGTGAATGGCTCAAGAATAACATGTGGCATGAGCCATGGGGGTCAGAGAGGGGATAAGAGAGGAAAGGCACAGCTGAGGAGAGAGGTGGGCATCAGCGTTAAACGGGAAACAAAATTCGGCAGCCCCAGCCCTGAGAGAACCAATCAGAAGCACCCAGCAGAGAACCACACAAAGTTAGGGGGGAAAGACTGCAGAATGTTTCATTCTTGTGTCTGTGAAAGGGAGGTGGGGTGAACACACACAGTGGGACCACTGCCCTCCTTGAGACCCCCTGACCGGGAAATGCACCCAGAGAAACACCCAGTGAAGTGAATGAGAGGCTCAGCCACATGGGCCAGGAGCCCGGCTGGAAGGGAGCCCTGAGCAGGCCTTGGGGGCTCACCCAGGAAGCAGGTTTCTCCAGCTGGGGCTGGAGGGCTGACAGCAGCGACGCTGACACACACGGCCAGTTGGTAAGCAGTGGGGAGAAATCAAAGCATTTCTTATGGTCCCCACATCCCAGCCCGGTGTCTGGCTTTACTACTCCCGCTGGAATGAAAAGCCAGTGGAGTCAGAGGCAGACACAGGTCGAAGGCCCAACACGGAGGCCAGCCCTCCTCGGGCCTGGCCGCACCCCTTTCCCTGCTGTGTTAGCTGCTCCTCCTGTCACGAACACCTTCCTTTAGTTTGCCTCCAATTCTAGCCACACAGGAATAATGATTTAAAGTGGGGCTTTGGGTCTCGTGGTATTAGTGGGCCTGAGATCCACCATGTGGGCAACCAATAAATCAATCATTCGTGCCATGGAGCCCCCCAAAACACCCTGAGCCCTGTGGCCGGGAGAGCGCCTCTAGCTGGCCATACTGAGATCACCGTCATATTGAGGGAGGGGGTCACACTGCACTGACTTATAGGGGGAGAGGTGGAAGCTGGTGCCTGCTACTTCCCTGGGCTCCCCCTCTCCCAACCCATCACACACACACACACACACACACACACACACACACACACACATGCTTCTTCCTTCGGCAGATGGCATCTGTGTCCTTCGCTGTCATAAACTTTAACCCTGAGTTTCACAGCTTTCCGTGAATCACTTTAGCACATTATTCAACCTCAACTTGCAATTAGCATCAGAAGTGAGGACTGCCTTGGTAAGTTTCCTGCAGACACTACAGGAGCCAGCTCCTGGAGCCCCAGTGGCCACCCATCTGGCTAAGACTAAAGGAGGACAAACCTTTATAAGCGGACAAGCCCCACACAGTCTGCCAGAGCACCTCCTCTTTTACCACACATTGCTCCCCGCCCCTATTCTGCTCAGGCACAGTGGCACTGCAGGCACACTCCCCTCAGCACCATCTCTGGGACTCTGCGGTACCATCACATATAAAATGGTCCCCACAGGAGGGCGCCATAGCCTACTGTGAGATGCCACCCATAAATCAGGTGCAGGTACATGAAAAGATGCCCAGAATCACTCATCAGCAGGGAAATCAAACCACTTCACACGGAGGATGGCTACTAGAAACACACGAGAAGTAACTGTGTTGGCAAAGACGGGGAAAAGGAAAGCCGTGTGCACTGCTGGTGGGAATATTAATTGGTGCAGCCACTGAGGAAAACAAATGGAGGTTCTTTTAAAAAAAATTAAAAAATAGACTACCTCCTGATGCAGCAATTCTGGGTATATATCCAAAGGAAATGAACACACTATCTCAAAGCGATATGCGAACCCCATTGCATTGCAACATTATTCACAATGGCCACGCCTAGGAGACACCCTGTGTCTACCGGTCGATGGATGGTAAAGAAAATGTGGCTCAGGGCACGTTACTCAGCCATAAAGGAGGAAGGAAAGGCTGTCACTTGTCACCATGGATGGAACTGGAACGCAAGGCCACTGTGGCAGGTGAAGTACAGAGGACAGAGAAAGCGGACACAGTATGATCTCAATGACATATAGAAACAGAGGGTAGAATGTGGTTACCAGGGGCTGGGGATGGGGGAAATTGGGAGATGTTGGTCAAAAGTACAAACTTCCAGTTAGAAGATGAGTAAGTTCTGGGGCTCTAATGGAAAATATGGTCCCTATCCTTTAAAAAGACTGTATTATATACTTGAAAGTTCCTGAAAGTAAAACTTAAATGTCTTCACCACAGAAACACGGTAATTCTGTGAGATGATGAAGATATTCACTAACCCTATTACAGCAATCATTTTGCAATATATGCAATTATCAAATTACATTATAAATCTTAAACTTAAATAATGTTATATGTCACTTATATCAATAAATCTGGAAAAACAGATAAATAATACACATTAAAATAAACTTCTGAAAGATGGCCACCAGACAGGATAGACTGAGGGGTGTCTAATTTTTTCCAAAAGTCCTAAGAGAGATACCGTTTCCTTTAGGGGTTCATGTGCTGTGTTCACAGGAGCTGGGGGACCCGCTAAGCCTACGATGGTGGCCTTGGGGTCTGACTTCACATCCCACACTTAACAGCATCTGGCAGAGAGCAAGGACACAATGATGAGGCGCCTATGAATGGTGGTCATTAACGAGGTTATTCTGTGAGTAGAGGGAATTCTTCCTCCTATTCATTTGTAATACATGTGTGCTACTCTTATAGTTAAAACCAAAGGCCCAGTGCACAGATTAGTGCACTGGTGGGGTCCCTCAGCCTGGCCTGTGCCCTCTTCCAATCCGGGACCCCTGATGTTGGCAGGCCAACATCCAGCCTATGGGGAATCAGGCCGAAACCGGCAGTCTAACATCCCGAGAGATATAGTAGTACACGAGTGGCAGGCGCCTGGGGAGGAGCCCAAGCCCAGGCGCTGTACTGCTGCCGCAGTGGTGCTCACAGCCATGAGCCTGGTGGCACTCCCACTGCTGCATTCAGCATCTGCCTCCTGGTGGTCAGTGCATTGTCATAACAACCAGTCAACAGGTCATTTGGTCAACCAGACATAACGGTCGCTTAGGCTTTTATATATATACTAGAGGCCCAATGCATGAAATTCCTACATAGGGGAGGAGGGATCCCTCAGCCTAGCCTGCACACTCTTCATTTGGGGATTCCTTGGGGGATGCCTGACTGCTGGTTTAGGCTAGATCCTGGTAGTTGGACATGCCTCTCACAATCCGAGATCACTGACTCCTAACTGCTTGCCTGCTTGCCTGATCACCCCTAACCACCTCTGCCTTGGCCTCTCACCTGGGACCCAGGATTCCCTCCCTCTGGCCAGCCAAAGGCACCCAGGACCTGGGCCAGCCACAGCTGCAGGGGACCATGGATGGACAGCTTCACCCAGGCCACAGGCACTGTTACCTGGGACGATAGGGAGGGTGGCTTCACCCTCTCCTGGGCTACAGCCGCAAGCACTGGCGCCCAAGACCACAGTCTGATGGCTTCGCCTGGGCCCAGTTTTGTCAGGAAGGACATAGGGATGGTCGTCTGGAAGATGTTCAGTCTAATTAGCATATTACCCTTCTATTAGTATAGATAGATAATTTGGGGATAAGTGCTATTCTAGAACAAATGAGATAAATGGTGCAATAGCAAGTTCTGCTTTCTTTGCAGCAGAAATGATTGCACTTCTGAGCAAGCCTATGTGTGAGATCCAGTTCACCTCCAGTGAAGTCCATCTCCTCAGCATAGTGGAGAACTGGGCACTTGCCATTTGTTAATTTGCTTTCAATCTCTTAATAAGAATGAGGATATCTCTATAAAATATTCAGAGGTCAGAGACAATTAATAGCTTAGAATCAAGAAGACGAATAGAGAACATTCAAAGATTTCTCTCAGGATAATTGCCCTTTCAGCTGTAAATTCACCTATTAGAAGGGGAAACAATTTTCTTTTCTAATGAAAAGTCCTTTCACCAACTGGACTTGTCTTCAGAGTGATATACACAGGAATCAGATTATTTCTTTCCCAAGGTTGTTCAGATGTCTCTGGATCCAGAACAAGCTTTTTCACGCAGGTGTGCTCTCTGTGTAAGGAAAAGCACCCAGGAGTGCACTGCGGCTCTACACATACTGTTGGCACGCCCAGAAGTTCCCTGAAAGCAAGGTGGAAAGCTCCAGAGAGTTTCCAGCTGGGAGAGAGCGCTGAGCATGGTAATTATTCCATGCTGTGTTTGCCAAGTGTCACCTGAGCGGCTCTCCCTCCAGGGGTGCTAAATCCTGAGTTCATTGCTGGCAGTGGGGAGGCGAGGCGGGCCAAGGGAGCTCGCTAACTTGGCAGCAGCTCCTAAATGAACAGGGCAACCGTGGGCACCTGTCACCTTGCTCTGAACAATACACACTTCAGAATGGCTCCATGGGGGATGGCGCACAGTCAGCTTTCATGTCACTGGATCTTCCCGCAAACACTGGAGCCCTGCCCACCCCAGGGCTTCCCTGAGGTCCCAGAGCTGCCAGGTGGAAAGAGACAAACAAAAGATAAGAGGAACCTCTAACAATAGAAGCAAGCTGTGCCTCAGTCTCCCAAATATAGGAAATGTTCTTTCTTTCCAGGGCAACTAATTCTGCAATGCACTTTACTAAAAAGTTTTTGTGTCAACTCTGAATTTCTCCCAGGGAAGAAACTGAGATGTGGTCAGCTTTGCTTGGGAGAGAATGGGGAGCAGGGGGATAAATAGCATCTGGAAAACCCTACCGCCCTGTAGTCACGACAATGCTGCCCGGGAGAGGTGACCAGTCCTAGCTGTATGTGCTTGTACTGAACAAAGAGAAGCTTCCAGAATTAAACTAAGAAAATGTATGTCAGAGCGTATCTCAGGAGGCCTATTCAAATGAGCAATATCTGTTGCTTATTGATGGACAGCCTTCCTCCTGGTGAGCAGCTTAGATAACAGTGGGGCATTTTGACAAACTGTCCCCTGGTGTTGGGGCTGGCTGTGGGAGGGTGCCCTCTCTCCCTTACCTTGAGAAGTCAATGAAGAATAAGGCTTCCTCCATGGAAGGAGGCTTGGCTTGGGTGATGAACACACAATACATACACAGGTGATGTATCATACAATTGCACACCGGAAACCTATATAATTATATTAACCAATGTCACCCCAATAAGTTCAATTTTAAAAAGAAAGAATGAAAGAAAAAAGAACTAGACTAACTACCCACAGAATGGTAACATTTAGCCTTTTTAGAAATCAACAGGGTTTGGAAGAAGAGCTAAGTGTAACTCCTGAATCTTCTATTGGACCAGCCACAAAGATGCCCACCTTTTAAGATGGGAATAGTGCCCTGCACAGGAAGCGCAGTTGGTTAGAGTGTCATCCCAATGCAACAAGGTTGCAAGTTCGATCCTCAGTCAGGGCATATGCAAATATCAACCAAAGAATGCATAAATAAGTGGAAAAGTGAAATAACAACTCATTCTCTCTCTCTTTCTCTCTCTCTGTCTCTCTCTCTCCCTATCCTCTCTCCCTCTCTCTTTTCCTCTTTCTCTAAAAAAAAATTAAAAAAAAAATAATAGTCCCCAGTTTATATAATCACCAAGTGGCTTCAGTGAGCCTGTATTTGAAAAGTGCTAACTTAGTACAGTGACTTTCATAGAGTAAGGACTCAGTAAATACCAGTGACTATTTTCAGTGGTGGGTAGCCCTGCAAGAGCGGAGTTTCTCAGTCAGATAAGCAGTCCTGATCATTCTTCGTGTGGAGGACTGCTGGTGAGCGAGGGTTTAGCAGCATCGCTGGGCCCTCCACTCACGAAGTGCCCCAGCCAGCGCTGTGACAAACACAAATGTCTCCAGAGCTTGTGGAACATCCCTGGGAGCCGTCCCCCCATGAAAACTGTGTTCTGTACTTCACACCACTCTGCATGCTGTTGCTAACCGCAGTCGGTCACTTCACCCTACTTGCTTTGAGCAATTATTAAATGTTGTTTTGGGCACATTGTCAGTGTTTTTTTTAAAACCTCACATCCATTCCCCTCAGATGGCATTGGTACCCCCTTCCTGACCTGGGAGAACCACCCATTCAATTCACACTCTGTGGGCTTTGCACACAGTACTCAGTGCAGCACCTGACATGCTGTAAATGTAATGGTCAGCACAGGGCAGGGATCTCTCTTCTACAGGCTGATGGTGTGCTAGCAGCCCAAAGTTCCCAGCAGCCACCAGGAGCCAGAGGGAAGCCATCCTGGAGGAAAGGGGGCTGAGCTCTGACACCTAGGGAGGTTGGTCATTGACCCTGAATGAAGCCAAACCTGAAGCCATCCCTATTCCCTGGGCTTCGGGTTATGCAAGCCCATGAATTCCTATCCTGCTCTTGTCAGTTTGGGTTGATACAACTGCCTACTCGGTGCCGACCTTCAGACTCGTGTTTGTCCATGTAACTTTACCGATCTCCATGGCGATCTTGTGACTATGTGTTATGTTATACTGGTGTCCCAGGTGGCCAATGGAAGCTCAAAAAGTTAGACTCACTCCAGTTCCCTCAGCCAGTATGCGGTAGAATTATAATTTAATCTGTTTTATCCAATTCCGAATCCAGTGTGTCCGCGGTCCGTCTGGGTGGGAGGAATGGGGCCACTGTGTAGGACTAACACTCAGCTCCATTGACAGAGGCTGAGGAGGAGCAGAAGTCTTCCCAAGGCCATCCTGCGTGTTCCCAACAGAAACTGTGTGAAGTCTGTGCAGAAGCATGTTGGACGTGTGAGAATGACTGGCCTAGGGGGACTTCACTCCTCTTCCTTTAGAGCAGTGAGACAGGGAAGAAATTATGTTACTTAATATGAAATGGCCTCGTTTTGAACACACCCAAAATAGCCCAGGACAAAGTTATCTTCACTAATAAAGCAAGGCAGATATGAAACCGTCACGCTTGGGGGACCAGGGATGGTCTTATTATCCGAAGCATCTTGATGGTAACTATAAAAATTCATCTTCATTTGAGTCTCTGGAAAAATATTAAATAGTAATAGTACCTCGTGCTTCACACTGTCTGCATCCTATAAAACCAGCCCTGCCCCAAGGGGAATCGTAACAAAACACCAAAGCTGCTCCTCTGAAGAAGCCCAGCACCTTCTAGGCCATGTGCATGCACTTGTGCTTTTCCCTACAAGGAAGCTACTCCTTGGGTAAACTTACAAGGGAAGGGAATCATTCTGACCGAGGTCAAGAGCTAATAACAAACATAGATTAGCACCCAGTCTCTATGATTCCTGAGCCAGGCTCCCTCAACAACGCCACGCGGGCTGAGAAGTGAGTGAGATCCCAAGAACACAATCCCAGTACTTGTCCTTCAGATAGACAGTCTTGAGTTTTCAGAGCCTCACCAGCATGGCATGGATAAGAATGCTGCTCAAGTCCTAACCAGTTTTGCTCAGTGGATAGAGCATCGGCCTGCGGACTGAAGGGTCCCAGGTTAGATTCCGGTCGAGGGCATGTTCCTTGGTTGTGGGCACATCCCCAGTAGGAGGTGTGCAGGAGGCAGTTGATCAATGTTTCTCTCATCAATGTTTTTAACTCTCTATCTATTCCCTTCATCTCTATAAAAAAAAAAAAATCAATAAAATATATATTTTTTTAAAAAGAATGCTGCTCAAGATTACAAGCATCCGAAGCCCCTGCACAATATGAAATTTAAGACTCTTGCCCTAACTGGTTTGGCTCAGTGGATAGAGCATCGGCCTGTGAACTCAAGGGTCCCAGGTTCGATTCCAGCCAAGGACATGTACCTTAGTTTTGGGCTCATACCTAGTAGTGAGTGTGCAGGAAGCAGCTGATCGATGTTTCTCTCTCATCAATGTTTTTCTCTATCCCTCTCCCTTCCTCTCTGTAAAAAATCAGTAAAACATATTTAAAAAAAAAAAGACTCTGTGGACAGGGTTGTGGGTATTTTTAACCACCTAAGAGCTGGAGTTCCTGGAGTAAATACCCAAAAGGTCAGACCATAATGAAACCAATGACATGCAGTAAAGCTCTTCCATTTTCCAAGACAGCACTTCATAGCTTTCCGTCAAAGGTCACTGGGTAATTGTGAAATGTATGTCTCCAATTCATCCACACTTGTACCTACCGCTTCTTCCACCTGAACTATTTCAGTAGCACTCTTTCATCTGTGCTCTGCATCCTGTTGTTTACAAATGAGGAACATGATTTCACACACACACACACACACACACACACCACCTGCTTAAAAATAGCTCTGTATGACTTAGAAGAAATATAAGTTTTTAGAACAATTTTAAGACCTTAGAAGTTCAACCAGATTTCAACCTGAATAAATTAATCTTGAGGAAGGCATTAGGAGTAGTAAAACCTAGAACATTAATATATTTTCAAAAAGAAGTTTCAAATACTTAGGAGATACTATTAATGTTTGTTAAGGTTTCAAAAGCTTCAGAAATTATAATAAAAAAGCCATACGCTTTTCCTATCCTTGTTTCCTATAGAGAGTGAATCAAAAAACAACTGAGAAATATTCGTGTTTGAATGAGTGCTGCCCGAGATGGGCCCCCCAATCGCTGGGGAATTCTCCTGTATGCCAATGTGAGTAACAGCGGGGAAGGTATGGGTTTACGGCCAATAGGAAAGTCTATTTTAAAATATGTTACACTTTGATTTCACTGGTTAGGATGAATACATAAGTAACATCTGAGACCCAAACAGGACAATATACCCACCTTCCCAAACAAATTTTTAATTTCCTATTTAGAGGTTTTCCCACGAGGATGACAAATAAGTAATTCTGGCAAAGGAAGAACATTGCACTGAAGGTTAAAATTTTATTTTCTAATGTGAGGACATTTGCTGTCTCTGGGAGATTCACTGACTCGTTTATAGCATTCATACCAGAGGTGAAACTGTCCTCCACCTAACATGCCCTTTCAGAACTCAAAAATAAATGGACCGGAGAAGAGCAGTATGGGAGAGAAGGATCTTACTTTCCAGAATGGTTGTAAGAGCACCGAACTGATCATATTTCTGAAAAGCAAATTTTAACCAATTGGGCTTTGTTTGGAATGAATGAACAGAGTAACTTGAGGGGAGCGTTACTATCATAGACTCGGGTGGGTCAGGGTCTCGGGTGGTCAGAAATTCTGTGTTTACTCTCCTTATCTCAAGTATATCCCTGTTCTCTCTGACACACAATTGTTGATGTTGTTGTTTGTTACTTTAGTGTGTTTTATTTTATCTTCCTTTTTATTTTATTTTATTTTTATTTTTTGACACAATTTTGTTTAAGTCATAAGTTGTTTCCAACTTTAGTGCAATGCAAGGCCATATGCAGAAGGACCTGTATTTCTTAAAATTCAGTCATTTACAGTTCTGAAATGTAAAATTGGCATGCACTGTTTCAAAAATAGAGCCTACATTTGATGGAGGGAGGGCAGGAAGAAGGAAAAGGAACACTGATTAGGCTGATCTCTTTGCAGCTAATGATCAACCCAAATGCTAGGGTGCCATGATCTCTCTCCCCATGAAAGCCCAGCAGGAAAGCAGGGAGAGCTCCTGGGTGTGGCAAGGAGCATGTTTTGGAATCAGCCTCCTCTCGGACCAGCAACCAGCGCCCTCACTGCACTGAAGGCAGAGCAGATGGAGCTCACGGCTGCAGCTCCCAAAGGTGCCCCGCTTGCCTGGCTGAGGAACATAAATAGAATAACAACAGGGAGGTTTTCCAAATCTAAGGAGCTGGCCCCTGTTTGGCTTGACCAGTGAAGGGCACATGTGGACCTGGTTCAACTGCAGTCTGTGGTATGAAATCAAGCCGTGCAATGAATATTCGTATCACATTCATGGAACATTAGAATTGCCCATGGAAAAGGAAGCCATGTTTAAGATATGAATGTTTTACTACACACCCCTATGGTTACGGTCTATGCAGTCCCTCAAGGGTGATGCAAGGTGGGTCTCATACGAAACCCAAGCCTCCGAGGACGCAAACCTGGGGAAAAACACGAAAAAGCAATCAGCGCACTCACCTCCCTGCCTCAAAAGTGAACCAAGCAGCATCTCGCCCGTACCGCCGCAGGGCGCTTAGCGGCCAAGAGATGAGTTTGACTCTGGGATTCTGGACGTCCCAAAGACAGATGTGCTCATATGTAATCTGCAAGGCACATTCGCCATGTACATCTAAGTTAGGAGATGGCATCAAATACACATTGAATCTCTCTGGGAGAAAAACAAAAGGTTAGTCTAAAATCCCCAGGAATAAAACAGCAAAGACATTGTAGGAACAAAGAGGCATTTCAACATCATTCAGGCTCACTGTCTAGCTTCTGACTGAATACTCAGTGAGATAAATCTTTCCCACCTGTTCCACAGTCCCAGAATATGATTTTCAAAATGAAGACCATGTTAAATCACATAATAATGATACAATCTAGCTGACAATGTACACTAAACACTATTTAAATGAGCAAAGAGTGTTTTTTTAATTTGAATAAAAAAACGTGTAGGTCAATAAAAGACCAAAGTGATGAAACCATTAAAACATCTTTCCCTGCCAAGCACACGCTTGTTACGCCCACACTTTTGTGTTCACAAAAGATGCAGGTGTGTGAAATAACTGTTGACTTATCATTTTCATAACTAGATGAATAAAACAGTATCCCAAACTGTCTGAGTAAAACTCAACACGGACACCGTGCACTTCACAGACCAGCAGTTTGGGAAGGAGTCAATGGATACATCTGAACTAGTTTTAACAGTGAGCTGTCTTCAGCCAAATACTGGAAAGAAATATCCATTTGCTTGCTGGGATGACTATTAAAATTTAAGATTACTCTAAGGTTACAGCTCTTGACTTATTTTACTGCAGGCAAATTTCATCTCTACAGACACAATCATGGTATTTCTATTACATTTTAGAAAATTCATTAATTTAAGAATTTACTGAGTCAAAAACCTTTCATTGAAACCTGAACATCTCTACAGCAAACACATTTCACCTACCCATCATTGTTGATTGAGCACATCTGACAAAACAGAATGGTACTAATAAGACTTATGCCATTCTCAGCTAATTATTTTATAGTAAATATGTCCTTAGGATTTTCATATATTTTATTTGAATTTAGTAAGGAGAGTTGTCAAGAATGTGCAATGTATTAATGCATCGTTTACTGAAGTTTTCTAAGTTATTTTAAACTCCCTCTAACCAAATATTTGCTGGAACAAAGACTGTCATCATTGATTATAAAGTAAGAGAGACCATCACCAGTTTATTTGCTTAAAGGTCCTTTATAACTACTTTGCTTGAGAATGGCAACAGCAAATATTGGCAAGAGGGACCATTTCTAATACAATTCCTTGCAATCATGCAAATTGATATTGTGAAGTGCCGTAAAAGACCTAACTGAGTTCCATAACCATCCCAAGTATGTATCTCCCGGAGAATGTATTCTTATTCCCATTTGATAGAAGAGGAAACTGAGGCATGGGACATTGGTACAAGGAAGGTCACTCCCAGTTACAGCCCGCCCTTGACTTCAGCCTATAGCACTGTCAGGACCCAGTCTCACACACAGAAACATGTGAGAAATCAGTGCTGATCAGAGCACCACAGTCTGCCATGCTTCCTCTCTGTGTTTGGGTTCACAGGCACCTGCCTGTGAGGCATGGCAGGTGGGTTCTCACAGCCCAGGTGTACCTGATGCGGTGACCACAGAAGGAGTCTGGGCCTGCTGCATGATGCTGGCATGTGTCCACCTCCCTGCAGCTCAACTTCCTAGTCTATAAGAGGTGCCTTCAAATTAACCAGCACTTCCAGGACCACGGGGGAGGATTAGGGCAGATACGGTGCCTCCCTCCCAAGTAGTCCCAGGCTGTGACCGTGTCATGAAGACATAATTCCCATCATAAGGGGCGATGTATTTTACAGACAGTGGCCTGTGCACCCACAGAAGGAGTCAGCCCTGTTCCTGGTTGAGCCAGGTGATCCACGGCCTCTGGGTTGTGACAGAGCCTCAGAGCTCGATGCAATGGACTAAAGCAGAACTCTAGGACCCAATCTGCCTGTCAAAGGCTCAGCTATGTGGACAAAGAAATGATTCTCACCTCCAGGCTTGCACTGTAAAATAAACCAAGATTGATTTTTTTTTTCTGAAGTGTCATGAATATTTTGGTCATTATTACTTGTAATGATTTATTCCCAGGTTGGATGTTGAGCTCCAAGAGTTGGCTCAAGTGTTTCAGTAGAAAGAAGAAAAAAAAAATCACATATGCCAGTGGGTTTAAACTTGATTAAGTTTTCGTAAAGTTCAAATTCTATTATAAAAAACATTGGAAGGCTTTCAATAAAAATGAAAAAGGCAAGGCACAGATCCATGCCACTGTTTGCCTGGACATTCTAAATACAGGACCACAAATAGTCCAGAATCAAACACTAGCTATTGGAACCGGAGCAAGACCTTTAGCTCTTCTAAGCCTCAGTTTCCTTGCCTATAAATTGGGAAAGTAACAGGACCTAAGTCATAGAGCTGCTGGGAAAACCAAATAATCTAACCCACCTTCCTCAGAAGCAGGCACAGAGCAGGCTTCCCCGAATTTCTAGCTGATGTTATTAATGCAGATATATTCATATCATGCAACAAAAACATACTAAGAAAATAAATACGCTGACATATTAACACAGATTTTAGGTGAAATGAAAACTTATTTTGCGTCTATATACATTTTGTATAATTCTAAAACATTTACATAATGAAGATACCTTACGTTTTCTCATACGGGGACAAAACAGTTTTACAAAAGAGCAAAGCAGAGAATTCTCTTTACGTACCACTCTGCTCTCTCTCAACCCCCGTCGCCAACAGGTCGGGCTCCCCGAGGCTGATGTCATTGATCCGCGTCCCCACGCACTCCATCTGGAGTACCTTGCACCACTCATCAGCCTCGAGATCTGCGGAAATGCCCAAGAGGAGCCCGTGAGCCCAGCGCCTGTGCCCCGGCCAGAAGCAGCCCGCCCTGCCGCACGAACGAACCTGATTCACAAGCGAAGGTCTTGGAGGTGTCATCACTGAAGTAGATCCCTATGGCGTGCTTCTTGGTGCTCTTGGGCAGTCGAGCCACGTTCTTCACGTTGTTGAGTTCTGTCACCTGGAAAGTAGACAACCACAAGTTAGATCACACTCCCCAGATGGTGCTTCCCACCAACAACCCCAACCAAGGGCAGACACAGCTCGACAGTGTCATCAAAGCTCAGACTCACTCCAGTGTGATCCTTAACACAGAGCAAGGAAGGTTAACATGTTACCTGCGTTTTCTGAATGTTCTGAGATATGTTATGTGGCAAGACTCCCCTTCCTAGAGGTAGAAAGCTAGTTTTATTTAGTCCTTCTATATCCCCCTACCCCAAAGACTCGCTTCTCCACATTTCTCATGTCCATCTCCATCGCTGTGGACAGCCACTCTGAGTGAAAGCGTCTTAAATCCAGGGACCCTGAGGAAGGAGAAGGAAAGCTGGTCCAGTGCATACTGAATGATCCCACTCTGCCAGCCAGAGATGGAGTGTCAGGACCCCCAAAATGCCCTCCACTCAGGTTCAAGTCTTCTGTCCAGCACAGAAAGCTGGTCTGTGAAACGTTTCCAACCTCCTGGCTTTTCTCTCTGACCTCTTAGCTTTTCTCTATGACCTCCTGGCTTCTCTCCCTAACATCCTAACTTCTCTCTCCAACCTCCTGGCTTCTCTCTCTGAACTCTTAGCTTGTCCCTCTGACCCCCAAGATTCTCTCTCTGACCTCCTGGCTTCTCTCTCTCTGAAATCCTAGCTGCTACCTCTGAACTCCTAGCTTCTTAGTGGCAATGGACACTGTCTGAGAGCTGGGAACTCTGCACTGGTATCCCCTGGCTGCTGTCAGCAGGGAAAGCTCTCCCATTGCACACTGTCTATCTCCTGCCTCTCCCCCAGGATTCCTCCTCCCTTCAACACATTTGTAAGCCCCTTCCCTTATCGTGTCCTAACGTTGCTCCCACTCACCCTTTGGGTCTCAGTTTAACTCTCAGTTACGCACCGAGCCCTAAGGACAACCCCACCCCCTTCCCAGCCCATCAGAGTCGCAAGACTCTACCATCCAATGACACCTTTGCCCTCATGCCCTCTGATGGCCACATGGGTGATGGTTTGGTGCCTGGCTTACCTGTGGAGGGTCGGGACAGCATGCATTGCCCACCACTATGTCCCTTGAATCTAGCACAGAGCCTGCCGCACAGTGGGAACTCAGTCAGCAAAAGGACAAGCCCACCCACAGGGTGCCTCTCCAGAGTGGACGGGGGCCCCCTCTCCTGACTCTTCTCTCTAGGGAAATGTTTCTTTTCTGCTTCCCCTGGGAAACCTGCCCTGACCTTAGTGGGAATTATTGCTCCCCTCACATGCATGCTGCATGAAGCTGTATCTATTACTCCAGCTCCCAGTGAGACACCAGACCCCTTGCAATGACTTCCTGATGGACTCCATCAATAAAAAACAGCCATTTGAGAGTTAACATTTATAAAGCCTAGCATTGTGCTTAGACTATTCTTAACTGGATGTCTCTTCTTATCACCATCAAAACGCTATGAGGCAGCGATTACTCTTGGTATTTTCAAAATCAAGAAACTGCAGCTGAGAAAGGTCAAATTCATGTGCCTGAGCTCACAGCTAACAACCCAAGTTTGCAATGAGGCAAACCACCCCTGAGTCCTGTGCGCTTCAGCTGCCTGGATGGATGCTAATGACCAGCTCTAAATGTTCAGCACAGAATCCATCTCCTCCTTGAGGGCCTCTTTCTTTTCCCAGGATGTGGGGTATGAGTGTGACGTGAGTGCCCCAGGCTGTATGTGAGTCATAAGAGAGCAGTCTACCCTGGCCTGAACCACAGCAATGACCGACGCTGACATGTGTCGTTTCATTACACAGGCAGTAAGGGCAAAGAGGAAGAAATAAGTCACCCAACAAGTCAGGAAATGCAGGAAGAACTGTGTGAGTCACAACAGAGCTACCCATTCTGGAAATTGGCTTAGATAATAACCACCCATACCCCCGCTCAGGGGACGTGAGTGAGTGTTCACAGACCTGGCAGAATTTCGTTTCATTTGTGGAAGGCTATTCAAGCTCTAAAGCAGCAGCTTTTGTTCCCAAATCAGAGCTACATCTCAGTGAGCATGTGCTTGCACATACCTACAACCCCTCCCCCGCCCACACACACACACACACACACACACACACACACACAGATTAGCACAAGCACTCTCGCACACTCCTTACTTTTAAAAAAATTGCCATCTACCCTAATCCATACATCTTCCTCAAAATACAAGGCAAAGTGATAATTACAAGAACTAACATTTGCTGATATATTTATCTCACATAAAACTTTTATAAGATGCATTTAATGCCACTGTCACTCCATTTTGTAAAGGAGAAAACCAAGACAGGATGTATTTTTTTTTTTAATATTCCTTTAACAAAAAAACAATTTGCTGTTAAAGAACCACTTTTAAAGTAAACACAGATTTTGATAGGATCTCAGGGACTCATTGGATATGGATCCTCCAGGACTATTGGATCCTCACTGCTCCCTCCAACAGGAGGAGCACCCAGGACCAGGGACATGCACAGTAACCACTCACTGGCCATGTGAAGTTCTTGTCTTTTCCTTATGTCTCAGATCAACCAGAAGTAACTTCCTGCCAAACTCAGAACTTGTTAGGAGAACTCCCCCTTAAGCCTCTGCAGTGATCGTTTTAATTTTTGCTCAGCACAAGAGCAAGACGCACCATAAGCTCTACCTGAATTATGATGTCCCTCAACAGATCTTCAGCTAACCACCACTGTTCTAGAACCGCATCCTCTTAAGAATCTCCTTGCATTCATTCATTCACTCATTCATTCATCACAAATGTAAATCCATGGTTAAAAAAAAAAACACAATCCAGGTGACAACCAATGGGCCCAACTGTCATGGCCTCACCCAGAGCAACTCCCATTTGCTTGGCACAAGCATGACACTAGATTTCAATAGAAACTTGGTCATGATTTGGTTCCCACATGAAGTCCCAAAGGTCCCTTCTGCACAGGGCCATTTGCTTATTGTTTCTTTTCTTGTGGGTTCCTTGGGTAAGCTGCTAGTGGCTGGTTACTTTTTTCAAATAAATCTGTGTCCCCTCAATGCGTAACTTTCCTTTTTCTTTTCCAAGATATATTTAAGCTTACTGAATCCAGCTACACGATCAAACAAGACCAGAAACATCTGTATGGCTTACTGAAAATGTCAATATTAGGACCTTTGAAATACTTGATTTCCTGGAGAAAGTGAGTGTGTACTTTCTAAAACCCACGTCAACTTCAAGCTTAATCTAATTTTGTACATCCTGGGGCCAACACAATCCTTGGAGTAATTGAAAATTCATAGAAGACAGCGGCTCTTTAAAAAATCCGCTGATAAAGAGATAATGAGCAGTATTAGATGGGAAGTTCTGTGATTAAAAAGGTATGTTAAGGAGCATGGAGGCAGGAAACGATGAGGTAAAGATAAGATTTGGCAAGACTGATTCCCTCAGAATTTGGAGCTATTTCAAGTCAGACCAAAGGCAAATTCTGCTGCTCACAGCAACCTTCCGTTCCTTTTCTAGACTGAATTACCTGTTCTTAGGCATCCATTCCTTTCAGCCCTTATGGCTCTTTCCTGATGAGCTCAGACTTGGTCACATAACTTGCTTTGGCCCACAGAATGGGAGCTGCCATGCCACATCTGTAGAGATGTCACCGATGTTTGTATAACTAGGTCAGATCCTCTCCTTCTGAGGGTCCCCCTCCACCTCACCAATGCTTCTGGGTCTCTGAATGTATGGACAGATGGATCAGGATACTGACATTTTGGAAATTATTTCAGTTCTCTTTATTCTTTATAATTCATTTTTTTTAAAAAAAAAACAAAAACTTGGACATGTGTGTTTTTTCTCCATTCTGCTTGTTTCTCCAAAAATTTTGTGTGCACTGTTTTTCCCCTCAAGATTTTATTTTGAAGAGTTTCAAGCACAGAAGATCTGAAAGAATAATACTGTCCTACACCATTTTCCAGGGGCACTTGTGTAGATTGTGGTGTCCAGAGGGGTCCCTGAACCAGTCCCTGAGGGACAGCCATACAACATACACCAAGCACCCAGGATGTGCAGTTATTAACATTTTACCACCTTTCTTTTATGATCTTTATCTCTCTGTGCACATAAATAGGTAGTGCTTGTGTGAGTGCCCATACACACACGCATCCACACTTGGTTTGGGCCGAACTACCTGCAAGAAAATTGCTGGCAGAGACACACGTCATCCCTACAACTTTCACAAATATTTCTTACAAATAACAAGGTTCTTACACATCATCTCAATGTCATTGTCACAAGGAAATAGGCAAGAATTCCCCGTGTCTTCTAATTGCCTTCTTATATCCAAAATCTCCTGAAAAGCCTTTCATCCCTGTGCCCACACCCGTCTGCCACCAGCCACTCCCAGGGCCAATGATACTGTATGATTGTGTCTCTTCTTATACTGAGCCACTCTCAATTTAGAAGAGTCCCTGCATTTTGCAAATGGTACTGCCTTTTTGAAAAGATCTTGTCAGTGAAATGTTCCACGTTCTAGCTATGTTTGCTGATCCTCGATGCCCTTAATTTTTCTATCCCCTGTACTTCTTCTGAAATGAAAGTTACATCAAAAGGCTTGATGAGATTTCAGATAATATTTTTTGTTAAGAATGCTTTGCAAGGGCCTGGTCAGTGCTGCTCAATGGTTAGAGCATCAGGTCCACCCACCTAAGGGTGCAGATTTGATTCTAGATCATGGGAACATACGTGGGTAGAGGGTTTACTCCCCATTCTCAGTCAGGGAAAGTGTGGGAGGCAAGCAGTCAATGTGTCTCTCTCACATTTCTCTCCCTCCTCTCTCTCTCTCTGTCTCTCTCTCTCTCTCTCCCTCCTCTCTCTCTCTCTGTCTCTCTCTCTTTCTATCTCCCTTCCTTCAAATATCCTCAAGGTGCTGCTAAGTTTCTAATGCACAGGACAGTCCCCACAGAATGGGAGTGGTACTGGGTGAGAAGCCCTGGGGTGGAAGTGGAGAACAGACCAGGCTAAGAGATGCTTCATGTCACTACAGCCTACAGCGTGACCTTCATGGAGAACTGACGATAGTGTCACCCTTGGAGGTCAGCAGTGAGCAGCTGGCATGGACATACATGGCAGCCTTAACCTTGGGAAGGATGGGAACCACATCTGAGGAGGAGATAAAGCCTGGAGAAGCACGCAGACAGTCAGGCAGCAAGTAGATTCAGCTTAGGTCAGGGCAGGATGAAAGAAAAGACAGAGATTTAAGAGTTACTTCATGACTCTGCAGTTCCTGGCTTCTAGTTTTCTGATTATCAAAACTACAGTGTCTCCATCAAAGGAAAAAAATTACCCAACGCTCTCCTAAATTGTTGACGAATCTTTAAGTATGCCACCGATAAGGAATTCCCAAATAAAGACCACCAAATTCTTCTAGCTGTTTAAAGCCACACTCCAGATGTTTGATTTTTCCTATGTGACCGAGTTCACTGACATGAATGCTTAGCAGCCGGCGATTAACACAGTGGCCATACTTTCCAAGTTCAATTTGCTACCGACATAGTTTTGCATTAACAAAAACAATTACACGATACACGATTCCATTTTCCAAATGGATTAGTTTGTAACTATATGGAGAGACCGATGAAATTTCTTCTGCTGTTTCATGAGAAGATTAGACCATCAGATTTAAAGCGTACATTCCCTTGAGGATCTGGTATATTCCTGGGAGAACTGTGCCATTAGCAGGCGCTGTGTGGAGATTGTAAGCGTGTTTCTGGTGTGCTGCAAGGTCAATCTCCATCTAGAAAAACAAGGATCTGATTTCCAGTTGTTCTCCCTCCTTTGCTGATGGGAAGGGAGGGCTGATGATTTATTTACATTACAGAGTGAGGAGGAGGCCGCTACCTAAACGGCAATTTGCCGCCTTGCTTTTTGTAGGCAGCATCCTAATTATTTTTCTCCTTATGGGCCTGAATGAATTAAGTGAGCAATTCACTTTGTATATGCAAATTGCAAATCTCTGCAGAAGCTTCAAATTGCTTTATTCCTTTAAAAAAATTAAAGCCATTATCCTATTGAAAATGAAGAGGCATAAGCCCTTTCACTTTTAAGGTTGTCTCTGAAAATAAAAGTAAAATGAAAGCAATCTATTTTGGGGCCCATAATGTTTTCTCAAGTATTAACAAAGTAATCAATTACACTATTCTTCTTATTGTTGCTTTTGCTGTAACGCTCATTTTTATGTTATTATTATGTGCTAAAATTTCAGAGTACTCCAAAATACCCCGCTAAACATTTCTGTTTTAAAATATTCCAGATTTCTTGTGTTCCAATCCTTTAAATGTTTCTGTACTGTCTTTCAAAAAAAAAAAAAAAAAAAAAAAGCACCTATGGCTTTAAGACACAGTGTCAGTAAGAGGGACAGGCAACTCAGCAGAAATGGGCTCCATTCCCATCACAAATGTCACCACAAAGCAATTCTTTCCATCGTCTCCCCTGGGGCCCCGAACACAGCAGGGTGAGCAAACAGCTTATGAAAGGGTTCCTCAGAAAGAACCAGTCTAGACAGTGCCACCCACCCCAGAGAGATGGTTCCATTCTTTCCCCAAATAGCCACAGGCCGCTGGTCCCTAAAATAAACTGGCCAGGGCCTGCCTGAGTCATCCATCCACTGTCTCCCTGAAGAGCTGGCCTTTATTAGCACGTGTGAAATGGCTTAAATAACCGTCCACCCTATCTTCCTTAAAATGCACTTAAACTGAGAAGCCTGCATCTGAAATGTTTGCAGAGAATGGTTGGTGTCTGGGGTGGAAGGCACTCTCCTAGGATCTCGGTGGGTTGGGGGGAGAGGGGTGCGGGATGCTTTTGAATCGCCTATCTGGGCACAATTTGGCAGGAGTTACAAAAAGTTGAAAGGTGTGGGATATTCCCTGACAATTGCACAGCTTTTTCTTCCAGAAAGATTAGCAGGAGCACATCAAAGACAGAGGCACAAGTTTTTCATCCTAATTAAATTTATATTAGCAAAAAATTAGAAACCATTTTTGTCCTCCAATTTGGGCATTTCTTAAACAGATCACGGAATATCAAATATTAAAGAGTACTTTAGAACTGTGAAATTAATGAGTTGTCATTAATAAGCCACTGATTATTGGCTTAGAGGGAAAGGAGACTAGTATAATTGACGTGACCATTTAATGTATCTCATGAACTTTAATTTATCCCCTGGCTGTGAAGGAAATTACTACTACAAGTTACGTAAGAACTACAGACCCACCCAAGTATCCCGGGGAAATCTGTAAAATGATGGTCTCCTTACACAAGAATGTACAGTATGCTATGAATTACTCCATTCCTGCTCTAAAAGTAGGAGCTATATATGAGTGAGACTGATTCTATTTGTATAAACAGAGAAAACAGTCTGAAAAGCGCACATGGATTTAATTTTCCAGATTTCTTGAAGCAGATAAATGAAAGGGTCGTATCTGTGTATTAGATGACCCAGGGCTAGGGTCATCATTTCCTTTCATTTTACTCCATACACTTCAGAATTGTTTAAACTGGTTAAAAGGAACAGATATGATGTTTGTAATTTAAAGAGTAAGAAGAGTGAAGAGGGAAAAAGCCCTGGAAAATATTTTAAAGTAAGGTGAGTGGATCTTCATTCTTTGACAACACAACTGCCTGACCAGTAACTCATTTGGCCAACAGTACTCTGTGATTTCTCTCAAACTGGAAACCATTAACTAATTTCTCAATGACTTCACTTTGATGTCATTTACACAGAGCTTTTGTGCGCACCTGGATTATGGCTAAGTGTTTCCACACAAAGGTAAGATAGCAGAGGAAAAGCCCTGGAGACACAGGATCTTAAAGTCATGTAAGAAATAAGTGTAAATGGGGGGAAAGGAATTTGCAATCAATGAACTTTGTAGGTGAAATTTGTTTTCATTTTGTCCTTCTTGTTTTTCCACATGTATGTGTGTGCTTAAGTCAAACACACGTACAGACCAGTGACAGAGTAAACAAATGAAATTTTCATAAACCTTTAAAAAAAAATGAGGCTCTTTCCAAAATGCAAGGAAAACTAACCACTTTGAACAATTAGTCAAATAATTGAGGGATTGGAAAAAAATAATTTAAACAAGATGACCATTTTATCAAATTATAGGTCAAAAATGACTTACACAAATTAAGCACTTAATCCAATAGGACTTTAAATTTAATACAAACTAAATAAAATAATTAGGTATAAGCTTAAAACATGTACAGGATATAAAGACTGAACATTACAAATGCTGATGAAAGAAATCAAATATTGAAATAAATGGAGTGATATACCATGTTCATGAATTGAAAAACTCAATATAGACAGAATGTCAGTTCTCCCACTTTTTGGTCCATAGTTTTAATGTAATTCTTTTCAAAAGCCTAACATGGGTTTTCTGTAGAAATACAAGCTTATTTTTAAATTTTATGGAAAGGGAGGCATTAGAGTAACTAAAACAACCTTTAAAAAGAAAATAAAATGAAAGAAATAATTCTACCCAATATCAAGGATTACCGGTATATCTACAGTAACCAAGAGAGTATGATATCAGTAGAAAAATAGATACATAGTTCAATGGAAAAGAATAGAGAATCTAGGGATAGACCCAAGCTAATATGTCCAAATAATTTTTGACATAGGTTTAAAAGCAATTTAATGGGGGAAGAATAAGTCTTTTTCAACAAGTGGTGTTAGAATTATTAGACATCCGTAGATAAAAAGAGTGAAACTCATTCCACATCTCACACTCTGTACAAAAAGTAAACTCAAAATGAATTATGGACTTAAATGTAAAATATAAAACTATAAATGTTTAAAAGTTTTTTTTAATAATAAAACTGGGAGAGCCCAGCCAGTGTTGCTCAGAGTATCGACCCGTGAACCAGGAGGTCACATGCCAGGGTTGTGGGCTCGATCCCCAGTCAGGAGCATGAGAAGGGCAGCCAATCAGTGGTTTTCTCTGATCACTGATGTTCCTATTTCCCTTTTCTCCTCCCTTCCTCTCTGAAATCAACAAAAACATAATTTTTAAAAACTGGAAGAAATTATTCAGGACCCAAGGTTAAGCAAAGAGTGCTTTGAGTGGCATCAAAAGCATGATTCATAAAAGTAACAATTCAAATACAGCATCACAGCAAAATTAAAACTTTTGTTCTGCAAGAGACTGTTTAAATAATGAAAAGATAAGCTATAGAATGGGAAGAAACATTTGCAACCACATATCTGACAAAAGACTAGTATATAAATTTTATTTTTTCTAATATGCCAAATTTAATAATAAAAAATACAGTTAAAAATGGGTAAAGAACATATTTCACCAAAAAAGAGATGAAGATGGTAAATAAGTACATGAGAATCATCAGCCAGCCATTAAGGAATATCATCAGACAGCCTTTAAGGAATGGAGATCTCACTATCAGCAAGATTAAAATAAAAAAAAATAAAAAGTGACAGCACCAAAACTGGCAAAGATGTGGAGAAGCTGGATCCCCCAGCACTGCTGGTGGGAATGTAAAATGGTGCAGCGCTTTGTAGCAGTCTCATAAAAGCAAGCAAGGAACCACCGTGTGACCCAGCAATTTCACTCTTGGGATTTTATCCCAGAGAAATAAAAATTTATATTCATACAACAATATGAACACGAATGTTCACAGCAGCTTTATCCATAATAATAATAATTAAAAAAGCCAAAGTACTGGGAGTCATTGAAAGAAGAGGCGATGCTATATTTCAAGATTTTGAAAAGATAGAGACATCTACCTCTGAAGAGGACACGTCTTAGAGGAGGGAGAAAAGTGTAAAAAAGATTGAGTCACTGGGAAAGATAAGCTGGCAGAATTCTTGAGAAATGACACTAGGAAGCTGGCTCACTGGAAGGAATCGAATCCGACTTTTGCAGAAACAAAAACAGCATGTGAAGCTGGGGATACAGGAGAGTGCCCTGGCCACTAAGGAAGGACAGAACAATAGAGCCATGAGCCTGAAAGGTCAGGCAGAACAACAAAGGTCATCATGGCCACTCTTCCCACAGTCAGAGGGACTTCCCTTTTACAAAGCCATTCGCTTGATCCCATCCGTGTACAAGTCTACCTCTGATTTCAGAGGAGTGAGAAGATCCTCCTATTTGCTCACTGCTGAAATAACCAGGGCCAAGCAGACTTCAGTAAACAAGGGGGCCCCAGAAGCAGCACTCAAGACTGGGTTCCTTAGAGTGAGATGTGCTTGTTCTCCGGAATATATGCCTTAATAAAACCGGTGGCTCCATATGCAATTGCTTTTTGAAGTGCTGCCTTACGGCTCTGCTGTCCTAACAGCAGGACTCCCTGGGCCTCCATAACGGTCCTTCCCCCATCCCCTAGTGGGCTTGGCATCTCAGGAATAAGAAGGAAAAGCAGCCCTTACTAAACCGTGGCCCCAGAACCCTGGTCCTCCCAGAACTCCCTCTGCTGCACCCTCCAGCACATAATTAGGGACACGCTTATATTAGAGAAATTGTTGGGTACATGTTCTAGTCCACGGTGAACTGGATCTCACAGTGACGTGAAGAAGCTATGATCTGACCTGCCTTGGAGGTCACGTTACACAGAAGCTAAGACGCTTGAAGGAGCAAAGGCGGCGTGAGAAAGCGGGATCCCAAACCCGGGCCCAGCAAATGCCCCACGCCACGTGCCTCCGTCTTCCTTCCACTCAGAGCCCTTCCCACTGTCCCTCAGCACAAAAAGTAAACTGCGCAGAGGAACGCTCACCCCTTCGGGTGAGTGTGCACGATTTTGATTTCCTGAGTGAGAACAGTGGACTTGTGTCTAACGAGAGCAACTATATTTAACGCCACTGGCGCCTTTCCACGGTTGCAATTACACTTCATCAGACTCACGGAGCCCCTCTGACAGCTGAGTGCTGGCAGGCACTTCGGGAAGAGGTAAAGAAATGGAAAATGAACTGCTCTGTATGTGCATTATTCATATATTCCCCATTTTTACACGAGAGCACCGTTAGCTACACGTGCAATGAGGAAGGCACCAACTTTTAAAAGTCTACAGCCAACGTCTTGTTTTAAAACTTCTAAAAAGGATTCTATGCATAACTGGCATTTTTTTTTTCCTTAGTAATATATTTAAAAAGAAAACGAACACAGCACCGCGTTCTACTGATTTCCTAGGGCCGTGGTCGGGGCAAACTGCGGCTCATGAGCCACATGTGGCTCTTTGGCATTTGAGTGTGGGTCTTCCACAAAATACCACGGCCTGGGCGAGTATATCAAAGAAGTGGTGTTAGAAGACGTTTGAATTTAAAAAACTTGGCTCTCAAAAGAAATTTCAATCATTGTACTGTTGATATTTGGCTCTTTGACTAATGTGTTTGCCAACCACTGTTCCAGAGGAAAGAGATGTCGGTCACGGTCCCACCACCTCTGCACTGACCAAACAGCAGAGTGTATGGGCCCTCATTGCTCTCAGCAATTGCTTCATTTACAGCCGGATGAACTCAGAAATCTGGTTACAGTGTGCTACGCATAACCTCAGCCTGTTATTATCAAGATTCATAAATTACACAGCATTTAGGTTTTAAAAAATGCATCTCTCAGAATCACTTCAGCGTTCGTATGCCCCTGAGAGCTGAATACTGAATGTATTGGATCTGAAAGAACAGGAAGGATGGAGCGGCTGCAGGAACTCATCAAGGGCTTGGAGGCTTGATGTAGATAATTCTTCCCGCTAATGCTTTGAACTTTGGTTAATGGTTATTAGAGATGAAAAGGAACTGGCTTGCCACGTTTCTCGCAGATTTACATATTAAAGCCCAAAGCCAGCAGGTAGAAGTCTGAAATAGGGAAAGCTTGTCCTCAATCTCCCCTTGCTTGTTCCACATTCAAAGGGGAACTTCCAGTCCTCTTCGGTCTTCCCTTTGAGGCTGTCCCAGAAAACTTCCCAGTCCTGGCTTCCCCACCCCTGTCATCACTCATTCCCTTTCCTCCAAATCAAAACTCCTGTTTCTGGCTTCACATGTCTTAAGGACAGATTTTTTATTTTTTCTGGAAAGTTAAATAAAAGTTGAACACAAAGGCATCTATTGTATTCCTGAGTTGACAATGCTCATTGCTTCCCAACCAACATGTACAAAGTGTCTTCTGTGTGTTAGGCTCTGATAACTAATAGAGAATCATGCCTAACCCCACCCCCAAAACCTCTACCCTTGTGGACCTTACTTTAGGGTGGCCCAGTGGCAAAAACAATAAGAAACAACCAAGTAAATGCATATGTAGTGGTAAGTGCCCAAGAGAAAAATAAAGGGAGATGGGGGCAGGGGTCCAAGGACCCCCATTTAAATAATGAAGTCAAGAAATGGCTTCACTTTGAGACAATGTAAGCAATGACCTGAGCAAAGTAAGGCAATGAGCTCTGTGGATATTTGTGGGGACAGTATTCCAAGGAAGGGGAAAAGTAAGTTCAAAGGCAGGACTGTGCTTGGTCTACCCCAGGGAAAGCAAGGTGCCCAGTGTGCCTGGAGTTGAGGCAAGTGGGATTGGGGAAGATGCACCGGTGAGGTGAAACTGGCCACAGGGACTCAGATTGTGAGTGGGAGTCCACTAGAAGGACTCGGTGAGGGTTTGGAGCTAGGTATTATAATGTGATTGATGTATGTTTCTAGGCCTAGAATTAGGAAGCCCAGGAGCTGGGACCATGGCAATAGTAACAGAGTGTGAGAAGTGTTTGGAGTCACTGTGCATATTGACCACAGAGCCAACACCACATGCTGGGCGGTTGTGTTGGGAAGTTTCTCTGCAGTATTCCTTGTTAGTCCTCTTTCTTCTCTTGGGCATGTGTAGGTCTGCAAGCAAAGCAGAGCCCATTTATCGTTCTACATCCAGAAAGGCCGGTAGAGGGGCTGTGAAGACTCGGGGGTTTCAGGATATATGCAGGACCCAATGAAAACAAAGAAGGACTGACGGACGTCAGCCACCAGACAGAACAAGAATCTGCTGGCATCTTAGTCTGTTCAGGCTGCTATGACACATTACCATAGCAATTTATTGTGTAAACCAAGGTGTCAACATGGGTCCTTAATCCGATGTTAAGAAGTTGCCACTTGAGGATAATTTGCATGAAAAGAAAGATTACTCATTTTCCCTTACTTAGCAAGATTTCCATGCTGATTGATCTACTGGTTTCAGAAAACATCTTACATGGCAAGCAGCCCCTGGTAATTTCTCACCAAATGAGGATCAGAGTCTTCAATATGGAAAACCAACACAATCAAAATGTTTCATCATAAACATAAACATGTTCCTACGCAGTCAAAAGAGTAGTCTTTTCCCAGCATGGGAATAGCCAGAGCCTTGGGGAAAATAAGTGATTCCACACGCTTTTACACATTTTCACGGAAAGGGAAAACACAAAGGCTGCCGATAACGAGGACTATGAAAACCATCACCACGTGGAGGGAAGGAGGCACCTGATTTGTGAACCCAGTAAGTAAGTATACCTTGCATTACCTTAATTTTCTACCTCTGAATGATGCATTTCAATACACACACACATTTATTATTTTTAGTAAGGCAGTCTCACTGCTAGGAAAACTGGATATCTGAATTAATTTTAGTCATCAAACTTAAAGAAATAAATGAATGGGCGGAACTTCCTCCTCTACCTATCACCTATTTTCCAGCCTTCCCAGCCCCCCAAGCCCTACCCTATTGCTGTCCCTTCTCCTAACACTCCAAGCTGGCATGAGGGTCTTTTCTGCATCAGGCACCGGGCTATGTTCCATGAGGTCCAATCCTGACTCTCAAGGCTCTGTTGTTGGAAGCGGGGTGTACTACGCAAATTGAAAATTTACAAAACAATATGGTAAGTTCTTACACTAAGGATTGGAAAACCACAATTACTTTGAATAATTAGCAAGTGGATATTACTTTAGAGATGCTTTGTGCTTGGAAAAATTATTACTTATACCTTGGTCAAATAATCAGGAGAAGTTTTCAGAGTCAATGAGGTTGAGTTGCCTACTTGTGAACAGATGAACTGGAAAGCCAGGGCAATCGGTCTTACCTTATGGTAACACCTAAAATATGCAGCGCGTTCATCAGAAAATTTCTCCAGTCGCTTGGGGCCTTTGCTGGAGGCCTTCTTGAACACTAACCAGCATCGCTGATAAATCTGGAAGAAAATACAGAGGATGCATTCAGTATCACCACAGACTCGGGTATGATGTAATGACATTTGCATTTAAAGGTTTCCTTGTTGATGTTTTCACCTGTGAAATGACCAGAATCCATAAAAGCAATGTTACACTGGAAAATAAAATTTTAAAAAACCACAAAAAAACCACAAAACTGTTTCCACAATGGGTGCATTATGTCATTCTGACAATTACTGGAATCAAAAGAAAATAAGTATTCGAAGGCAAATTTCTTCATTTTTGATAACAGTATCAGTAGAAATATTTAGCAAAAACCTCCAGACATAAAAATCTCAAACCACTTCAAATAATAGAAGCATTCAGGGTGCATGCTCTAATTTCAAATGCAATTAAATATGGGAATCATGGGTCTGATACAGACTAAAGATCTCATTGGTAGTTGAAAAAGATAGAGCCTATTAAATATTTTTATGAGATATCATAAAACAATATAGTAATTAAAATAAATTATTTTGGCTTTCACCTTGCACAGTCATTGGTCTATCAATGGCTATAATGGAGACAAAAGTGGAATATTAACTCAATGGAGAAAGGTAGTCTTTTATACAAATGACATTAGAATAATTGACAACCCATAGGTGAAAACAAATACATTAATCTAAAACACCTATCTTATACAAAAACAAAATTAACTTAAAGTGGACTTAAATATAAAACAAAACTATAAAACTTTTTGGGTAGGAAAAAAAATGTTTGGAATTAAAGTGTGGACAAAGAGTTCTTGGACTTCATATCAAAAACACCATCCATAAAAGACAAACTTGCCCAGTGGAACCTGATCAAAACTGAAGACTTGTGCTCTGTGGAAAGCCTTGTCAAGCAGCTAAAAAGATAAGTTACAGCCCTGGCTGGTTTAGCTCAGTGGATGGAGTGTCGACCTGCAGACTGAAGGGTCCCAGGTTCGATTCTGGTCAAGGGCATGTACCTTGGTTGCGGGCACATAACCAGTGGGGAGTGTCCAGGTGGCAGATGATCAATGTTTCTCTCTCATCAATGTCTCTAACTCTCTATCCCTCCCTTTCCTCTCTGTAAAATATTAAATATATATGTATATATAAAAGATAAGCTACAGACTGGGAGAAAGTATCTGCAAACCACATATCTGACCGAGGAGTAGAACCTACAGTATAGAAGGAACTTACAAATTTCAACAGTAAAGAAACACTCCATCCCAGTCGACATAGATAAGACCTACGAACCAGGAAGTCAGGGTTTGATTCCCAGTCAGGGCACATGCCCCGGTTACGGGGTCAATCCCCAGTAAGGGTCGTGCAGGAGGCAGAGAATCAATGATTCTCTCTAATCATTGATGTTCTATCTTCTCTGAAATATATATATATAATATTTTTTAAAAGAAACACACCAATTACAAAATGGACCAAAAGGCATGAACAGACATTTCACCAAAGAGGAGACACAGCTGACTGAGTAGCTTATAAAAAAAACATTCCACGTCATTAGCCACCAGGGAAATGTTAACTAAAACCACAATGACATAGCATTATACCTCAATCAGACTGGCTAAAATAAACAACAATAATAATAATAGCACCACCACCAAATGTTGGCAGGGGTGCAGAGAAATTGGATCACTCACACAGGTGAACTGGGACAGCCACTCTGAAACACAGCTTGGCTGTTTCTTTAAAAAACTAACTAAGCAACATACGACCAGCAGTAGCACTTTTAGGAATCAATCCCAGAGAAACGCAAATTCCCCATAAATCTGAACAGGAATGTTCTTAGATGCTTTATTTCTATCCATGCATTATTTATACCCAAATCATGCATTATTATCTATATATACCGTATATAAAAAGTCAGCAACCAGAACATCATAATGATCAGAACATTGAACAACTGGTCGCTATGATGCCCACTGCAGCTAGCGAACCACCCGATTGGGGTGGGGCCCGCCGGCCAACCTCCTGCAGCCAACCTCCAACCCGGCAGGCCCCACCCACAATGGGCCCCCACTACCCCAGTCAGCTCTGTCCCTAAATGGCCTCCCCACATCATTCGGAGGTGGAGCTGGCTGGCCAATCTTCCACGCCTCCTCCCCTGGCAGCTGACCCCTAATCAGCCCCCTTACCCCTTTAGGGGGGTAAGGCCAGCGGGCCCACCACCCACAGCATCTCCCCACAGCTGGCCATGCCCCCAGTTGGCTCCTCAACCCAATTGGGAGTAGGGATCACCAGCCAATCACCCTTAGCCCCACCCCCCAGTGGCCAGGCCCTGATCAAGCCCCAATGGGGGTGAGTCAGTTGGCCACCTACCACAGCCTCCTCCTCCTAACAGGCCCAGCCCCAATCTGCCCCTAATGGGACCAGGCTGGCCTGACCCCACCCATGCATAAATTCATGGACTGGGCCTCTAGTCTATATATATATATATATATATATATATATATATATATATATATATATATATATAAAACCCTATTAATGCTAACAAACCAAACTGGGGATCACCTGAACAACAGGTTGCTATGATGTGTGCTGACCACCAGGGGGCAAGCGGGGAACATGGTAGGCATTGGCAGCAGCAGCAGAGCATGGAACATAGTGGGCATCGGCCAAGGCAGGATGGTGCAACAAGTGAGCAGGGACACCAGACCTAGGCAGGGCACCAGTCGCTATAATTAGGGCAAGCCTCTGGTGGTTACTGAAAATCCTTTGCTCCTGCATGCCATGGTCCCACCAGGCACTCACATCTGTTACCAGCACCAGCCCTGCTCACACCTGCTGCTGTCACCTGGCTCCAGCCCAGATTGCTTGGCACCTTCAGCAGGTGCGAGCAGTGGCTGTAGCCCCAATCACCCCTGAGGGCTTCTCTACCTCCCTCTGCTCCTGAGGGGGCAATCAGGGCAATAGCTGCTGCAGCTTGCACCTGCTGATGGCACTAGCCCCAATCACTAGACGACATCAGTGGGTGTGAGCGGGGCTGGCACCATCAGCCTGTGGGAGCAGGACTACTAGCAGATCGGGGACTAATCAGGCTGGGGCAGGGAGGATGAGCCAAGACCTGCCCCTGTGCCCACTGCAGCTTTGTGGTCCACAGTTCCTTTCAAGGTGCATGAATTGATGCCCTGGGGCCCTAGTTTAGCTATAAAAACAAATGAATTATTAATACTGTAGCAATTCCAATGAGTCTTCATAGAACTATGCTGGGAAGTGAGGGGGGGGGGGGAAGGAAGGCTGCTTACTGTATGTATATGTGCATTTATAAAATTCTTAAAATGATAAAAGTGTAGAAAACAGAATAGTGGTTATTAGGAATTATGGATTGGGGGGCAGAAGAATATGTCTATAAAAGAATAACACAAGAAATCCTTGAGGTGAAGGGATTGTCCTGTATCTTGACTGTTTTATTTTTCTTATTTTTAAAAAAAAATATTGTTATTGGCTTTAGAGAGGAAGGGAGAAAGAGAAAAATCATTGATGAGAGAGAATCATTGATTGGCTGCCAATGGAGATCAAGCCCACAACCTGGGCATATGTTCTGATGGGGAACTGAACCATGACCTCATGGTTCATAGGTCAATGCTCAACCACTGAGCCACTACAGTTGGACTACCTTGACTGGTTTAATGCCAATATCCTGGTTATAATATGCACTGTGATGTTAAAGTTGCTACTACCAGGGAAACAGGGTAAAGGTTTAGAATTTTGGGGTAATATTTATTACAACTGGATGTGAATCTACAGTTACCTCAAAATAAAACACTCAAAAACAAATTAGGTAAAAAAATGTAGAGAAATGTAACCAGGATCTTAAAATTAAAGCCACAGCTAATGACAGTCATCTATACTCTTCACCAGCTCTCCTTGTCCTACTGTCAGACTAGTCTATAATAATTAGCCACTAGACCAAGTAACTTCAAGAAGTCAAGTTATAAGATCCATGGGTAAGAGTTCAATCGCCCCTTTTAGGATGAAGACTCAACCACACAAAGGAACCTTCTCAGTACTGTGATTGGCAAAAAGAAGTCTTACCAACATCTCGCTTATGTCTGAATAACAGGCTCCCTTAAAATCTGACAACCACAGGACTGCAATTACAGTGGGAATGACTGTCACTCTGATTGTTCAAATAAAATGTGTGGAAATGGGTTTTTTACTGTCATTCTATTATTGGCAACTACTTTCTTTTTCACACGCCCCAGAAAATGTGTTAGAAATCAAGCAAGCTAAAGGTGTGTGAAAAATGTGCCATTACTGAAAAAAAAAATATTGTCACAGAGTTAGGTAGTTTAAATTTGTTAATTATGCTTCAATTTTTAGACCCAATCTTAATAGCATTTCTAACCTTTCTGGTTGTTGTTCATTTTCTCTACAATTAAACCAGTATCTGCCTGGCTTATGTCCAAAGGCTGTTGAGTGCAAGCTGACAATTGCTCAATTTCAGTAAGTCTAATGATTTCCATCCACCCATCTGTATTAAGTTTAGGAGATTTTTGTTTTTCTTTTTGGTAACTGCAATGTTATAATACAATAACTGCAAACATACTATCATACACATTCACGTGCAACATTGCTTGTAACCATTGGCCAGGAAGTCAACATGGAGTAGCTGAAAACATTAGTTCATCAGGAGATAAAGCAAACCAAAATCTAGGCTAATGGAAGGCAGTTCAAAACATACAAGCACATGGTACAAAACCCAACAGTGCAAAGTTCAGAGGGACGACTACTGTCAATGCATCCCTTTATTCTGTCCTACGTCACACATCAGCGACTCTCGGAGTTGGCCCCATTTTGTTCAAGGTAATCGTATAATGTGCTTATTCCTAGAGATGAGCCAAGTCTACTGAATCACAGCCTCTTGGGGTGGAGCCAGACACATGGGCTCTTGAACTCATTCCCCAAGTGTTCTGTTTGTAATTTGCAAGCCCATCCATAAATATTCATAAAGACTTTCAGACAATACAACGCTCCCCTCTGGGGCTGCCCACACAGCTCCCAACCCAACAACACTCCAGAATGAGGCCTCCGGGGTGTGCTTTCCCACAAGTGGCCCCAGGGGCAGGTGAGGGGCATGGATGGTGAAACATTAATCTACTCAGTAAACTCCCAATTTCAACTGCTGTGCACTTTCTGTCCTAAGAACATGGGAAAACCCATACAGGACCAAAGGATTAAAAACATATCCTGATGTGAGCTATAGGACTGAAACTCAGAGACACAGACAGACAAAGTGTGGTCGTTACCAAAGGGAAGCTGGGGAAGGGAAGGTTAGTAAAGGATAAAGGGGTCAAACATAAGGTGATGGAAGATGTCTTAACTTTGGGCAGTGGGCACACAATGCAATATACAGGTCTGTATACTCGAAATGCACACTCAAAACTTATATGACTCTGTTAACCAATGTTATCCCATTAAGTTTAATTTTTTTTAAATCCTAAGTATGTCAGGAGTGTTTAAGAGAAAATGAAACAGGACACAGGACTCAGTGAACATGGTAACACATGAGACTAGATGGGTTAATGCTGACTTTGTTAAAAAGATTAAAAGGATGACAATTTGAGAATAATGCCAATCACTTAATTGTTCAGCATGGTACTTTTTCTTAAAATCCATTTATTCAGTCATCTCCTTCCTATTTTAAACAACAGATGATTTTCAATTAACAATTTCCTTTCAATAGAGTGTTTAACTAAAATTTTTTAATCCTAGACAATAGGAAAGAGCAGTGTCTCTGGCCACAAAGAGTAGGTGACCCTCACAATAAATTCGCTGCTAGAGAGTTTGATGATGATAAATTTCATGTTGAGAATCTCCCCTCCTCCTATGCACTAGGGTTTCTTAGTCTTGGCACTACTGACATTTTAGGCAACATAATTTTGTGTAGTGGGGGACTGTCCTGTGCACTGTGGGATGCAGGATGCACACCAGCTCTTGGCCTCTACCCTGAATGCCAGGAACAAGCTCCCCCAACTTCCCTGACAACCAAATTGTCTGCAGACACTGCCAAGCATCTTCACTCCCCCTCATTGCAAGCTTCCCTCCTTGCCTGGCCACTATGTACCTGTATATGCAAATTAACACAACATCTTTGTTGGGTTTATTTGCATACTCACTCCTGATTGGCTGGTGGGCATTGTGGATGTACGGTCAATTTGAATATTTCTCTTTTATTAGTATAAATTCTGTTGCTGCTGGTGGTGGTTTTATTATACCTCATTTTTTCAGCCTTAAATTGTCACCAATCCTTAAATGATTCAACTATTTGTTTCACTGTCTTTCCTTTCTTTAAAACTTGATATCCTGAATACTTGATTAGCTCTGGCTTCAAATACCTGACATTTTTACTAGCTGCTTTTCCTCACAAAGAATATTCTGGTAAATTCACCAAGATTTCCAGTGCCAAGAAGTAGCTGGAATCATTGAGAATTTGTTTAGAGTTGCTAATTTTATTAGCAGTGCACCCCAACATGAACAACAGCCACAAATTAAACTTTCACAGGGTGTGCATGACCGTTATGAAAGCAACAGGAGCAAGTTTTAATCACAAAACTCTTGCTAAAAGGAAATTACATACTCTCCCTATGTCAGCTCAAGAAAAGAGGAAAGCTAAGTAAGATGTGACCCTTTAGGTCTTTCAATCTATTGCAAGAAAGAGTCGGCACACTTTTTCTGCAAAGAGCCAGATACTAAATATTTTATCTTTGACGACACTGGTCTTTGTTGCAACTACCAAACTTATGGAAGCAGCTATAGAATACATATGTGTGTGAATGCTGTGACTATCTTCTAAGAAAACTGTTTAACAATCAGGCACCAGGCCAGAGGTGGGCTACAGACCACAATTTGCCAACCTGTGGTCTAAAGTCTTAAGTCTCAACTGTTTAAACTCAGGTCACCTTTTGATGAACATAAAAATCAGTGTGGCATGTCCTTCAGAGGAAAGGATGAGGTGGGTGAAGAGGAAAAAATATACCCCAGGTGAAAATCCCACATCTTCCCACAAGCTGTACTTCAATAAAATTATATTAAAACTAGAGGCCCAGTGCTCATAGTTTGTGCACAGGGGAGGGGGGGGGGTTCCCTCAGCCCAGCCTGCACCCTCTCCAATCCAGGACCCTCCAAGGGATGTGCCAATCACAGTGATCATGCCAAAACCAGCAGTTGGACATCCATCTCACAATCCTGGACTGCTGGCTCCTAACTGCTCACCTGCCTGCCTGCCTGCCTGATCACCCCTAGCTGTGCGCCCCCCTGCCTGCCTGGTCGTCCCCAACTACCCCCCTGCTGGCCTGATCGCCCCACACAGCTGGCCTGGTCACCCCACACAGCCTGCTGTTCAGTTGTTACTATAAGGGCATGGTGATCAATTTGCATATCACCCTTTTATTAGTATAGATGTTGACCCTGGATGGTTTTTCTCAGTAATTAGAGCGTCAGCCACAGGACTGAAGGGTCAAGGGTTGATTCCAGATCAAGGGCATGTACCTCTGTTGCAAGTTCCATCCCCTGCCCTAGTAGGTCAGGGTGCATGTGGGAAGCAACCAGTTGTGTCACTCTCACATGGATGGATATTTCTCTTTCTCCACTCCTCCCTCCCTTCCACCCTCAGATCAACAGAAAAAATATCCTCGGGTGAGCATTAAAATAAATGTTGGCCTACGCCTTGTAGCACCTCCAAGGTATTTCGCTGCACCTCCCCACCCCCCATCCCCATCCCCACTGTGGAGAATCACTGCTCCACCCCAAATGCCGATGCTTTCCTGAGGAGCTTGTGCATCTGCAGACATCAGCATCCCACCTGTGCCCTTGGATATAATTAGCTTTTTAGAGCTGTCTTAGTCTCCAAAGTCAAGGTGCACTTGGAAGAAAAGGGAGCTCGGGACTGTTTCCATTTGGTCGGCATCCCCTTTCTCTACTCAGAGAGTAGGAGCATTCTCCTGGCTCTAAAGATACACCCTCAGCCATACACTAGCAATGCTGTTAACGTCGCTTCTCAAGCCCTCTGTTCACCTACTCCTAAACACATCATACTCACCTCCGCTGGGCAGGAAGAATGCTGAGCCCTGAGGTGCCTTAGCTCATTATCCCTTCCAACAACCTTAGGGGGCAGGTGCCACCATTATCCCCGCTTTCCAATGAGGAAATACAGCCAGCCACAAGGCAGTTGTTCACCAAGCAGGACTCAAGGGCACGAGGGGGAATGAGCCAGGACTCTGGCCTCGGACTGCCTGGCTCTGGGGAGCAAGCTCTTAGCCATCACCCCAGGATTTTCCCAGAAAACTGGGCTGCCAGGGATGCACATGGATCCGCTGAGCTCCGAGCCGTCTGTAAGAGCTTTATTTTCATGCTTAACATAATCTAAAAAGAGGCATTTCATTGTAACCATATGCTCTTTCATCTGGACAATGGCTTACAGCCAAGACAGTGCAGTGTGACATTTCCATTTGTGAGTTTGGTTCCCTGGCACCACGTGGCCACTGCACAGGAGGGGTTAGTGGAGGATTTCGGAAAGTGTTTGAGTCTGAAGACCCTGTCCAGGACTGCAGGGCGTCTCAGCAATCTGCAAGGAGTGTCTGCGTTCACAACAGTCCCACACTCCCTGTCCTTAAGTGACAGAGTATTCAGTGTCCTGCCTTCAGGTCCAGAAGTCCAATCGTGCTAAGTGTTTCTAGCAACATCGGGAGATATCTCCTGCAACTTAGATTTGCTTGGCCTGCCCCAGGACCTGCAGCCTCTTGTTCTTATTTGTTATGACTGCAGTAAAGTCTGGCTACTGTCTGCCTGTGGGCATGGGCGAGAGGTGGGGTGGAGGAGGGGGTGGACTGGTCACTTCTCTGGAACACCCAGCCCACCTGGGCTCCCGGTGCCCGGCTAGAGCTCCAGCGCCTCCCAGAGGTGTGCGTTCCTCTGTTACTCCGAGACTTTACACCACAGCCGCGTGACGAGGGCTGGAAATAAAGGGCAGGAGACACTAATAGAGAAGGAACGGGAGATAAAAATTCGCCCGAAGCTAGTTCACCTCCATCTGCCACTGTCTGCACATGCCTCCCTTCACAGTTTCAGAATCTTCCCTGGTTGACCTCTGAGACTGAGAGGCTAGAACTTCCTGTTCCTAAGAGTGACTCTGACATGGTGGGATTTTAGAAGGCGACAGATGGAGAATAGAAAAGGAGGAAACCTTGGGCATCCTTGAATCGTAACTCGTCGGCTGCTACCAACTGCACTTACCAAAATAATGAGCTGGTTCAGGATCTATATTTTATGAAGGAAAAAAAATCGTTTTAATGAGCCAACAACATGATTCCAGGACCATCATTTACATAGTTTACCTTTCATTTGCAAGGGAAGAAATGCTAATTTGAGGAAGGGTTCACAAATAGGTAGTGAGGTACATTTTAAACTCACTGCAGGTAAAAAAAAAAAAAAAAAAAAAAAAAAACAGGAAAAAAATGGGATAATTAATCATAAAATAAAATTTTAATAAAGAGGATTAAAAATTCGTAAAAGCTCCCACAGGCAATAAAGTGGCTATGTCATTCTTTTGCTGATGGTGAAGTAAATTATGTCTACCCTTTGACCTGGAAATATTAATTCTTAGAAACTTGGCCCTGAGGGAATAATTAAGGAACTATGCAAACATATGGGAAAAGAATTTTTCAGCATAAAAACTGGAAATACTCTAAATGTTCCAGGCAACTAGTTTAATTAATTCTGGCATACCTGTACACTGGAAATTGCCATCATTAAAAATGATGTTGTAAAATAATATTTATACCACAAAAAATGCTACTGGTAAATTATCAAGCATAAAATGTAGGCTGTCCGGCTTTTAAATCCCAGTTTCTACTTTATTATAAACTAGAGGCCCAGTGCACAAAATTCATGCACAAAGTGGGTGGAGGTAGGGGCTCCTCAGCCTGACCTGCACCCTCTCACAGTCTGGGACCCCTTGGGGGATGTCCACTTGCTGGCTTAGACCTGCTCCCAGAGATCAGGCCTAAAGGGGCAGACAGACATCCCTCTCACAGTCTGGGACCCCTTGGGGGATGTCCACTTGCTGGCTTAGACCTGCTCCCAGAGATCAGGCCTAAACGGGCAGACAGACATCCCTCTCACAGTCCGGGACCCCTTGCTCCTTACCACCTGCCTGCTCGCTGCTCCTTAGCCCAGCTGTGGAGGCATGAGAGGCTCCCAGCACGGCCACTGCGCTCCCCAGCCATGAGCCCAGCTTCTGGCTGAGCAGTGCTCCCCCTGTGGGAGCACACTGACTACCGGGGAGCAGCTCCTGAGTTAAGCGTCTGTCCCCTGGTGGTCAGTGCACATCATAGTGGCTGGTCATTCTGGTCGTTCCGATGTAACGGTCACTTAGGTTTTTATTATATAGATGCTCATTCAATAGATATAGCTCAGTAGCTCATATAAAGGGTGCAAGCTATAGTCCATCCTTTCATACCGGCCCTTATTCACACAAACACACACATGCACACACACTTACCGGTGAAATCTGTGCTTTGCTGGAAAACTATGCATTCTCTAGCACACACTGCCAAAGTGACCTGCCTCTGACTTGTAGAAGATACTCTCAAGTTTAAATTGTTAACAACTCCTAAAAATGCAAAATGATTCTGGTCCATAAAGATGCAATTCTGTTCCTTTCAGTAGAGGTTCCCTTGACTTCTCTCCCCATGGGGCTCTTCCGCCTCGTTTGGGCAGAACCTTTGAGCATGGGTCCCTCTGATTGCCCTTTGACCTGGTGATGGCATTCTGCTCTGTTCTCTCATTTAACCAATGAGCTAAGTAGAATCTTTGACATGTGCATTTTACGTCTTTTTTTTTTTAATATATTTTATTGATTTTTTTCCAGAGAGGAAGAGAAAGGGATAGAGAGTCAGAAACATCGATGAGAGAGAATCATCAATCAGCTGCCTCTTGCACACCCCCCACTGGGGATGTGCTTGCAACCAAGGTACATACCCTTGACTGGAATCGAACCAGGGACCTTTCAGTCCACAGGCCGATGCTCTATCCATTGAGCCAAACCGGTTTCTGCGCATTTTACATCTTTATGTCATAATTTTACCTGTTTTTAAAAATTCTCTTTTAACACGTGCAACTATCCCCAAAGCCTGTGTTTTTTACCTTCTAGTTAAGCCAGAAGCATTTGTCCTTCTTTGCTGGGGACTGGCACCCTAATCTGAGCCACCTCCTGACTTTCAGAGTGTTCCTGCCTTCAATCTATGTCAATTAGTACACACGGTGTGATGTTTACAATCTGACCACATCAGTCCACTGTTTAATACATGTCTGCGGCAGCCTTCTGCCTTTAGGGTAAAAGCTACAGCCACAAGAAGACATTCCAGAACCTGCAAAAACCTGTCCCTCCCCACCATCTTAGCCTTGTTTTGCTGCTTTCTTCATTTCTAAATACACAAGCATGCATTGGTTAGTAATGCTCAAACAAGAAACGTGTTATTGTGCAAAATTCTCACAGAATCAGTATCTTTCAAGGACTGTTCTTGCTGCCATGAGGGCTAAACACAAGCACATTTCCTCCCACTGTGTGAGTTCTTCTAGCTGGGCTCACAGTCCAACTAACAGACACGGATTAACAGGAGAAAACCACGTTTTTCATATGTGTGTATGGGGCATGCACATAAGCAGAAAAATTACAAAGACAATGAGGCAACACTGGGAATATATGTCATTTTGGACAAAGGAAGGGAAGGGGGTGTTAAGATTTCAAAGGAAATGGGCATTTTGTAGGCAGCTGAAGAAAAGCAGAACATATACGGCAGGCAAATGCTTGCCTCAATGGGCCATCCATCCACCAGGCCCCTACACGGCGCCCTCTTGTCTACCATCCTAAATTCAGGTCAGGCTAAAGGGAATAAGCTAATATTTCTTTCCTGGAACAAGTCTTTCCATCTGAATCTCTTAAGCAAGAAAGGGAGAAGGTCAAAGATTCTTTCTGGGTATTTTATTTCTTAGAAACCAGCTTACAATCGATATCTCAAAAGGCAACTTGAGAGTTTGGGTCCACACCGACACACACAGAAGGTCCTTCTCTGGTTGGTACAAAGCTGACCAGCGTGGAGAGGCCCTCACTGAAAAGAAGTTACGTGTCCACTGCTTTCTCTCTCCAATGCCCTCTGTTCTCCGGATCTCCATGCCAAGGAAGAGGGTGAGGGACAGGACTGGGTAAAGCAGCCCTAGCCTGTTTGGCTCAGTGGATAGCATCAGCCTGCGGACTAAAGGGACCCATGTTTGATTCTGGCCAAGGGCACATGCCATGGTTGCAGGCTCGATCCCCCCAGGAAGGGAACATGCAGGAGGCAGCCAATCAATGATTCTCTCTCATCATTGATGTTTCTATCTCTATCTCTCTTCCTTCCTCTCTGAAACCGATAAAATATATATATATATATATATATATATATATATATATATATATATATATATATATATATACATATATTGTATATCTGCGTAAAGCAGTAATATAGGGTGTCCCCAAAATGTATACACACTTTCACAGCTGATAACTCAATTTTCACTCTTTTTCAGGTTTAACTGCTCTGGAATAATGGGTGAAACCAGACTAAGCTTTGAACAAAGACTTTTATTCAGTAGACTTTTTTATGGCAATACATAAAAGATAATGCTACAGTACAAAACTGGCAACAGTTGATGAATTGAGGGCACACAATAGCGAACAAAATGACTCGTGATGTTGGAGATTCCATTGCTTCACATTATCAGCAATGCCTGGACCAGAACGGTCATCAATGTGAAAAAAGGCATTGACAAAAAAAGTATTCATTCCTACAGACTCTTTTAAATTTTGAAAATGAACTGTGTGTTAATAAACATTGACTTTATAATCATTCAAAGTGTATATATATTTTGGGGGGACACCTGTATTTATTTAGTTAGTTACTATGTCTAACCAACTTCATGGAAAAAATAAATACTCTAGAGAAATGCCAGAGACATTTAACTACTGAATGAGCATTTTATTCAAACAGAAATCTGGGAGCAGATATCGCTCATTCACTCACTCAAAATGTATTTACTGGGTGCAGGTACTGTTAGGTATTGGGCTGCAGCTGTGGACTAAATGGGGAAAACCCACTACCTTTCCTAGCCTTACAGACAATCAGTAAGTTATTAAGATATACACTGAGTGGCCAGATTATGATGATCTCTGAATGTATAATAATCTGGCCACTCAGTGTATATCATAAATAATAAAAGGTTAATATGCAAATTGTCCCCTCGACCAGGAGTTCAACCAGTAGGCAGGCTGGCCAACCGCCCATGTCCACTCCCTCTGGCCAGGCTGGCCAGACCCCATCCATGCACAAATTCATGCACCTGGCCTCTAATACACACACACACACACACACACACACACACACACACACACACACACACACTGAGTGGCCAGATTATTATGCATTCAGAGATCCTAATAATCTGGCCACTCTGTGTATATGTGTATGTGTATGTGTGTGTATGGGGGGTGTGCACATGTGTGTGTGTTTGTGTGTCTTAGAGTGCACAGATACTATATATCTTATGCTGTTAGTCACCATGAACAAAAATAAACCAAGGGAAGTGGGTAGAAATTCCAGCAGTGGGTATTTTGATGTTAAATGGGGTGATCAGGGAGGTTCTCAGAGTGAAGGTGGTGTCTGAGCAAAGACCTGAAAGAGACACGTAGAGGCAGGGGTAAGAGGTGGATGTGTGGGGGAAGAGGACTAGAGACAAAAGAAGCAGCAAATGGGCCTTGCGATAGGAAGGTGCCTGGCACCTGAGAATGAACAGGAGACCAGCGAGTCCAGAGAATAGTGGTGGTGACAGTGGGTCAGACTGGCCCTCCGAGGTCTTCTTGTAAACACTCTGGCTTTTTCTTTGAATGACATCGGATGTGCAATACAGAGTTTTTAATGGATGTAATTAGGGGTGGGGCAAAAGTAGGTTTACAGTTGTTTGTATGGGAAATAACACAAGTAATACATAAAAATATAAGAATAAACTCTGTGTTTCGCATGCTTACAGCTGTAAACCAACTTCTGCCCCTCCCTGTATAACCCAGTTTCTGTCCAGTAGGCTTAAGGAGCAAAAGGCAGAGCAGGGTGTCTGCTTAGAAGGCTGCTGCAGTAACCCACGTGGGGTGATGGGTGGTGACTTGGGCCAGGTAGATGTGGGGAAGAACAGGTGGGCAGAATCACATATACTTTAAAAGAGAACCAATAGCTTTACCGATGGGACTGGGTGTGGGGATGAGGCAAGGAAAAAGTCAAGCATGATTCTAAGATTTTAGCTCAAGGAGAGGACAGCATTTCCGTGACCTTAGCAAACCTGGAGGAGGACTAGGATTTGTGGGGAGGACGTCCAGTGTGAGGACGGATATAATGAGTTTGCCATGCCTGTTCTTCACCTAAGTTTACATAAACATTCTATTAAACATAATGATGATGCAGTTATGTATAGATGAGCTGTATACAGCTGACCCTTGAACAATGAAGGGTTTAGAAACAGTTGAAAATCTGTGCATATTTTTTTAAATGTTTGTATATAATTTTTAAAAAATGTTTGTATTGATTTTAGAAAGAAAGGAAGGGAGAGGGAAGGAAGAAGATTAGAAAGAAAGAGAGAGGGAGAGAGAGAAAGAGAAAGAGAGAGAGAGAGAGAGAGAGAGAGAGAGAGAGAGAGAGAGAGAGAGAGAGAGAGAGAGAGAGAGAAAGAGAAGAGAAACATTTATGTGAGAGAGAAACCTGGGCATGTGCTCTAACTAGGAATCGAACCAGCAACCTTTCAGTGCCTGAATCAATGTTCAACCAACTGAACCACACTGGCCAGGACTAGATATAACTTTTAATTGCCTAAAAACGTAACTACTGACAGCCCACAATTGACCAAAAGCCTTACCAATAACATAAAGAGTTGATTAACACATATTTTGTATGTATGTATATATTACATACTGTATTCTTACAATAAACTAAGCTACAAAAAAGAAAATATTAAGAAAACCATAAGGAAAAATACATGTACAGTACTTATTGAACAGCATCTGCTTATAAGTGGATCCATACAGTTCAAACCCGTGCTGTCCAAGGGTCAACTATATAATCCTTGATACATCTTATGCATATATGCATAGTCCATGGGCACAGACAATAGTGAGGTGAAGGCCTGGGGGGAGGTGGTCAATGAGAAAAAAAAGGACATCTGTAACACTTTCAGCAATGAAGATAAATTTTTTAAAAAATGAATTAATAGCACTATCTTCCCTACAGAGCTGGTATAAGCCTGGGATGAATTAGTGCACTTAACGGACATATGTTGCCTGGGAAGTGCTCCACAGCGGTTGTTGGATCGTACCATAGGTGGTGATCTGCATGTGAAGAGAACAGCACACATCCTGATTCCTTCATTTACTCATTCACTTTGCAAATATTTACTGAGCATCTACTATGTGCTAGGCCCATTCCCAGCACTGAAGACGTGGCAGTGAGCAAGTCCACAGACTCACTGTCCTGTGTACAGAGACAGACAAGTGCCTCTCCCAGCCCCTGGCCCAGTGCCTGGCGTGTGGAGGCAATGACTATGGGAAACACTACAGAGTACTGCCATTGGGTCACATGCACTCAATAAGTCTGCAGTGCAATTAAAAAAGAAATGAGCTCATGGTGGCTTCCAAAAGGATCCCAAAATGGTCTCTGAGTGATCACCAAACCAGTCACTAAGATGACCTTGCAGTTTCATGCATGAAAGGGTTAGAGGCAAAAGAATCGGACCCCCTACTGGTCAGGCCCTACCTCCTATCATTGTCTGCTCCGCTCATGACACACCAGCCTCCAAAATATTATATTCTCTGAGGAAGGATAACAGAATCTGCCGGAACGCTCTTCCTCTTACTGTTTGCAGGGCTGACTCCTTCGCATCCTTCAGATCTCAGCTGAAACTTCCCTATCAATTAGCCACCTCGCATCACAAATCACTCTGGAGCTCAGTGGCTTTAAGCAACAACCACTTCTCTCGTCTCAGGGCTATGACAGGGGAGAGGCAGTGCTGCTGATCGGATCTGGCTTCCCTGAGCCCGTTCATGCATGAGCAGCCATGTCCGGGTTGTCCTGAGTTTGCCTGGGTGACTCAGCTCTGCTCCACGAGACCTCAGATTCTCTAGCAAGTCAGCTAAGGTGTGTCCTCCCAGAGCAAGCAGAAGTCAGACAGAGAAAGCAGAAAAACCACTGATTGGGGTGGGGGGGAGATACAGGGAGGGGCCTTCATTACTGCTGGGTGGGGCAAGAGTTCTGTCTCCTCGTGCCATCTCCACGGACACCCAGGGGGTGGGGTGGTCACATTACCACTGGGCGAGGGTGGAAATTCTGATTTCCCACTAGGCCTCCCCTGACACCTCTCAGGCTGGGACAGGAATGGGCAAGAGTGCAACCACGTGGCCTCCTATGACAAACACCACGTGGGAAGGGCTGATTATCCACTAGCAAGGATGAGAATCCAGACTTCATAGACATCACCCAGTGTGTGGAGCAGGCCCCTTGGTAGGTTTGAAAGGGCTCAGCATGCACCATGCCAAAGTGTGCTACTTCGGCATGCAGGTTATTTTGAGCTGAAGGCAACTAAGAAACATTAGACACAGGAAGAGCCCTCTCCCCTCCCCTTTCTGCCTCAAAGCAAGGCATCCACCTCCTGTGAAGGGTGTGACCCAGACACACTTACAAAGATTTCCTTCTCTCACACCAAGAAGGCCAAGTGAGTCTGTATAACCAGCCGCACTACACAACCCTGCCCTGCTCTGCATTTCCGGTCACCTTCCAGTAATTTACTGCTCGAGGGGCTCAAACCCCTTTCTGTTGTCTAGTCCCTTCTCCACAATTTTACACCCTTTGTTAAAATGGTGTCTATGAGCCTGAACTTAAGCAATGTTTGGATTTCCACATCTTTTCTGTGAAGCCCCCATGAAGGGAAAACTATCAATGAAATGTATATGCCTCTTTTATTCATCTGTCTTTTGTCGTTTAAGTTACAGTATCCCAGTGCAGCACCTGAGCTGGTAGAAGAAAGTATTTTGCTCGCTGCAGAGTCTCAGGAGTATTTTGCTCACTGTGGAAGTCCTGGCTCCTGCCTCAGCCTTTGGGGTTTGGTTGACACGCAGCAGTCATTTTCTGTATTGCTAGACTGTCTCATTTCTGGTCTGTTGGTCAAAAAAATGGGGTTTTGGCCCAGCCAGCATGCCTCAGTGGTTGAGCATCAACCTATGAACCAAGAGGTCACGTTTGATTCCAGGTCAAGGCACATGCCCCTGTTGAAAGCTCCATCTCCAGCAGGGGGCATGTAGGAGGCAGCCAATCAATGATTCTCTCTCACTGATGTTTCTATCTCTCTCTCCCCACTGCTCCTTTCCTCTCTGAAATTAATAAAATTAAAAAAAAAACAAAAAAAAAACAAACCGGGATTTGTTCGGACTGTTTTATACCCATGGTGTTTCTGAGTTGCTGGCTTTCTTTAGCTACAAGTCTGGAATATATGAGGCCAAAAGAAAACCCAGAGAAATCACCACTGTGTTGTTCTCCAACCCTGAAGTCCCAAGGCAGCTTGGCTCCTCCACCTTTCAGAGTCTCCTGAGTTTGAATTGCATGATTTACACGGATGGCCAGATTATTATGATCTCTGAACCCATAGTAATCTGGCCACTCAATATATATTAGAGACCCAGTTCATGAATTCATGCATGGGTGGGGTCTTGCCAGCCTGACAAGGGGGAGGGGACATAGGCGGTTGGCCGGCCTTCCTGCTGGTTGAACTCCTGGTGGAGGGGACAATTTGCATATTAGCCTTTTATTATATAGGATATACACTGAGTGGCCAGATTACTATGCGTTCAGAGGTCATAATAATCTGGCCACTCAGTGTATATATGTGCCTGGTCCTGCATGGGTTATATATAATGTCCAGGGTATTCTGTTGTACATGTCTGCTCACTGGTCCCAGAGTCAGAAGTGCGCCAATGCTTGTGTAAGCCTCAGCTTCGGTCCAGTTTTCTAATCTTGGGCTCACATGATCAAGCCCAGGGTCAGGAAGAGGCAGACAATAAAGTCCGGGGCAAAGCACACGGAAGTCATGGCCATGTGACGTGATGGCCTCCCCATCACACCTAATGCACATCCAGCTCCCACACACTCCCTTAGAACCTGACATTAGCTTGCTCATTGATTGGTCTGCATATTTGTTTTCTCTTCCTCCCCGAGGGAAAAAAAATCACATTTTACGTTAATCACCTGAATCCTCAGGGTCTAGGCGAGCATTGGATTCTCATGTTTTTATTCATGAATGACCGCGTGAATCAATGATTGAGCAAATAAACAAATGGGCAAAAGTCATGCTCAGAACCCATGAGATTTCCAAAATTTTGTACATTTTTGCCCTTGGATATCAAAGGACCTCAGTATGGGGTCCCTGACATTTCCAAACAAGCCTTCACATCTTTACACAGGATTTTAAAAAACAAATCCAAGATATAGAGTACAAACATTCCGAATACACTGAGAGTCATTCAAAAGAAACAATTACATAACCTCACCTCACTTTTCCTTAAAAAGTGCTTTCTCCCAAATGCTATTTCCTACATCACTGGTCATGTCAATGTTTTCAAACATGAATGGGGTTTTGTTCTAAAACCACAGAACCTCAAGAAGACTGTATTTCCCTAAAGTCTAAAATAAATACATCCCTATAATTAGAAACAGGCACTATCCACACTAGAAAGACATCGATCTTCCCTGGGGGGTTGGGGGGAAAGGAAATCCCAGATTTTCAGAAATGCCTATTTGGAAGCTGAGTCCCTGGAAGGATCTCAGAAGCAAACCCTCAGCGTGGCGGCCCTCCACACCTCCGTGTTCAAGGGCAACACGGAGACAGAGTCGTTCCAGGAGAGGATTTGGTAAAGAAAATGAGAGTGTCACTCTCAAAGGATGGAAGAAAAATGAATTCCACGGCTGAGAAAGCACTCTTTATACACACACACACACACACACACACACACACGGAGCAGATGTCTCCAGGAAAGGGCAGAAGGGTGAAGAATAACCATCACGTTGTAAAAAACTACTAAGCCAAGGATGCAAGAGAAGAGACCTGGGTGGCCAGGGAGGGAGTGGCGGCAGGTTTTCACAGGCAATTTATGACAAAGAAGCCTGTTTCCAGAAATCATGCTTGCTGTGGAGAGATGAAATGATGGGTAGTTGTTGGATTTTGGTTGACGGGGGGGGGGGGGGGGGGGGGGGGGGGGTGCGCTTGGGCTTTGTTTAGTTTTATTGAATACTGAAGAATGAGCAGAATTCAACACGTTAACTACTCAACATATGGGCGTCGCTGTGATCACCAGCCTGCACGGGCACTGACTGCTCAACAGACCCTGCCTAAGTATTTCACAAGCAGCTTCTCATTGAAAGTGTCCCTCGGCTGTGTGACATCGGGCCTAGCGACGCCTCCTTCATCAGTTGGAAAACGAAGGCCCAGAGACCTCAGCAAAGTGCATGGCCACACGGATGTAATAGATGTCACATTAACACAGGACATCCCCCTAACAGGTGTACACTCTGTGACAGCTCATAGCTCAATGGACTTTTCTTTCCTTTAGCTCTCACCCATTGGAATGAATAACTAACCAGAGTGTGTGTACATTTTTGGGACACCCTGTACACCAGCTAACGCAGCGTGGTGTTCACGCTGGATGTGGGCCTGACTGCTTCTCAGGCCATGGCCTCCACCTTGAGCTCAAATGCCCAGTGCTGGCAAAAGCAAACCTTCAGGACCGCCCTCTTTTGGGGGGAACTGGTGGTCCAGCCATCCTGGCCTTTTCCTCTGGAATTTCTGTTTCAGGAATGAGTTTACTCCTCACCAGAAACATTGCTCTACAAAGTCAACAGCGGAGGAGGAAAAAAATCGAGACAATCCTCCAAAAAGGGGTTACACTACAGCAGTTATCCATGGATATTGCTGCTTGAAAACAGTGTTAGGGGACATATTTTTCTCTAAAATTACAGTATCAGTTCAAAGCTATTATTTCCATCTTTCCATATTGACATTTATTGAGAAGAAAAGTAATAGTTTATCTTGTGAAATAAATCAAATAAAAAAACTGATAAAAAAAAAATATATATTATTTGTATTATCACACTTTCTAATACCCCAAGCTCTAAAAATGGGGAGCCTAGAATAAAATCAAGGTCAAAGAAAATAACATCGTCTACCTGACCCTGAAGCATCCCAAGGTCAGTAAGAACACAGGCTGGGGCTGTGAAAGGCACAGTGTGTGCTGGGGGGTGCAGGGAGGGTGCGCGCCTGAAGCGGTGCCTGCTTCGGCCACCTGCTGCCGGAGTCTGACGTGGAGCGGATGGCTTCCCTCGGGAGCCTGGGGGTCTCCCCTGGGAAACTGCCCTGACAGTCCTTATCCACGGGCTTGTGGGAGGGGACCCCACATAGCAAGGGCTCCGGAAAGCTTAGTTATTGTTTTCTTCTTGACATGCCTTCCCCAGCTGCCTGTTTTCTTATGTTATGACCATTCCCATTGTTTAATTTGGAAGGTTAGAAAAAGCATGTCTAACCCCTAGGCCTGTGGTCTGCAAACTGCAGCTCTCGAGCTACATGCAGCTCTTTGGCCCCTTGAGTGTGGCTCTTCCACAAAAATACCACGGCCTGGGCGAGTCTATGTTGAAGAAGTGGCGTTAGAAGAAGGTTAAGTTTAAAAAATGTGACTCTCAAAAGAAATTTCAATCGTTGTACTGTTGCTATTTGGCTCTGTTGACTAATGAGTTTGCCAACCACTGCGGCCTAGGCTATGAAAATGCTGTGAAGTGGCTTCTTGCTGTCAATCACCCAGGTTATAGGAACAACTGCCCCTGAAGGACAGAGGCTGCAGGTGCCGGCCCCACTCCTGTGTGGGTAGACGGGTAGCTCTCACCTGGGGCGACGCTGCCTGCAGGGGACATCCGATGATATCTGGAGAGAATACTTACTTGTCACAACTGGGCAGAAGCTGTCAGTATCTCGTCTCAGAGCCCAGGGAGGCTGCCACACATCCTACAATGCGCCTGGCAGGCCCCCAGGACAAAGAAGCATCTGACCCAGAACGTCAACAGAGTCAAAGTTGAGAAAAAGCAGATGTTAAAGAAAAGTCTTCTCAAAATTAAATCCTTTATCCCAGATTTTAAAAGATTTTGGATCAAAGTCCGGTCTGTTTGATGAGGCGACCAACGTTCCCCCAAAGTGTTTTAAATGCAGTGAAACCCAGTGTGTGTCCCTTTGGAGTGAGACGTCAGGCTGAGCGGATACTCTTGTACCTCGGGGATGCTTCAGGGTCAGGGAGACGCAGGTCCCCACAGGCCTAGACATGCCCGAGTCCCAGGACAAGAGACTCATACTTCGAAGAATTTTCCATCAGGTGACAGCAATCGGCTCTGGGCCAGAGGACTAGACCAAGCCAGCAGACCAAGCCCGAGCCCACAAGTCTCAAGAGCCTGCTGGCATCTTGCCCCAAACAGCCTGGGTAGAAAGGGTAACGCCAACTGATATGCTGAAAACAAGAGGCAACGGACGTGGAGATAGTTAATCCGTGGGAAAGAAACACAACAAAGGCTGGGCCCGCGGCAGTCCCTGTCCTCAAAGTCTCAAGTCTGTGTGCCAAGCGAGGCCCATCCCACGTACCACCCCACACACTACCAACTCTTCCTTCCTTCTTGCACCTGGTGCAGTGCCTCTGTGTGGACCCAGCTTCCTAGCTCATGCCCTTCACTGGCGTTACTTCCTCCAGAAAGCCTTCCTCCCATGAGCCCTGTGCCTGTGCACACACAGACCCTACAAGACAGCACACACAGCACAAGTCAGGAGCCCACCCTCCAGAGCCAACCTGCCAAAATGTACCCGCTGTGTGGCCTTGGGCAAGTTATTAACCTCTCTGAACATCGTGGGATACCTGTAAGAGCACCTACCTCACTGGGCGGTCAAGAGGGCCGGATGGGCTACTACATTTAAAGCACTAACATAATGCCTGGCCCATAAACATTTGACAAGTGATAGATACTCTTACTAGAAAGCAATCTCTAGGAGCAGACGATAGTTGTCTACATCATCACTATTTTATTCTCAGCTCTATCACAGTGCTTGCTGTGTTGGAGGGACTCAATAAACACTTGCCAGACAGATGAACTGTCAGAGGGCCCTCTTTGTTCACGAAGGGCAGCCTCGCCTTCCGGCATGATGTATAAAATGCACTGTAACACTGTTTCTGGGTATGTTCAGTGAGGGTCAGTGCCTGCTTTGTGTACTCCCTTGATCATAGTAACTAGATCATGGTGAACAGAACACAAGAAAGTTTTCAGATTGAAAAAGAAATGCCTAACTTAACACTGTTATCTATCTTAAAGCCTCAACTTGTTCCCCTTGGATCCCTTTGCTACTTGATTACATTCTTTTTTTTTCTAATGCTCTCTCATTCTCGGGGAAATATATGTGTGTACACACACACACACACACACACACACACACACACACACACACACTAGAGACCCAGTGCATGAATTCATGCCCCAGTGGGGTCCCTCGGCCTGGCCTGCAGAACCGGGCTGAAACTGGCTCTCCAACAAACCGACATTCCCTGAGGGGTCCAGGATTTTTGTGAGAGGGCGCAGGCCAGGCCTAAGGATCTCATTGATTGGCAGAACCCCAGCAGCGAGCTAATTGGTGGGAGTGTCTGCCTACTGGTAGTCAGTGCATGTCAGGATGAGTGATTGAATGGCCTTAGCTTATCATTAGCATATTACGATTTGATTGGTTGAACAGCCTACTGGCTGACTGAACACTTAGTATATTAGGCTTTTATTATATAGGATATTTCAACTCAGTTTCATCTTCCCATGCAATTGAGTTTGACTTTGTTTTTAGGGAAGCAAGTCTGTCCCCAGGTTCCATTCTGGAAAACTAACAGAAAGCCCCTTGTAGTTAGCCTCCCCCTGAGTGAGGACTGGAGCACACAGTGCGTGACGACCCCCACGTGAGAGTGCGCTCCTGGTTTGTTCCACTGTGGATGCTGTGACATGTGGTCAGTGAAAGAAACTAGTTAAGGACAGTTTTCTTGGGGATGGCCAGGGAATGGCAAGTGTAAAGAAGCTTCATGAGCCCTGGCCAGTGTGGCTCAGTTGGGTGGGCATCGTTCTGTACATGGAAAGGTTGAGGGTTCAATTCCCAGTAGGGCACATATCTCGGTTGCAGGCTCAATCCCTGCTCAGGCCACTTATAGGAGGCAACCAATAAATGTTTCTCCTCTCTCTCTCTCTCTCTCTCTCTCTCTCTCTCTCTCTCTCTCTCTCATCAATAAAAAACAAACATATATCCTCGGGTGAGGATTTTAAAAAAAACTTCATGAAATTCTAAGCACAGGAGTATACACTTAAAATGTACCTGCATTCATCACACCACAAGATAAGGTAATAATTGTTGGAGGATAAAATAAAAGCCTTCCCCAGAGAGAAGGCACATTCTGCCCTGCAGGCCTGGGGCTTGCCGCTGGGCTCAGGACTGTGCGGTGCAGGTGGCCCCCTCATGTCTCATCCAAACGCCTGATCCCTGTTTGCAGGCACATCGCTCAGGCTTTCCGTTTGGGAGAAAAAGCTTAACGACAGAAAGCCTCCGGCTCGGCCTTCCCATTGCAAGTGCAATCATTTCAGCATCCTTATCAGACCTCTACAGAAACCTCAGCTATTCTGAATCACTTCTCAATAAAATAAAAGATTAGGCAAACAGCACCTTCATAAACATTGCCCACGATAAATAAAAGCCCATTATTTCACAGGCATTGCTTTTGTGTGGGAAGCAATTAATCTTCAAACATCTCCACGTCTGTCTAAGAAATCGCACCCGCCTTCCACGCGGGCGCTCAGAGCGAGAGAAAGCAAAGGCGGCTTCTGAGAACAAAGTCTACTGCGTGCTCTGGGAGTTCACACGCAGCCGCGTGCACGAGGAGCCTTCTCAGCCTGGAGACAGAGGTGCTCCAGGTATTTCTGGAAAACAGTTTAATTTAATTATGTGGCTCTAAGAGGCATCCAGCAATTAGACATCTTTGTGCCTTCAAATGTGTGTGTGTGTGTGTGTGTGTGTGTGTGTGTGTGTGTGTTTAAACCAAGCAGATACTTATTTGCTTCTAATCAAACCAGGCATCTGCAGCAATAAATGTTTGAATTCCAAGGAGATAGTCATTACTTCTACTATTCTTAATATCCGACCTGTCAGCCTCTCCGTCTTTCCCTTCCCAGCTGCATCCCTGGCAGACAGGTGGATCAAAGGGAACAAATGCATGTCTTTCCTGAATGCCCACCAGTCAGATTGCCGTGGATCTGGCGCCCAACTGTTGGGCCAGCCACTGTCCGGCTCAGGGGCCTCGCTCTCCACAATTCAGAGAAGGGACCCCCTCAGACAGAAAGCGCTCTCTGCACAGCCTGTCTTCACCCACATTGTCAACAGGAGTAGAAAGCTCCCATGTTGGCCATTGTGAAATCTGACCTCATCAAGCCTCACAGAGAGGAAAGCAGAAAAACATTTTGAAAATGCTTGGTTTGTTTTGCCCCAGGCTTCGCTGGAGATCAGAGGAGGATGAACTTGAACTTGGAGGAGCCCCCAAATTTAAAGAGGAAAGCTTAGGGAGGGGATGAGGTGAGAGCAGAAGGTAAGGACCAGCCTGCAGCTGGGAACTGCCATGAAAAGTCGCCCATTCCCTTGCACACATCAACATAAAATTGGATTTGGTCTTAACCGATTTGGCTCTTTTGGTCTGCGGGCTCAATGGTCCCAGGTTCGATTCCAATCAAGGGCATATATCTTGGTTGTAGGGACATCCCCAGTAGGAGGTGGCAAGAGACAGCTGATTGATGTTTCTCTCTCATCAATGTTTCTAGCTCTCCCTTTCTCTCTGTAAAAATCAGTAAAATATTTTCAATAGGATTTGTTTCCTTGTGTTTGGCCCCACATCTTCAAAACAAATTGAACCACCAAGTGAGAAGCGTTAAGAGACCAGTAGAGATGAAAGGAATGTCTATGCTTTCATAGTAATTTGTAAGTTGTAAGAATAGGCAGCGTGACTTTTAAGTGCCTTACCTACAAGTGGATAATAATGGTCAAGACCTCCTACAGCCTCCACTCCAGTCTACATAAATGGAGCCCATTAACGCGCCCAACAAGGGGACATGGTGACTGTCTCCATGTGGCCGACAAAGAAACACTCAGAAGGTTAAAGAGCAGGGTCTGACATCGAGAAACCGATCTGCGTCTAGATTTCACCTCGTTCCCTCTCACCTATCTCAACGGTGCCCACAAGTATATGAGACCAACAAAAATTACAATGCGCTACCTGCTCTGGGGGTATGTCAGCCAAGCCTTTCTCTGCGCATGCTCACCCTTACAATAGCACACTCCCCTCCTCCCATATCCCCCCCCCCCCCCACTCCCTCCGCTGTGTGATGCGGGACACATCCACCCCAAACTCCCGGGTCTGTTTACTACTGAACAACAGAGAAAGCGCAGCCGGCACTCCCCTCGCGACTCCACAGCACAGAGAGCCGGGGTCCGGGTGACAATGGTCTGTCTCAGTGTTGGTCATGGTAGCAGACCTTCCAAAAACCAGGTCCTTCAGGAGAGTGCGCAGGCAGAAAGCAGAGCTGGAGTTTCGGGGGGCTCTGGGCTGGCAGGGGGCGAGGCCTATGAATCTCCACTGCATCCTGATGAAAACACGCATCGGCAAGTCCTGGCTAATGGTAGCCTGTGGGCCAGCCTCATTTATGAGGACCACGGACAGGGACACCCTCCCACCTGGCACCCTTCTGCAGGGAGCTGCCCTTCACTTCCTATTTGGGCGTGAATGCCACTCCTCTCTGGTCCTAGATTCCCTTCAGTCTTTTGTCCTTTTGGCCACCCCAATACTTCCTTCCCCTCAGCCCTTCACCAGCTCAAACTGAGAGGCCACAGAAGTTGGGTTGGCCCTCGGAGGAGCAGGGGGCACCGTTGAGAGGTGAGTGGAGTGAACCACAGCGGCCAACCCATTTCACAAGCCTTTGGCTGCGTAATTTTTAAAGATTAACACAACTGCATGTCAATGCTTCTCTTCTGCGGCCAGAACAAACGTGGCCGGTGGTGCGAGCTTTGAACACAGTTATTTAATTATTAGTCACAACATTTCTACTGGGGTTTTGAAGGTAAGTGCCCTCAAAGAGGCAGTGGTTGGTGAAAATGAGGGAAATCTTTATTGAGCACCTATTAGTGCCAGGCACATTTCTTTTGCTCATCTGGGCTCCTAAGGGCTGCGTTACCCGAGTACGTCGGTTTGCAGCAAATGAGAATCCCGTGCTCCAGAAGAGAGGGGCTTATTTTTAGGAGGAGCTTGGGTGCTTCCCATTTGAAAACAGGGTGACAAAGGACTGACATCCCAAGCAGAAAGCGCCTCGGAAAACCACTTTGTTCTCTCCCTCGGGTTCTGACTCTCACGGGGTGACTTCTCCCTGCCTCTCTCGGTGCTCTTCCTCCATTAACTGCTGAATTAATGAACGTTCCATTTAATTCAATTAAGTAACTCATTCTATAAATACTGATGGGATGTCTATGGTGCATCAGGCCCTGTTCCGGGTATTGAATTAAATAGGAACAGTAACAAAACTGGCAAAGCAGCTGCCGCTTGGGGATGTTAGTTCCAGCAAGTGCACATCGACAATCAGCATCGACGTACCATATGAAATAGGAGGGCAAAGTAAGTGATAAGTACTCTGGCCCTGGCCAGTGTGGGTCAGTGGTTAGAGCAAGCATGTAAAACTCGCTGCCCACAAATATTTTTGTGGTCCAGCCACAAAGGTATGTAAGAAATGTTTTAATAAAAATTTCATTACTTAATTTGTACAATATCCTGTTATACATAATGATTACTAACAAACTAAAACTTTTGCCAATGACTAATTACAATGTGTTACAATCATTTCCCTTATGTGCCGTACACACAGGCGCACCACTTCTCTCCACTAATACCAGCAGCGAATATTTTAGCAGCTGATGGCCATGTCATTAGTCTTGGACTGACTTGTTTGGTGAGCGCAACATGAAATATTTTGCTTTCAGAGAACAAGAAAAATGGGTTTATTTGCATTACGCTTCTTAATTTGTGCAGTTATTCAGTGTCTGGTAAGTTAATGTTTAAGAAAAATTTTAATTTTTATTAAAATGTTTGCCGCAACCAGTTTGGCTCAGTGGATAGAGTGTTGGCCTGTGGACTGGAAGGTCCCAGGTTCAATTCCAGCAGGGGCATGTACCTTGGTTGTAGACACATCCCCAGTAGGGGGTGTGCAGGAGGCAGCTGATCGATGTTTTGCTCTCATTGATGTTTCTAACTTTCTATCCCTCTCCCTTCCTCTCTGTAAAAAATAAATAAAATATATATATTTTTTAAATTTTATTAAAATGTCCTATTATTTTATGTTAAGGATTACTCATTTATTTCATCCTTTTGTATTCAGCATGTCTCTATCAAAATAAACCTATGTCTCTATGAAAATTGAAGCTTTTGGTTTTTGGGGGGCCCACATAAACTTACACCTTGTTATTTGGCCTGTGTTAGCCTTTGAGTGTGACATGCTTGGGTCAGCCCTTGCAGCAAAGGGTCTTGGGTTGGATTCCCAGTCAAGGGCATGTACCCTTCTCCCCGCCTCCCTTCCCCCCACTCCCCCCGCCATTGCAGGTCTGCTCCCTGCCCAAGTCAAGGGCACTTGTAGGAGGCAACCAACTGATGTATCTCTTTCACATTAATGTTTCTTTCTTTCTCTATTTCCCTTCCTTCTCCCTCCCTTCCACTATCACTGAAAAGCAATGGAAAAAATCCTCTAGTGCAGATTAAAAATAAAGTAATAAGTAATCTATATTTCATTTTTATTCCTGGTCCCTGGCACAGAGCTCCTGAAACACTTGTAATGTTCTGAGTGACAGGAAGGATAGAAGTGTTAGGAGCATCTTTCCTTATCCGTTAAAGAGCCCCTTTATAGCTCCAGCCTCACCCCCATCCCCAAACTCCCAGTAAAGGAGAAGGGATGGAGGTTAAATAAAGTCACCAATGGCCAGTGATTTAATCAAGTGTGTCTTTGTAAGGCCACCCTGTCCAAAAAATAAGATCTCCTTGGGAACCCCGGAATGACAGGGCTGGGAGCCTCAGGAGCAGGAAACACAGCCAGGTGCTGGGAACCGGGGGCGGGCATGGAAGATCCTTGAAGACCCTCCTCCCTGTGCTCTGTCCCATGCATCTCTGCCCTCAATGGGCTGGCCCTGAGTTATCTTTAAACAATGTGGTAAATGACAGTGAAGTGTCTTCCCGAGCTCTGTGAGCTACTACAGCAAGTTATTGAACTTGAGGAGGGAGTTGTGGGAACCCCAAATTTGTAGTCAGTCAGGCAGAAGTATGGGTAGCCCAGGCACCTCATTTGTGTCTGGGATCAGAAATCAGAGGAGGCTTGTGGGACTGAGCCCTTAACCAATGGAGTCTGTGTTAACTCCAGGAATCAGCATTGGAATTGAACTGAATTGTGAGACAGCCCATTGGTGTCGGAGATTTGGAGCACGGGTGTGGAAAAAGATACATACATTTGATGTCAGAAGTTACGTCATAAAGGATACCACAGCTGGGAATAAGGGGCATGAAGCCAGAAAATGAAGGGCAGGTCCAAGGGGAGAAGGCACATGCTAGGTCAGAGGTGGCTCACAGAAGGCCCTTCTGATAGGTGTCATCCAACCAGTCACCCAATGATGTAAGGAAGCAAGGTGAGCCACATGCAGGTAAAGAGCCTTCTAATGAGGCAGGAAGTTACAGGTCCTGAGAGGATGTGCCGGCCACAAGCAAGGAAAAGCATCGCAGCCCACAGAGTGTCAGCAGCAAACTAGGTCCTGGCTCTCAAGTTTGGCAAAGAAAGAATTCAGAGACAAGAACTCCAGCATAAGAGAAGATTTATGGAGCAAGTACAGAGAAAATACACTTTAAAAAAAAAAATCAAGCCAGCCCTCGGAGAGTTAATTGCCTTGGCCTTTTAAAAAGAAAGTCACAGAAGTAAGCCAGATGGGCTGTGTGGACTCAGGAAACAGGTTTCAGACACAAAAGAAGGGTCCTTGGAGAAAGGAAAGCAAAGACACACCTGAGGAAAGAAGAGGGGGAAACTGCAGGCGTGCTCCAGGGGGTGCACTGGGTCCTCTGCCTGAAGGGTTTTTATCTGTTTTCTGAAGGGGGGGCAGGAGGGGTTCGGAGAGGTCTCAGGCTAGGATCTCAATAGAATACTCATCAGCTTTCCAGGTATGTCCTTTCAGGGTCATGTTCTCTACAAGGTCAGCACCAGGGTAGGGGGCCATTAGTCATTGCATCTGGTCCTGATGTCAGCCATAGCATCACTTCTTCTGGTTTTGCTGCTTTTCTGGATAAGGAGCAGAAACACAACTGAGACCTAGATGTTATCCCTAGTTATCAGTAGTCGACAGACCTAAGACTTTGCTCCTATGGTTATTTGATGCTGATCAGAACTTCACTGTCCCGAGACCCTAATGCTTAAGGGAGTGACCAAACGAGGGTGAAGGAGGCAGGTGGGACAGGGTGCTGGATTAGGCCAGCCACTTGTCTCAGTGTCCCCATTCCACCTGCCAAGGAACTTTCATGGCTTCTTATTATCCTACTTCAGTATTAGGGAAGATCAGAGAATGAGCCAGAGGCACAATCATATAGAATTTCAGAGGCTGTGGAATCGTACTATTCTGAGTACGATTTGAGACTTGTGGAATTCTGAGCACAATAGTGGCTCTAACTTATAGGATCAAAAATCATCTCAACCAAAGATGGACAAGGACAAAAGCAAGGAAGAAAGCTATAAGGCTGTGGTAATAATCCAAGCGGTAATACATGTAGTTCTGAACTATCCTGATAACAGACTGGGTACAAGGAACTAAATCCTAGATGCATTTTGAACACAGAGCAGCAGAATTTGCTAAGGAACTGCTAAGTAAATGTGAGGGAAGGAGAAGTCAAGGATCACTGAAGGTTGATAGGCCAAGCAACTGAAATGCTGGAGCTGCATTTTACAGAGATGGAAAGGAATTTATGAGGGGCACTTGGGGAGCTGGATTAGAAGTTTCTACAAAGATACCTTTGGTCTAATAAACTGGAAGAGGGGAGCAATGAAATGACTGTTTCAACAAGAATCCAAGGTTCAGCAGAAGCTGTAGGTCAAGGAGCATCATGTACATGTACCACAGAAGTGCATGTACCACATTGGACTTCTGAAGACCAAAGTGCTAAGATAACAGTCTTCTCTCCCCTGACAATTTGAAATGAGGTGTTGCTAAATGCCTACAAATCAGATTTGCCACAGATAATGTGCAATTTCCAATGCATCACCTCTCCTTGAAGCCAAAACTAGTATTAATTCAAAGATAAAAATCAGACAAATTGGTGATTTCGTAGCATAGAGCCAAATCCACAAATACAGTGATTGAATGCATCATTCACTTTCAAATGAGCTGGTATAAACATCATGTTTAAACAGACTATTTCTCTCTTAACTGAATCACAAGGGGATGGTGTTATAGATTTCACGATATTTGCTTAAAATACAAGCTAGTTATTTGGAATAAAAATAGTTCAAGTCATATTCAAACTTGAAACTTTGACCTGAATGAAACATTTGTGCTTCAGTAGATGTTACAGAAATCTTGTAATTCCCTGAAATTTGAGATATGGACACTGATAACTTTTACAGCTCAGCAAAGGAGAATACATGTGATCATTTCAGGGTGGTTTTAAATGTTAAAGAAATGAAATAAATAAAGCTTATAATTTATAAGTTAAAAATAGATGAAATGTTAATTACCATATTTTTCGGACCATAAGACGCTCCGGACCATAAGATGCACCAGTTTTTAGAGAAGGGAAATGAAGAAAAAAAGATTCTGAAACAAATAGTGTCCTAAAATATTTTATGTGCACTAAAACCCAACATCACAGTCATAAACACATGTAATCAACCCTGTAAAGTAAACAGCAGCATTTAGAACCATTTTAGAGCTGGGCAAGCACACAGAGACCACACAGAGCCGGGCAAGTAAAAAAACTTTTTTTTTAAAGTATATGTGTAGGCTATATTTGGACCATAAGACGCAGGGACTTTTTCCCCCCACTTCTGGGGGGTGGAAAAAGTGTGTCTTATGGTCCGAAAAATACGGTAAATACCTAGTTTTTATATAGCATTTACTATGGAATGAATGCTAAACATTTAACATATGTATGGCATTACTTTGTTTCATGGAATTTCTACATAATATCATTTGATCCTTGCAAGAATCCCCTTATACTCATTATGCAGGTGAAGAAACTGAGGCCAGTTTAGCTCAAGTTGGGTGTTAACCAAATGCTAATAAAGCACCTTGCAGATGCTTGCATCGGCTCTGGGCTTCCCCCCTGCCTCGACCTAACAGTAAGAAGTTGTATTTCAAACAAATCAACCTGCTAATTATCCAGGGATTTTGTACACAGCAACATATATTTTCAAATTCCCAAATAAATAAAAGACTTCAAAAGATTATTATAGAACAGAAAAACACTGTTTCTGATATGTAATACTTAAAAGTGAATGCATAGCTATAAAGAAACTTAATAATATGAGGAATTCTGAGTCCAGGAGACAGTTTGTAAAACCAGAGTTACTTCTGAGAAAAAACCTGCTTTAAATTCAAGGTTGCAGAATAAAAGTAAAGATGCTAAAGACTTAATTACTGGTATAGAAGTGGTCCCCCCTTACCCTGTAAATTCTTTTAGGGAAGAAACCAAATCTAAGTTCCATATTTCTGAACCTAACAAAAATTTTGAGCTTTCATATTGTCATATCATAAAGTAAGAAATATAAATTTATTGCCATCCTTATTTCCTGGTACAGAGCTCCTATACCCCTTGTAATTTCCTGAGTGCTGGCGCATATTTTATTATTCATAATAAGCCTCTTTCAACCATACCTGACTTCATACGAATGAGGTGACTGCTGGTGGGCCCCCAGAGTTCTGCAGGTTGGGGCTAGTCATCAGAGAACCAACCAGGCAATTGGGGAGTTGGAACTTTAGCCCCACTGCCTGACCTCCCAGGAGGTGAGAGGAGCTAGAGATTACGTGTAATCAATCATGCTTACCTAATGGAACTGCCACAGACATCCTAGACAATGGGGTTCAGAGACCCTCCGAGTTTGTGAATGCATCCACAGGACAGGAGGGTGACACAGCCCAACTCCACAGGGACAGACCCTCCTGACCAGGACTCGCCCAGGTCCCACCCAATGCACCTCTTCGTGGGGCTGTCCATTTGTATCCTTTATAAAAATCCTTCATAACAAACCAGCCACAGAAGTACTGTAAAGCATTTCCTGAAGTTCTATGAGCTGTCTTAGCAAATTAGCACATAGAAGAAGAGGGTCATGGGGACCCCCGATTTGTAGCCTCAATGAACCAATGGGAAACCTTAGGGACCCACTACTTGTGATTGACATCTGACATGGAGGGCCCTTAAACTGTGGGGGTTGCACTAACTCTCAGTAGTCAGTATAACTGAACTGAATTGCAGGATACCATGGGTGTCCAAAGTAATGGAGAACCCCACACACTCACTGGGTGTCAGAAGCGTTTTGTGGATAGAAACTGAATAAATGAATTCTTGAATAAATGAATGAATGAGTGAATGAATACCTGTATCAATGTTTTCATCCTGTAGTGCTCAGTTAGATGATGGGTCAGGGGAAAGCACACACCAGGAGCCAAGCCATCTGGGGTGAGCCCAGTTCTATCCCTTGGACCAGAGCTTTGTGAAGGTAAAGCTCTTAGCCCAGGACGTTTCGCAGGGAAGATACAGTGCAGACACAATAGCGTACTCCACCAGACCCAAGAAAATATATAAAATGTCCCCGAAGTTAGAGTAGCTCCGAAGGGTAGAATTTAAATGATTTCTTCTCTCACTCATGTCTTTCCATCTGTTAGAAAAGCCTCTTTAAATAACACAGGACTATAGATACATACACACATACTGTCTCCTAAGAGGCAATCATTTCAACAACACTGCTCGGTTCTTTTTAGGCTGAATTAGAACCTTCATTTGAATAAAATCAACCCCCACATCATATTCAAATTTTTTTCTTACAGTAATTAAATATGTATGTGCAGCTGACAATGAGCTCTCCACATGCGTAATTAAAAATAGTTCCTCTTCCCACTGTAACAGGTTACATAACCAAACACACTTCTGCCCACTTATGGAATTCCAGGTGGGGAATGAGAGTCTGGGGCTGGATTCCGAAACCCTGCCTGCCTTCAGCCCAAGGGTGCATGAGGCACTGCGAGGGAAGGCCTTACTGTCAGACACGCCGTGCTCTTTGCACCCCTATCTGCTTTGAGAGTTGATGTAAACAGAACCAAAAAGAGATAGATGACATCGGGGACTGCTGTCAGCAAATGCATTACCCAATTACTGCAGCGCCAAGAAGTACATGAAAGCACACTCTAGACATGTATGCCATGGCCTGACAGGGAATGACGGTTGGCCATCTAACATCTCTGTGTGGCTAACGTACATCCCTGGGCAGCCGGCATCTCAGGCGGCACAAAACCCCTCGTGGGTATGTCTCTTCGGCAGGGCCTGCTTCCTCTCATTGGCAGCCAATGTAAGAAATTACTCGTGTCCTTCGTAAGTAAGTTAACTTTCTGAAATCAAAACTCTGCGCATTTGCATCTCCAGTGACTGGTAGAATGTTCATTAGAAGATCCCAAAGTAAGATTTTGTAACCAAGAGCAACAAGATACAAGTGTCCTTTGAAATGTATACACATCCTTTGAATAACTATAAGGGCGGTTTTATTAAAATGCATTTCATTTTCAAAATTGAGCTATTCGCTATTAACGTGTGTATACAGTTTGGGGACATCTATATATGTATGCCATTTAATCTCTCCTTGATTCTTTTTAAATGATAAGGAATTCCACAGTACTATGCACAATGAATCATTATCTGACGAATTCTCTGTCAGTGGGCATAGTGTTGTTTTTAATTGAATCCGCCAGAAACCATGATGCAACAGCCCTCCTATGGTACCTGCTGATGTGCGTGTGTTTCTCTCTAGGTACTTAAATAAAATCTCTTGCAGAACACTCTGGAAGACATATACCAAACAACTCTATTTCCTGGGATATGTATATTTATGCAAATGCTAGTTACCTTCTGAAATTATATTAGGCGAACTGATAGCAATGGTTATCCCTGGTGAGGAGCTAAAATAAAGGCAGGAGGCTTTTGCCGAGGGCACTAGCCATGGCATTTGTTGTAATAACTTCCTACCATGAAAATGTGCTGTGCATTATTCACGTAATTAAAGTTAATCTAATGCCACAGCGGCATATGCCCCAAATCAGACTAAGGAGGTATCAGCTGGTAGAAATCTGGGAAGAGTCAGAGACACAGAAAAGAGGAATATCCCTGATCAGGGCGTGAAGCATGAAGGGACACACACACAAAATGAAAAACCAGAAAGGCTGGACCGATGACTCACCACCACCACCCCCAGCCTCCCAGGGCTGTGTTCCCAGCAGACTCCAAAGAGCATTTAGTAGAAAGAACAAGGTCAGCGTCTCCCTGAAAGCTGAAAGGTTAGGTGGCCGCTGGCTTTCCCTGAAATGCACTGTGCCCCCCCCCCCCATCCCATCCTGGAAACGGGGCGCCAGCCCGCCGGCTGGGAAACATTCGTCCATTGTGCCTTCCCTGAAACCACTCCTTTCAAGGTCCAGTGAGTGCCCATCTCCTTCTAGAAGGCTGCGACTTAATGGCTGGGGAAGGCACAGTGTGGGGCAGGGGTCTTGCTTGTCTTGTTCATCGTATTATTCTGAGTACATGTGCCTGGCTCGGAGGTGGCAACTAACACATGTTGCTTAACCAAGTCAAGGCTAGGTTTCCTGTGTCACACGGTACTGACTGCTCCATGAACTTGAACTGTATTTTCCCTCCGTTTTCTTCTTTATAGATTCAGAGAGAGAGAGAGAGAGAGAGAGAGAGAGAGAGAAACGGAAAGACAGAGAAAAACGGAGGAAGGGCTGGAGGGAGGAAGGGAGGGAACACAACCTGCCCTTGAACGTGGAAGGGCACCAGAGCCCTGTCAGTCACGCAGCTCCCACCACCCCACCCCACCCTGTGGAGGTCAGCACCCTGCTCTCCTGCAAGTCAGCTACAAAGCCAGGCCTGCTCAGGACAAACAGGTAACGTTTCCAACCAGAGTGTCACCCTGATCAGCGGTTCACTATCTCCCACTTGGTTAAAAGAAACAAGATTAAGAAGAGGAGTAAAATCAGTTATAAATTCAGTTATAATTAAATATATCTTGGAGCTGGAACTGTTTGTTATGCACTGAATTGTGTGTGTGTGTGTGTGTGTGTGTGTGTGTGTGTGTGTGTGTCCCCAGAGTCACACACTGAAGCCCCAGCCCGCCCTGTGACTGGCATGGAGACAGAGCCTCTGAGGAGGTGACTGAGGAGACCTTGGCCTTCCCAGCCTCCAAAAGTGTGAGGAAATAATTTCCTGTTGTTTAAACCAGTCTGCAGTATTCTGTTTTGATGGCCCGGGAAGAAAGGAAGGAAAGAAGGAAGAAGGGGAGGAGAAGGAAAGGGGCATCTTCATAATTCAACTCTTAAAAACTGAACTCGACTGGATACCCTTCACTCAGACTATGAGTCGAATACCATTTTCTTGAAATGATCTTCATTGTCTCACACAGGAGCCCAGTGTCACATGTTCCCTCCAACATCAGTCTTACATGACCTCAAGCCCCAAAGAGACACCTGGTTTTCATTCATTTCTCCTTTGCACTTCCCTGACTGCCTTGCTGAAGGAAAAAGAAAAAAGAAAGCAAGCTTCTCTTGCACAGCTAGTGAAGCTGCAGTTACTAGGCAACCCTCCATATGTTTTAAAATAACTCCAAGTTTTCCAGCAGAAGGAAAGAGAACATGTAAGAAGACCCTGTTAGGCTTGACATTTTAAAGCATGCTGGAATCAAAGTGAGGAGGAGAGGAAATGAGGAGAAGTGAGCAGAAGAGACTGCAGTCATCCCAGAGTCCCTGGAATTCCACCTGGTCTGAGAGTCCAAGTCAGACCTGGACTCGAACTCCTGACTCTTCTGACCAGGGGCAGAGGAGAGACTTCGGCTCGACACAGCCCGGATGAGCAGGCTGTGCAGATTACTCAGAGTAACTAACAAAAGAGGAGGAAAATGAGAGTCGGCATCTGTCAGGCTGGAGATGGGGCTTCCTGGAGGGATACTCCTTTTCTCCTCCAAAAGGAGCCCGGTGTTCAAAGCGCACGTCCTGCAACTGGGGCGGTTGTGGCCCGTGAGGGTAATGGCTCTCCAGTAATCAGAAGCCCAAGTCCATGGACTGCTCAGCCCTTCCCTGGACTGCACCCTGCAGGGAGCAGCGAGTCTGAAAGTGGGGTGCTGCTCCTGAAGTGATCACAGCCTCAGAATTCCAGATGTGGTGGGGTCCTTCCAAGGTCATCCAAACCATATAAAGAGATCCCTCTGAAAAACTGTCCTACACTAAAAACCTTTACAAAATAAGTGACCATTCCTTTCCTACATCCTCGATTCTACCTAAAATTCCACCAGTCCCTGTCTGTGTCAAGAAAATGTGCCTCATATTTATTCATAATTATTCCCCTTAAAAATGAACCAATTTTCTGTGTGTACTATTCTCTGTAAGAGCTCAGAAGGCTTCTACAACTGCTAGGAGAAAGAAGGACTCTTTTTCTGCCCTACCGGGTAAGACTCTGAAAGGGTAAAAATTTTGAAACTGCTACAATCAAGAAGAGGCTGCCCGGGGAAGAGTCAGTGCCCACCCATGCCAGCTAGCCTCTGGGGACAGATCATCCCTCAAGGGAGGTACACTTTGGGCCTTTGAATCTTATGAGCCAATACTTTTCTTTTAATTTGATTTTCTGCCATTTACATGTCACTGATAGCTATGAATCTTTCTCTATAGTTGGCCAACACTTATCTAGACCAAGACTACAGCTATTGAATTCCCCAGGGGACTGTGGATAACCCAGGAACATACGGGAAAAACCATTTTTTAAGTTCTCAGATACCTGATGCCTTTTCTCCTCTACCTTCTTTGGCTTCACCCTCTGAAGGGCATAGGTTGTGTGAGCATGGACAAGTTAGACACCTCCCTAATCTTAAATGTCTTCATTAGTCAAGAAAAATCAACAACTTTATTGAGCCCCTACTGTACCAGGCACTATAGTGTTCTGCTTAGTACAGCAGCTCTAGATGGTTGTTAGCGTCGTAAAGATGGGGAAACATAAGCCTCAGGAGCAAGGCCATCCTCCACGGTCATGGTCATGTAGCTAGGAGGTGGTTCAGGCAGTGTTTACCCCCAGGAAACATGTGACTCCAGGAAAAGCACTCTCATTCTCCTAAGTCAGTGTTTCCCAAAGTGTGGTACGCGTACCCCCAGGGGTACGGGAAGAGTTTGGTGGGGGTACAGGTTGCACCGAAGTTTGGTGGGGATATGCATTGCACCGTGCTTAGCTGTGCCTAATTCTAAGTTCTCATGAGTACGAGGGGTACTCAGCGTTACGAAAATTATAGAAGGGATACACATATGTCAAAAGTTTGGGAAACACTGTTAAGTGATGCTCAAAGGTCATGGCGAGGCCTCATGAAAAAGCCTAACTCAGGATTGAGCACATAGAAAATATCTGCTAAGTAATAGCTCTTCCTATGATTGCTGTTGTTATTGCTGAAGGGAATGTCTGGTGGCTCTGACTATCCTCAGACACTAAGCTATTCTGTATGTCAACTTGAGCATGATGTGCTGACCAGGCCAGCCTCGCTGAGTCCTCTGATTCATCCCCTTCTAACGGGCCGCTTTTTCAGGTCCAGAAGCCCCGGACAGTAGTCAGATGGATTAATTTGCAGAAGGGTGTGCTCCCAAGGCCTCGCAGGCACAGCTTGCTGGCCCAGTGAGCACACAAAGCCAGGCAGCTTTCCAATCCAACGTGACCCTGGGCCATGGACATGAACTCCAGCAAGGCAGAGGGAGATGGGCTACCGGGATTCCACAGAAGAGGAAGGAGAAAGGTTATCTCTCTCAAACTAGGCCCTGGGTCCTGTGCTGAATCCATTTCAAAAGCCCGCATGCTGTTTCTCTCCAATGTCCAACAATATTGTCAGTGTTTCCAATTAGCCATTATTATAAAGTGATTTTTCTCAGTAGACATCTCAGGCTGTGCATTAAAGGGATTAGCAGTAAAAACAACACCTCCTTATCCGTGACTAGAAATTGAACATGGGAGGGCTTATTTTCTCTTTAGTTCTATTAAGAAGCTATAAATTATACAAGCCCAAAGTTTAAAACAGGCTGCTATAAAAACGTTATGTTAGTTCACGTACATACATTTTAAGATTCAGTATAAAGTGTGACTGTTAATTGTTGAGCATCTGTGGGTAGAGAAACAGCTCCTTCCTCGGCCGGCCAGCCTAATTAATGAAGAAAGGGAGAAAAGACCCTACAACAACAAAAAAGCAACAGCTTGGTTTCTTATAGCAGCGCTGTTTCCAGGGAAATTTGTGCAAATAGCAAAAAAATGCCAGTAAAAGAAAAAGGAAGTTGGTATTTTACAAAGTGTCCATACTCTTGTCCAAAAGCTCCCAGAGGGCCCAGCTGGTATGGCTCAGTGACTAGGCATCAACCTCTGAATCTGGAGATCAATTGGATTCCCAGTGGGGGTCATGCAGAAAGCAGCCAATCAATGACTCTCATCATTGATGTTTCCATCTCTCTCTTTCTCCATTCCTCTCTAAAGTCAATAAAAATATATTAAAAACAAACAAAACAAAACAAAACAAAAAACTCCCAGTAGATATTTCTGTCTCAGTATAACTGGGTGGTTTTATTGAATTAGTTTTTCTCCTACTGAGGTGGAGGAAGGGGTCAAGGTAAATTGGAATGAAATTTCTCTCTTCAATCAAAGCCATGGTCTTGCCAGCAGGAGTTTTCAACTTATAGAACTGATCTAAAGAAAGTAGAGAGGAGGCAAGAAAAACCTTCTAGCCAATCATAAATGCCCCCTCACCACCTTGCTTTAGACCCCGTCATCTGCTCTTGTTTTGTATGAGTTGAAGACAAATAGGATGAGACACTGAAGGTAAAACCCTTTCCAAAATGCTGGGTATCCTCTCTACCTTAAAATCCTCAATGGCTTCTGCTCACATACAGAAATGCATCAGAATCCTTCCCACAGCCTCTAAGCTGCTAGGACTGAGCCCCAGAAACAGCTCTGAACCATCACCCCACCCATCTGCCTCCTGACAGGCCTGTCCCTGGATGTGTGGAGCTACTGCCATTCCCCACATGGGTCGTGGCTTGTTCCATCTTCTGATCTCTGCCCATGTACAATAATTCCCTCTGCCTAGAGCAGTCATTTTCAAAATAGGATGCAGTGACTTGCAGAAAAAAAATATAATAAAACTTGTATTTACTTGTGTATGCATCTGGAATAAATAAGAAAACAAGTTTAGTAAAATATGACACTCTAATATATGGATTAGAACACATGTATAATGCATGATTAAATATAAAGATGTTAGCAGTTGCTTTTTCTTAATTGAATGACTTGTGTAATCAGAAAAGTTAGAAGACTAGGGGCCTAAACACCCTCTGTGTCTTACCATCTCAACCCAGCTGTGCCTGGAACAGTCCTTTTTATGACACACTTCCTCCAAGCTGGACTCTCCAAAGCTGGACTGATGTTTCACCAATGGCTTTCTGCTCCTATTCTTGCCTCCTAGCATTCTATTCTCATCACAGAATGATCCCATCACTCTGTGACAGTTTCATCAGACCATTTCTTACTAATACTCCCACTGATTCTCAACACACTGGTTGTGAGAGCTAAATTCCTACAAGATCAGGCAAAGTGAGCTCTCCAACCTCATATGACGATCCCCTTTGTCCTCTGGACCAACTGGCCTGATTGGGTTGTTCTCAACTGCCACAGAATCTTCTACACACGAGGGCTTCCCACAAGTCCACATAGCTGAGGCCTTCTGGACTTAAGGTCTCAAGTCTTTCTGACCACTCAATGTCAAGCAGACACCAGAAACTCTAGACCTAGATGTTCAATATGGTGGCCATCAGCCACAGTGCTTTTGAGCCCTTGAAAGGTGACTAAACTGAAGTGAAATATGCTGTAATAAATAAAACACCAGATTTTAAAGACTTGGTAGAAAAAGAAATGCAAAATGTCTTATTAATAATTTTATAATATATGTTTAAGTGATAACATCTTGGATATATTGGATTACATAAAATATCTGATTGTTAATTTCAGTTTAATTTTTTAACGTGCCTGCCAGAAAATTTTAAATTGCAAAATGGCTCACAAGCGCAGCTCACGTACAATTTCTATTGCACAGGGTGGCTCTAAAATATATTTCATATTCTGTGAAATTCTTAGCTCAATCTACTATTTTCATTCATTTAAAATTCATTCCCTACCTCAGCTGCTCAGGATCTCATTGAAGGCAGGGGTATTTATCTGTCTTATTCATACTATGCCACCCAAGTTCCAAGCACATGGCAATACTCAACAAATATTTGTGAAACAAATGACTGCTTTTATAGCACCTGTTATACTAAGCTTATGTTTATTGAGCACTTAGATGCATTATAAAAATAGTTAATGTATCTATTTTATAGACAAAGACGGGATTGTAGAGAGGTTAAGTGAGTTGCGCATGATTAATTTCATAGAAATCGAGTGATTTGGACCCGGGCAAAGTCCACATAACTTCTGCAAAGCTGGACTGCCCAGACCAGAGACCAAACACAAAGTCTCCCAGTATCTCCCTGTCTCCCCATCAGCACAATGAGACAGGAAGGAGAACTCACTCAGGACTGTTTCTCCAGGGCTAACACATAGTAGGTGACAACCCCAATGGCAATAACAACAATGAACATTATTAACTATTGACTCAATGTGGCAGGCATTATTCTGAGAGACTGTGGTCAAACTGAGCAAATGGCAAACAGAAGCTGGGTCTCGCTTTCAGAGCCAATCAAGTGGATTTGGAATTACCGTTGACCTTGATAACTTGCTCACTGCCGCTTTTGGGTGTCACTTTGCAGGTGCTGGTGTTTGCCCCAATGCAGCTAAATTACATTAAATGTCTAAGAGTCATGGCCCCAGTGAACTGCATAAATTGTATAAACAACATATTTTGTTCAGGACAATAATATAAAACAGGGAAGGGTAGGGTTTTAAAAAAAACCCTTAAAGCTGGTTTTATAAAGGTTTGCCTGCAAACACTAATATTTTTACAGGTTTCAGCTCTTTGGCCAAATAAGGATGTTTTTATGGAAGAATAAAGCCGCCAGTTGACCAGTGTAGACCATATCGGTGTGCTTGGTTGTCATGCAGATGTGGAAATATAGAAGTAGTGGCAGAAATTATGCTGGGCTCTGTAAACCCGGATAATGAGTTTGGACTAATAACAGTCGCATAATTGATAGCTGGAGCCATTGGCAAAGCACTGCATTCATGCTCGGAGAGCAGTGTCTCTTGGAGACCCCCCTACTGCTTCCACACCCCCCACTCACTCCACAATGGGTCCCCTGGACTTACTATTGGTCCTGCACACGCCCAGCACACACAGCCCCGGACCTTCTGTCATTTGTACCACATTGTCTGCGCGGAGTACTCCTCTCCACACCTTTCCTTCTGGTCCCTGCATAAAAGTATACGTGGGTGCGATGACTATGTATGTGCCAAGTGGATACTGGAAATGTTGGGGGGAAACCTTGTAAAGTACATGATTGTCTAATGCTGTATTGTACACATGAAACTAATGCAAAATACTGAAATGAAACTGTAATTAAAAAAATATATTTTTAATATCAAAAAAGTTTATGTGGGGGAAAGTGAGGCACATACATAATGTATATGCAAACATACTTGTATATGAATATGTGTAATGTTGGTATATGTCTGAAATATAGATGAAAATACATAAATAACAACACTGATGCTCTATTTGGATAATACTCTATGGCTATGGGGAGAGGAATGAGATAATTTTTGCTGAGTATCTTTTTTAACTTTTACTTTTTGACTTCTGAGCCAAGAAAACAGCCACAAATTTTTAAAATCAAATACCATACAACCATGGCAGTAATATAAGATTATTAAGTGTCTGCATTGATCACCAGTAATTCCCAACTTATTTGGACCCATCAGTTATCTGTTAGAGAGTCCAGGACTCGACACAAAAGTGCTGAACCAATGAACCCAGGGGATGGGTGAACTCGCGAGTGAACCATAAGTGCAGGAGATGATAGAAACCACAGAAGGACTCGGTGACAGGAATAATGATTATTAAACAGGTCCCAACTGCTAATGTGGTTTCTGATGGGCTCTGTGCACACCACTGAGAGCCAGAGGACCGAACCTACTGAACAGAGGCCTCACTCTCATTATCGCCTCTCCCAGCTCCGCAGTAGGCATCACTGCTCTATCAGCGGAGTATAGTTCATAAAGAGCAGAAGCCACAAAACCAAGCTTGGTGCTGCCCACTCTTAGTGAGCACATAGCAAGTCAACTGCAATCAGAGCATTACCCAAGGAACTACAATGTGCTCAAAATTCACAAACAGATAGCACCCATCCTCTGCCAGTTTTGGAACCAATGAAACCAAATGCTCAAAGAAGTCGGTGTGCAGCGCTGGTTAATGTACTGAAGGCCGAGCAGCTCACCACTGCCGACAGCATAGTTAATTTTCCTCTTTCATAATGAAATTCCTAAGGCATTGCAAGAATTTACAGAGGGTCTAAATCATGAAAGTCACAAAACACTCTACATATCTTCATGCTAAGGGCTGAAATGTACACTGAAGACTATAGGTATAACTTCATTTTATTACTTATTGGGACCTGAAGCCAAACTATAAGCAGTGAATGAGCGGCTGCCAAACACACAGAACGCAGCCTCCTCGTGGCCTGCAGCCAGGTTTCTCACCAAGATACTGGCCTTTCCCATCAGGCCCTGCTGACACCGGTGTCAGTTGCTGTGGCCCTTGGGGAAGTTAATTCAAGATGTACATTAAGGGTCCTAAAAATATTCCAGCTCTTTAGCATCATAATCACATCCACTGTGAGGGAGCAATCCAAACCACTGTCAAACTTACAAGCCCAAGTGTTATTTATAACTAGAGGCCCGTTGCATGAAGATTCATGCAATAGGCCTTCCTACCCCTGGCTTCTTCCAGCACAGGCTTTTCCTCCGGCACCGGGGACCCAGGGCTTCTGCCTTCACTCCTGCTGGAGTCTGCTGCCTTTGCTGCAGACTCCAGCCAGAGTCTGCCATCTTCATCTTTGCTGTGGCCAGAATGCCTCTCCTGTAGATCCCTTCGTCCCCCGCCCTCCCTCTCATAGAAGGTGTCCTTCCCCACCCAGCTGCTCTGCGCCTGGAGAGGCTAGCCGGTAGGGCCACTTGGATCTTTGTTCTTCTCATTTGCATATTCCCTCCTGATTGGCTGGTGGGCATCGAGGAGGTATGCTCAATTTACATCTTTTTCTTTTATTAGTGTAGATTAGAAACAATTTAATTGTTTTAACTGCCAAGCAAATCATGTTCCTACTCAATGGAGTATCACTAATTTTAAAATTATGTTTTTAAAGATTCTAAAATCATTTGGGAAAATTTTACAATATAATGCAATATATTTTAAAACAAGGGATATGACACTGTAACTATGTAATAACTGCAAGCATGTAAAATTTCAGGTAGGTAGGGGAAATGGAAAGAGATATACTATAATCAATATTATTGACATCAGTGTGGTCTTCCCTATTCTGTGTCCAGTGTTCAAATTCAGTTGACTGTATTCAATGAAGTAACCTTGGCTCTGAACATTGTTCTAAAGATTCTAGTTGTAGAACCTAGCTTTATTCTATTGGTTTATTTTCTGAAATAGAAACTCTGAAGCCTACAGTAGGAATTCAAAGTATCCAGTTAGCCCTGTTATTAACATGAAAATGACAAGGACTGGATGTAGGGGGCTGCATGATTCCAATAGAGAATGGTGTGATCAGAACTCATAGCTACTCCTGTTTGTCCCTGGGCCATGAGTAAGCCATGCACCCAGCTTCTTCATCTATAAAATAAGGGCAATGACGGGACATTATGAGGGGCTGAGACTGAATTCAAACCCAGATTTAACCATTATGCCACATGGCCACAAGTGATGTGGGTGTCTTGCTTGTGTGCCCTTAGTGAATTACTTAATCTCTCTGTGTCTTCATTGTACTAATGGAGACAGGTCCCTTTAAGTTGGCCAAAGAGACTATGTAAAGTGGTGACGACCACCTAGCCATCATCCCACTAGCACTGGCTCCCGGTGCCACAATACCCGCAGCAGCAGCAGGCAGACCCGAGGTGTCCACAGTGACCACTGTCTCACTGCTGAAACTGCCATGTTTAAACATCTGAGCCTCTGAATCCAAATCCCATTCTTCTCTCTTGACAAACTGCAGCTGTTGGTGCTTCCTTGATAAACTTAAGATGATTTGCAGAGACCTCTTTGTCCTCTAATTTACAGCAGTGAGAGACATGCTGCTGACAGCCTGAGCTATCGATGCTCTTACTCAAAACATCAATAATGGTCACTGAAGGAAAACGCATTTCATTCTAATTGTGAGGATGTCTTACAGTGTTTTTGAGAATCATTATGCTAAGGTGCACAGCCACGTGCCTGGCAACCTCTCCTGCAAAGGAAACTCTATCATGAAAATGATGAATGAGTTTACATGTGGGTGAATGTGACCTGTTGCTCTCATAAGTGCCAAACAGATATATGTAAGAGAAATGATCGATGACGTTACTGGACTAGGTTTCTCAGAGTAACACAATATACAATAAGTATTACTTTTATCACACAGAGAATAGATTTTCAATATGTTTTAAATATATCGATAATGAATTCATTAGAAAGCCTTATCTCTCAGTTGCTGTTCTTTGTCTCTGGCCAATTAGGGTCATACTTTTTTATTGTTTTTACAAAATGTATGAATGTTCATGGTAAAATAAATAGACCGACAGATAGGTAGATAAATACAAAAGCATACAAAGAAAGCAAATGACCCCACCCCTCACCCCTCAGTCAACCCCACTTCTTAGAAGAAAGTAGTTACAATAGTTACTACCAGCAACCTTCACTTTTTCATTTTTCATACCCTTGCAGAAATATAGACGTGCACACATTCATGCCAAAATCCCTCTTTTTTTTTATGTCACTTGCTTTTCTCACACTTCACAATACATCAGGACTATTTTGGAGAAGGTACAAGCAGAGGAGTAGCGTAGAGAACAGCAACCCTAAAGCTTCTCACTCACTGGGCGTGATTTTCACCTCACAACACATATACACCTTTCAACCTCCCACTCCTTCATGTTTATTTTTTTAAATTGATTTGACGGAGGGAGAGAGAGAGAAAGAGAGAGAAAGAGAGAGAGAAACATCAATTTGTTGACCTACTTATTTATGTATTTATTGCCCGATTTTTGTATGTGTCCTGATCACGGATGGAACCTGCAAACTTGGCATATGGGGACAACGCTCTACCAACTGAGCTACCCGACCAGGGCATCAACTGATACTTTAAACTGACAGTGTGGCCTTGTTCATCCATGGGCCAGTTTCCCCACCTCTCGGCTTGTGGAGTTTTCTTACTGACTCTCCAGGTCCCTGTGCTCCTGGTGGCATTCTTGGCTTAAGAATTCAGGTGACCACTGCCAGCCCTGGGCTCCAGCTGCAGGGGGCACCTGGAGGCCACAACATGCAAGGCCAATTCTTCTATTTCAGTTTTCTAGCATCCCTGTGAGACAGGTCTGTGAATATTCACACCCACTTAACAGAGAAAACAATGCAGGAGGGGAAGTGATGTGACCAAACTGCAGAAGGTCAATGGCCTGGGGAGACCTGCCTGCCAGCTCTCACAGCTCAATGCGCTTAGTCTACACAGCTCAGAAACATAATTTCTAAAGGGCTAAGGCCTTGGAGATGTCATGAAATTTATCTTGGCCTCAGTATCCCCAGCAGTAACATACAGGTTTCAGATGAGTTAATATCAAATCTCTATGCACTCTGAGTGTTTATTTATTCTGGCACTATTCTCTCTTCTGGTTTTAAACTTGAACAGATATTATTTTTTTATGTTATCTTTTAAATGTAATATAACCTTCACTTGCACGCCTCTCTATATCAAAGGACAGTTAGAAACATTTTCTTAAGGGAGGGAGAAAAGGAGAAAGTGAGAAACATTGATGTGAGAGAGACACATAGATTGGTTGCCTCCCACAGGTGCCCCCATCAGGGGCAGGGATGGAAACCTGAAGCCCAGGTACACATCCTTGACCAGGAATCAAACCCGTGACCCTCCAGTGCACAGGCTGATGCTCTAACCATTAAGCCATGCCAGCTAGGGCAAGAAATATTTTTAATAACCCTTATATTTTCCTGTTAGTCCTTTCCCCAACTTATATGCCAGTCCTTTCCTCAGTCTACATCTTTAGAAGAGAAAACGAAAACTTGGTCATTTCTAATTCCATATACCTAATGTCCATCTCAAATCACAATTACAAATTCCCCAGGATGAATGACCTTGACTTGCGGAAGCTGACCCATTATTTGAATGAGCATTAGAATGACTAGTCTAACAAGAGGAGTTTTTTCATCTCTGACATATTCAATTTCATCTATTTCTAAAAAATAAGTTAAACGCCAGTAAAATGTCCAATCTCCACACACGCTTTATCCACTTTATACTGTACCCATCTCTCTCTGATAGATTTAATTTCAGACATTTATTTCTGTATGATAAAGAACTTTTTCAGTCCCATATGTAAAACTGTCAATGTCATTAAAAGGTAGTTCAGCAGCCCCGGGGAAATGTACTTCTCTCTAAATCTTTAATCGTTCTCGAAACATCTGCCAGTCAAAAAGACCTTCTATAAATTCCATTTATTTTACAAATGTTCCCCAGAAATTCGCAGTCACCCACTGAAACTGACAGTTCGGGGGAGGGGGGTGTTTTCTCTCGGAGAGTGGCTTCTGGATGGCCCAATGCCCTGTTCCGGCCTCAAGGGAATGAAACCCAGAGAGGAAAGAATCTTCCTTGCCCTGATGCTAGCCGGGTGCCCCGAAGCCTTCCGTGGTCAGTGAAAGCAGACAACCACAAGCGGGGGGGGGGGGGGGGGGGGGGGGGGGGGGGGGGGGAGCTGAAATCAGGCCTTTCAAGCAAAGAACAAGCTAAAGTAATAGCACCTAAGTCTTGCCTACTGTTTAGTGAGAGAAAAACGTGGTTGAAACTAATACTTTACCAAGTACCAGTTCAATACAATGAACCAGTGAAGGTATTTTCTTAATTCACCCATGAGATGGATCTACTGGAGAGAATGGAGCATAGTGAATGAAATAAGTCACCAAACTTTCATTTTATGAAAATTAAACTAAACAGCCATCTCAGCTTTGAGAGCACAGGGTAAAATGCAGGGGAAACTCTGGACCAACAAATCAAGTTAAAAAACCTCTTCCTGAGAAAGACTAAAGCTGCCGATTTTCAATTACAAATCCACTGTTGGGAGTTGAGCTTACCAGGAAGCAGATTCTAAGAAGATGTGCATTCAGTGTGAGTATAGTGGGGAGATCTGGGTTGCAACCCCTAGGGTGGAGTCCAGGGGGCAGGTCAGCTGTGAGACCCTCTCAGCAATGCCCTCTGAAGGCCCCCACCCCAGGCAGGAACTTGGACACCTACAGAGTTTGTCCCAAACTGGGGGAGTCCCTGAGTGGGGGGGATGGGGGGGTCGGTGGTTCCCCAGGAAAGCTTAGCTTGAGGCCAGGCCGCTTTCTTCAGCAGCAGCAAGGGGCTATGCTGCAAGATGTTAGTCTATCCTCCTCCCCCAACTCCACCTGAGGGAAGGGGTGGTGCGGGCCTGGAAGGCTCCAGTGCCCACCACACAGGTCCAGTCCAATCCCAGTCAACCTTTCCACAGGGAGCAATGGATGCTGAGAGGTCAAGCCCAATGGGAAAGGTTAAAGAATCCCAGATGGTGATGGGGAAAGAATTAGGGAACTGCTAAGCTAACCAACTGGTTGATGGGATTGGGTGAGAGCATGGACTGTCCAGCCCCTCCTTTCCCAGAAGGTCTGCTGATCAATGAGGCACAACAATGAAGCTGAGAGCTGGGAGGAATTCATTCATTCCCTCAGCCAAGTTACTGAATGCCCATTATATGGGAAAGGCAAGCAGGATAAGGTCAGCTGGAGCTCTTGTGGAGCTCACAGACTAAGGAGGGTAAAACCATCAATTATAAAGTTGCCAAGAACCCGGCCTCCTGCTTGAGAAGCCAGTGGCTACTGGGCACTGGAAATACGGCCAGCATGACTGAGGAATGGCATTTTTTTGTATTTTGTTTCATTTTAACCAATTTAAATATAAAGGTCTGCACATGTCAAGTGGCAGGGTCCAGATCTGAGCTTCTCGAGGGCAGGCAGGCTATCTGTGTGTAAGGGGAAGGCATTGGAGTGTTTGAAAATAGAGGGAGGACAGGCTTAGGTTGCAGCTTTCCAGGTGGTCAGTTCGCCATAAAGAGAACAGACCTGGAGGGGTGCGGGGACTGAGCCAAGGAGCAGAGGCAGGAGAACATCCCAGAAGGTCACATGTGGAGACATGCCCAGATGAGAAGGTAGGAACAAGCCCTCCGCGTGGAGCTGTCCCTCGCAGGGGCAGCTTCCTTCTCAGGATTCATCTTAGAAAATAGCGTCATGTGTTCCCAAGGTGCTTTCGCTTCACCATTTAGTCAGCAAAGATGAGAAATTACCTTAAAATGTGCATTAGTGGAGTGAACTGATTTTAGAAATTGTGGAGCAGGAAATAAGTGAACACAGGGCTTCCACAGAGTTGTTGGAAAAGTGCTCCAACACCAGTTAAAAGAAGAGGACGGTGTATAAAACAACATCAAATAACAGGGACCGTGTGTGCAAAAGGAATTATACACACACGTGCACTTTCACATGTACTCAACATAAATATCTGCGCACAAACATCCAAGAATCTGCTCAAATGGCTGGGCCTGGAGGGAAATTTCATCTTCCTTGCACCTTAGGTTATATTGTTGTTGTTTTGTGGGGCATTTTTAAATTTCTTCACCATGTGTATGTAACGCAAAAAAGTTATTATTATAAAAAGAATTGGGGTGTGTGTGTGTGTGGTAAAAGATGTGTGTGTTTGTGTGTGGTGTGTGTGTGTGGAGGGGTGATGTGGGTGGTGTGTGCGTGTATGTGATGAGTGTGGTATGTGTGTATGTGTGGTGTGGCATGTGTGTGTGGTATGGGATGTGTGTGTGTGGCGTGGAATGGGTATGGTGTGGGTAGTGTGGTGTGTGTGTGTTATCATGTGTGGGGGGGTGGTATGGTATGCTATGTGTGGTATGTGTAATGTGCTATGTGGGAAGGGGCGTGATGTGGATGGTATGGTGTGTGTGTGTGTGTGTGTGTGTGTGTGTGTGTGTGTAGCCATGTTTTGATACAGGTAAAGTTGGTCTTTTTTTTCCCTGTTTCTTTTTTTCCAGGGATCTAATGCTGCCTTTTGAAACCCAAAGTAATGAATGTGGAAAGCTACCTGTCCTGTTTGGGGTCTGACACAAGTTACAGCAATCGAGTGGAATCCAAACTTGTCTCCTCCGTTCTCCACTTGGGAGGCCACCGGAGGGCACGGAGGAGTTGGGGGGCCCACAGAGGTGGTGTGTGCTTGGCATGCTTCCCACGTCCACCACCCGCTCCAGGCTTGAGGCAGCAGGCGGTGAGGGAGCGAGGGGAGACCTGTCTCTCTCTGCTCTGCCACGAGGAGGCTGAGGTGAGGGAGGTTCAGGGACAGCTCTGGTCCCAGCAGATGGCCGGCAGCAGGGCAGGGTACCAATCAGGCCCTTCTCATTCCAGCCAGGGCTCTCTCCTCCAAGGACTGCAGTTGGAATGATGCAGAAGGTCTAACAACAAAAACCACGCAAAGGAATGCCCCCAAACTCTTGGATTTCTTGAGATTTCTGAATATACACATGATATGCTAGGGTTAATGACTGTTCATAGTTAAATACGCAAAATGTTGCCTCGGGGTTTCATTTATGTACTTAAGTGTTTATTGAGCTCCTACTATGTGCCCAGGCACTGAGAATTCAGCTGTGAACAACAAAAACAAAAACCATTAAAAAAAAAAAAAAAAAAAAAAAAAAAAACAGAAAAAGCTATTACTCTCTCAATTATCAGAGACAAGTAAAAAACAATAAAGCAATGAAGAATTTAACAAGTAACATTACAGCTATGAGGGCTGGCTGGAGGAAACCAAAAGGCTGGTGAGATAGAGAGTCCCCGAGGGAGGCCACTGGAATGGACGGAATGGGAGGGTCAAACGCAGATGCGAGGGCAGCTTCTGAGCTGATAACTGAACTCAAAGCAGGCATGGAGGAGCATCACAGATAAAGGGGAGAATCTGAGTGCAAAGGATATGAATGAACAAAACTGGCCTGTGGAGACCAGAAAGGAGCTAGAGGGCTGGAGCTTGAAGGGAAAGGGACAGAGGCTCAAGACTGCGAATTAAGCAAGGCCTCGCAGTTCTTAATATCTTGGAACAACATAAGTGGAATATTCAGGAATTGCAGCTAGCCAACCGTGAAAAGACGAATGCCCTCCCTCCACCCCCGCCCAGGCTAGACCTACCTGAAGCACGTTACAAGGCCGGCCAAGCTAATAAAAATATTGTTTGGGCTACATTAGGCAATATGTACTTATTTGAGTCAACACATAAATCTTTTTTTTTCTTTACCTAGTATGTGTTGATCAAATTTTCAATGTTATAACTTTGTTTTTAGACTAAAAATAACAGTCACAGTTGTTATTACCATATTTCCTAGACCAAAGATTTCTACAGAACATTTCCCAGGAAGGTGGGTTTTTTAAGAACGTGAATAACCTTTTGTGTGTTCCTAAATCCTAACTCAATAACTACTTTTTAAGTTCAGTAAATATCATCCTCGAAAGGAAAGAGTCTAATTATAAAATTGCCAAGAACCCGGTCCCCTGCTTGAGAAGCCTGTGTACAGAGGGTCTGTTTCTCACTTTCTGTTAGCAAGACCTTCCCAGCCTCTGAGGGCACACTCTGGCCGGAGGAGAGGAGGCGGTTCTCAGAGGGCTGGGGACATCCTCTTCACAGGCGAATACACGTTGGGCAACAAGCCCCACTTTCGGAATTTTTCACCGAAAGTTCTCACCCGCTGGGTGAGACGATGTGTAATCTCTGGTACCGGGTGTAACAGAAGGGGGGGGGGGGGGGGGGGGCGGGGATTACACAAATGCTCCACAAAAGAGGCGCAGTGTGGCTTCAAGTTCAGATTCTGCCACGTACCAGCTGTGTGAACTTGGACAGAAATCTTAGTGACTAACTCTGTTTTAGGCTCTATCAAGTGGTCATTAAAATATTCATGCACGTTTTTGATCATAATAAAAAGAACGGGAGAAAAGAAGGTTGGACGAGTAAATAAGCAAATAACTATATGAGTTTGGATATGCCTCTACACTGGAATCCTATCTTATCATTCAAAAGCATCGTAGGTTGCTAAGCAAGAAAACCATGGGGCAGGAAAGTGTGTAACTATAGATTATGCACACGAGCACACCTATGCACAGACTTCTGGTACACAGACTGTTCTGGAAGAAACTCTTCATGGTGGTTGTTTTTGGGGAACGAAACTAGGTGATTCCTGTGGACAAATATGAAAGGAAATCTTACCATTCAATAAACCCTGAAATTTCAAATTTCATACCAACTGTACCTATTTCCTATTCCCAAAAAAGTCTAATAAAATTTAATTTGAAGGAGGTCAATCCAAACCTCCAGTGTTAATCACTGTATTCCCAGATGATACTGAATTTGGAGGTTACATACCAACAGTAATTACATACCAATGAGAAATTCTAGAACATTCTACCACTCAAGAGTAGCATCAACAACAAAACCAGCTGGGACCTACAGTTTTCTACTGGTCTTCAAACCCTGGAATATCCCCTTCTATTATTCAGACCTGCATTCCTTCCATCAGCAAATACTGAGTATTCACTGTGGGCTGAAAGCCAGGACACGGCACTGAACATCAGAGCCAGGGTCATTTGTCTCATAGAACTTACATCCTAGTGGGAGAAAACATTTTAAGAAGAAAATATCCAGCACAAAAATAAGAAAATTCGTCTTTAAAAGGCCTATGTCTACTCCCATTAGAGAGGTGTGCCAGAGGGATGTGGGGAGTCTTTAGAAGTGGTGGGCAGGTCAGGGCATTGAGGCAGGAAGTCACAGCTCAGCCCTGGATGCCAACAGGAAGCTCTGGCCAGGAGAAAATCAGAGAGCAGGCAGACTCACAGGCCTAAGCTCTCCCGCAGCACCCTCCCCGGAGGAATGCCCCTCTCAGCCCTCACTGAACACCACATTTGTATCTGAATCAATAGATGCTGGAGACCAGACTGGTTCCATAACATCTAGATCAGGGGCCGCTGTGACAAGCCAGGTCCAGAGTGGTTCTTTGGCAGATGAGCCCAGAGGACTGCCTGTTGGCAGAGAGAAGCCCGGAGACTGAAGAAACTGTTCATGTGCAGAGTCCGTTTTGCTGGAGTTCACAGAGGTATGACTTCTCAGAGGTTTTCTAAATAGATTTCTCTCATTGAGTTCATATGTGGTGTTAAGATGATAAAATGCATTTTAAGAAGTTAATTGCTTTCCTAAACAGAGAGAAACTGATGTTAAGTAAAAGCTTTGAATTCAAAGCAGTGTTTTAATTTAAGTTAAATTAGTCCATTCATAAGATTGGCTAATTTCTCCATTAACCACTAAAGCATTCATTGCATACACGAAGGAAGGAACGATAAAGGCTTAGGCAAGGGGACGGGGAGAAGAGTGGGGAAAGCTTAGGCAAATGTGAGGTAAGTTCCTGGGTTTTGTGGGGTGAGGAGAGACATATGCACCTATTGTAATATCAGATGGAAGTTCCTAAAGAGGATATTATTGAATACATGTTGTTGTTTTTTTCTTAAGAACCATACGTCTGAAAAATATTAATACCCATTTATTAATATAGAGAGAGAATACAGATTTTTAAGTATATTTTGTTGAGTTTTTACAGAGAGGAAAGGAGAGGGATAGAGAGTTAGAAACAACTATCAGCTGCCTCCTGCACACCCACTACTGGAGATGTGCCCACAATCAAGTACATGCCCTTGACTGGAATCGAACCTGGGGCCTTTGAGTCCGCAGGCTGACACTCTATGCACTGAGCCTAACTAGATAAGGCGAGAATACACATTTTTTTAAAGACTCTCAAAACTCAACAGTTAGAAAAACAAACAACGCAATAGAAAATGGGCACAAAACATGAATAGGCATCTTCATCAACACACACACACACACACACACACACACACACACACACACACAGAGAACGTCTAAAATAAAGTATAGTAACCACATCAAACGCTGGTGACATCAAATCCTGGCGAGGATGCAAAGAAGCTGGATCACCCACACGCCGCTAGGCGAATGTGAACAACAGTTTCCATGCTGGAAAACAGTCTGGCAGATTCTCAAAAAACAAACAAGAACCACCAATACAACCCACCCATGCTCTCTTGGGCATTTACCTAGCTGTGTTACCAGATAAAGGGTATGCTCTTGCCTTTCCCGGAGAGAAATAACGGGAGGAGGCGGCAGTTAGAACACAAAAGGCTTATTAAGCTTTGGAGGGAAGAGACCACAGCTTGATGCGTCAGAGAGGGCACAGGGAGAGTGGCTGTGACTCCGGAGCCTCCGCCAGGCTGCACTCCTATGGTGCTGGTGAGTCCTGTTCCTGGTTCATCTTCCAGGTGCTCTTTTGGCGAGCTGGTACCAGCTGGCACAAGTGTAGGAGGGCTACATGCTCCAACATACTATGCATGTCTCATTAGCATTTTAAATCTCCATGAAAGGGTGTGTTTTCTACTATTATAATGAGCAAAGGCCACCAAAAGGACAGTCTTAAGAGATACTGCGCAAGCACAATTTTAGGGACTTTTCTTAACCCGGTGGCACCTTTTCTGAGGTTGAAAGCATTCCTAGCCCTGTGGAAGGGGGCACACAGTATCCTGCTGTTTGGGCTCTGTGCCCGGATCCAGGCCCCTATCACTCTCTGGCAGGCAGCCTCCTACAGAGGTACTAACACTCACGTTCACTCAGAAACAAATGCACAATATTTATATCAGCTTTACTCACAACAGCCCCAAACTGGAAACCACCCCAAATGTCCACCCGCAAGTTATGGTACATCCGTACTGTGGAATATTATTTAACAAGGAAAAAGGAATTGATCATGGGTACAATAATTCCAGAAAGGTTACATACTAGTCTTAAAATTGTAGAAATGAAAACCGGACTAGCAGTTGCCAAGGACTTCGGGCTGTGAGGGAGGGAAAGGGTGAGGGGAAGGACATGTGGTGATGGTGACAGAATGTTCTGTATCTGACTGTAGCAATGTCAGTATCCTGGCTGTGATGCTGGGCTATGGATCTGAAAGACATTACCATTGCGGGAATCTAGGTAAAGGACATGGGATATCTCTTTGTCTTATTTTTACAGCTGCATGTGACCCTACCGTTATCTAAATAATTTTTTTTTTTAATGAGACTGTGGTTCTTAAGTTTTTGGAAGATGTAGAGTGGGTGTTGAGAGGGCCTGGGAGATCTATATCTCTGTAAGAATCTGATAGAAACTATGAAGCATCACCTGAGAAAAATCATCTGCATCTTCTTCGGAGAGCCTGTTTAAGGACTCAGCTCAAGAATATAATCCACTTCGGCTGTTTCCAAATCTTAGCTATGGTGAATTATGCCGCTGTGAACATAGGTGTGCATATATCCTTTCTGACTGGTGTTTCTAATTTCTTGGGATATAGTCCTAGAAGTGGGATTATTGGGTCAAATGGGAGTTTCATTTTTAATTTTTTGTTGAAACTCCATTCTGTTTTCCATAGTGGCTGCATCAGTCTGCCTTCCCACTAGCAGTGAAGGAAGGTTCCTTTTTCTCTGCATCCTCACCAGCACTTGTCATTTTTTGATTTGTTGATGATAGCCATTCTGACAGGTGTGAGATGGTATCTCATTGTCATTTTGATTTGCATCTCTCTGATGATTAATGCCTTTGAGCATGTTTTCATATGTCTCTTAGCCTTCTGTATGTCCACTTTCAAAAAGTGTCTAAGTCCTTTGCTCATTTTTTAAATTGAATTGTTTATCTTCCTTTTGTTAAGTTGTAAGAGTTCCCTAAAAATTTTGGAGATTAAACCCTTATCAGAGATAACATCGGCAAATATGTTCTCCCATACAGTGGGCTTTCTTGTTGTTTTGTTGATGGTTTCTTTTGCTGTGCAGAAGCTTTTCACTTTGGGTTTTAGAAACAACTGAAGTGCCCATCAGCAGATGAGTGGATTAAAAACCTGTGGTATATCTACACAATAGAATACTACTCTGCTATAAAAAGGAAAGAAATCTTACATTCATAATAGCTTGGATGGACCTGGAGAGCATTATGCTAAGAGAAATAAGCCAGTCAGAGAAAGATAAATATCACATGATCTCACTCATTTTTGGAATATTAATGAACACATAAATAGATGAATAAAAACAGATCCAGAGACAGAGAAGTATCAAACAGACCATCAAACCTCAGAGGAAAGACAGGGGAGGGGGATGGGTAAGAAATCAACCAAAGAACTTGGATGCATGCATATGAGCCTAACCAATGGACACAGACACTGGGCGGGGTGAGGGCATGTGCTGGGGAGTGGGGGTTGCCAGAGAGAGGTCAGTGAGGGGAAAAGGAGACATATGTAATATGATATGTAATACTTTAAACAGTAAAGAGGGTTTTTTTAATAAACAAATAATAAAAATAACAAAAACAAAACGAAAAGAACATAATCCACACAGCTCGAGTTACTATCTCTGGGATCCAGGCCATGAGCAGACTTAGAAAAATAGTAAAATAAAGGCAGTCCCCACCTGCTCCACACAGTTCTGCATGCAGACACTCAACCCAAATTTAGCCGTCTGCTTTCTAGAAAGGAACTATTTTAACTTTGATGTTCACAAGTATCTGTGGCATTTCTTGACTCACAATTGCACTTTGAAATTCTCCAAAATGAGGGCCGGTGGGAGGGAGGCAACAGAATCCGTCCTGGCTGGGGATCTGCAAAGGTTTACCACCACCCAGCAATACCGAGGGAGAGGAAAATCGCGCAGCCTTTCTCATGTCCCAAACACGGGACAGGGAGAGATCTGAGGGTCCCTTCCACCTGACCATTGACCTTTTTCTGACACTAGTTCATCCTAAACTATCGTGAATATGCTAATCTCAAGTTCACAATACAAGTCCAAAATCAGACTTAATTCCTCAAGGATGTTGACTGGACTTATCTAATTTAAGGCGGTTTATCTGGAGCTTAACACTAGTAGGCACTCAATAAATATTTGATGAATGATAAAATGAAAGCAAATATATGCCAAATGAAAACTAAACTCTTCAAATACCAAAGATAATGATTCCCTGACAAAAACTACCAAACGGCTTAAAGATAAATATTTCTCATCTTCTACACTGGCAGATGGACAGGAAAGCATCACAACAGTAATTTTGTTTATGTCTACATACAAAGTCCCTAAATTGGCCATTCTTGGGTAAATTGGTTTTGGGGACGATGATTAAAGGCTGACTTTATGCATAATTAATTCTGTCATCCACGCGGACAATTGAATGCCAATGCCTCAAATACCAGCAGGAAAGCACGGGGGACATAGAAACCTAGGAAGCTGATTCCATTTGGGCCAAAATGCTGTGTGGTCTTGATTTGGGCCCTTGTCTTCAGTCTATGGGACCACAGACTTCATGACTGGCAAAGTTATCCCCAAAGTCTCTTTCTTTTAAGGAAAAAAAAAAAAACACTTCATACACCATACTGAACAGTTTTGTGTGTCTTGTGTACCAAGAGTATCTGATAAAATTATTCTATTTCTGTGATTTTCATATTACTAGAGGCCCATTGCATGAAAACTCATGCACTGGAGGGAGGGTCCCTCAGCCCGGTCTGCCCCCTCTCACATTCCAGGAGCCCTCAGGGGTGAGAGGTGACCCAGCAATCAGGGGAAGGCGATATCCCATCACACCACTGCTGAAGCCACTGCCAGCAGTGCAAGCCTTGCTGGCCCTGGTGACCTAAGCCTCAGGCAGCCCTGGGCGGCTGGGAAGCCACCATCTGAGCTTGCTTGCACTTCAAGCTGGCTCTGGGTGGCTGGAGAGCTGTGGGGACTGGGTGCTGCCATCTTGTGGCTGTGTGCACCATCATCTTTGAGGGCATGGCAGTCAATTAACATATTCCCTCCTTACTGGCTGTGGGCACCACCATCTTTGAGGGCAGTGCAGTCAATTAGCATATTTCCTCCTTATTGGCTATGGGCATTGCCATCTTTGAGGGCAGTGGAGTCAATTAGCATATTCCCTCCTTATCAGCTATGGGAGCTTCCATATTTGAGATGGCGTGAAGGTCAATTAGCATATCCCCTCTTTATTAGATAGGATGATTGTAACTATGTCATGGTATCATAAAAAATGCAGATTTCTAACATCCCTAAATCTAAAAACCCTAACTGAAATATGAATGCCTCTTTGGCACACCGAGTCAGGTGAAACAAAAACCTAGGGGAAGAAAATACATCTTCCTAAAATTTGGCCATTTAATAACCAATTTTTCAAACCCATTCTTTGCCCCCTGGGAAGACCCCCAAGTAGACAGAAATACCTGCTGATTAGATGAGCACACTCCAAGCAAAGTCAACAGGGATAATTTTTTCTGGTGTTGATGCCACTGCCTTTTATCTAAGCATCATAGACAGTCTTGCAATGGCAGAGGTTCCTTCTGTACCAGCATTGGTGCCAGGCAGCATCTGTGCTCACCTGGTAATTATTTCATATATATGAGGTTTGTTTTCCTAACTAACCAGACGTTCTTTGAGAGTGAGAGCTAATGCCACAGAAGCAGGGGAAATAGTAACCCCTGAAGCATCCTCATCCTCCAAGACCAGGAAGAGTGAGAGCAGTAAGCAACATTAGCTGGGTTCCCACTGGACCAAGCATTGTGTTAAGCCCTTTTATAAGGATCATCTACTAGGAGAGTATTATGAGTCTCTCTATTTTTACAGAAGACTGAGCCTTACAAATGTTAAACAACTCATCCAAAGTCACATAACCAGCTGCTGTATGGGGATTTCAACACAGCCTCATATCAGAGAATGTGCTTTTAAAACTAGTTCATAGTGATGGTTCCATGCATTCATTCAAGACATCTTCATCAGGTGCCCACTCCGTGCTGGGCACTGTTCCAGGCACAGGGGCTCACCTATCTAGAACAATAAAAGCCTAAGCGACCATCACAACTGAACAGATGACCAAACAGGCTGTGTGGGGCTACCAGGCCAGCAGAGGGGTGACCAAACAACTGAGCAGCACTGCATAGGGCAACCAGTTCTGCAGTGGGGGCAGTGAGGGGCGACCAGGTTGGCGGGCGGGGGGGGGGGGGGGGGGGGGGTGGGGGGGGCAGTTGTGAGTGAAGAGGTAGACAGGGGGTAGTAAGAGGTGACCAGGCCAGCAGGGGGCAGTTAGGGGCGATCAGGCAGGCAGGCAGGTGAGCAGTTAGGAACCAGTGGTCCTGAGGATCAGCCCCAACTGGCAGTCAGACATCTCCCAAGGACCCCTGTTCCTTATGCACGAATTTCATGCCCTGAATGTGTGTGTTTGTGTGTGTGTGTGCATGGAGAGAGAGAAAGAGAGAGAGAGAGAGACAGAGAGAGAGAGAGAGAGAGAGAGAGAGAGAGAGAGAGAGAGAGAGAGAGAGTAACTGAACTACCAAACAACCAGAACAACCAGTCAAGCAGTCACTATATGCAAACTGACCACCAGGGGGCAGACTCTCAACACAGGAGCTGCTCCCTGGTGTTCAGTGTGCTCACACAGTGGTAGCATCACTCAGCTGACTGGGATGAGTGGCACTCCCACAGAAGACCGATCCCTGCAGGCCATGTCCCTGACCAGTGCATGAATTCATGCACCAGGCCTCTAGTAATGTAAATAAAAAATAGAGAATCCCAGCCTTCACTGAGCCTCACATGCTACCTAGGGGATACAAGCAATCAAGTAAACTCTACAGACCAATATGTGAGGCGGGTGATAAGGCTAAAGAGAAAAACGGAAAGGAATTTAGGGGGAGGAGTAGGGAAGAAATAATAAAACAGGTGTCTGGGAGGCTTCAGGAAGGAGGTGGCATTTGAGGAAAGGCTGAAGGAGGTGAGGGAGACAGCCAGGGGAACAGCATCCTAAGCAGAGGGAAGTGCAGTAGAAAAGGGTCAGAAACTTGGAACCCATTGCAAAGCTTTTACTCTGAATTGCATGGAAAGTCACTGGTGGTTCGAGCAGTCAGGGAGCCAGATCAGCAGGTCATTGCAATATTACAGGGAGGACCTGAGGGGGGCTCAGCCCAGGATAGTAACTGAGAATGGTGTGAGGTACAGTCGGATTCTAGGTGCATTTCAAAGATGGAGCCCACAGAATCTCCCTATGGCTGGCCTGGGAGTGAGAGCTAAGAGGAGGAAAGAGGAATGAGGTTTGATTGTTGCTTGTTTGTTTGATATTTACCAGGGCAGCTAAAATGCTGGGCCCTCTCATGGCTGAGCTGCAGCCTCCAGCAGAGGCTGGTGTGGATAAAGCCATCAGGGTTAGGGTGCTCTAGGTCTGAGGCAGCTGCTAGGAGTCCAGGGGAAATGTGGGCCAGACAGGAAAGATGAGTCTTGGCAGACAAGAGCACAGACACATTATTTAAAGGTGGACAATCAAGGGGAGGGATGCAGATGAAAACACTCAATGTGAGTTTGAACTCTGAGGTCTGGATTGTGGACAAGCCAAAGCAAATATTGACTGGGATACTTTCTCTGCAGCAAAAGAAGAAACCAAGTGAGGATAGTTCAACTGTGCCGTGCAAGCCACATGCTCTGTCAGGTTAATGATGTGCAAACTGTCTGATTCACCACTCAGCCAAGGGTACATTTTTAGGGCCTTTTGGGGGTTAGCCAAATAATTGTAGACAGCTGCTCCCCTTCTGACCCCACAGCCCCCCAAATAGTAACATGGACATTCCTGAACAAATACTGCCCAGGGCACAGCTTGAGGCCTCCATGAGTAAGCTGGAGAATGAAGATGTGAAGATACTGCGACTTTTGAATTCCATTCAGCTTTCCTATGTTTAAGGAAAAGTCAATACATATGTGATTACTTAATCACTTAAACTGGTTAGGACCTATCCACCATCCATTTGTGGGGACAGTCCTACAATGTTTCCTATCTCATTTAAAAAAATCACTTACATGTTTATAATTTATAAAAGCTTCCAGTGAGAATGCCTCCAGCTACATAAACATTTATGCCTCTGGGCACTTGAAAACATAAAAGTAAAGAAATCAATAATTCTTCTATCCTTCCACTGATTCTAACTCATCTTTGATGGTACTAAAGAAATCATACAGTCAAAATCAATGCTATATGCTTTCACTGCATTTTTGCAAGTATGATCTGATGTAATACCCTCCACACAGCTAATGTTCATTGTATAGATTTGAAAACTGAGGCCAAGAAAGGTCAAGGGTCATAGAGCTGATGACTCATAGAAGCAGAATTTGTTCTTTTTCCAAACCCGAGGGAGCATCTCTTGGCACAACAGCTGCTTTCCATGAAATGTTGTTTTCTTGTTTAATTATAAACTCTCCCAAACACGGTTCTAATCCACTGACACTTGTCTGGATTCCATTCATAAAACCACGATGTCACATTAGTTCCTGAAGAGGCTCAGGAATTGCACTCTGTAAAGTTCAAGGGGCTGGGCACTCACTCTGTACCTGACGCCCTGCCCTACCTCCCTCTGAGACTCACCCCCGCTGCCTGCGGTCCCACATCTGCAGCCCAGAAGAGTCCCATCACCAGGGCTCACTTTGGACAGAGGTTCCCTATGCCGTTTCCCGGAAGCATTTTCACCATCACTTGCAGTCTCCATTCAAAACTCTAGTTTGCTCTGCTTTCTGACGACCATGTGAATAAATCATACAAGGAGAACACTTTTTAAAAATTAACTGGTGACAAAACCAGTGGTAACAAAGAAGACCAGATTTCTTTGATCATATTTTTTACCCTTTCAGTCCATGAGCAGTAACCATCACCCTAACAAATAGTCTAAAATCGATGTGAGTGTTAACTCAGATTAGATGAATAAATCCTGAGAAAGTCTGCTGCTTGCTGGCATCCAAAATACTCTAAGATATAAAATGAATGCAAAACTATATTTCTTTTCCTTCTGCTCCAAATATCTGTCCATTGGCACACGCATAGGACTATATTGTGTCAGTTGCAGTAATATAGAAAAATAATCTCAATTACCATAAGCTAAAAAGTTACGGTAACTAGTCTTTCAAATAAATCACCATGTGTCACAATTTGGCATACACTCCAATCCTGATGAATAATTCACATGTTCTACATTAATAATGCATGTCCTCTTCCTATTGGAATGCTCCCTAACGCAGAATGGCTGTCTCTGAGCCATTTCCTCAATTGACATGATGGAGTAAGTCTAAACTTAGGACGGCGCCTTTTTAATGCTGCCTTTACTGTTGTAACACTCTGGCTTGCCCATAAGATTATGAAAACTACAAAGTTCCTATTATTTCCTGCCCTGTGCATGGGAACCGCTCAGGGAGGGGCCCAACAGTAGTTGCTCCTGATGTGAGACTATCTGCAGAGCAAAAGCTGATCAGGGAAGCCAGGCAGCACTGGTGGGGACTGATTAGTCCTGTGGACATCTCTCCCTAATTATCCATTCATAGTAACAAATGGCATAAATGCTAAAACATACAATAGTAATGGGGGGGAGGGGCAGAGGGAGAAGAAGGAGGAAGAAGAGAAGGAAGAAAGGGACCAAAACAAACCAAGCAAGTGGTTTTAATAATTACCAATGTTTCCCATCCCCAGATTTTCTTTCCAAGCCATTTCCCACAGTAAAATTGCCAGGCACATAACGAACGGCCAAAGACCAAATAAGAGAAAGGAGCCAAAGACACGTATTTGTAGAGACTTCAGTATAACTCTCTTCCCAGTGGGGCCAGTCCCATCACGGTTGGCGTTTGTTGTGATTTCAGACATTGTTAAGTTAACTTTCCTTCCCCCACCTCTCGCCAAACGCACACAAGAAACAAAGACAAGCCCCAGCACAAGGCAGAGAGAAATGAGGTAGTTTGAAATAAAAATAAATAAATAAATAAATAAAAATCATTCCAGGATCCTCCCTCTCCCTCCCTCAAGCATCCTTTGTGGTCACTCAAGCCCAAAGGGACCAGTTCTATCTGAAGTCCCATCAACGCAGAGAAAAGGGGGGAGACGAGGAGCCATCCCTGTGCCTCATCTGGCCACTGTGAGTGCTCTCGGATTCATGGATTCATTCATTCTTTCCTTCAGCACTAATTCAGGCAGCACTTGCTCTGTGCAGGCAGCAGGTTCCACCAGCAGAGATCCACCCTCTGCGCTAAGCACCGGAGGAAATGCAGACCACGGTCCCTATCCCAAGACGGCTGGCCAGAGGCCACCCACGCCGCCTGTGCCAACACCTGGGACAGAACCGGGTCCCTGTCCAGGACCCCAAGTCCAAAGAGACCTTCCTTACACGGGGCTGCCACTTCTTCCTGAGGTCAGAGAGTTGCCAACCCTGTCTGCATCGAGGGCGCCTGCCCCTTTCTCGGCCTGCGGATCCATCCCCGGGAAAAGTTAAGTCGGGGCGAGTGGGAAGAGGGGGCACCGGGCATCCGGCTGGCCCCGCGCCCGCCCCGCTCCCAGCTCCAACTCCCATGGCTACCGGGAAATATTTATTTCCAGGAGATGGGCTCCAGCGGCTCCTGGAGGCGAACACGCGGCCACCATCGGGAAGCCCAGTCATCGGAGGGATAAAGATAGACCGTTACCCGCCCGGATCCGGCCCTGCAGCGGCGGCCAGAGGCGCGGGCTCCCGCGGGGTGAGAGGCGCGAACCGCACCGGCACGGCCGGGGTCTCCCTCCCTCCGCGCTGCTGGCTCCAGAGGGAGACAATCGAACCGGCGATTAGAGGCAGAGAGGACCGGTACTCACCCCCAGACGCCTGCTCCGGATCCTCACGTAGCCTTGCTTCACTATGTCATTGAAATTGGAAGCCATCCCGTACTGCCGGCCGGCGGCGACCCTCTCGCCGGAGCGCACGCACCCGCCGCGGGGCTCTGGGGCGGATGGAGGGCAGGGGCAGGGCGGCGTGGGGGCGGGGAGGGGGATGTTGGAGAGGGGAAGCTGCCTCGGCTGCGGCTCCGCGTGGCTCTAGAAGACGCACATCAGTCTGTCCCCCGCGCCCCAAACCCTGAGAGTGGGTGGCCGGCTCGCAGCCACTTTGGGGGAGCGCAGCGCGAGCGCGGCGGCAAGGCGGCTGGAGCGCCGGCGTCAGCTGACTCATCAGCCAGCCCGTCCGCCAGGAGGAGGGGCCGCGGCGGCAGCCAGGGATCCGAGGAGGAGGAGGAGGAGGAGGAGGAAGGAAGCGGAGGGAGGAAGGGGGTCAGAGGGGAGGAGCCGCGGGAGTCCGTGCGCCCTGCGGTGGCCGCCCGCAGGCGACAACCTGGAGCGCGCTCTCTCCGGCCCTCGCCCACCTGGCCCGTCCCGCTACCCCAAGCGATCGCGCCCTCCTCCCTCCCCGGGAATGCCCCGCCGGACCCCACCTGGCCATCAGCCTGTGGAGATGTGGCTCCTGCTCTTCTCCCCCCAGTGGCTTATTTTAGGAGGAGAGGAAATTTCACTTTTCCCCAGCCGCCGCCTCCCCCACCTCTGTCTCGCTTCAGCCCCATCTCTTCCCTGCTAAGGGCTGGCTTTTACCTCTGCTGCGAGTGCACCTGGGGAGGTGGTGTTGCCATGGTTTGCCTTGACCTTGGCATATGAGGGCAGGGAGATTGCCATGGCTGAAGCTGCGTGCTCTGTCAGGTTTCCTTGGCATCCTGGACCCAGCCCTGGTGACATCAGTTGCCACGTTTTTATTGTGTGAGCCCGTCTTTCCCACGGGAATATGCTTCCCAGGGGCTAAGTGTATCCCCAAAGGCTGGCCCAGAGCAGGTGCTCAATGTATCCTTAGTACCAGGCTCTGTTCTAAGCCCTGTAACCCCACCCTGGATTTTTGGAAGTGCCCTATCCCCCACCCCCTCGAGTAAATAGCAGGTCCATAGTTGGCCCCCAGAGCCTGTCCATAGAACCCCCTCATGACCATTATGGTTGGTTCCTGCCTAGAGAATAACATTAAGCCAGTTGTGGGGGGAGGGAGGGGAGCGGTCAGGCTTGGCCCTCACCCCACTGGCCTTCCTTCTTGAAGCTGCTTGAGCTGATGAGAGCTGCTAACATATTTGGGGCTCCAGGGGTTGCACGGGGTGCTGATCCTGCTAAAGGAACAATGAGAACGATACTAGCACCCACACTTGGGGAAACTGAAGCTCAGAAGAATGAAGAGACTGCCCCAGGTCCCGCGGACTCAGCGGGTAAACACTGCCCTATCGCCCTTCTGAAGAGCAGGTGTCATGGTCGGTGACTGAGGAGGGCCTTGCCAATCATTTGCACTCTCTGCACAGGCAAATCGGGCATCAGGAACTTAACAATTCCTGATCCCTGCAGGGGGCAAACAGTGGCTGGGGGACCTCTGGTCAGAGCTCTTGAGAAGAAAAATCCATGTGTGAAAAATCCACTCTTTGACCAGCTGGTGTTTGAAGGTCTTCCCACTTGAAGACTCCGTGAGTCTCTTTTCTCCCTGGGAGCACCGGCTTTTAGGCCCCCGGGTTCCATGGGTGTCAGTTAAAGAAGAGGAAAACCCGAGAATGTGTCATAGAAACACTGAGACCAAGTCGGGACAAGCCAAAAGCAAGTGCTGTGGCAGGAAAACTTTCTGCTCTGGAATAACCAATGCCAGCTGCCATCCTGCCGTCATTTGACGGAAATGATGCTTTACCTTTAAACCTTTCTCCAAGAGAGGAGGAAATGGTAAAATCACTTAGAGAATTCTTTTTGAAGGCTTAGAACTTACACACACACACACACACACACCACAATCCATGGTTACCACGAAATAGACATGTTCATGGAAGGCATTGGTCCAATACCTCATTGGGAGACTGAAGCCTCAGTATCATAGAAACAGTGAGGGAGGGACTTAGACATGAGGAGCTTGAAGCGAATGGCTTCAGACAGAAATAACTACTGAAAAAACTGAGACAGAAACCTTGCCTTTGGTAGTTAATGTTGAGAAAAATCAACATCCATAAATAATTAAGCTAGAAGTAAGGAAATTGTGGAAAATATCAAATTAGATGTGAAGAGACAGGGATTTTTTTTAAAATCCTCATCGGAGGATATTTTTTTCCATTGATTATTTTATTTTATTTTATCATTATTTTTTTTAGTGAAAGGGAGGGAGGACGTGGGAGGAGGGGAGAAAGAGAAACATTAATGTGAGACACTTTGATTGGTTGCTTTCCATGCATGCCCCTACCAGGGCCAAGGATGGAACTTGCATCCCAGGCAGATGCCCTTGACCAAGAATGGAAATGGGGTTGTCATTCTAATCACTGAGCACACCAGCCAGGGCAGGTGTTTTTAGGGTTTTTTTTGGATCGGCAAGGCAAATTTACTTCTGCAGACGAGTGCAGTTGCCTGCTGAAAATCATGGACAAAGCACACCAAATGGGAAGTCGTTTGGGTTTTATTTCCTGATGTGGGTCTGCCCTGCCCCTCAGCCTGACTTGATTGGTCAGGGCTCATAGGGATGTTTTTCCTTAATTGCCACGTTGAATTCAGTAGACGGTTTCACTTGTTTTTGGGGAAGTCAGACTGATATGCATGCAAGACACACAGACTGTGCTCTGTTATTCATGGGAGGGACGGGACAGCCACTGATGCTTCCCCAGGGGGTGCAGGCACACATGACAGGAGAGGAGGGATGATTCTCAGAGATGCTCAGTGTAAGTAGAACTCACAGAGCTGCCTGGCTCCACCACCACACCTGCCAGCCAGCACAGTCCCACACGCTGCAGCTTCACCGGAGATAAGCAAGACAAACAAAACATCATCATTCCAACCCCCATTGTAACTCAGTTCTCACCATTTAAACTTCTTATTCTAGCATCCATTTCTGTTGCTTCCTCGCAGCCAGGCCCCCCTTTCCCAATACGGTCAGCATTCCACCTCCTTACCCACTGCTCCCAGACAGGTGTATAGCCTAGCACACTGCCTTCCTCAGCCTCACCGATTGGTCCAGACCTGGGCATGTGACCTACACTGTCAGATGAAGGGCTAATTGCATTACTTTTGCTGAGTCCTGGGACAAAGACTTGCCCCAGATATGGCTGAGATATAGTCTAGATGGGTCCCAGGAGCTGCGAGAGTGGATGGAGGCCACAGAGAAGCAGCAGAAATAAGAGAGAGAGAGAAGCAAGCCAAATCCCAGTGACATTGTTCCAGCCCCCTTATCCTGCACCTCACGGGCCTATTCCATTATTTAAACAAATGTAAGGCTAGTATCACAATCAGCCTGAAAAATGCAATGACTTCCATTGAATATGAGTTTCCTTATCTCTCACGACACCGTCCAGGTAGGTGCCTGGCCTGGGAAGGTAGAAGCTCAGTCTGCAGCTGCTGGATGCAGTCGGTACCCTTCCCAGAGAGGGGGAGAGAGCACAGAGGGAAAGCAGCCTCTGAATACAAATGTTTCAAATCCCTCTTCCTCTTGAATTCCACTGACTAATATTTAGTCACAGGGCCACCCCTCTCTCCAAAGGCATGGGTGGATTTCTGAAAGAACAAATTAGAATTGGTATTAGACAGGTCAATTGGCACTTTCTACCTCCCCAGTGCCATTCTTAGATGATTTAATTGCTCAAGCTAAAAACATTTCTTTTTAGCTTAAACCAGTTCAGACCGAGGTAGTCCGTCCTTTGCAACCAAGGGTCCTGTGGAAGGCACCATAGTTCTGTGAGTTGAAGCCTCAGACATCTCAACTAAACTCTAGACAGATATACCTAAAAGCCCCAGATTGAGAAAATTCCAACATTTTTTATGGCATTTTGCCGTAAAGCTACAGGTGACAGAAGAGAAAGTGACCTCGGCCAAAGGGTCCAGTCTCTGTCTTTTGGGATTTACTGCTCTTCTGAGTGATTCTGGTGGAGTGGATGGGGATGGGCCATTACCATGCCCACTGCAGGCCTGGACACCTGATCAAGTCTGGCCAATCAGCACAGGCCACCCTTAGGTGCAGGGATTGCACAGTGATGAACATGTGATCTAGAAGACCCAATCACAATCTTCCCTGGGGTGAGTAGATGAAAACACTGAGACACACAGCTGCCCATGGCCATCTTGTTTCCAAAATGAGAACCTAGCTGAGAACAAAGCTAGAAATATAACATCCCCGAAGCCAGAACTACCTCTTGCACTTCTCGGTCACACAATCTATTTGCTTTTTTTCTTGTCTATTTGTGCCCATTTAACTTGGGTGATAGAGTGCACTACCCACGGCTGAGACTAGTGTGAGACAAGGGAGGTGCCTGGGTACACAGTGTAGCAGGCCTGACTCTGAGGGCTGTGTGAGCGCTGAGCCTCCGTCCTCACTACCCTGACCAGGGGTGCTTCTTCAGCTTCTTCACAAGTCCTGCACCCTACGTGCTTCACCCCAGTTTTGACCCTGATACCCCCGGTCTTAATCAGCGTGGGTGGCTGTAACCAAATCCCACATAGCTTTCTTCCTTACAATTCTGGCAGCTGAGAGGTCCAAAGTGAAGATGCCAGCAGATCCCTCTTCCCCTGTAGACAGCCCCATCGGTGTGTGTTCACATGGAAGGGGGAGCGGGGGGAGGTGGCAGGTTCTGGTGGCTTTTCCTCCTATTAGAAGACCACTAATCTCATCACTTGGACCCCACCCTCATGGCTTCCTCCACCCTCACCCAATCACCTCCCAAAGCCCCCACCTCAAACTATCATCACATCCTAGGGCAGGGCTTCCACACTCAGTCCACGATGCTGCCCTTACTAAAGACGTGCTACTTAAAATGAAATCAGTGCGAGTTCACAGGAATACATACAGTCATACTCCCACTTGGCTTCTTGTTGATATGAAACAAAACTATGTCGTGCATTGAAATAGGACTTTGTAACCAGAAATTAACTCAAAGGTCGCCTCCCTTCTGAATTCCAAGCAGAAATCCACTCTGATGAGAGATGAAAACCTCATGCCTTTCTCTGTGCATTTCATTAAGCTGATTGTTATTATTACTACTTACCATTATTATTGTTATTATTCAGCTCTTGGGGACAGAAAACTATGTACAGAAATCCAGAAGATTCTGCACTTTCCTGGAGCAGGCGATGGGCTCCCGAGCTTCACCAAAGGAGGTTGCATTTTCACCAAATAGCACAGAGCACCAGGCTGAGACTGCAATGGCACTTAGCCAGTATCTTCACCAAAAATAACTTGAGCTTTGGCCCTGTGGCCCGTTGCTCTCAGTGGGAGAGTCCCAGAAACATATGCAGCCTCTTTTCCCACGAGGTGAGCTGGGGCTAATGAAAGCGAGAACGGTGGGGCCCTGGCTGGGGAGAGGCTGTGTGCTCTGCAGCAGGTCTCCGTCCACCAGCTCTCACCCAACTGAACAAGGATGACTTGGGAGGCAGCCCGAAGCCAGGTGGGCAGGACCTGGGAACGGGTCTGCTTTGGTTACTCATGGCTCATTGGCTTCCTTCCTGTCTTCAACAAATATTGATTAAGCACCTGCTCAGGGTGGAGACTGTCCACATAACCTGTCCCCATGGAGCCAGGAAAAGTAAACAAGCACATAAACAATTTATATAGCTGCAGATGGCGGAAAGGAAGTGAGTGATGTGCCGAGTAGGAAGTAACAAGCGGCCCAAGACTGGCAAGACCTCTCTGAGGAGATGACATCTGAGCTCAGACAGGAAAATGAGAAGCTCAGTGAAACCTCGGGGCAGTGCATGCCAGCTGGAGCAAGAACACTTGGAAAAGCCAAGGTGCAGGAAAGAGCTTGGCCAGTTCAAGTTCAAGGGAAGGGCAGGGTATCTTAGCCTGTGGAGGTAGAGGTATAGAGGGCAGCGCTAGAGGTGGAATGGGACAACCACAGAGAAGGGACTGCATTCTACTCTAAAGCAGAACAGCATGCAGGGACATCTGATGGATATTTTCAAAATATGATTCTGTCTGACGAATTAAAAATAGATAAGAAGGAACTGGACTGGAAATGATATGACCATGTAGAAATCTGCTCCTAAAGACCTCACCCAAAATCTTTAAGGGAAGAGAAATGAGGCTTCTGATGAGGATGTACGTTTATATTGATTGATATAACTGTTTTGAAGCATAACTGATGAAATCTATTAAACATTCAAAACTTTGATAATTGCTCATCGACAAGTCCCACTCTGAAAATATGTCCAAAGGCACAACTATTCAGTGACAAGAACATTTTTTGCAGTTTGTTTAGGATGATATGTATGCTAATATATAAAAAGCCAGGGGCTGTCACAACTGAAACAACCGGATGGATGACCAAACAGCAGGCTGTGTGGGGTGACCAGGCTGGCAGAGGGGGGCAGTTGGGGACAGTTGGGGGCAACCAGGTTGGTGGGAAGGGGCAGTAAGTGATAACCAGGCTGGCAGAGGGGGTCAGTTTGGGGTGGCCAGGCTGGTGGGAGGGAGGGCAGTTGGGGGCTACCAGGCTGCCCCAGGGGGAGAGGGAGAGAGGTGGCATTAAGTCATGACCAGGCCAGAGGGGGGGATGGTTAGTTGTGACCAGACCTGCAGGGAGGCAGTTGGGATAACCAGGACCATGGGGGGGGGGGGGGGGGTTAGTAAGGTGCAACCAGGCTGGCAGGCGGGGGGGGGGGGGGCAATTAGGAGTGGCCAGGCTAGAAGGAGGGGGCAATTGGGGGCAACCAGGCCAGCAGGCAGAGGCAATTAGGGGTGATCAGGCTGGCAGGCAGGGGGCAGTTAGGGGTGATCAGGCAGGCAGGTAGGTGAGCAGTTAGAAGCCAATGGTCCCCAATTGGAAAGGGGTCTTGGATTGGAGATGGTGCAAGCTGAACTGAGGGGACACCTGCCCCATGCATGAATTTCTGGGCCTTTAGTATTTAATATAATACATATACCTTAATATCACATATGTCTCTTCATATTATATATATATATATATATATATATATATATATATATATATACACACACACACACACACACACACACATATATATATATATATATATATATATATATATATAAACATATTTTTCACAGGGAAGTATGTACATATATACAATCAAATATCCAAAGGAGCTCAGATCAATGGGGTGCAATTGTTCCCCATTAAGCTTTATTTTCTCTAATCTAGAATGAAATTTCTATAAAGTCCTGGCCTTTGTGGTAATGAGTAGGTAATAGATTCCATTCCAATTCAATATCCATATAACATGGAATATCACCCATTTGCACTTAACCCTGGGCACAGTGGGGGTTGGGGGTAGCCTTTTTGCCATTTTCTGCTCTGCCTCCTTTTCCGCATCATAGCTACAGGCTCTGGACCATCATGGTTGGAGGTCAGAAGAGTTTGCTTGCTCCATGTGTTGCCTGGAAGTGGATGCCCACTGGACAGCAGGTGTATAAATATTCGCCCTTTCTCTCATGGAGCTTCTCTGAGTTCATGAGAGAAACACCTGCCCAGAGCTCTATCCTCAACCCTTTTCTCTGCCCAGCTACTCTTCACTCCCGAACACCCTGGGACCCCAGTGTTCGGGGGCTATACTGGGCTCCCTTTCCTTTTCCAGGTGGTCCTCTTGGTGGATCTACTCTAAGAGAGCCCCTACCTCTTCCCTCTGAGTGCTCAACAGGCTAGAGAAAAAGCATACTCAGTGCCCCCACCAATGAATGGTCAGCTCATTTCAGAGCAGCTGCTGTCCTCAGCGTGGCCACAAATCAAGGCAACTGGTCAACCCCAGGCCTATGCCTTTAGGCCACGGAGGAGTGGGTCCGCACCAGTCCCCGTGTCCCCCACACTTGAGGGAACTCCCATCTCGTGTGGGATTCTGTTCAATAGCACTCCTTTGCTGTAGGTAATGGGTAGCTTGCCCCTCTCTGCCTCATGGGAAGAACAATTCTCTGCCAAAAACCATTCTTGAATCGCAGCCTCTCATTCAGGCTGGAGTTGCATGATCCACAAATGCAGAAAAATGGCTCTGAATGACTTTCCTCGGTTTCTGCACAGATGGCCCAGCACCTTGCTTTACAATGTTTTCTAAATGTTTTCCCGCCCTGGGCTCCAGAGCCTTCTGCTGGAATGGAATCAAGAGGGAGAGTCACACTTACCATTCTGTTCCACACCCACAGCAGAACCATTAAAGCAGATGGAAAAGATGTCACTTCTCATTTGTTCATTCAACAGATATTATTTGAGCCAGGCTCGCTAGGCAATGAAGGGCCAATGGGGCAGATAGAAAGAGAGAAGACTCTGCCTTCATGCCTTACCACCTGGAGGTGCAAGACATTAATAAAATACCCCAGGATGTGTGAAATGATGCAAAAAGGCAAGTTCAGAGAAGTTAGGGCAAGGGAAGAGGACCTGTCCCCTTCAGAAGAGGGCAGATGAAGAAATTAGGGGGAAGGTGCTGTAATGTTGGGGAGGGGAAAGGGACAGCATGAGTGTCCCTGGCAGGACAGCATAGGTTACAGTGAGAATAGAAAGCCAGGTGGCTGGAATTCGGAGAGCAGGGAGAGGGGAGGAGGCCAGGGAGAATAAAAGGGTTTCTGCAGCATGGATCAGCATGTTATCCTTGATCTCTGCAGTGTGGTCCAGTTTTTTGTTTTTTTTAAAGGAGTTTTTTAATACATATTTTAAAAAACCTACTATGTCTAAAGCTAAAATATTAGTGGTGGTTGTTAGCTGTTGGCATGAATATTGAAAATGTTCATTTTGCCCTGTGTGCTTTATAAAAAATAATAAATTCCCAATGCAACATTAAAAAACAGAACAACTATTTCTTTCTGCATTAGTGCACCTCATGTCTTCAGTTTCAAAACCGGAGATACAAAAGTGAACATAACCTCCAGTCAACTTGCCTGGAGTGCAGGTTGTAGAGTCAGGGGCTCACTGGCTCACGCCGGCATTGGACTTGCTTTTCTGATGAGAGGAGCGCTCCACTCTGGAGGTCAGTGAAACCATCCCAAAGAGATCTTGGCCCACGCACAAGAGACAGACCGAGGGGAGCAGCTACAAAGGCAGCTGGCGTGGATGGAGCCCTGCTTCAAACAGAGCATGTGCAGCAGTGCTACAAGATTGGAAGTCAGTATTCCAGAGGCCTCCTCAGGACCGGTGCCCAGTTCACTGAGTGGCTCTGAGCTAGCCACTCATTCTCCTGCCCTATAACTTGATCTGGGACACAGATAAATGGGCCAGGCCTGACTGGCACAGGCTGTCCAAGTCTCTGGGTGAAGTGTGTGAAGAAGGCGCGTGGTATGTTCAACGTGCTTTGCCGATGTTAATTAATCCTCACAGCTCCCCAGCCTTGGATCCTTACCCACATTTCACAGCCCAGGGGCCTGCAGCAAAAAGACCAAGATGTGTCCAAAGCCACTGAGGAGCCGCTGCAGACTGGGGAGTGGCATCCAAAGAGGAAGCACTGAAACTCCCCTGACAACTAAATCTCATCTGGAGGGTGTTCACGTTGAAAAAGGTTTCCATGTCAGTGAATTATAAGGCAGGGAGCAAGGGAGAAATCAGACATTTACAGTAAAATATGACAGGCAGGCTCATCTGCAGTTTTAGGGACACCTTTCTTAGACTGGTGACTGTAATTAGCTGAACATGTCAACTTTGCTTCCATCTCATTGGCCAGAGCTTAGTCATGGGACCTTGGCTTCCCAGAGAAATTGGGAGGGGAGCGGTGCAGGCAGCCAGGAGTCTATGGCAAAGGATGGGGAACCTACCAGAGAGGGCCTAGGAAGGCGGAGTGACCAGCTAGACAGCTGCTGGGGAGCAGCTAGCAGCTGCTAACAACCACATCGTAACCTTACTGTGGCTGGAAGGAAATTCATAGTCTTCCCCACACCACCCCCCTTAGTATTTCCTCCGCTATCAGTGAGCATGCTTTTAGCTGGAAATAGCATAAAGCTCAGCCACCAGGTTCTCAGATCAGAGGCATTCATCGCAGCAGTTTTTGACACCTAAGATGCCATTAACTTCAGGGAGCGCTACCATTTCCTACACTAGTAAGGAAGAAAAATTAATACCACCCACACTTTTCCAGTCAATGAGCAATCACAGTCGCTTAAATAGCTTTCTGAGGCAAACGGACACCCAACAAACTTCACTAAATAAAATGTAAAACGTCCTGACAGAGATAACCTGTGAAATAACCTGTGAAATCACCACCATAACCCATGTAACAAGCATGCCCATCACCCTGAAAGTTTCTCCTGCCCCTGCAAGCTCAGGCCACCAGGCTGTGGTGGCAGCCATTATGCAATATACCAGTGTCTCAAATCAGCTCTTGTATCCCTTAAACTTACACAATAAATCTTGGGGGGAAATTTATAATTTTTCTCTTTCCCCCCTCCTGTCTTGTGGAGGCATGTACAGGCTGATACACATAGAGGTAGTCCATTAAATTGCTGAATCATTCCATCATCCTATGTAGTAAAAGGCTAATATGCAAATTGACTGAATGGCAGTTGCTATGAAGTGCACTGACTACCTAAGCCTTCAGTCAGACATCCCCTGAAGGCTCCTGGACTGAGAGAGGGCTGAGGGGGACCCCCCTGACTATTTGAATTTTGTGCACCAGGCCTCTAGTATAACAATGACACATTTTATTTCTCCTTCCTTCACTGATGGAAATTAAAATTATTTCCACTTTATCACATTACAAGCAATAGACATTAAGTTGATATGCCTAAAATATGAAATAAGAGCATCACTGTAATAACATCTTTCTACAAAATACCTAAAATCACTGTCAGTCATTGACAATATCAGAATTTTTAAAGAATATAAGTGCTCATGGGCTTTTTAAAATGAAATCAAATAACTCGAGAGAATTTCTAAGGATTCTGTGCAATAAAAACGTCTGCTTTGTGGAAACTCTACAGGGAGACTAAAAACTAAACTAATATATTTTAAATATTTCTTAGATTTCCCTTGTAAGCTTCAAAATTAACTCTCACATCAGTCTGTTGAAATAACTGCAAACATATAATTATGAATGATTGAAGCAAGAATATGTAGGACACTGCATTAGTATTTTATCTCAAAGAAAGATAGCATTCGGTCTTTTGAAGTAACATGGACAATACTATGTTTCATTTACACTTAGAAAAAAATCCACACCCTTCTTTGGTCTCCAGGTCAAACTTGACCAGGGCATCCCCCATCCACCTCTCTGACATCATCTACCTCTTGTCCCTGCACCCCTCACCTTCTTTCTGGCCCTGAAAAACCCCACACTCGCTCCTCTGCGTTTTAGCATTTGCTCATTCCTCTCTTGCACACACATTGCCTTCAGCTTTTCACATGACTGACTTCTACTTGTCATTTGGGTCTCAGCGCATGTCACTGCCTCTGAGAAGCCTGCTTTGTTCTCTGAATCCAAAGACTAGCCTCCTTCCCACCAAGTCACTTGCCCTCATAAAACTTTTTTTTTCTTCAAAACACTTATCACAAATAGAAATTGTGTGTTTTAACCATGTGTTAACATGTTTCTTGTATATTACCCACCTCCCTTTAGACTAAGATCCAGTAGGAATCTTTCTGACTTGTCCACCATAGCCTCAGTGCCTGGCACAGTGCTCACCATTGCTGAATGCTGAATGAATGAATGATGAATGAATTAATGAATTAATGAATGAATGAAATTAGTGACACACAGTGCCTGTAGGGTATTATTTTTTAAAAATATATTTTATTGAATTTTTACAGAGAGAAAGGAAGAAGGATAGAGAGTTAGAAACATCGATGAGAGAGAAATATCAATCAGCTGCCTCTTGCACACCCCCTACTGGGGATGTGCCTGCAACCAAGGTACATGCCCTTGACTGGAATTGAACCTGGGATCCTTCAGTCTGCAGGCCAGCACTCTATCCACTGAGCCAAACCAGTCAGGGCAGGGTATTATTTGTTATTACATGCATCCTGAGATGTTGAACAAATAGTATATAAAACTACAATAATGAATTTTCTTTACAACGTTAATAATTTTTGCTTTGAATTCTAATTTCTTGCATTATAATTATGTTTTTGTGATGGTCTGATACATCACCGCTCATTCTTAGCTTTTAATCTACAGATATCATTGTAAAGTATGCTAATCTTTGACTAGTATATTATTAAATGCATGTCTTCACTGGATAGCTTAATCCATTTTCATTTTTAACATTTATTGGTATGTTTGGTCTTCCTGTCCTCTTACATTTTGTTTTCTGATTTTATGTTCATTTTATGCTTTATGTTCCCCCTTATTTCCTATACAAGCTGTTTTCTTTTTAATTTTTAGTAATTATAATGTTTCAATAAACCTTGCTGACAACTGCTACCATCTAATCAGTGCAATCTGCTGCCTTCGTGAACATGACTGTTATGCCAGGAAATGCTTGCCCAGAAAAATAAAGTTGCTGGTAACTTGATTGCTAGTTGCAGGAACTTGCTGAAAATCCATTTATCTGAACAATAGACTATTCACCTGGTTCTCTTCAGTGCATGGAACAATAGCCCCTTCTTGCTATTAAACAAGAGATTTCTCCAGTGGATTCATCAAACTGTGGTTTATTCTTTAGACTCACTTCAAAATCTTTGCCTCTCCGCATCCATCAAACCTCGATTGCAAACTTTGCCAAACCCCAGTGAGGCTCCTGCATTGAAAGACCCACCTCAAATCGGGACCCAGAAACCTCATTGAGAGCCCCTTTCCGCTCTCCCCTTTGGAGATACTCTTGATACCCGCCCTCCCTGCAGTGAACAATACCTTTAGCTTTGATCTGCAGGTTCTTTTGATGATCTCTTTGGGGAACTAGCCAACAACACCGTTCTATTTATATTACCCAGGCAGTTAATTTCATAATTTTATGAATACATTTAAATATATTTTTAATGTTATGTCAAATATTGTTAAAGTCTAACCTTTTGTAGAACATTAAAAAAAAAAAAAAAAGCAATTTTTATTGTCCTGTGACCCTACCCCTTTCTTAACTTTTGTTGCTATGATGATAGGGGATTATAATGATATAGATGATAATGTTTTACATCACCTTACTCTTTCAATAATGGTTTCTGACATCTGTATTAGGTTTTATAAGTATTCTAGAGGCCCTGTGCATGAAATTTGTGCATTGGGGGAAGGGTACCCTCAGCCCAGCCTGTACCCTTTCCAATCTGGAAGCCCTTGGGGGATGTCCAACTGCCGGTTTAGGCCAGGGTTGGGCCTAAACCGGCAGTCGGACATCCCTTTCACAATCCAGAACCACTGGCTCCTAACTGCTCACCTGCCTGCCTGCCTGATCATCTCTAATTCCCCCACCCCCCGTCCCTGCTGGCCTGGTCGCACCTTACTGCCCCCCCTGCCAGCCTGGTCACCCCACACAGCATATTCGGTCATCTGTTCAATTGCAATGATCACTTAGATTTTTATTATTATAGATAAGTATCCATGATGGGCTAAAACCGGTTTGGCTCAGTGGTAGAGCATCAGTCTGCAGACTGAAAGGTCCCAGGTTCTATTCCTGTCAAGGGTATGTACATTGGTTGCAGGCACACCCCCAGTAGGTGTGCAAGAGGCAGCTGGTAGATGTTTCTCTCTCATCGACATTTCTAGCTCTCTATCTCTCTCCTTTCTTCCTCTCTGTAAAATATCAATAAAATATATATTTAAAAAAGTATCTATGATAGAAAATTGAGTACTGTTTTATATGAGCTCCACTCTCCCTCTTCTAGTATCTATTACTAGTATAGTATATATTCAGCGAGGGCACAAAAAACCCTCACGTGTATATACAATCTGATATGTTTAATCCATAAATTTATTATTTACTAGAGGCCTGATGCCTAAAAGGTATGCAAGGGTAGAACTTTGCAGTTCCAGCTGCCTGGGCCCTCGCCCTGGCTGCCTCAGAGCCCCATAACCCCACCCCTACACCCACTGGTCATCCCAGAAGGTCATTCCAGAAGGTCGTTCTCCTGCTGTCCAGTCTAATTAGCATATTAGCTATTTATTATATAGGACTAGAGGCCTGGTGCACAAAATCCGTGCATGGGGATGGAGGGGGTTGTCCCTCAGCCCAGCCTGCACCCTCTCCAATCTGGGATCCCTCAAGGAATGTCCAAATGTCTGGTGGGATTGGGCCTTGGTAGATAGAAACATACATGAGAAAGAATCTTTGATCAGCTGCCTCCTACACACACCACACTGGGCATCCAGCTGTAACCTGGGCATGTGCCCGGAACTGAACCACTGGTTGACCTCCTGGTTCATAAGTTGAAGCTCAACCACTGAGCCACGCAGGAACTAAGATTTTCACTAGAAAATATACATTTTTAAAAATATATTTTATTGATTTTTTACAGAGAGGAAGGGAGAGGAATAGAGTGTCAGAAATATTGATGAGAATCATCGATCAGCTGCCTCTTGCACAATCCCTCTCACAACCCAGGCCTGCTGGCTCCCAACTGCTGGCCTGCCTGCCTTCTTGATTGCCCCTAACTGCTTCTGCCTGACAGCCTTTTCACCCTAACCACTCCCATGCCAGCCTGATTGATGCCTAACTACTCCCCTGCCCCCAACTTCCCTCCTCTGCTGGCCTGGTCACTCCTCATTGCTCTCCCCTGCAGGGTTGATCTCCTTCAACTGCCCTCCCTTGCAGACCTAGTCCCTCTCAACTGCCCTCCCTTGCAGGCCTGGTGCCTCCCAACTGCTCTCTCCTACTTGCCTGATCACCCACAACTGCGCTCCCCTGCTGGCCATCTTGTGGTGCCTATCTTGTGTCCACATAGGGGCAGGATCTTTGACCACATGGGGGCAGCCATATTGTGTGTTAGTATTTTATTAGATAGGATAGAGGCCTGTTGCATGCGTGGGGGCCAACTGATTTGCCCTGAAGGGTGTCCCGGATCAGGGTGGGGGTTCCCTTAGGGCATGGGGTGGCCTGAGCGAGGGGCCTGTGGTAGTTTGTGGAGGTCTGGCATCTGGGATATATTTACTTTTTACAATTGAAACTTTGTAGCCTGGAGCAGAGCCAAGCCTCCTGCTTGCTCCTTGGTGGCAGCCGTTTTTGTTTAGATTTGTTTACCTCCTATAATTAAAACTTTGTAGCTTTGAGTGGAGGCCTAGGCCAGCAAGGGCAGGCAGAAAGCTTGACTTCCTCCATTGCCAGGGAAATGCCTCCCTTCTGCTCTCTTTGGCTGTAGCCATCTTGGTTGGGTTTATTTACATACTCTCTCTGATTGGCCTGTGGGTGTGGCTTGTGGGCATAGCTTTGTAGAGCAGAGTGATGGTTAATTTGCATATTACTCTTTTATTAGGTAGGATTGTCTTCTGCACCTTCTCATTCAAGAATTTTTTTTTGAAATTTGTGTTCACTATTGCTATCACATTTAATGAAACCCCACTATTAAACTGCATTTCTCTTTATTGTTGCTCCTTTTTTAAACTGTCATTTTCCTTCCCTGAAGTTCTTTGATATATTTTTATGAATAGCAGGAAGGTATCTTTGATTTTATTTTTAGAAAGAGTACTTAACTGTTCCTTCCAGTAGAATGACTGAATTTAAATGCAAATCAGATGAAGTCTACAAAATTCAACATTGTAAATATCTCTATCAATTGTATATAGTTTTTAAAATGAGGTCATCAAACTGGCAAGTCTTTATCCTTGGGTAGAAATTATATTTCTATGTCTTTGAAATTCCATCAAATTTGTAAGTCTGATTAGGAAGGATCAATATAATGTGCTTTAAGATGGGGATGGGGGAGCCGATCAAAATTAAACCAAGTAATCAACTTGACAGCTACAGAATCTGTAATTAGCCCTATCAGTTAGTAAATGTGTATAACTTGAATTTGGGGATATAGGCTAATTGACCATATCTTGGAATTATGGAGACATGATAAGAAAACTGAAACAGACCTCACTCTGTCCCAGCAGCTGGTCACCAAAAATCTTGTGGATGAAACTTGGGGTCATGAGTAAATCCACTGAATTGGAATAATAACTATGTTCCTTAAATGTGAACACATTTCTTAAACTTAAAAATTAAGGGAAAGAATTTTGAGAGTAACAAAGCCATAGTATTAGTATTTTTCTAATGAATTATATGCATTTTGAATAATATGCATTTTTTATGCATTTGAAACATTTTAAGAAAATGAAACTTCAAATTTTTATCAACATTAGTAAATGAAAAAGATTTGGTAAATAGTCAAAAAATGTGTTTTTTATTAATTCAGTCTCTTGGAGTACTTAAATAAAGAAAATACATTAAATTTATAAAAGTTGTGTAAAATATTTGAGGAGTTTAGCTTTTAAAGGAAATTTATTTTCTTCCTTTTTTTCTTTTTCTTTTTTTTTTTTCTTTTTTTCTTGGTCAAAGATCCCTTAAAAGTGACTGCCAATATTTGCTGAATTTAAAAATAGAATAATAGACTTGTGAACTACACTGAAAGCCTCAGAAAAAGCTAGTTGTTTCTTCTTACAATTGTAACTTTAATACATTGAATATTAATTGTTTGAAAATCTTCTGAATAGTATTTTCTCTATGGACAATTATCTCATGAGGGCACAAAAAAACCCTCACATAAATATATCCTTTTTTTTTTTCATGTTGCTTCCTCAAGCACTTATTTAATCCTGAAACAGAGATTTATTAAGTGTCTATTATAATCCATGTAATGTGGAAGACACTGGGGAGATATTGAGAAATGGAAGAGAATTACTACCAATATGTTCACACAGACACATATTTTTATATTTTTGTGAGTTTTGTAACAGTGGGAGGTTCAAACACAATTGAACTAAAATGCTGCTTCCTTCTCCTCTAACTTCCTGCTTGCTCCAGTTCCCTGCTATCAAATGGTACTAAAGTGGTTGTGACCACTTTTTAAATCTGGCTAACAGAGAAATGACTGCAGGGTACACTGATTTGGGTTTTAGTAAATATATGTATGTAATTCCTAGGCGTTGAAGTGTGTCAATTAAGTTGTTGCTGATGGTTCTGGTGTAGGAATTGTTTCCTGAGGGACTCTCGGCGCTTACAGGGTTGACACTCTGGGTGTCCTGACACTAGAAGCAAGGACAGACCTGGAGCCACCCTCCTAACCTTACAAGAATGTGGCCCTGGGGAAAAGAAACAATCTTGGAATGTTCAAAGTCAGATGACAGTCTATGGAAAAACCGACACCAAAGGTCTCCATCACTGAGAATATATTGGGTCACACAGCATAAGTAACAACAAGTACACCATGCACCTTTGTTTCTCTTTGATGGGCATTGTGAACAACAGAATTTCAGAAATCTCGACTTCATCATGTACACGACAAAAATTGAGTAGCAGGTCATTACCTCACATCTCAGCTCATCTTACCCACCTTGTCCTGACGAAGTCTTGTGGATTGAGACAAAACACACACAAAGCAGCTCTCAAAACAGAAATAATTATCCACAGTAGGAGGATTGAAATATCTATCGATTCTCCCTCTAGAAAATAATATTAGGAAATCATTGTCATATGAAAGAATGATCAAAATGTGTGTCCACAAAAAATGTACAGGTTAAAAGGAACCATAGTGGTGTGGATTAGCTAACAGAAAATAAAGACTGTGCTATTTTTCGCAACTTGGTCACATATGCAGTTTTTATTAGCTTTAAAATCATTTGTGACTTGTAGTTTTTTTTAATGAGTTACTGGACAGTTCATTATTTATTTTCTCATTCTAAGTAAGTATTTGCTCTATACCTACTTCTGTAGTCGCAATTTTGCACACATTTCCTCTTTTAAAGGGGGCTCTAATCATTGTAAAAGTTTCAGGCCTCAAAAACCAGGATCTGTTATTAGAAGTGGGCCAAACCGCCGAAGTTCTTTGGTTAATGGACCTGACCTTGCAGTGGAAAAGTGTCTGTCTGTCACGCTTGAACAGTAGCAGTGATTATTGGGGCCTACATTCTTGCTCTTTTTATATCTTTCTTTTTCTCCTAAAACTATAGACTTCATCTTACTTAATGGTGAGTTTTGGATTTGCAGCAGGCTGGCACAATGGGAAGTAGAGATAACAGGGCAGAAGGTGCTGTAGCACATGCTCGGAGCAGTCAGAGTCTAGCTCTGGTCCTTGACGTTGAGTTCTATTGCAATTCTGGAAATCACAGATAACTGACATGAGCAAAGTATGTCTTCCCTGGTGGAGGTTCAAACTGTCCTCACTCCTGCCCTGCACAATAAAGAGTTTTTGTCTCTGCTTGCAATTCATCTCAGCATTTCTTTATTCCAGATAAATGTGGGCTGTTTTGATTTTTCCTTTGAACCAGTTATAACATCAGCCTGGACCTCTCACATGAGGAAAATAAAATCATCTTCACTTTGATATCTGGATGTGAGTCATGATTTCACCTCCTCCTGAAAATTACCTTTTTCCTCTCTCCCACAAGGGAAGGTTGATGCTAGCCTGACTTTGTTTCCTTAGAAAGAACTTGATGGTTAAGTTCTTAACAATCTTAAGCTCCTTTTCTTCATCCTTGAAGATATAAACTGTCATCATAGATGAATGCTAAATTAAAAAGGATAGTCAACAACCTCTAATTTAAGACAAGGCAAAATAAGAACCATTGTGTTCATCCTCACTGTTTGTGAACTCTGGTTTAGTGGTATTAGTGGATGTTATTAAATATTGTTGAAATTTCAACAAACGATTGATTTCCCACATTAAAAGACCTAATCTTCTGAGAGGAAGACCAAGCCTGTGACAATGTACAAGCCCGCATTCCTGTCAGTTGCTTTATTTCATGCCTATTGGACCTATTTTGATCCACTCTAATGATATTCTTACAATATTAAATTTCAAGAATAACATTTAAAAACTCTGGTGTGGACTATGGTGTTATTTTGACCTAAGATTTATTCTTCCGACAGATTCTGTGAGATGGCTGTAATATTAACAACCAAGTTTCTGTGTCTTGTAATGTATCTAGTGGGCTCTGTATTTGTTAAATAAATGAGTGAATGAGCAACAAAGCCCAAAACAAGATGATGGATTGTATGTTTTTTGCAGTTTATGGAAATCTCAAGATTAATGTATTGCATGTTCAGCATGCTCAGACTGTAAGTTTTAAAAAAAAGAAACACTTATAGTTGAAAAATAAATGCACTGTTTTAAACCTGCCATTTTTCCTCATCAACATTTTTTCCCATTTGTCACTTAATATCCCCCTTCATAAAAAATGAAGCCATTTGTTTTATTTCTGTGAATCACATGATGACTTGAAATGCATCAAGACTGAATGAATTCTACAGCTAGAAATGGCAGAAATTCAAGTTCTTGGCATAAGCTACCGACATTATCTTAGACTGTAGACCCTCTCCTTGCTACTAGAGTGAAACACCTTTTAAAAATGTAGACATGTGTCTGACTGGTGTGGTTCAGTTGGTCAAATGTTATCACATGAACCAAGAGGTCAATGGTTTAATTCCCGGTCACATGCCTCAGTTTAGGGCTCCAGCCCCAGAAGAGGGCATGCAGGAAGCAACTAGCCAATGATGGTCTCTCATAATTGATGTTTCTATCCCTCTCTCTTCCCTGCTCTCTCTCTTAAATGAATAAAAACGTACTTTTAAAATGTAGAAATATCACAACACTATCTAGAAAAGATTCCTTCGGGACAAAGCCAACAGGATAATGTTAAGTGAAAAGAGAGAGAGAGAGAGAGAGAGAGAGAGAGAGAGAGAGAGAGAGAGAGAGAAATTATATATACCTTAACATTATAATAAACTAACATTAAAATAAATACATTATGTGGAATTTATTAAATTATAAAAAAAAGATGGAGGGATATACATAGAGCACAAAAAATCAATATCTAAATGTTGAGATTAAAGTTGATTTTAATTTTCATGTTTATACTTTTCTACACTTTAGGTTTTATATAACAAGCTGAGGTTAACTTAAGAAAAAAAAAGGCCATATGGAAGTGAAAAAGCAAACACACAGGAGCTTCCATTTTCATAGAAACATAGATTTATTTCTATAGAGACATGCTGAATACAAAAGGCTGACATAAATGAGTAATCATTAACACAAAATAATAGAACATTTTAATAAAAATTAATATTTTTTCTTGAACATTAACTTACCAGACACTGAAAAACTGCACAAATTAATAAGTGTAACACAAATAAATCTATTTTTCTTCTCCAAAAGCAAAATATTTCCTGTTGTGCACATCAAACAAGTCAGTCCAAGACTAACGATGTGGCAATCAGCTGCTAATATATTTGCTTCTGGTATTAGTGGAGAGAAATGTTGCACCTATGAGTAAGGTGCATAAGGAAAATGAACGCAACAGGATTATACTAATGTCGTTAATGAACATTGTAGTTTGTTATTAATAACTAGAGGCTCAGTGCATGAAATTGTGCATGAGTAGGGTCCCTAGCCACCTGGCCCATCCTCCACACTCCCTGCCCAACCCCTCCCACTGGCCCCTGGTTACCTGTCTGCTGGCATCCCTGCTCCTGCTGCCACCACTCCCATGCACTGATTGATGGTGCCATCCCTGCTTGCACCCGCTGACAGCATGGAGCCATTGGGCTGGCATTGGCAGTGGTGTGAATGGGGGCTATTGCCCCAATCACCCCTCAGGAGCAGGGGGAGGTGGAGAAGCCCTGCAGGGCGATCGGGACTGGCACCAGCAGCAGGTATGAGCACTGGGCAGGACTGTGGCATGCTGTAGCAAAGAATTTTCAGTAACCACCAGAGGCTCACCCCAATGACAGCCACCAGCTGGCACTCTCCCCCACCTGCTCCACCATCCCACAGTGGCCCATGCCCACCGTGTTCTGCACTCTGCTGCCAAAACCTGCCATGTTCTGCATGCTCCCCATGGTGGTCAGTGCACATTATAGCAAGTGGTTGAGCAGCCTCAGCATATCATTAGCATACTACACTTTGATTGATTGTTCAGTTGTTCTGCCATCCTATCTGTTTTCATATAACCCTTTCATTATATAGGATTATGTATAACAGGATATTATAAAAATTAAGTTATGAAATTTTTATTAAAACGTTTCTTACCATTATGTTGGCTGGGTCACAAAAATTTTTGTTGTGAGCCATGTGAGGCCCGGGGCCAAGAGTTTGACATGCTTGCCAAAACCAGTTTAGCTCAGTGGATAGAGTGTCAGCCTGCAAACTGAAGGGTCCCAGGTTTGATTCTGGTCAAGGGCATGTATTTTGTTTGTGGGCACATTCCCAATTGGGGGTGTGCAAGAGGCAGCTGATCGATGTTTCTTTCTCATCAATGTTTCTAACTCTCTATCTCTCTCCCTTCCTCTCTGTAAAAAATCAATAAAATATTTTTTTAAAGAGTTTGACATGCTTGCCTTACTGCCTACCCTCCAGCCTCACAGAGAAACAATAAGGAATCTGTGCCCCTCGGCTTTTGTAGATTACATTCCTCGCCTTTGTTGTTTCTGCCTCAAGGAAACCTTCCCTGGTTTCTTTGATTGGGATCACCTGTGTCCACAGCATTTTCAAACACCTCTTCAGTGGAACTTAACATGTTATGGCTATTTCTCTACCTGTTTTCTCCACTCACCGGTGGTTTGTCTGAGGATAGGGAACACATCATATATAACTTTGTGCCTCTGGTGGCTCTGTCTGGTTTCTAGTGGGCTCTGTATTTGTTGAATAAATGAGTGAATGAGCAACAAGAAGATGGGGTAGTGTGTTGTTGTTTTTTCATTCCACACAAGCTCTGCTTCTTGAGAGGCCTCAGAGAACCCTGCATCCTCCGTGAAACTCTATGTGAATTGACATTCTTTTCGACAAGTTCAGTGAAAAAGCCAAATGTGGACAGTCTGTGGTGATGAAAACGTCCTTTTCTTCCAGAAGAAACAGAAGAAGCACTTCTTCGCATCTCTGGGGAGAAACCAGGTTTGTCTTCGGAAATGTCCAGTCTATACATGGAAGCAATTTCTAAGATTTACTGCAGAATCACCTCTAGGGCAGAGATGATCATCCTTTGTGTACATTTCCCTATTTTAAAGTTACTTATTATTTGGGCAAAAAATATGTATTGGGGAGCTTGGCTCCTGTAGAAAGAAAGTTGGCTGAGTCTATAATAAAAGAATTCTTTTTATGAAGGCTGCCTATGAATATGCCCTCTTCTTTTGGCTTCATTGGGCAGTGATATGTTTAATCTCATTATCTTACCTCAGCATTCCTATGAAGAAGGCAATCTTATCATCATAAAACAAATGGGAACATGAAATCCTGGTGTATTGGTTGAATTATTCCCGCCACACACACACACACAATATATATGTTGAAGTCTTAGCCCCAGGTACCTTAGAATGTGAACTTATTTGGAAATAAGGTCATTGTAGATATAATTAGTGAGATGAGTTCAAGTAAAAAGAGTGGACTCTTAACCCATTATAACCGGTGGCCTAATGAGAAGATAAGAGACTTGGAAACAGAGATAAAGCTATGGGACGACAGATACAGAGATTGGAGTGATGCTTCTATGAGCCAAGAAATGCTAAAGATTGCTGACAAACAGCAGAAGCTGGTAGAGGCAAGGGGGCATTCTCCCCTAGAGACTTCAGAAAGAATATGGTTCTGCCAGCACCTTGAATCTGGGCTTCTGGTCTCTAGAACCATGAGAAAAAGATTTCTGTTACAATACCCACTTTACAGTACTTTGTTATAGCAATCCTAGAATACTAAAACATATGGGTAGATTCAACCCATTTCCCAGGATTTTGCATCTAAGTTCCTGATGAAAATAAAAGTAGGTCCAAGTCTTCTGTTCCCTGACTCCATCTGTGGTCAAGTCGGAGACAGTTTAGTTAGAATTATCCTAGTTCTGCCGTTAATGTTGGCCAAGTCCTATAAGTTGTAGAGGTGAACCATGAATTTTCAGAGAAAGAAACTTATCTTTCCCTTAATTTTCCATTTAACCTTTTGCAAAGTTGGCCTAAGAGTCAAGAACAAGCCCAGTGGGGTTAAACTAGGCTATAATTTTGCATTATCTTTTATGCAGTCATTTATCTCAACTGACGTACTGTGAAGTCAAGACTTCTGCTTATTAACCTTTCAGCAAAAGCAAGCCTGACTTTTTGGTTAGAAGCTAAATATTAAGAACAATTACCTTAAATGGCACTGCATTTCACATCAAGGAACCTGGCCTTGTGGATGTTCATTTCAAAGTGGCCATTTGTTACCTAAAAGAGGGAGCAGAGATGAGGACAAATGATTACTTGAAATGAATAAAATATATGGATTCAAGTGAGGGATTTATTTTAATGCCTGTAAGTGATCAACCTGTGATTCTCACTGAAAGCAAACATGTGGCATGGGAGGTAAAGGGAGTCATTGTTAAGAGCACAGAGTATGGATTCTTACTTTCCATTTTAAAATCTTGGCCCTATCATTTACCAGCTCTCAGATCTAGGGCAAGCCACATAACCTCTATATGCTTCTATTTCCTCAAACTTCAAGTGTGGGTCATGAGAGTTTTTTCCTTCTAGGAATGTTGTAAGGAACAAAGATCATAGGATCCAAATTCAAGAGTCCATGCCCAGAACAATCGATTACGAGAATTGGTTTAAATCTGTCCCAGCCTACCAGTGACAACTCACCGAGCACCACCCTTCTAGCAGGGCACCCGCAGCAGCCTCGGACCTCCAGAACTAAAAGCAACCCTTTGTCAATGGACAGCTCTGGAAGCCACCAACCCTTGAACTCTGTACTTGCCCAAACTGTGAAATGGTCAGCTCTCTCTCTGCCTGTCCAGGGAGACTTAACCAAACAGTTCTCTCTTCCTAGCAAACGAGAAATTCCACTTTTTATTTCAGATGTGGAGTGGTGGCTTCCTCCTTCAACACTGTGAGGATTAAATCATTGCACTCAGGGTAGGGCAAAAGCAAGTCTACAGTTGTGAGTACACTAAACACAGAGTTTATTCTCATATTATTACTGATTAATTGTTGCATTATTTTTATACGAACCACTGTAAACCTACCTTTGCCCCACCTCGTATACACATAGATCCATTAGGCATAGCCTGGTGCGAAGGAAGCAGTCAATTAATGTTCATTATATTTATTAAAAGCTGTGGTGGCCCCAACCTATTGGAAGGGCCAGTGGGAAGGCAAGGCAGCACAGAAATGAACATTAAAATCTAGCACTCAGCAATCACAACAAACTACTGTTCAAACCCTAGCTGCCGCTTAACAGCTGTTTAAATGCAGGCAACTTACCTCCCCTCTACAAGAGAAGTTGGCAAACTATAGCCACCTAAATGCAGCCTGCTGCTTGTGTTGGTAAACACAATGTAATTGGAGCACAGCCACATTCATTTACATGTATCATGGCTGTGGCTGCTTTTGAGCTACAAGGTCAGCTGAGTACTGCATCTCAACAGACCAGGTAGAGCCAGCCAGACCTCCAACATTTACCCTCTGGCCCTCCACAGAAAAAGGCTGCCCTGCCTTATGAATCGAAAGTACCACACATATACATGAATCCATAACAGGAACTTCTTCACAGGGAGACTGCAGGGGTTAAAGCAAAGGGCATAGGAAACCTCTTGGCCGAGAAACCAGCCCATGACTCAGTGGCAAAGACTACAGTTTTTGTTTTGTTTTTTAATATATATTTTATTGATTTTTTACAGAGAGGAAGGGAGAGGGATAGAGAGTTATAAACATCGATGAGAGAGAAACTGGGGATGTGTCCGCAGCCAAGGTACATGCCCTTGACCGGAATCGAACCTGGGACCCTTCAGTCTGCAGACTGATGCTCTATCCACAGAGCCAAACCGGTTTCGGCAAGTTTTTTTTTTATTTGTTTGTTTTTTTGCTTTTTTTGTTTTTGTTTTTATTGAATTTCTATTCTTTTAGGTGGGGCATGACTCTCCAGTAGGGCCTCAGATCTAACCCTATGTCTTTTCTTTAAAATTAGGTTGACTTCTAACACTATTTACCTGCTCAGCTGCACCATTCTACATATGAGCCTTAACTATATATTACTCCCTCTTCTAAGGAATCGCTGAAATCTCTTCAGTCCTCCTAGTTTAATTCACACCTAAATGCTTGCTTTCAAAAAGAACAATTTGCACATAAGAGATGCATTATTCATGATATTTAAATTAATCAACTATTAGCACCAATGATGTGTGTGATACTGTTTCAGGCGCTGTTCCAAGCACGGAGCAGTACTCACTGTAAATAGGATTGATGTGAAAAACCTTCATGGGGTTTGTACTTGAGCGGAGCCAGTCATGGGGAAGGTGGAGAAGAGCATGCTGTGAAGAGTAACGTTGGATGAGTTTGACTCGTTCAAGGCCAGTGTGGCCGGAGCAGACAGATCCAGACTGTGATGCTAAATGAAGACAGAGCCAGGCCAGATGGGGATCCTGCCAGGTCTGGTGGACTAAAGGGGACAAGCTTTTTCTCCAGAATGCATGAGAAAGTGCTGGAGATTTTAAACATCTAAGCATGTTTGTGGTCTGGTTCACTTTTTTCAAAGACTATCCTGGGTGCTCTTGGAAATGGACAGAGTGAATGAATGAATGAATGAATGGCAGTCGCCGGTTTTCTGGGTTCATTATTAAAAAGTCAGCAGGGGAGGGCTTAACACCTCTGCTGAACCAGAGGCACAGAAAGCCCATCAGAACCTTTCCTGTGGCCAGTGCCGTGTCCTTGGCTGTTGCTCTGTGGTAACGTGTGCCAGACCCGGAAGAGGAAAGATGCCAACCAAGTGGCAAGCTGATCTGAAATTGTAGCAGGTGGCATTCCTGGGGGGGGGGCAGTCTATGTGCAAATATTTCATTAAACTCTTGAGGTTCTAGCTAGAGACACCCAAATCTACATGCAAACATGTAGAAATCTTTCAGGCTCTAGTGGAAAAAAACAAAGGATCTTTGTTGTCGATGTGTTTTGTGAATTCTGGCAGGGTAGCACATACTTTGAAAATCCTGGGCCTGGAACACCTTGGCAATGCCTCTGAAATTCAATAACTAGCGCAGCCTGGGGCTCCTTGGCAGGGTCTAGCCACATAATTGGTCTGTTCCATTTTGACTTTCCCAATTCATGTATTCAATTAATATGATCTTGGCTACTACATGTTTTAAAATATTTACAACATACGAAGCACTGCGTTCGGGATATAACATTGCATCTTATCTTCACAAAACACTCTGATTATGAATATTAATAACAGTGAGTGAACTCATGAGTACTTAGAACAGTCCTTCTCACTCAATAACTATTAACTACCATCGCCATCATTATCATTACTACTGCTATTAATATTACTTTTATATTTGTTATTAACTCAGTCAATAAATGAGGAATCTGTAGCTCAGAGAAATAAGGTAACTTTCCCCAGGTCAGATGACAGGGTGAGAATTGTACCCCGGAGACTGGCTTCAGAGCCACACTTTGAACAACCAGATTCCACAAGATCTACAATGGTAAGTGTCTGGCTGAAAATAGATTATTATTGGGGTCAATATTTTAACAAGTTGCCTTTAGGTCCATCCCTGATGGCTCTTTAAAACTTCCAATACACACACACAGCTATTCATATAAAACAAATTCATCACTCTAGGTACACTTGAGACCACTTGTAAATTACAATAGAATTTGTGTGTAATAAGTGTGCTGTTTGTCAAGTACAGAAAAAAAAAAACCAAGTTATTTTTTTTAATCTTTAAAAAATATATTACAGACCTAATAGTGGAAAATAATTCTCAATGGAAAATATTCTATGATTATGAACCTAATTCATACCTTAAATGTCCTCATGTTGCTGTTGTCACTCCAATATGTGTACTTGATGGACAAAAGGCAGGAGAAATTTCCAAATAAGCTTTCTGATTATGCACAACAGCCAAATTTTTTAAATTAATTAAATTTTTGCTTGCCTCAGGTGTTTCTTGAACAAGGTCTCAGGGAAGGAAAAAAAAAAAAAAGATTATTTCTGTGGGAGCATATGCAGAACTTAAAAACCTGCAAATTACTGTCAATGTGATGAATATTATTAAAAGGAGGAAAAGAACGCTGACTAAACCCGCAAGCAAACAGACGGTGCTAAGTCCTGGGCTGTGCTGCCCACTGAGAACCGGGCCATTCGTTGTGCCCCATTGGCATTTTTGTGACAGGTTCCAGGCCCAAGATCAGCTCCCCATTCCCTCCGCCCGGCGGTTGGCAGCATATGCCGTGAAGACCTTCTCCTGGCTCTGGGTTCAGTGGCTGGGAACACACAAGGCTCGACTCAGATTACAGAGTAATTCCCCTTCGTCCTCTCTTGTGCTCTTTATTTAAAGTTCACTGAAGTGGAGTTCTTTGCCAAATTAATTGCCAAGCTCTGTATTCTCACCAAACCAGGCTCATTGTCACCCCTGGGAAAGGACCTACATTAACCAGACACCCCAGGGGTCCGGGCAGCCTGTCACTACTTCAGCCAAATGAGCAGAGACAGGGTTGACTCATATATGAGCGTTTATTCTAATACTGCCCGCAGCATGGGAGAGCAGCAGGTCGTCCATGAAAATCTGCTCTATAAGCCAGCTGCTTATATTGGGTAGAAGGACAAAGATTATGTGGGAAAGTAGGGATTACAGGTATGGGAAGGTGAGCATGGATAAGGTTACAAGTCATGCGGACTGGGGGAAAGTCACAGAGAGCAGGCGCCTCTGGGACCCTAGGACCAGATTACAGGTAATAGGGGCTGGGGTTGTGAAGAGCAGGTGCCTCTAGGTGCCACAAGATTGTAAATCTTTCCATAATGACAGGCAGTTCTGGGAAGGAGGATGGGCTGCATTGCGATGTGAACTCCATGTCTCAGGGAGTACAACTCCCAGCCAGGTTAGAACGTGCTTTCTCTAATCAGAACTAAACCACCATGGTTAACAGAGCAGGATTAATATTTCTTATAACCATAGCTAGTTCCCAATATTCTATTTCTGCCCTTAACACTAAGACAAAGCCACTACTTGCTTAGGTGGTGATGGGATCCCACCCATCCTGCTTGTCAGGTGCCCTAGTCTGAATGCCAGAAAGGAGCCGGGAAAGAGCAACCAGAGGCCATCAGCCCCCTTCAGGACCTCGGTTTTACTTAAACATCTGGTTCAGGTCCTTTTGGACAGAAAGAAGCAAATGCCAATCTAGAAGTGGTCATGTGACCAAGCTTTGGCCAATAAGATCTAAACAAAAATCCCCTGGTGGCCCCTGAGAAAGGCATTGGAGGAGGAACGCTGTTCTCCACTCCCTTCGCTTTGGGAATTTGGGGTAAGAATGTCCTGCTCAGAAAAGGCAGGCCTCTCTGGTCACTATGAGTGGAGAGTTTGGGGACCCACAGGAGTGCTGCTTGGGTCTTTGGCAGAAAACCCTCCTTTATTCTATGTGGGAATGAAACCCTCCTTCAAGGTCCTCGAGAGTGAATATTGCAGCCAAAAGCACTCCAAACTCCTATGCCAGTTCTCTGATTTCTTAGGCAGTGCTTAGCCTTTTTCTAAAACAGTGTGAGGGGTACATCTGGGACCACTTTCCTGAGGCAGTGGCTCTGTTTCCACGGGGGAAGCTGTAGGCGGAGGGTGCGTGGTCTGGGAGGAGTGGCAGGCAGTTGCTATGGGCCCTGAGCTTTCCTGCATAATTCTGCTGGGTGTGCCAAGAATGCAATGCCTTCACAGCTCTTTGGCCACCATTCAGGATGCTGTTTATAGCCAGGAACTTTGAGGGATGAAGTAACACCTCCCCCAGAGAGGAAGCAGGGTTGCTTGCAGCTCACTGTAAGGGCAGCCGACTCTCCAGACAGCACCCTCATCAGGATGCAGTGCTGCCATCAGGTCCACCGTGGTCTGCCCTCACCGGAAGCCCTGTCCCTCCTTCTCCAGCCTCTGATTCCGGAACAAGAGGAAGCCTGTCGATGAGTCAGGTCCAGGAGGGACCTTTATTAATGTCTCTGTCAGAACCACATCCATCATGAGACACAGAGTGAACAGAGATCTTGTTCTGGGGCTAACGGTGGGGAATAGAAGAATTCTCTTTTATTGCTGCTATGACTAACAAACAGATCGGGTCCCTTTTCTGATCATTTTTAGATATTTATAGCATCCCCCAACCAACTGCCAAGATGGATATTGGTGTTGAGCAGGGAGGGGTATTTAAGCAAGAACTATTTTTTTTATTAATTTAAAGTTGTCTATTACTCAGTACGTTGATATTATAACTTTTAAAATAGTTTACTGCTGAAACTGGTTTGGCTCAGTGGATAGAGCGTCAGTCTGCAGACTGAAAGGTCCCAGGTTTGATTTCGGTTAAGGGCATGTATGTTGTTTGAGGGCATATCCCCGGTGGGGGGTGTGCAGGAGGCAGCTGGTCGATGTTTCTCTCTCATCGACGTTTCTAGCTCTCTATCCCTCTTCCTTCCTCTCTGTGGAAAATCAATAAAAATATATTTTAAAAAATAAAATAGTTTACTAATTGATACTTTTATATTATAACTAGAGGCCCGACACACAAAATTCTTGCAAGGGGCTTGGCCCTCACAGCTCGGGCTTTGTCTGGAAGGTTGTCCAGATGTCCGGAAGGTGTTCAGGTGCCCGGTCTATTTAGCATATTATGCTTTAATTATTATAGATAACTTTCACTTTTTCCTGAACCACAAGGTTCAGATAATGAAGACCCTCACACATAAATGGAATAATATGAAATTATTGTTTTTAACTTGCTTTGTTCATTAATAATGAATACTTCCCAAATCATTAAGTATGCTTGTGCAACATCCTTGCAAATGCATATATAATACTCTATTGGGAAGACACTCTATCAGTATATATTACCAGACACTGAGTCTCCTAAAATTTAAATTATTATTATTAATGCTGCATTATATATGTTTATAGTTAACTGCTTGCACATATCCTTAGCTATTTGAGGTAATACATTTCTAGAAGGGTGATGTCACATTGAAGGATTTTTATACATAGTAGGACAATTGTAAACAAGTAATTTTCCACTAGTATTCATCCACAAGTGACCTTTGCCAGCTCCCTCCCTCAGCATTCTGTGAGACTGCGATTGGCTGTGGGGAAACCTGGCCCTCACTTTCTAACCATTGGCTGTTCCTTCCCAAATGTACAGTCAGTTCTGGAAAGTGGAAGCCCGTAGCCAGCTCTCCTTCTGCAAACGTTTCTCCTCCATGAACTGTTCTGCGTTTCTCCACCTTCGACTTCCACAGCCTTGGGAAACCACAGGCATGGGTGTCAGATTAGTTCTTCAACCTACCTCCTCTTCATCGTGTTCTCAGTCCTTGATATCCACTGAGCCCCCAGGCTCCTCCAAACTCACTGCTTTCTGTGGACCGCTGAAGGGGAGTCGCAGTTTCCAGCCAGAAGGAATGGCTCAGCATTCTCTGATTTCATATTGCCTCTCCTTGGCCATTGCATTACATCCTGGTGTAAAAATAGCCTCTCCTTTGGGCATCATGGTATCTTGCTGTCTGTCCAACTTTATCACCTTCTCTCTCTGCTGACACCCTTACCTCATATAGCAGGCAGATGATCTTTCTAAAATACATAATTCAGAGTATGTCATTCTTTGCCTAAAATCACCTAGTCATCCCCAATACACACAGACTAAAATCTGAAGTCCTTCCCTTGACCTACTAACCTGTACATTATTTGTGCTCCATTCTCATTTCTTGCTAGCCTCCCAGTACACTATGACCTCGGAGTTTATAAGTCACACTTCCGTCTGCCCACAGGTGCTGGCTTAAGCATTGCTTTATCAGAGAAACCTTCTCCAACCAACACACCTAAAATAGTCATGGGGCTCACCAAAACCAGTTTGGCTCAGTGGATAGAGCGTCGGCCTGCAGATTACAAGGTCCCGGGTTTGATTCTGGTCAGGGGCATGTACCATGGTTGCAGGCACATCTCCAGTGGGGGGTGTGCAAGAGGCGGCTGATCTATGATTCTCTCTCATTGATGTTTCTAACTCTCTATCCCTCTCCCTTCCTCTCTGTAAAAAATCAATAAAATATATTTTAAAAAAATAAAATAAAATAGTCATGGAGCTCCTATCCCATCTCATTCTCTACTTCCTACCTCCCCTCTGCTCCTCCTCAGAGCCCTCATACCACTCATGGTAGGCATGCAATTGTATGTGTCCATGAAAATAGGGACCATTTTTGGTTTCTTCAATGGTGAAAATCCATTGTCTTTAGTCTTTGGCATGTAAGAAGACCTGAGTCACCAAAACCGGTTTGGCTCAGTGGATAGAGTGTCTGCCTTTGAACTGAAGGGTCCTGGGTTCGATTCTGGTCAAGAGCATCTACCTTGGATGTGGGCACATCCCCCATGGGGGTGTGCAGGAGGCAGCTGATGGATATTTCTCTCTCATTGATGTTTCTGACTCTCTGTTCCTCTCTCTTTATCTCTGTAAAAAATTAATAAAATATATTTTAGAAAAAAGAAGTCCTGAGTCAATACTTATTGAATGAATGAATGAATGAATGAATGACATTTTGGTCACTCTCTCACACTTATTTTGACACTCTCTACATATATGATAATGTAATCATCTCTTTTCCTGTCTTGCAAAAGAGTACAGACTCCCTAGAGGCATTGGTTCGTTCTATTTTTTAGTTTCACATACACTTAGGAAGGACCTGCCATGTGATGGAGACTCGGGACAATATTTGCTGAACTAAGTGCTCCTCCCATTCAGACCTCTCTCCTACCTGCCCATCATCCTAGTTTTTCAGGCGAGAGACAGGCCCAGAGGAGTTCAGAGAGTTCCCCCAGCTTGCAAATGGCTAAGCCATGACTTTAACTCACATATTTTTAACCCAAGCCATGTTCTTTTTTTTCTTTTAATCTTGTTTTCCCTGCTAATTCAATCCTCGACTTGAATTGATATATACAGCATTATGCACATGCTGTGAAAAGTTATGCTTGAAACCTTGGGATCCTTTAATTTGTCAAATGTTTGGAAGAGAAATATACTACTCTAATTATAGAATGCAGATGGCACTTTGAAAACTTACAAACTACATCATTTAACAAAGTACAAGTTGAGACAATCATGCTTTATAAAGTGACCTTATTTTTTTAAGGGGCAGTTTTTGTGACTCTCCCTTTGAAAGGCATAAACAGGCTGCCTACACATTCCTGATGATAAGAGAACCTAAAAGAAGCCCATTAAACACCAATTACAACATTTTAACCATCAATTTTAAAAGCAGGCCTTACTAATTATAGGCAACTCTTAGTGTTGGGGACTGCGTTATCTCTGCTTCCATGAGCTTCCAGCTCTAACTAAAACCAAGCATATGTGAACTGGATTTTATCCCACCTTGCCACAGTTCTAATAATTATATTGTGACAGCATCAGCTTACCTTCAGCAGAAGTCTAAAACCTCAGGACTCAAAAATAATCTACAGGGAAATTCCCAGAAGCTAGGGGAAATGGGAATAAGGCAAGGCCTCATATCATAACCAACTATCCTGAAAACAGGACTCTTTATTTTTTAATGAATTTTCTACAAGTGACACAGAGTCCCCAATTCTGCCATTTCTTCCACATTATGCACATGAACCATAAACCACAGTAGCAAACCTTGTGTGACAGTTCCCACTCCACCCAGAGTGTGGCGTGAAGGAAGAGAGCAAAGAGCTCAATTCGTCCATTCGTTGCACACATATTTCTGGAGTGGTGGGTAAGACCAAAGGTCCCACCTTTATAGAGGTTATATTCAAGTTGTAACTAAGAGTGATTATAAAATCTACTCAAGAGGTCTTTACAAATAAGTGTAGCGAGGACCTGACATGGTGAAGAGAGCACTTCTGCCTAAACCGTAGACGCACCCATGTTTCCCAAATGCTAGGTGTGAAATGAACTCTGGTGTTAAACTTTGGTGAAAAATAGTAATGCCTTTATTTTATTTTATTTTTTAAAATATATTTTATTGTTTTTTACAGAGAGGAAGGGAGAGAGAGAGTTAGAAACATCAATGAGAGAGAAATATCTATCAGCTGCCTCCTGCACACCCCCTACTGGGGATGTGCCCACAACCAAGGTACATAACCCTTGACCAGAATCAAACCCAGGACCCTTCAGTCCACAGGCCAAGGCTCTATTTACTGAGCCAAACCGGTTTTGGCCCAGCCAGGCTTAGAAAGTGATTTTAACCAACATAATTCCTAGGTGCAGATGCACAAATTTTGATATTAAAAAGAATCACTTAATTCTAGAATATTCTATCAAACAAATGAATTTACGTGTGTGTGTGTGTGTGTGTGTGTACACACACATAATCAAAAAACTAATTGTACAATAAAAATAATATTGATTGTAGTTTTTTGGTTGTTTTTTTTACATTTTAGGCACTGCATTAATTATTTTACATATTTTATATTATTTTACACATAAGAAAGTCATGAGATAGTTAAAATTATTGTTTCCTCTTATAGTTTAAGCAATTATGCTACAATAGGAAGTAACCTATCCTAATATATAAAAACCCTGGATTGTAACGACCAGTAACAACTGAGAGTCGACCAACCAAAAGTCAGTCCTGCAGTCAGCGCTGGGTTGCCACTGCTTCCAGTGCAGGTGAGGTACCCCAGCACTGACTGGTGAGGGAATTTCGAATCAGGGCCAGAGAGAGGCCTGAAGAGAGAAGCAGGGATTGATCCGTTGCCTCTGTGGCAGCTTTTGATCAGCACTTGACTCTTTTTTTCTCTCCCAGTCTTGCCATTAGCTGCACCTCCTTTTCTCTCCAGACCTCCACTGGGGCTGCTGATTAGCTACATCTTTGTGATCGGGCCCTGTTGATAGGCCCAAAGATGCTGACTGGCATAGAAACTGACCAATCAGAACCAAATTGGCCAGCAGGGGAAGGCAGTTAGGGGTGATCAGGAAGGCAGCCAGGTGATCAGTTAGGAGCCAGCAATACCAGATTGTGAGAAGGATGTCTGACTGATAGTTTAGGTCAAATCCTATAGGGATCCCAGACTGGAGAGAGTGTAGGCCTGGCTGAGGGAGCCCCCTCCAATGTACAAATTTCATGCACCAGGCCTCTAGTTCTATATAATAAAAGCCTAATATGCTAAGTGTCTGGTCATCCTATCAGCCATTCAACCAATCAAAGCATAATATGTTAATGATATGCTAAGACTGCTCAATCACTCACTATAATGTGCCCTGGCCACTAGGGAACAGACAGTTGACTGGTCAGCCAATCATTATGATCTGCACTGACCACCAGGGGCAGATGTTCTGACTGGTAGGTTAGCTTGCTGCTGTGGTCCAGTCAATTGGGACTGAGCTAGATGGGCCACACATGGCTTGGAGCTCTCCTATCATCCCTCCCCTACTGGACAACCTGCTGCATCCCCCCACCCAGACCCCAATCATACACTAATGGGGTTTCTCAGCTTGGCCTGCACCCTCTCACAATCCAGGCTGAGTCCCTGTCCCTCCCCCACCACCACCAAGTGCATGAATTTTATACACTGGGCCTCTAGTTAGAAATATAAGAATTATTATAGAAGAAGCAAAGCTATCCTTATATAGTTTTTAAATATATTTTATTGATTTTGTACAGAGAGGAAGGGAGAGAGATAGCGAGTTAGAAACATCCATGAGAGAGAGTCATCGATCAGCTGCCTCTTGCACACCCCCCAATGGGGATATGCCCGCAACCAAGGTACATGCCCTTGACCGTAATCGAACCCAGGTCCCTTCAGTCCCCAAGCCAATGCTCTATCCATTGAGCCAAACTGGTTTCGGCACTATCCTTATTTTTATATCACATGTTTATGTATCTAAAAAATGTCAATAAATTGGTGGAAAATTACTACAATAAGACAATCTAATAAAGTAGGAGATATAAGGTCGACACTAAAACCAATAGCCTTTACATCCTATATAATAAAAGACTAATATGCAAGTTGACCTCTCAGGAGTTTGACCATTCACTATGACATGCAGTGATCACCAGGGGACAATGCAGAACAAATGAAGCCCCTGGCTGGAAGCCAGCAGCCAAGGGAAGAAAAGCCCTGATCAGCCCTGATCACTAGCCAGGCCTAGGGACCCTACCCATGCATGAATTTCATGCGCCAGGCCTGTAGTATATACATCCTATATTATAAAGAGCTAATATGCTAATTACATAGGACTTTCTTGGATGAGCAGGGGGTGGGGCCACAGGGCTGCATGGCCGCAGAGCAGTGAGGAAGCCAGGTTGAGAGGGCTGAGTGGCGAGGGCTGAGCACCTGGTACAAATTTCATGCATCAGGCCACTAGTATCCTATATAATAAAGAGGTAATATTCAAATTAACCCTCATGCCCTCACCATCAGGGGTTAATAAGGGATGACCAAAGGACTGAACAAGGAGGCAGGCAGTGGGATTAGTGAGGACAACCAAAGGACTGAACAGCAAGCTATGTGGGGCAACCAGACTGGCAGGGGGGTCAGTTGGGGGTAACCAGGCTGGCAGGAGGGGCAGTAAGTGGTGCCAGTCCAGTGTGTATGGGGGTGCATAGTTAAGAATAATAAGGCCAATGGGGAGGAGGCAGTTGGGGGCAACCTGGTCAGCAGTGGGAGACAGTTAGAGGTGACCAGGATGGCAGGGAGGTGAGTGATTATGAGCCAGCTGTCCAGGATTGTGAGAGGGATGTCTGCTTACTGGCAGTCAAGACATCCCCTGAGGGATCCCAGATTGGAGAGGGTGCAGGATGGTCTGAAGGGACCCCTTCCCCATGCACGAAATCATGCACCAGGCCTCTAGTATGCATATAAGATATATGGAAGAGAAGGGAAAACAGATGAATGAATGGACAAAATATCTAATACATTATGAGAAATGTTCAAGAGCTATAATGAAAACTATAAGATACTCCCGAGGGACACAAAATTTACATCAACAAAAGAGAAGACAGCATTATAACAGGATGTGATAATCAAAAAAATGTCAGTCTTCTGTAAGTTAATATATACATTCAACATTATCCCAGCATTTGTTATAAAGTTTATTTGGCAGAACAAAAAGGCAAAAAAGTAAGCAAAATCCTAAAAAGGAAGTTAGAGGTAGAATGGAGAAAAGCTAACTCTACCAAATAGTAATAGACATTTAAAGCCTCTCAAATCAAAATGATGCTATTGGTGCATGAATGGACATAAAGAACAATGAATCAAAAAGGAAATCTAGAGGTTGATACAATCATATATATAAATTTAGTATGAAATAAATTCTGAATTGCAACTCATTTGGGCAAAGATGGATATTTTAATAAACAATGTTCAAATAATTGGACTGCTGTATTAAAAAAGATAATGGGTATAATCCTTACACTTACACAATTATTTCCAAGTAGTCAAAGATTTTTCCAAGTAGTCAATAGATGCAAAGAATAAAATGAAATAATACAAGTATTAGGAAAAAAACAACAGCATTGCTGAATCCTTCTGTAACTGAAATGTGCAGAAAGCTTTCCTAAATATAATTCAAAATCCAGATGCAAAAAGAAAAAATTTGATAATCTGACCTCTTAAAAATAAGCGCCATAAGCAATGTAAAAATGTAAGTTACAAAATGGGGAAACAAACATCTACATTCATACCAAAAGATTAATTATGCTAAGACAAAAAGAGCATCTAAGAAAATGTGTCCAACACTCCTTTTAGCAGTGAATATGAACAGACAGTCCAGAGAACATGCAAATATACCTTAAACATAGCAAAGGTGCTCAACTTTGACTCATAAGATGAATGTAGATAAAATCAGTGAGATAATGAGAAGGGAAACAGTGGGCCTGTGATTCCCTCCCTCTTCTCCTTGGACTTACCTCAGTCCTCCTTGCAAACACTGCAACTCTGACCAGGATACACAGGCTAGTCTAGAGTGCTAGGTATAAACAAACCTCTGGACTTGATTAATGGAGGGAGCTCGGGTAGCTGGACGATGAAAGCTGAGTCACATAGACTCCCTGACCACCAACAGAGCCTAAAAACTAGAACCCCAAAGTCCACAGCCTCCTCTGAGTGACTGATGCCATGTACTGTCAGAGAGAGACACTGAAACGCTCCAAAGTGGGTAGAAGGATAGCTTTGGTAGATGTGGCCAATGGGAAGAGTTATTAACCACCATAGAAATTAAAAATGTGTTAAAATAATGAAAAATTTTATGGGAATTGTTTCTTATCTTTTTTTAAAATCAGATCTTAACAGAGTATTTGACACATTAGTTACCCAAAAAAGCTTTGTTGCATAAAATATTTTAATTACCTAAGCCCTGGTTCATTTAAAAAATGATTTAGAATTAAAAGAGTGAATAGAGGCAATATGCAAAGCCTTCTTATGAAACCAGGACCTTTGTAGATGAATTTTGGTTTGAGATTCATTGTAATCCATCTTGAAAATACCAACTTGATTATTCAATTTTTTTCTAACATGGGCATTTATTGTAATATTAACTTTTGACTATACCTGGATTAAATAATTTGAGGAAAGTGTTTTGCTGAATAAATTACAGAGCTCTGATAAAGAAAAGCTATAGCCTAAGGGTATTATCTTTCTTCAAAAAGTCATTCATTCCACAAATTACGCTGAGCACTTCCCAGGTGTTCTGTTGGTATTCAACACCAGAGTTGTTGTTAAGAAAAGTATAACATGTACATTAATGTATTTCTTTGAGATTCTCTTTCCCCTACACTTAATACACAATTCTATCTATTTTGTAACAACCCCCCACCTCTACATCAAAGGTGTACACCACAGCTTGCCCCCTACAGGCAGCCTGTCCTGACTATCTCAGCCCATTTCCTATTTCCAACTTAGCATACAATGTTTATGTATTAATTGGTCTTCCATTCCCATCCATGTGAATTCCTTGTCATTCCACCTAGGACTCGAAAACAGAGTTTGGTTTTCATGCGTCTACTTCCTACTGTACATTGGAGAGCACCTTGCGTTTGGCAGAACCTCTGAGAATTGTGATACATTTGGAAATTGTTGATAAAATTAAATGCAGTAATATGAACCTCACCAAGCATGGTATTAAGAGTAATAACAGTTAACCTTCATTGAATGCTTACTGCTTTCTCAGTGTTTCTTATTTTATTTGATTCTCTTAACAACTTTGAGTTAGTTACAACTATCAACCCATTTTACAGTTGATGAAACTGAGTTTCAGAGAGTAGGTAGAAAGGAAGGAATTCAAACCTAGGCTGCTATAACCCTCAAAATATGCTCTTAACAATTATGTTATACTTCTGTATTTTTCTGAAAGAAAATATTACTGGACATACCAGAATGACCTCCACCTATTGCTGTGACCATAGTACTTGGACATGAACTAAAGAACAGATCACTGCAACAACATCCTATCGAATAAAAGAGAAATATGCAAATCTACCATATCTCCGCTATGCCCACAAACCATGCCCACCAGACAATCAGGAGCAAATGCTACAAAGTTTCAATTATAGAAGATAAATAAATTCCAACAGAAATGGCTGCAGCTAGGGAGCAAACAGGAGGCTTGGTTCCTCTCTAGGCTACAAGTTTCAATTATAGAAGGTAAATAAATCCCAGATACCAGGGCCTCTGCTTGGGTCTCTGGGGGGTGTGGCCAGCCTGCAAACCACCACAGGCCCTTTGCCCAGGCTGCCCCATGCCCCAAGGGAACCCCCATCCTGATCCAGGACACCCTTCAGGGCAAACCATCTGGTCCCTACCCAGGCCTCTATCCTATCTCATAAAAGAGTAATATGCAAATTGACTATCACTCCAACATACAAGATGGCTGCCCCATGTACTATGCCTCTATCCTATCTAATAAAAGAGTAATATATAGATTGATCATCACCCCAATATACAAGATGGCTGCCCCATGTGGTCAAAGATCCTTCCCCCATGTGGATACAAGATGGCCACCACAAGATGGCCAGTAAGGGACGACAGTTTGGAGGAACCAGACCTGCAAGGGAGGGCAGTTGTGGCTGATTAGGCCTGCAGAGGAGGGCAGTTAGGGGCAAACAGGCTGGCAAGGGAGGGATTAGGGTGTGAGCAGGCTGGCAGGCAGAAGTAGTTAGAGGCAATCAGGAAGGCAGGCAGGTGAGCAGTTGAGAGCCATCCAGCAGTCCTGGATTGAGGGGTCCCATATTGGACAGGGTGCAGGGAGGGCTGAGGGACACCCTCTCCCCCATGCAAGAATTTCATACACTGGGCCTCTAGTTATAGATATTGCTTGTTAGCTGATTTTTATTTGAGTCTTGGGCTATCAGTTCCAGGAACTACTGGCTTTGTCTGTTCTGTTCCTTGATGAGTTCATAGTGCCTGAAACATAGCTGATACCAAATAAATATCTCTTAAACAAGTGAGTGAGTGAATAAATGAATGCAGTTCTATGATAGGGGCCTGGACACAGTGCTATGAGAACGCTGAGGGGCTCATTTTTATGTAAGTCCCCCTTTAAGACCATGAAAGAAACTGCAACACCTGGAGTATAGAGACTATATCTTTTTAAATGTACCCTGCTCTGAGGGAGCAGCATCTCTCTCTGAAATGTTCTGACAACAGACATCTATCCAGTTCCTTATTTAATTAGGAGATGAGCCATGGTATTAAAGTTTAGGGTCACCTTCTTCTTTGATACTACATCTTTCTCAAACCTCTCTTGCATTTTTATTCATCTTCCAAGAGAGAGGATTAAACTTCCAGCTCTGTCACAGGCACAGGTCTTTGGGCTTTAGAATAAACCCTTTGGTTCCTGAGGTTCACAGCAAAACACAGAGTCCACATGGGGGTGGGGGAGGTGTGACTACTAACTGAAGTTTTCCTCCTGGGACTTCAACTGTCTCCTCTTTTGTTGAGACATGAGTCTTGTAAGATGGCCCCTATGGCATTTAGGAAGAATTTAAAATCTTAATGCACGCACATTACTTTACAAGCTCTGCTGCCTTACACCTCCCGACAGAGCTCATTTCCCTAACATTAAAATTTAATACTAGCGTTTCTGCTCTTTTCAATTTGCTGTTTAAAAATGTAAGCATTCAGACAGTCAGACTCTCTTTAAATAATCCTTTCCAGAATCACAGTACTTTACATGAACCTTGGAACTTCTTTTTTTCCTTGAAAATATTGAGGTCACTGGTGCATTTAAATTTTGTCAGCAAGAATAAAAATGAGCCCAGCTGGTGTGGCTCAGTGGTTGAGGTTGAGTGTCGACCTATGAACCAGGAGGTCATGGTTTGATTCCCAGTCAAGTCACATGCCCAGTTGCAGGCTTAGTCCCAAGTGTGGAGCTTGCATGAAGCAGCCAATCAGCAATTCTCTCTCATTATTTGTGTTTCTATCTCTCTCTCCTTCCCTTCCTCTCTGAAATTAATAAAAGCATATATATATATATATATATATATATATATATATATATATTTTTTTTTTTAAGAATAAAAATGCAAGGACCTTGTAATGATTTCCAATGTAAAATACATACTCAGTTGAGTTGTATGAACCTTTCCTGGAGACATGGAGGGAAACATCAGTAGGAGATGGTGAAGATAAGCCAAGTCCTCAACAGTGTTCCCTGCCACAGCCTGACAGTTCTAGAAGAATCATAGTCGAGTTATTCTTCTAGAGACACCACTGAAGCAAACGCTGGGGATGTGAGCCATCTTTGATGGCAAAGGTCTTCCCATCTCTGTCTCCAAGTGATGGGCATTTTTGTGTGGGTTGGTTCCTTTTTACTGCTCATAATCCATTCCTTATTCTTTAGTAATAGCCTATCTTTTGTCTGTTTAAAAGAAATCCTTCTGCCGAAACCGGTTTGGCTCAGTGGTAGAGCGTCGGTCTCCAGACTGAAAGGTCCCGGGTTCGATTCCGGTCAAGGGCATGTATCTTGGTTGCGGGCACATCCCCGGTAGGGGGCGTGCAAGAGGCAGCTGGTCGATGTTTCTCTCTCATCGACGTTTCTAGCTCTCTATCCCTCTCTCCTCCTCTCTGTAAAAAATCAATAAAATATATTAAAAAAAAAAAAAAAGAAATCCTTCTTAATTTAGCCCATATATGTGTAGGATTAAATTTACTGATTTGACTCCAGGAGTAGTTATATGACTAAATCAGGAACCTTTTTTCTGTCAAGGTCCATTTGGGTATTTATAACATCATTTGAGGGCCATATGAAATCATCAACTTAAAAATTAGCCTGCTATGTCTGGCCAAACATTTAATTACCTCACCCCTAATGCCGTGGCAGGGCCAGATCAAAATGATTTTGAGGGCCCAATGAGGCCACGGACCAGATGTTCCTCATCCCTTGACTAAATCATGTCCAATCAGAGCATTTCTTTCCCAGTTGGTTCAGGAATGTACACAAGTCGGATTGGTAAGATACAACCTTAAGATTTTGATGACATCATTATAAAAATAAATTCTCTTTATAATGGTGTTGCTATTCTACCAGGGTGTATATTTAGAACTGCTAGGGGCCATTTTGTTACAACGAATCAAGAACCTGACTAAAGCCAAAACAGAAGAAAGCAAAGAGGAGAGATGCAGAGAGATCCCTAATGACCAAGTCTGAGCACCTGGATTCGGCCACTCCTAAAGATTACTCTGAACTTTTCTGTTACAACAGCCAATAAATTATTACTGAAGACAGTTTGAGTCACATTTTTTATTTTTGGAACTTCCAGCATATGGACAAAAATAAATATGCTTGCCTGATTACCAATGGCCCAAATTTGAGAATCCAGTAATAGGCCAGGCAATTCTCACATTAAGCGCTTGCTCTAAACTAGGGGTGTCGAACTCAATCAGAGAAGGGGCCAAAATCTAAAATCCAGCCTAAATCACGGGCCGAATGGTTTACTGAACAGTCATAAACTGTCATTGTGATGGAAACGCAGCGGAGTGCAGTGATGAAAGCGCGGTGCGGGCCACATTGCAAGACCTGGCGGGACAGATTTGGCCCGCGGGCCTTGTGTTTGACACATGTGCTCTAAACAAATATTTTCATGGTGTATATCCGGAGCCAGGGTATTTCCCAGGAAGGTCCATTAAGAACTGAATCTTTTTAGAAAACTCTGGTTTTATAAGAAAGATCTAAAAAGACGTCCATTTTCCTTCTGTTTGACACTCTTAGTAAGCTTTCAAAAGGGAAATATAAGTCTAGAAGTAGTAGTTTCCAGTGGATCCAGTCCATATTCAATTCTACAGTATTTATTTTATTTGCATCGCTTGGCCAAAGTTCTATTGCAGGTTCAAGTTGAGTTTGCCGGAAGACCAGTAAATTCAAGGTACTCTGTGGCAACAAAATCAGATTGCACAAAATCATCTGGATCTCCATTGTGGCCAAGGTACAGAACCTGTGAGGGTAAAAATAAATCCAGAAGCTTGTCTCTCCTTAAATTACCCACATTTTTGGGACAAAGAGAAAAAGGGAAGAAAAAAATGCATCTACAGATGACAAATGATCAACACTACCATGTTTCCCCCAAAATAAAACATCCTTCGAAAAATAAGACCTACTTACAGATTTCCTTCTGAGTGAAATATAAGGCATCCCCCCGAAAATAAGGCCCCCCTGGGCTCTGTCTCAGAATGAAAATTAATTTACCATAAACTGGCCACTAGGGCTGCCCCAACTGGTGTCTAGCAACCAGTGATGTTACGCGGAGTCCTGATGTCACCGCTGTGTGGAGGCGGAGCGGAGGTCTGAATGAGCAGTGAGCGCGGGGCAGGAGAGAGGAGGAGACTTTCACAGATGCATGTAGAAGAACAGGAGGATTAGAGCAGATGGGACGTGGGGAAGGTGGTGAGTGCTGGTCTGTCTCTGGTGACACTACCTGATGCTTGCAGCTGCCCTCATGATGACTGAAGGTTCTCAGTCAGTGGCAGATCCTGCTCCAGCCCAGATCCAGGCCCCAGCAAGCCCAGTGACAGTCCCCAGGCAGGCCCTAGGGGGTAAATGTCTGATAAAGGAGTAGGGGGATGTCTGGTGAAGGTGTTCAGTGGCACAGGGGTGGGGGGAGGGGGATCACTTAAAATAACACAGGAGGATCAAAAGGGGTTACTAAAATGGTAATCCCCCCTCTGATTCTCCTGTGCCATTTTGATCCCCCCTCTAATACCCTCTGTGTCATTTTAAGTGATCCCCCTCCCCGACCTTGATACCCCAATACCTTTTTTTTAACCCCTAGAAATGAGCACAAAAAGAAAAAGCTACTCCGTGGAGTACAAGAAAGGAATCGTGGAAGACTCTTGGGGCCAGAATCTTACTGCTTTCTGCAAAGAGAAGATGTTGAATATCCAATTAGTCCAAAAATGGCAAGCAGAGTATGGTAACCTCATTGAAAAGTGGACAAGGGAAATGCTAAAAAGTGCAAGTGTACATCAGGTCGGCAACCGTTATTTTCCAAGCTGGAAGACCTGATCTGTGAATGGGTTGTTGACAGGAGAGCAAAGGCTTTGGTTATGAATAGGGCTCAGATTCAAGAATGTGTGCTTGCAATGGCACCACAGTTTGACATAGCCCCCGAAGACTTCAAAGCATCACAACACTGGCTGGCTAATTTCCTTCAGCGAAATGAACTGTCTTTAAGATCTACAACTGTAACTTGGAAGATACTCAAGTTATTAAGCGAGCACTTGCATTCAAGTCCTTTATTGACGATGCTGACTTCTCTAAATACAATCTTTCCAACATGATTGCTATGGTTGAAACTGCAGTGTTTACCGACCAATCATCTCAAACAACAATTGAACAGCAGGGTGCCTCCTTAGTGTACATTCCCTCCACTGCTTACGAAAGTGCATATGTTTCCTGTATTTTGGCAATTCGTCTGGATGGCACTAAGATCCCACCTTTAATCATTTCTAAGGGCAAGAAGGAAAAGATTGAATGTGTTTTGGGCATTTTTATTCTTGAAACTGAAAAAGCCTGGGCCACACAAGTAGTTATAAGGAAGTTGATCGATTTAATGCTGCCACTTGTTATGTGAGGGAGCCAAAGAGGTCTGCTAGTCTGGGATGCAGCCAGCACTCACCTTGCTAAAGACATGAAGACATTTATTCATGAAAGAAAAATAGATCAGATAATGATTCCCACAGGAATGACGGCCTATCTCCAGACTCTTGATATTGCAATAAACAAGCAATTCAAAGACAATTTGCATATGGAAATTATTGACTACATTGAAAATACAATGGAGAGAAATCAGCATGGAAACTTTGTGGAACCTAAACTGCAAGAAGTTGTGACTTGGGTGAAGAATTCATGGGAGAAAATCACTGACAGTTGCATTGCAAATGCACTGCGAGCAGGCTACCTTGACAAGAAGTACTCTTTTAAAGATAGATTTGGTCCACTGATTCTGAAAGAAATGGAGTCACAAGAAATTCACCAGGAAATTCAGGAATTGGATTGTTATGATGATGTTCCAGAAGATGATGACATGATTGTCATTGAATAAATGAGTAAATTCTTGATACTGTAGGATTCAGTTTGTCTGGTTTGTGTTGACAACTACCGTACTACTGTACAGTATACAGGTAATAAATTTCCTTTATTTTCATTTAACAATAAATGTGTACTGTATTCTTCTTCATGGAAAAATAAGACATCCCCTGAAAATAAGACCTAGTGCATCTTTGGGAACAAAAATTAATATAAGATACTGTCTTATTTTCGGAAAAACAGGGTACTTGCTTGCTAAGTGAAGCTGACTGATTAATCTATTACCTCTGAAATGGCTTTGAGGTGCTACAGAATGAGCTTGCCTATATTTCAAACTTGCTAGGACATAAGGCAATAAATTCTAATTATGCTTCATTGCCCTGTAATAAGTTCCTCACATCATCTGCACTCTAGTTGATTACCGATCAAATCATCAGGTGACCATGATCAAGACTAGAAGCACATTTCTCCCACAAAGCATATGCACTGCAAAATGTTTTCATAGCAGGAAGATTCAAGGAAATGCAATTGGATGTTCCTGAACTCTGATTTCAGTCAAATAACAACATTTGATTTATTCGATCACTGCACCTTTTTTGCAACCTGTGTAATTTGCATGTGCTTATTTCTAAGGAAGCCAAGAACATTCATATTTTTAAATCTCATTCATCTCCATAATTTCTCAGGGTGGAGAATAGACAGGATTCATTGGCAAGCTTGACCCAAACCATTCTGTTTTGAAAATGAATAACTTGAAACAATAAAGTTGAATTTGTTGGCCCCTGGGTATTCATACACCGAATCTAAATTATCAAGACTATATTGATTTTCTCCCTCACCATTGGGTCTCAAAGTCCCTGAAGTAGAAAATGAAGCTAATTGCCGAGACCAGTTTGGCTCAATGGATAGAGCGCCAGCTTGGGGACTGAAGGGACCCGGGTTCGATTCCGGTCAAGGGCATGTACCTTAGTTGCAGGCATATCCCCAGTAGGGGGTGTGCAAGAGGCAACTGATCAATGACTCTCTCTCATCGATGTTTCTAACTCTCTATCTCTCTCACTTCCTCTCTGTACAAAATCAATAAAATATATTTTTTAAAAAAAATGAAGCTAATCCTATTGGTTGTAGGGGCCATTGCCAAGCAGCCTTTCTTCCTTCATGCCCCATGTCAACACTTAGAGATTTCTCAATAGTGTAGCTCAACACAACACACAGGACTTCTCAGTATCCATATGCCTTCGTCTGTGCTACCCCTGGAGGTTGAGAGATGAACATAAGGGGACTCCTGACCTCCAGAAACTCTAAATTTGACGAAAGAGTCAGTCAGAGAGTTAAAGATATACTAACAGTGTACTAAAAGTTTTGGTACTATCTCAAACATTATTTCTTCTTCATTTATCAAATAAACAAAAATAACAATAAAAATGAATAAGAATCTAGCAACCCCCATTTATTCCTCTAATTCTAAAGCCTAAAGCAATCATTGGAACAAAATTGATATGAAACCATTCCCACCATTTTTTTATGCTTGCATAAATTTGTACAAATCCTATGTAGGCCTTTTGTTCATTTTCTAAATGGAACCACACATTATATATACTCCAACTTGCTTTTTGTTTGTTTGTTTATTTAATAATATAATAGCCCTAACTGGTTTGGCTCAGTGGATAGAGCGTCGTCGGCCTGTAGACTCAAGGGTCCCAGATTTGATTCTGGTCAAGGGCGTAATATACTAATGATATGATATTATGGAAACACAAGCTAAATGCACACTAGGTGCTATGAGAGCATAGGCTAGGCTCATATCCAACCTGAGGTTCTAACGCAGAATCCCTGAAAGGTGAGGCATCCTTCTCTCTTACTGAGAATATAGCACAGTGGTTCCCCAAATACCATCCAGGAGGGGGTGTGCAGGAGGCAGATGATTGATATTTCTCTCTCATCGATGTTTCTCACTCTCTCTCTCCCTCCCTTCCTCTCTGTAAAAAATCAACAAAATATGTTTTAAAAAATAATAATATAATAGCTATTCCTTTAAGCATATATGAGGAAATAGAACTTTTTAAACAACTATAAAATATTCTTTTTACAGATATACCATGCTTTATATTAATAGACATTTGTGTGTGTGTGTATGTGTGTGTGTGTGTGTGTTTTGCCTCCAGTGTTTTTTCTCCTCTTTTTTCCATTACCTCCTCATGTCCTCCTCATCTTTTTCTTATGGTGCAACAAATGCATTCATACTTATGTTTCCACTGAAATTTTCTCACTACTATAGAAAAGATTCACAAAATTGGGATTTCTAGGACAAGAGTATACTTTCCATTTTAATATTAGTGTATTCAATTGCAACTTCATCCGAAGTTTTTTGTACTTTCATTAAAAATGGTCACATTGTAATCAACTGATTTGTTTATATTTATGTCTCCTTTCATTGAATGACCCAGTGCACAAATTTCTGTACCCATAGGGTCCCTCAGCCTGGCCTGTGGGATCGGGCTGAAACCGGCTCTCTGACATTCCCCTAGGGGTTCCAGATTGCAAGAGGGCGCAGACCAGGCTGAGGAACACCACCAGTGCATGATCAGGGCCAGGGAGGGACAGGAGGTATGCCAGCTGGAGTGAAAACACAGGAGAGCTCCAGGGTGTGTCCAGCACATCTCACTCAGTCCCAATTAGCCGGATCCCAGCAGCAAGCTAACCTACCGGTTGGAGCATCTGCCCACTGGTGGTCAGTGCACATCATAGCAAGCAGTTGAGCGACCTTAAGCATATCATTAGTATATTATGCTTTGATTGGTTCAATGAACAACCAAGTGACCAGACACTTAGCATAATCAGCTTTTATTATATAGGATTTTTATGATAATATGGACCTGTTGTAATAGTCTTGTGATTTTTAAAATTGTATTTAATATGTTAGCAAATGCATCAGCACTTAACTATGACCCAGATGCTGTTCTAAAGCTTTATTTCCATCAACTCGCCTGACATTATAAAAATTTACATGACATTAATGTCTCTAGTTTATAGAGGCAGCGGTTAAGTAATTTGCTCACAGTTACAGAATTCAAAGGTGAAGGAAGCAGGTTTTGATGGTGAGGAGTCTGACTGAGCCCACGTGCCCTCCACTCTGTTACACAGCCTTTCAGTAAGCAAAGAAAAGGCCCAGGATCCAGAGGTAGACAATTTTTGGTTCAACTATTGGCTCTGCTACGTACTAGACTCATAGTCTTCATAAAATACTATTATTTCCAAGTCTCAGTTTTCTCATCTTTAAAATAGGTCCAATATCAACCTCTTGGAAGGACTGTCATGAGACCTGGATGAGGTAATGTTTGTAGAGTGACTAATAGTTCACAAGCTCTATTTTCTCTTATCCCCCTCTTTTCTTTTCCTTTCTTTCATTGTTTCTTTTTATTCTTTCTTTGTATCTCTAGCTCTTTGTTCAGTGTCTGGCCTGCAATATTGAAAATAAAAAGATGTTATCGCTCTCCTTGTTCATATCTGCTCTCAACCTACTGCTTTGTCACCTAGAAGGCTTTCAACAATTGAAGGTTGAGTTTAGCCAACTTGATCTAGCATTCAAATCAGTTGGAAAAAATTAAATATGTGTTTATGTGTGTACAGATAGCGGGAGGGATCCATGCTCCAATCCTGGAGAATTTATTTAGATAATTTTGTCTTAGCATCAAGACCTTTAAAGATTTCCCAGGTGGTTCACACATGGTTGGAATCAAGAACTATTGATCTGATAGGAAAGTCTGCACTCCTGAGCATTTTGATGTGTCAGTGGTTCCTAAACTTGAGGCATATCCAAATTACTCATGTGGAGGGCTTATTAGGACAGGGTTTCTGCTTCAGGAGGTCTGGAGAGGGACCCCAGACTTTGCATTTATAACAAGTTCCCAAGTGAGGCTTCTGTTGCCAGTCAGGGGACGGTATTTGGGGAACCACTGTGCTACATCTCAGTAAGAGAGAAGGATGCCTCATCTTGCAGGGATTCTGTGTTAGAACCTCCAGTTGGATATAAGCCTAGTCTATGCTCCCATAGAACCTAATGTGCATTTAGCTTGTGTTTCCATCATCACATTAGCAACCTTGTCTACTTCCCCAACTTGACTGAACTCTTTCCTCATATTGAAACCATGAGTTTTTCATTCCTGGAACACTCCAAGGTTAGCCAAGCTTACTGGCACACAGTAGGCACTCAGAAAATATTTAATGAACAGGAGATTTCTACCAGGAGTAAGGAGAAATCAAGTAAGGTCTTCATTCATCATCAACTTGTTACCTCACTTGCAACGCACTGAGCTTCCTGAGCTCAATTAGAGAGGCTCATGCAGTTAAGAGGATAAAAATACCTGGCATTACATCACACCTGTCCAAATACTAGTTGTCCTGAAACAAAGGCATAGACAGCCACCTTTGGCTGGCATTTTCCTCTGATCAAAATCAATTTCACTTCCCACACAGCAATATTCAATTACTCTATAATATTTTTCCCCCACCCACCTCATTTTAATTTAGCAGGTGTTTAATAACACATAATTATATCTTATTACTGTTCAGGATAAGGAAATTAGGAATCCAATTTGCATTTTAGGAATAATTTGGAAACATGAAAGCGAATTATCTAAGATCAGATTTGGCCAGATGAAATAAACTGGTCTGGTATCATTTGACACTGAACTCTGGAATTTTCTGAATAAATCAAAGAGTTGGGTGTGAACTCATTTATCAATTCATTGTTTTGAGATAATATTCTTAATAGGGACACTTTTCTTTCTTGCCCATTCTATTTCAGTCTCCTTACAGTGATCCTCTCTTCCCATTTGTATGTAGTGTTGGTAGTAGGATAACCCTGGGGGCGGTCTCTTTCTAGGAAAGCTAATGTGGGAAAAGTACTTTCTTAGCATGGGAAAGGGAGTTGGTTGTGAACAAACCCCCAACATCAGATGCTCCTTCCCAGGGTTTTAATTTTACCAACTGATAAAAGGAGAGAAGAAAATGTTTCTAGCATATTGAATCAAGTTGTTCCAGATGGAAGATGATTGCTAACCTCTGAGGATCCTTTGCTCTGGGTATTTCCAAATCTGGTGTACCAATTTCCCTTTAATTCTGTTAGTCTTACAACTTTATCGTCCCATACTATTCTAATAAATTTGCTTTGGTCTATATTTGCCATATTTGGTTTCTGTTGCTTGCAACCTTAAAACTTCTGCACAGATTGGCTCCAGCACAAATAACTCTTTTTTATTGTTTCCTACTCAAGTTCATTTGTTGTCCTTAGCTGGGACTCTGTTTCCAACTTACATTTAAGTGAAATATTTTCAGTTTTTTCATAGCTTTTCCCTTTTAAATAAAATCCCCCACTTACATTTTAGGGGATTTATTTTCTTCATTAGTTACACTACTGCATACGAGCTGTAAGTGTTATATTTAAACCTTGTGGCCCATACTGTGTTTTAATAAGAACAGCTTTGTCCTTAGGGAAATTGCTGTTTTCTTCAGAGTTGTAAAGTATATCCTGTGTTATATAAAAAATAAAGTTCTTATTTCTAGAAAGCAAATTCCATGGAAAATAGCTGTCATCAGAATTTAGCAGTGTCTGACACATACTCAAGTTATTGTTTTGGGACTGAATATTGAACTGTGTCCAGCACGGCCAGGGGAGAACCTGAGGAGGGGCAGTGAAGGATGAAAGGAGACAGTTAAGAGAATATAGTTGGGACCAGGTGGGACACTGCTCTTGGATGTAGAGACAGTGCCACAGCCTGTAAGCCAAGTCTTTATTTTATAATCAGATCCCCTGAGGCAAAGCAAGTGCATGCTCAAGATGTTTACAATGTTCTCACAAGTTTTGAATCTACTTAATTACATGCACCTGAGAACTCTATCAAGTTTTGTTTTGGCAGCACTTGCTGCACCTCCTGCAGCCCACATTACTCAGCCACCTGGGACCACAAGTTCAGACCATAAGGTCAAGCTTACTACCTTAGCCTTTGCTATAATTGTGCTGGAAGGGTTTTGCCCTCCATGCTGGGACCTGCATATGGCTTTGCCATGAGAGGGCCATGCCCTCTCATTACTCCAAGGCTTGAACCTGTCCAAACGCAATAGCCACTCTCCACAAAATATTATTTAAGTAAGTGTATTTGAAGGTATGTTAAAGCTCAGTGAAACCAACCCTTTACTTAGCCCTATAGAAAGTGAGGGTTAGGAGTTGTTGATTTGCTTGTTATAAATGCCCAAAGCCTATCCCATAACCAACCCTGGTTGAGTTCTGACATATTTGAAAACTATGCACATCATTTAAAACCATAGGGAATCAGGTCCCTCAAATTTATAATGGGGATCATAACATCCATCTCTTTTAAGACACAAAGGTTTAGCAGAGCCAATCACATAAGTGCTAAATAAATAAGACCATTATCATTGCTGCAATTAAGGTTTTAATCTAAGTTTCCTTAGTGTACTGAAGCATTTTTCCAAGTGAGAATTTAGTAACTATTTTATGATTGATGTCTTCATTAAATAATTCATCTTAGAGATGTCAGCAGTTCTCAGAAATATGGAATGACTGCATACCCAGGAAAATCAAAGCACACTTGGCCATTTCAAAATAGTACAACCTGCTGAGTTACTTTAAAAGATATTTAAAGACACAAAGATGGTACTGACTACTGGTCAAACCTAAGACTATATATATATATATATATATATATATATATATATATATATATATATATCTGCTTAATATGAAATCAAATAGATCAGTTCAGGCATCAGCAAAGTATGGTCTTTGGATCAATCTGATCTTGCACCTGTTTTTGTAAATAAAGTTTTATTGGAACAGCACCTAAGGTCTTCCTTGACATGCCATCTATGGTTGCTTCCTTGTGGCAATGGAAAAGTAGAGTTGGTAGAATAGAAACCATGCAGACTGCTAAGTCTGGCTCTTTCCTGAAAAGAGCTGATGGATAGATTTAATGAAATGGCAATAGCTACAAAATTCAGTTTCTGTGAAATACTTCAAGCCCTGGCTTAAAATAGTACCTTTGCCCTGGTCTGCCTTCTGCCCTTTATACAGCATCCAGACACGTTCACTCTTGCCTGTGGTTAATGTCATCTGACTCATGTGTACCTGAACAGATCAGTTTCTTTAGTTGCAGATACCTGTACCATGACTGTTGGAGGAAAATAAGTCGGTTTGCAAACAGGAATAAGTGGAGAATGCCTTTGTGTCTGGAGTGCTTCTCTAGGAGGAAATGTAGGTCAAAGTCATTATATCCATATAAAACAAAATGCCAATGCCAGGGTGGCAAAAGCCAGATCTCAGAAAGGACCGGGTAAGTCAGTAAATTCACCTCAGGCTGTGTGTGTTTCAAGGAGCTGTGGCTAGTCCACAACAGTTGCAAGCACAGACCGCTCATGGAAAGGAATTACTCATATGCTCATCACCAGGGTATGATGTGGAATGGGACTCTTCCCTGCTTCCTAGTGGGGCAGAAAAGACCTCTGAGACTAGGACCTGGAAAGAAGAGTTTTAACGGGAGGAGCAGCACCTGGGGTGACAAAGGAAATGCCACATACCAGAAGTGAGAACAGGGGACACCTAGAAGTCAACACTCTCAAAATCAATTCACCAAATATCAAATTTCCTGAATGGGCAGCCTATTCCAAACTAGGAGAAAAAGTTTAAAAAAAAATTGTAGTAACTTCTATGGCAAATATTTAGACCCTGAGCCTGGAGCAGGAGGCAGGACTCCTCCTGCCTGCCTGTGGGAGTGTGGCAGTGTCCAGAGAGGGGTGGTGGGCAAGCTCCTAGGCAGACCTATTGGCCTGCCAGTTAATCTGTAGGTGTGGCCATGGTGATCACAGAGAAGAAGACAAGTCCAGAGCCTGCCCCGAGTGTTTAAGAGGGTTGAACTGAAGTGCGATTGTGAAGCAGGCACACCAGGGTAGGAGGTGCCCAACACCTAAGAGCTTTAATAGGCCTCCTTCCACCCAAGTTCAATATCAACATACAGCCGGTGCTTCCATGTAATGAACATTGCCTATGTGCCAGCCACTTGGTGAATCTTTACAACAATCCCATGAATTAGTGCTATTAACCCCATTTTACAGGTGAGGAGACTGAGGTTAGGTCAGTTAAATAACTGACCTAAGGTCACACAAGTATAAGAAGCACAGCAAAGCAACAATGCTGGTCTGACGCCAGTGCCTGACTCGTGACCACAATGCTATACAACACCCAGCCTCCTTAAGAGTTTTTGTCAAAAGGGTATTAATAATCAATGAATCATCCTGGGTTTGGCAAACTATGGGTTCTTGTCCAAACCTGGGTTACCAACTAACACAGCTCAGGAACTAAGCATGGCTTTTACACTTTAAATTGTTTGAGTGGGGGAGGGAAATAAAAAAAGAACATGGCATGTAAATTACAAGCAATTGGAATTTAATTTCATTATATGCAATTAACTTTAAATAAAGTTCTGTTGGAACACAGCCATCCTCATCTGTTTGCTTATTGTGGACGGCTGCTTTTCTGATACCTGACAGATTTGAGGAGTTGAGGTAGAGACCGTGTGGCCAACAAAGGCTAAAATATTCTCTCTGGCTCTTTATAGAGAATGTGCCAAACCCTGCCCTCATCTGCCCTGTGGGTACAGTTAGTCCTCAAAGAGTCAGTGGGCTATTTACAGCAGACATAACTTTGTAAAGAATAATATCAGAAATAGTTAAAGAAACTGTCTTTTGTCTTTCTTAGAATAACAAAGGCTGTAAGAGCCATAGATGCCTATTGTTTGAATCATAGCTAGAGTTCCATGCTCTCACTTTAGGATTAAAAATTCCATGAGCTTCCGTTCAAAGGTAAGCTAGATAGCAAGGCTAGGTGCAGCAGCTGCCACTCTCAAAGATCTTCTGTGTGAGTAGATGGCATGTTCCCACTCCTACTTTCTAAACCACATGTGTCAAACACAAGGCCCGCGGGCCAAATCCGTCCCGCCAGGCCTTGCAATGTGGCCCGCACCGCGCTGTCATCACTGCACTCCACTGCGTTTCCATCACAATGACAGTTTATGACTGTTCAGTAAACCATTCGGCCCGCGATTTAGGCTGGATTTTAGATTTTGGCCCCTTCTCTGATTGAGTTCGACACCCCTATTCTAAACAAAATGTTTTATATATATATACCCAAGCGACCATTCCACTGTTCAACTGTTTGACCATTCGACCAGTAGATATGATGCCACACTGACCACCAGGCAGCAGATGCTCAACCCACAGGCATAGAAACATGGAACAGATTGATGAATCTCAGAAGGAAAGGGGGAGGAGAGAGAGTGAGAAGTGATTAACCAGAGATCTTATATGCATATTAGAAGCCTGGTGCACAGATCATGCATCAGTGGGACCATTGACTTGGTCTTTGGGAATCAGGCCAAAACCGGCAGTTCAGCATTCCCCAAGGGGTCCCAGATTGTGAGAGGGTGCAGTCCGAGGGTTCCCATCAGTGCATGAATCCATGCATGGGGTCTCTTGTTGGCTAATAAAATTATATAGGTTACAAATATACAATTCTATAGCATATCATCTGTGTATTGCATTGTGTGTTCACCAGCCAAAATCAAGTCTCCTTCCATCACATATATTTAGCCCCCTTTTCTACCTCTCCCATCCCCTTTCCCTCTGATCACCACACTATTGTCTGTGTCTATGAGTTTTTACTGGTTTGTTTTTTTATTTGTCGCTTTCAGTTTTATATTCCACCTGAGGGAAATCATATGGTTCTGGACTTTTTTCTGTCTGACTTATTTCACTTAGCATGATATTCTCAAGATCCTTCCATGTTGTCACAAATGACAGTATTTCATCCTTTCTGATAGCTGAGATAGATGACTGGATAAAGAAGATGTGGTATAGGCCAGCTGGTGTTGCTCAGTGGTTGAGAATCCACCCATGAATCAGGAGGTCAGGATTCCATTCCCAGTCAGTGCACATACCTGGGTTTGGGGCTCAATCCCAGGAGGCAGCGAATCAATGATTCTCTCTCATCATTGATGTTTCTATCTCTCCCTCTCCCTTCCTCTCTGACACCAATAAATTCTTTTTTTTTTAAGTAACTGGTTCCTTTGCTAACAACTTCCTAGTGTGAAGAAATTTTTTTTAAAAAAATGTGGTACATAAATACCATGAAATACTAATCACACTCTTGCTTATTGAAGTTTCCTCCAATAGCAAAATTAGGGGGAAAAAATTAACAAACTGATACAATAATGAGAATGACTCACTATAGCAACAGCAACAACCACCAATGAGGCTGCTGGCTGCCACATTGGTATTTGCAACTGGTGAACATGAAAATATGTCTTTAAAATAATCCATCAAGAGTTACAGCTTTTCATATTTTTTAATGTGCTTTCATGGAAAAAATTGCTTAATCCCTAAGGTCTGAACCCATTAAAAAAGCCATCCACCTAGAGAGCCTTATAGTAAAGGTTAGCCTGACTCATGGGTAGCAGCCCTATGGTACTCCCTACCTCATATTTCATCTCCCATCGTCCTTACTAACTTGCTGGCACTATGTCTCATTACTTAGGATTTTGCTGACTGAATGGTCATGGATAAACTAAGCAAATGGGAGCTACAGTTTCAATGAATAGGAGTTGCTGGATTGCCTCTTCCACAGCGTATCTCCCAGTTTAATTGGCATTTCTTCAATAACCATGACTCCCCTTTATTCCTGTTTTATAGTGTGACCCTCTGAAAAGTTCTGCTTTTTTTTTTAATTTAGCGCTACATTTTTTTTAAAAAAATTTACTACCAGTTATTAGTGTATTTTTTTAAATTTATTCCTGTGAATAGGATCTTATGTTACATCATATTTTTTTAAGTGGAAATTTTTAACACATGGAAAAGCTACTGATTTTTTGCAAATTTATCTCACTGGCCATCTTCCTGAACTTATTGTGTTTCTGTCTTTTTTCGCTTTGCTTTTTGTAAGAGAATGAATGAATCTAAAAATAATTATAATTTTGTCTTCTATATTCTAATATTTATAAACTGTACTTCTTTTCTTTTTCCTAATATAAAAGTGAATATCCTTAAAATTGGTTTTTATTCTTTGAAGCCTAAATTTATAGACTTTGTTCTTTTTTTAAAAGTTAAGCCACATGTAAATAAATTAGTAAATTATAATCTGCATTCTTTTTTGCTCAGTTTTACCCACATTGAAAAAAAACACCTACAATTTGATAAAAGACATATTAATAGCATATTGAATTACAATCCACAAGATCAACAAAATCCTATTTATCTAGTTCATAACTGAATAATCTTTTTTACAAAATCTTATCAGTGCCCTAATGGTTATGGCCTAACTGGTTTTTGGCTCAGTGCATAGAGCATAGGCCTGAAGACTGAAGGGCCCCAGGTTTGATTACAGTCAAGGGCATGTACCTTGGTTGTGGGCACATCCCCAGTAGGGCGTGTGTAGGAAGCAGCTGATGGATGTTTCTCTCTTATTGATGTTTCTATCACGCTATCTCTCTCCCTTTCTCTCTGTAAAAAATCAATAAAATACATATTTTTAAAATCTTATCAATTAACCTATTGGAAATAGGTTTTTGGTTGTTTTTTCCCCCTCATATTTTAGGATGAGAGTGACCTGACTTTTGGTTTGTAGGATAAGGCCAGGTGGTCTGGAAGAAAGCTCCTTCATCAATCAAGGGTGGCTGCCATGGGTACCTGGCAGGTATGCTTAAAGGTAGCATTTGCCATCCTGGACTGAAATAGTTAAAACTTATGCCATTGTGCCAGGGAATGAGCTGGGCACTTTATATGATTAATAATTCAAACACAAGTTCAAAATACTAAAGATTCACTTAACAGAATTTAATCTTTTTTTTATTATCAAAGAAAAGATACTTAAAGATGTTATAACACAACAGGCTCATCATTATGACCATCCATTGTTGACCAACTAAACATTTTGGTTTGGTTGAGTTCTGAGTAAGCAAATCTTTCTTGTATCAGATGTCTGTGTGCTTCAATAAATGCATCTTTAATTGAGAAATTATGTACAGCAGAAAACATTCCCCATTTTAGATAGCACTTTGTGCTCTTTTATGGGATTTCAGCAACAGGAGGCAAGACCGGCATTCTAATGGTCAGAGGAATCCCTGGACATCACTCTGAGCCCTAATGAGCATGGTTTTATTTGCTGGCAACAGCAGGAGGCTAGATTTCTCACTCACAGTGTCTGCAACAGTTTGAATTCCAGATGTTGGGGGCTGCTCAGCGGGAGTCTGGCAGCTCCACACATTTCCTAACAGTTCCACCTTCACTGCCTTGCGGGGAGGGGGTGGGGGGAGAGTTGGCAATTTGCAATGCCATCTTTTCAAAGAAAATAAGAAGGAAAAATGACCTGCATACTGACTAAGCTGTTGGTTACAATTTTCATCATCTTTGCTCTGTTTTCAGGCCCATGTAGGGAGAGAAAAGAATAAAGGGGCTGAGTCCACAAAGCCCCAACAAAAATTTAGCATTTGGTTTTCCGACTTCAAGCCATCAAAGGTAAGGCTGCAGTATTGTATTGCTCCCCGGAGAGGAATCAGACAGAGTGAGGTGGTTTATCTGGAGGAGCCACACGTCTAGCGTAATGATGCTCACTTTATCAGAGTGCTGGTCCACTTCCTTTTCAGAAATCCGTCCCAATACAGAGCCGGGCTGGATGCATTAATAAAACCCCACTTCCTCTCCTTTCTCTACCCACTATTTGGGATTGAAATGATAGATTAAAGTGTCTTCTCTTTCTAACACAGCTTTGCTCAGTACTAAGAAGCTGCTAGAAATGATCAAATATTGTATCCAACCCCTAAATGTGAGGGGTCGTTCAATAAACCTCCTTGGTAGGGAAATGGCAGGAAAGATGCATGAACTTGAAAGACAAGCTGGCTGGTTACAGACGTGGTTCTGACATGGAGTTAGTGAACCAAAGCTATGCTGTCAGTTCAGATTTGGGGCTCTGGGACCTGAGACCATTGGGTCATAGCCCAGCTCTGTCCCATCAGCTGTGTTAGCTAACCTATAGCTTCTCCGTCTTTGGGTTTTGAATACGTCATGCCCACCTCACATGAATTTCACAAAGTTTAAGGAAGTCCATGCCCGGAAAGTGCTTGTTTGCACAGAGCCTGTCCGAGAGTCAACACTGAGAAAATGTGAGCCTCTATTTCCAGAGAGTGAACACATTGCTTCTCCTCTCAGGGCTCCTTGTGTGCACACATGTGCACACAAATGTCAATACTATTTTCTAAAGAAGAAGACTCTGGGAACCCTGTTGAACATCTTGATGATGAGCAAGGTTAGGGGAGATGGTGCATGTAGGTGTGAGGTTCCCAAGATATCACACAAGGGAAGGGCTGCTTCTGATTGAGAGAACTGGAAACAAATTGTCAGTGGAGGTGACATTAAAACTGCCTATTATTAATAATCGGATCTAATATAAGTAAATTAACCATCACTCTAACACATAAGATGGCCGCTCCCATGTGGTCAAAGATGGCTGTCCCCATGTAGATACAAGATGGCCACCACAAGAAGGCCAGCAGGGGAGGGTAGTTGTAAGGGACCAGGCCTTTAGGGGAGGGCAGTTAGGAGGGACCTGGCCAACAGGGGAGGGCAGTTAAAGGTGACCAGGTTAGCAAGGGAGGGAAGTTAGGGGTGACCAGGCCAACAGGGGAGGGCCAGTTGGGGGCAATTGGACTAGTAGGGGAGTAGTTAGGCATTAATCAGGCTGGCAGAGGAGTGGTTAGGGCTGATCAGGATGGCAGGCAGAAGCAGTTAGGGCAATCAGGCAGGTGAGTGGTTGGGAGCCTGAAGTTCTGGATTTTGAGAGGGATGTCCCAGATTAGAGAGGATGTAGGTGGGGCTGAGGGACACACACCCCCATACATGAATTTCAAACACTGGGCCTCTAGTCTCTTTCTCTCTATATATAAAAGGCTAATATTCAAAGTGTCCCCTCAGGAGTTTGACCAAGAGACTGGGAGTTTGATAGCTTGCTATGACATGTTCTGACCACCAGTGGGTAGTACAGAATGAAGGAAGGCCCCAGCTGGCAGTCAGAAGGCCCTGATCGGCCCTGATTGCCGGCCAGACCTAGGGATCCTACACATGCATGTATTTTGTGCACCAGGCCTCTAGTAATAAATAACAACAACTACAGAGGGCTTACTATTGTGCCAGACAGAGATCTTGGCACTTTATATGAATGATCTTGTTTAAATCTCCAAGAACCTAATCCTTATCCCCAGTTGAAGACTAAAGCAAAGGAAGGCACCTCTGCTCCAAGTGCTGGAGCCAGTGTTTGAGCGAGGCCACTGGCTCCGAGGCTGGATCCAGATTTACTAGGACAACAGCCTCCCTAAGGTAGCCTGACTCTGAAGGGCAAAGACCAGAGTCCACTGATTCTAAATACATTTTCTGTTGACATTTTATATCTCAGAAATCAGATGTATGTTACACTCAATGACATGCCATAGGTTTCTTGGTAGCACTTTTTTTCTCCTGGTGGCAATGAGAAATAGATGTCAAAGGTGTCTCAGATTTGATGAAGTGTGATGACATTCTGGCAGGAAGCTAAGAAGATGGGACACCCCAGATAGACAACTCGGTGTGTTCACAAGCACAGAGGCAGGAGTTGGCATGTACTCAGGACACAGGAATAATGGGGATTGGTGGGCACTGTGAGATGGAGGCCACAAATACAGAACTGGTACACAGGGCATCCTGATATGTGGTAGTGCTTCCCAGAAAGGAGCTGTGGAAATGCCTGGGGTGTTTCTTGGGTGTCCTAGTGTGGGCTCCTATACGCATTTTGTGAAGACATGGCTTAAGATGCAAGCATCTTGCAAGGCATCCAATAGTCTTGCCTGGAGAACTGTCTCACCTTCAGCCTAACTTTCAAATGCCATTCACAAGCGAACAACCTGCTTTCAATGAACATCGATTCTTAATAGGCAAAGACCTTAACAACTAGAAACCATTGCAGAAACCAAGAGAACCTGTGCTTCATTTTGCCAGAACTTGACCAGCTTTTCCTCTTTTACAAAATTCCATCCCTGACATCCATGCAGATCATGGTGTTTCAATTGCTGTCCACACACCTGCATCAGCCTGTACTGGAAGCTGCTGAATCCATGCTTACATCTAAGTTAGGAGGGTCAGCATTGTTGCATTGTTGCATCTAATGTAGTTAGGTTCAAGCATTTATATTTTTAAATGCATATTATTCTGTCATAATTTACTTTGTTTTTATTTCCATTTTATTATAGTGGTAGCATTAATATCTATCTTACATTATGTTTAGATTGTATTATTTATGAATTTTATGCCATAATAATTAAGGGGATTTTACAAATATGTCTTTATAAAGCTGGGACAGGGCTAGAATATGCGTGGTTGAAATCATGTTTTGAACATTTGACAAAGGTTCAAATATAAGAGGCATGGGAAGGGATTAAAGGAATATTTGACAAATTATGAAAAAATATAGAAAAAATATTAGGAATAAAACAAGAATTGTCCATAAGTTAATCATTCAGAAATAAGTACTATTTGATTTTTTTTGTCCCTTCTTTTATATCTACTTATATTCTTTAAAAAAAAAAAATAAAGTTGGAACTATTGTCTTAGGAATTCTTTCCTACATGTTGACCCACATCATTATTTTTTAAACACCAATTTCACCCTGGCCACTGTTGCTGAACAGTCAGAGCTTTAGCCCTAGCACCAAAGGGTCACGGGTTCAATTCCTGGTCAAGGGCACATATCTGGGTTGCAGGTTTGATCCCTGTCCCAGTCAGGACTGCAGGAGGCAACCAATTGATGTGTCTCTCTCTTCTCTTTCTTTCCATCCCCCTTTCTACTCTCTCTAAAAAATTAATGGGGGGAAAAAAATCTTCAGTTGAGGATTAGCAAAAAACAAAGCAAAACAAACAAACAAAAAAACTAAATGAAAACACCAATTTCCAAGGCTGCAGGGTAGTTCATCAAAGGTGATTCCCTCTATGTGTTTCAGGGTGCATTCAAAAGACCTGAATGCATAGCCTCCCAATGTGTTTGTCAACAGTATGTAACTACAGAGTTTGAGAGATGAAAGAGGCTTCAAGGACTCACCCGATGGATCCCGTACAGCACAGATGGGAAAGAAAAGGAACAGAAAGAATAGTTGCAGAGCCCCTGAGCAGCACAGCAAGAACTAGCGTTCTGGCCTCTTTACTCTCAGAATAATGCTGTCTTTGTTTGTATGACTCTTAAGCTGCCTTCCCTAGGGCTCCCTCTTTTTTTTTTTTTTTTTTAATATATTGTATTGATATTTTATAGATAGGAAGGGAGAGGGATAGAGAGCCAGAAACACTGATGAGAGAGAAACATTCATTAGCCGCCTCCTGCACATCCCCCAAAGGGGATGTGTCCGTAACCAAGGTACATGCCCTTGACCGGAATCAAACCTGGGGTCTTTCAGTTCACAGACCGATGCTCTATCCACTGAGCCAAACCCGTTTCGGCCCTAGGGCTCCCTCTTGAATGAACTGACCTGGGATTGGTGTCTCCACATATGAAATCACTGGTTCTAACTATCGATTGTGCTCTCAGCACAAACCAAAGCTGGACACCGGAGGCGTGCAGCTAAGGCCGTGCTTTCTGCTTGGAGCAGAACAGACACAGAGAAATGAGCATCTCTCATTCTCAGGGCCCCGCAGGCCATGGCAGGATATTGTGGATGACACAGAAATGCTGCAGGATTTCAAAACAGTTTATTACCAGAAACATACGGGTGATCGAGTCAATGGCAGAGCGCTGTGAGCTGTACCAATGATGATAACAGCTTGACTTTGCTCATGATATGGTAACACAGGCTCTGCGAATGACAGTGTACATGTTCAGTGTAACTCACCCCATTATGCATATGGATTCATCACAAAGAGTATCCGGTGGCATTAACTGTAAATACAGGACAGCTACTCACAGTCCTTTCTGCAGATACAATAATATAAGGCCTGTTCTGAAAATGGTGAGTGGAAGGTCTCAGTGAGGACTAATACACAGCCCAAGCTGCATGTTGGGAATTGGGCTGGGGGAAGAGGCAGGGGCTGAAGACAAGAGAAGGGCAATGAGTACTATCTGAGTCAGAAGGGAGACTGATGTCCCTGGTAAAGGAAGCCAACCAACCAAGGAGACGTCTGGGGCACTGGTTGCAGATCAAGTCTCTACACCACCACATCTGCTTTAATGACAGCAAATGCTTCCTAGCCAGTCGCCCTGCTTCCCTCCTGTACCAACAGCAACATGCAGGATCCTGTTAAAACCTAAGATGTGAGTCTCGGAGTTGGGACAAAAGTAGAAGCGAGGTATACAGCTTCCAGGCCAGTGCGGTCCCTCTCCCTTCCTCTCTGAAATCAATAAAAATATATTTTTAAAAAGAAAGAAAAGAAAAGAAAGGAAAGGAAAGGAAAGGAAAGGAAAGGAAAGGAAAGGAAAGAAAAGAAAAGAAAAGAAAAGAAAAGAAAAGAAAAGAAAAGAAAAGAAAAGAAAAGAAAAGAAAAGAAAAGAAAAGAAAAGAAGAAAAGAATAGAAAAGGAACAGGGTCTGTGAAAATGGAACCTGACCCAGACCAGGCATGGAAGGTCAGGTTTCAGGAAGGTTTCCTTGAGGAAATGATGTTAGGGTGGGGACTAAGGGCCAGGAAGGAGGCTGTTTCAGATGGTTCTGAAAGCTTTGGCGAGAGGCAATATCTGAGCAGTGAACTGAAGCAAGCGAGCAGGAGGCTATGGCGAGGTCTATAGGGGAAAAACACATTTTAAGCCAAAGGAAGAGGAACGCAAAGGTCTCGTGTTCAAAAAACAGCAACGAAGGATGCGTGGCTGTCGGGGACAGGGCCTGCGACAGCTGAGTGGCACCTGGAGGATGGAGGACCAGGGCTGGCACATTTCCATCTTGTGTCACAATAGCTGCCACAGAAACTATGTTAAACCAATGGGCATGGCTATGTTCCAGTAAGTCTCTATTCCTGAACAGTGATTAACATTTGAATTTCATATAATTTTCACATGCCATAAAGTATTACTCTTTATATTTTTTCAAACATTTAAAAATGTTAAAAAAAAAATTAAAAAAATACTTTTTCTTAAGGTCACTGACCATAAGAAAATCAGCAACGGGCCAGATTTGGCAGATTTGGCTCTGGGGTCACAGTTGGCAATTACTCCGCACCAGGAGGAAGAGAAGGCTGTGACAGAGGTGAGCAGAGTGGCTCTGCCTTTTCTGCTGAGAGTGAGGACAAGGGGACAAGGGCTGAAGGGGAGGACTGAAGCCCAGAGGTTTGTACAAAAAAACATTCACTATGTATTACAAAAATTTAATCCTCACCTCAGGATATGTTTTTATTGATCTTTAGAGAGAGAGGAAGGGAGAAACATCGATTAGTTGCCTCCCATAAGCACCTGAGAATAGAACCCACAACCTTTTGGTGTACTGGATGATGCTCCAACCAACAGAGCCACCGGGCCAGGACTACTATATTTTTAATTAAGGTTGTGCATTTGTAATTCCAAATACGTATTTGCAATTTCCACTAATGGACAATGAGCCCTCGTGATTTCAATCCATCCATTATCACAGTGTTCAAAATAAACACGTGCTATCAAGAAACAAATCACTAGATCAAACGCTACGGGGCAACAATCCCATTTACATTTCTATTGCCAGGCACTGAGGATGAGTTATCACCAAACCAAGAAAGGGCAGGGTGCTCATCGCTTATTTTGCATGTGCTTTTTATCTCTGGCTTAAAGGCAGTGCTCTTTGGTCCTGCTATTAATATTGTCATGTTTGCATTTCACTCAAAATCAGAGCTGACACAAAGCTCCCGTTTCTTTGAAATGCATCACCCTCACCTCCTATCTCCCAAGCACCTTCCTGATTCTGGGCTTTGCCTGGGAAACCGGGAGAGCTGTTACAGACACGGATGATATATAACTGGATGATTTCTGTCTGAAAACAGAATTTACCACTGAGCCATAAAAATGGTGCTATTAGGGCAGGCTGTCAAGAAATGATGAATACTTCTAACTGGCTATCATTTCTTTTAGTCTTCACACTCGAGTAGGCCATTAATCTGAAATTGCTACCCCCACAACAACTGTCATTTGCTTTGTTTGTCCACAGGAACCAAGATATCTTCTTCGGAATGGGGAAAGATGACAAGATTTGGTCTCCCTCAGTGTGCAGGTTGTGAGTGTGTGTGTGTGTGTGTGTGTGTGTGTGTGTGAGTGTGTAAGTGTGTGTGTGTGTGTGTGTGTGTGTGTAATGGTCCATGAATCAGCATAGGGCTTTTGCCCAGCAATTTAGTGATGAAACATTTCATTAGTACACTGATGTGGTAAATGATTTATATTTCAGTTACAACAGACCAAGAATTGAAAAATGTTCATGAAAATTGAGCCTGGGGTCATAAACATTATTTTCAAATCCACTGTAAGTGAAGGGGGAAAAAAAATCAAACATGTTACATAAATGTGCTACTTCTATTGTATTAAGAACTTTGTTAATAAGGACTTATATTAAAGACTTAACCCAAATGTAAAATTAAGAAACACAGGCACTGTTCTTCCCCCCACCCCCCTCACCCACCCGCAATGTTTTTTATTTGTGTGTGTGATGTTCTTTTAGGAGTTATGATCCAAAAAACGATCATCGTCACACTGTTATTGAACGTCTCAGTGACATAATCCATAACAGGCACAACGACTAAGAAGAAATTTGCAGGGATGTGTCTGCACCAGAAGAAATGTGTCTGCGCCGTAACTGGTTTGGCTCAGTGTATAGAGCGTCAGCCTGCAGGTTCTATTCCGGTCAAGGGCATGTACCTTGGTTGTGGGCACTTCCCCAGTATGGGTGTGCAGGAGGCAGCTGATCGATGTTTCTCTCTCATCAGTGTTTCTATCTCTTTATTCCTCTCCCTTCCTCTCTGTAAAAATCAATAAAATATACATTTAAAAAAAAAATAAAGCTTCAGCTTACAGGGTGTGTCACTGTTTCCTCATCCAGGTACAGTGATCCACCTGGCCCCAACTGTATTCTCTTGTTTACCACCTGGCCACCACTCCTGAAGTTTACCACTTTCTGTGCTGGACGTGGTTCAAGATTTCAGTCAGGTTTCTTTTTGTAGTATAGTTTTAGCTATTTAAAATGCTTAATAAGCTATTAAAATGAGCATTCTTTTTCTGCTACAATAAGACTAGTTGCTTGGAAGGGATGCTAAAGAGCATTCTGATTGAAAATGTCCCGGGAGAAGATATTCATCATAAATGTTTTATTAAGTGAGATTTTGGCTCAATATGGCATCTAACCCTGGTCATAGGGGAGTAACCAGAATGCTCCTTAGTATCCCTTCCAAGCAACTAGTCATATTGTAGCAGAAAAAGGATGCTCATTTTAATAGCTTATTAAACATTTTAAATAGCTAAAACTATACTACTGGAATTACCCTTACCTGGAAACTAGAAAAATGGACAAAATACAGGGGAAACTGTTTCGGATACAGTCAGTGAAGGACTGTGATTCCTAAAGAACACAAAGAGAGTGGGCCCGAGATGTTTTGGGTCTATACTAACAGTCACACTCTAGCCTGTGGTCAAGACCAGGGAAGGCAGAGAGGCAGGTGGTCTCCCTGAGCTGAGAAGATCAAGATTGGAGTTCACAGAGGCTGAGGCTGCTGGAAGACACAGGGTAGAGTTCTGGAGAAAAAGAATTCCAGATAGTTGGGATATCTGGATAGTTCTCCAGGGGTCTCTTCTGAATAATAAGAAGTGACCCACACCCTCCAAGGAAATGACTGGAAGCTATATGATGAATAATGCTAAAAGCTGAGTGAGACTGGGGTGCATCCAAGTACCCACCACAGGCAGCCTTTGTTCACTCCTTGGAACATGGAGCAGTCCCCAGAAGAGCCACATCTTAGTGGTGTGGCTCAACCTGTCCTACACCCATAATATTGAAGCTTTAAAAAAGACTTGAATATATCAAGCTTATCTGCAGGTTTCCTCTTTTTAGATACGCTTTTATTGATTTTAGAGAGACAGGAAGGGAGAGGGAGAGAGAGATAGGTTCAAACATCGATCAGGCAGGCAGGCAGAGGTGGTTATGGGTGATCAAGCCAGCAGGGGAACAGTTAAGCCTCAATCAGGCTGGCAGGGGAGCGGTTAGGGGCAATCAGGCAGGCAGGCAGGTGAGCAGTTAGGAGCCAGCAGTCCCAGATTGTGAGAGGATGCAGGGATTGGGCCAAAACCAGCAGTTGGACATCCCCTGAAAGGTCCCAGATTGGAGAGAGTGCAGGCTGGGCTAAGGGACACCCCCCTTACCTCATGCACAAATTTTATGCACTGGGCCTCTAGTTTTTCTTATAACAAGAATCTATGTTTTTTTTTCATCTGATGTGCTACGATGGTTTCCAGTGCAGGAACAGCTTATTATTGTGTGTGATGAAAAGCAATAAATCATTTTCCATTTGAGAAAGAAATAGAGCATCCTAGGAAGTGGGGTGATTTTTTTTTTTAAAAGTCCCCGGTTCTTAAACCCTCCTCATTTCCACACTATTTGTAATTCACCTTACGAGAAATGGTGTCTCCTTCTCCACCGGTAACTTGGATGCACTCTGACCTACTCTTAGCCATCTTTGGTCAATAGAATGCAAAGTATTTTTGGTTTGTGAATTCTAAGACAGGGACTCCAGAGACCCCTGTATCCCTCTGCTCTTCCTGGATCCCTGCCTCCACTCGTGAACAAGCTTGTACCAAACTGTGACAGATGTCAGATCGCATGGGATAGAGCCCAATCATTCCAGCAAAGGCCATTCTGGACCAAAGTACTGCCAACAAACTTGTATACACTTGACAGAGTTTGGTCTGGAGTTGACACAGCAATTAGCTCAGCTACCATCAGTCAAATCCCACATTGACCACCCAGCTGACCCACAGACTTATAACCAATGCAATTGAGCCAATGCATTTGGGGGAGGGGAGCCACAGCAATAGCTAATATATATAGATAGACAATGTAACTGATAACATTGCATGCATTCTAGCATAATGATTTTAATATGACATAATTAGTTAAATCTAAAGTTACTCAAAAGAAACGAAAGAAGATATGACAGCTAGAATGAATCTTTTCAATTATTTTCTTTTCAATGACATTTAATAACATTAACACACGATGCTTGGAAACTATCTTGTGTTTTTCTCCCTGCTGGCGATTTGCATAACATAATAAGCAATATTCCTTGTGTCTGGGGATTAGTGTGACTGACATGACATAAATGCTTCAGAATCTTCCAAGTTTAGACTTGAGAACTTGGCATCTTGCATCACAAGCCACATTTTCTCAACCAAGTGGTTTCTTTCTGAATAACAACTCCGAGAAATGCTTTCTTACTTGGATGGCGTTACTACGACAACAGTCCCACATGGCTCTTTAGCTCAGGTTCATTCTTTTAATTAGCAGCCTGAGATTCCTCCTCCTCCCTAAGCACTTCCCCTAGGAAAATTGTCTAAACATCCCTGGCTGTTCTCATTCCTTTGACTGTTTGCACAATGCAAGGAGGAAGCTGCTAATTAGAATAGCTTCGCGTTTGGTGATGGCTTCTGTAATTTTGAGAGAGTCTTTGTAGAATAGATTTTTTTCCTAAGAGATATTTACCCCCAAGAGATAAACCCTCATTCCTGCAAAAAGAGAATTAGGAGTGTATTAGGAATGCCTGGCTTCCTCTGATAGGAAGCCAGGCATTCATGTCAGCAAGATGGGGTTCTGAGCAGGAATCATAGTGACCTGGGCTTCTTCCTTAATTCTGTGTTACTTTTATTAATTCAGAAAACACAATTTTGGGAGCATCTTGCAATACATCACCAAATATAATGGTGATCAGTTATGATGAACTACACACTTGCTAGGAAGACAGCTAACTTACCTATCTGGATTTTCTCTCTCTGACCTTTAGAATTCTCACTATTGCTATTACCTGCCTTATGAGAGATTTCGGGGGGGGGGGGGGGGGGGGAATATATGTAAATGTCGGTTGGGGTTACATTCCAGTATGAGGAAAAGAAAACCTGATAGGAAGTTTATTGTTCTCAGGTAACAAGAAGTCTGGAAGTAGACAGCTGCTGCTGTAATTTCAGTGGCTCCACATGAGAAGGTCTGTAGGCTTTTTCCTCAGAGTCAAAACCCAGCTGCTGTGGTTCTAGCTATTACACCCGCATTCACAACAAAAAGTGCAAACAGCCAGACAAAGCTATCAGTGATATTGGTAAAGTAACAGCTTTTACTTTAGTATCCACCCAGAATGACTTCAGAGTGGGCTGTATGGACCAGACAGTACCCCAAGGTGCCAGCCAGCAGTAGGTGAAGCTGTCAATGTAAGGACTTAGCTTCCTCGCCCTCTAAAGAGAAGGAATTGAAATAGGTGCTGGCCACAACACATCACTCAAGTGTAGACTAGCCTAGCACTAGGTGCTGGTTCTGCATGTTCTCCTGACATACTAGACACACACAAAATTTTCTTGATGAAGTGGGCTGATCCAGCCAAAAAATTGAATTTCCTTTTGACCCAGTCAATTTAAGATCAGGCAAGGCCATGCTACACTTATTACCTGGGAGTGAACATAACTTCTCAGAAATCTACACTAAAAAAAGAGAAACATGCAAATTAACCATCACATTGCTATGCCAAGATACACCCACCAGCAATCAGGAGTGAGTATACAAATTAACCCAACCAAGATGGTGGCCAGCCATGGAGCTGGAGCCAGCCGGAGGCTTGGGTTGCCTCTGGCAATGGAGGAAACCAAGCTTCATGCCCATCCTGGCTGGCCCTAGCCTTCACTCAAGGCTACATAGTTTTAATTATAGAAGATAAATAAATTCCAGATACCAGGGCCTCCACTTGGGTTGCCCTGGGAGGGGCGGGGAGGAAAGGGGAAGGAAGGGCTGGGGCCACCCCATGCCCCGAGGGAACCCCCACCCTCATCCAGGACACCCTTCAGGGCAGACCAGCTGGCCCCCATCCATGAACCAGGCCTCTATCCTATCTAATAAAAGAATAATATGCAAATTGACACTCCAACACACAAGATGGCTTCCCCATGTGGACATAAGATGACTGCCACAAGATGGTCAGCAGGAGAGGCAGTTGGGAGGGACTAGGCCTGCAAGAAAGGGCAGTTGGGGGTGATAAAGCCTGCAGGGGTGGGCAGTTAGGGGTGATCAGGCCAACTAGAGGAGGGAAGTTAGGGGTGACTGGGCCTGCAGGGAAGAGCAGTTGTGGGGGACCATGCCTGCAGGGGAGGGCAGTTGCTGGGGACAAGGCCTGCAGGGGAGGGAAGTTAGGGGCAATCAGGCCGACAGGGGAGCAGGTATGCATCAATCAGGCTGTCAGGGGAGTGGTTAGGGGGTAATCAGACTGCCAGGCAGAAGTGGTTAGGGGCAATAAGGAAGGCAGGCAGGTAAACAGTTGGGAACCAGCAGTCCTGGATTGTGAGAGGGATGTCTGATTGCTTGTTTAGGCTCAATCCTACTGGGATCAAGCCTAAATGGGCAGTCGGACATTTCTCTAGGGGTCCCAGATTGGAGAGGGTACAGGCTGGGCTGAAGAACACACAATCTAGTTTTTAAATAAAAATGCAACTCTAACCAGGTAGTATCAGGAAATGTCAAAACGTGTTCCCCAATGACCACAGATGAGGAATGGCACATGGAGTATTGAATCCCATACCCTCAACCTCAAAAAACACATCACCTACATGTTTTTGCCCCAAATGGATCAATTTGGCCCAAACTGAAGTGGAAATCTGCATCTTTTTGAGGTATTTGATTAAAGGAATGAATCAAGTCATATCATTAACATGCAACATTCAAAAGCAATAATCAGGATAGGAGTGGGTGTATTAGCCCACGAATTACAGAGAAAGCATCACAGTCCTATTGATATTTCTGAAAGTTGGTCTTTAGATAAGATCTCCATAACACCACCCACAAGGTATTACTGAGCAAAGTCATGGCAGTGCACTTCACTGCTTTCCTATGAAGCATAGGCACTCCATCTTGTTCCTGTTAACCTCTATGTCATAAAAACTGTGTTTAATATTTCCCACTAAGCATAGGTGGTCCTTTGTTCTGTAAATTAATTCTGCTATTCTTGGCTTCTGTAAACATGCTTGCTTGAATAATAAGGAAACTAAGCTCAATTATCTTGCCTTGCAAACCACTCTGCTAACCAAGTGTCAGTCTGGTCCATCCCTGGTGTCTTTTAATTACCTAAATGTCATCTAAATTAGGCTGTGCTCAAGGCAACTGAATTGTGCTATGCTCAAGGCTACAAGCTTCCTGCAAGATATGTGCTAAGTACAAATAGGGCTCTTTAAAAAGCCAGCAAAAAGTCTGGAAAACCCATATTTAAAAGATAAAGGAACTGGGGGGATGGGGAGGAGGGTATGAAGGGAAAGCTTCCTCCATGTTGCCTTGCTTAGACTTTGGGTGGTTACTCCTCTGAGACCAATACGGTAATAAAGACTCCAAAATTGGCTAAGGCATCTTCTGTTCATCTTGCTGATTTCCAATATAACACTTATAATTTTTTTTATCCACTTCCTCCCTGTCCCACCTCTCAAGGATTTTTCTGGAGCTGTACAAAGATGCTACAAAGCAAAAAACAGTGCAAGGACTGTTTCCTGGTAATGCTTTTGGTTGTTGCTGAGCTTTTTGATTCGCATATTTGTTTGCTTTGCTGAAAACAGTCTTCTTTTCTATAGATCTACCTCCTGGAGCCACTAAAATATGTAATTCCACTTAGATATATAAATATTTATAACCCAACGTGCAGAACACGGCAATAATGAAACAGGGACATTTTTAAAAACAGTGATGACTTTAATTTGGTGCTGGCAATTAGCATTTCTAAAACACAGAGGCTATGAATATATGAGTACCCAAATTGATCTCCAACCAACCATCCTGCATAAACATATGCATCTTTTATGCTTTGTAAACACCAAAGGCCTTGAGGAGCAATTGCTCAACAAATAATTTTTAATGTCACTTTCTCATTACAACCGCCCAAAGTCAGAAGGTAATCGTCACCTAAGGAATTTCTTCCTCAGGTTAGAATTTTAAATGGAACTTTCCACATCAGGAATTTTGCTCATGACATTGAAAATCAAATTGTCTTATGCATAACTACAGCCTTCAAAAAGGTAATTAGTAATAAGTGTAGCAAATGCCTTGTATTATTCCCAACCTAATTTTCAAATTTGATTTTCCAACGTGAATAAGGCAAAGCAATAACCGATCATGCAGCTAATTGCTGTGAAACACAAAGGCATCCTCCCTCTGATTTGTTTTGTGATTTTGTTTGGTCTTGTTTACCTGTGATGCACTCAAAACATTAAAACTTGTTTATTTTTATGAAAATGAATGATAAGCAGAGTCGTAATTTGGGAACTGGAGAATTCGACTTCTTTTGGCTTGTTTACAGAATGATCTGCCTTCCTTCCTTGAGCAGAAAATAAATGCTACTCACAGGCTGAAGGTAGGCAGGTAACCTCTAACAGAAGAAGAACCTGTCCTACTGGATGGGCACAGTGGCCAAGTTTCAGTGGATCTTTAAGAAAAAGGGCAAAATGGATTTCACTCAGAATTTATATTTCTCCCTCGAAATTGATGAAACATAGCCAACTATATAGCCTAACTTTATTGTGTCTAAAAATCTCTGTTTTCATGGTCACATGTGAAAATCCCAAATTCCATTGTTTCTGTCAACAGTTATTTTTTAAAAAGCAGATTCTTCTGGAGTTCTGTTGGAAGACTGCCTATCATGCACTCTTTAGCACTTCCCAGTTTCTGAGCCACGTTTGTGTCCACAGGCAGGTAAATGTGGAAAGGTTATGAAACCACCAACCCAGGCCGTGCTTCTAAAAACTCACTCATTTCCATCTGAATGCTGGAAAACCATATTTTCCCCAGAATCTTGTGTTGTCAGGTAGCAATAGGTGTGTTGTGGCCACACATATATCCAAGATGGTATGTATGTTGGGGGAGGTATTCCTCAACAGTCCATGAGACCTTCTGAAGAAGCACCACGTTTATGAACTCTGGTCCCCCTGGTGTTGGGGCCGGCAAGGCCCGGTCAAGGCAGGGCTCCAGATGGCCAGCAAGACCCTATCGAGGCAGGACTCCAGGCCAGGGAAGGAACGAGCAACCAGACCCACAACAAAGAATGTAGCATAACTTTTAGTCATAAAATAGTTCTGTTGCAAGGCTTAACCCCCAAGCAGGCATGTCCTGTTTCCAGTAGGCGCAAGGCAGGACAAACAGACCAAACCAGGTCAAACAGAGACTGCTTAAGCTGAAAATAAACCCTCACCCCAGGTGTTGTATAAACTTTAAATGTTACTGTACTAGTGGAATTTTTCTATAACTTATAACTGACTTTTCTTTGTCAAAACTTTTAGCCAATCATAATCTGCCAGGCATCCCTAAGACGGGGATAAGAGTGGGTCGGGGCTCTCGATGCTCACTGCTGTGTCAGTTGAGATGGGAGCCCGAACTCGAGTTCTTAATAAAGGCTTCCTAAATTCCAATTTGGCTGACTGGTGGTTGTCATTCATCATTCGCAGGTCGCCCATAACACTGGCTCCTCCCCCCGCACCTGGCACAGGATGGAGATGCAAAACGATGGCTTGTTGAATGAATGAGTCAATGAGTGCTTACTGGGGACCCATTATGTGCTAAGCATCCTTGTGAGGAGGAAACTGGTCTTGCAGAAGTTGTTATCTAAACGCAGAGGCCTTGGAACTGTGAACAATGCACTAAACTGGAACGGGGGCGGGAGGGGTGGGGTTGTTATGCTGGTGCCAGGATGGACCATCAGGTGTGGCCTGACCACGAAGGGGTCAGGGGGGCATATCTGCAAGACAAAGACACCAGCAGGATATATAGAGACAGGCTCTCTGCATGTTTCTTTACTCTGATTTGGAAATGGTTCCCTGAGTCCACTAGTGTTAATAAACGGGGTCCCTCCCTTTCTCTAGGAAGCCTACTTGGAATTTCTTTGGTCTTCTGTAACAATTGTAGGCACTGAGGATATAGTACTGAATAAAATAAATAGGTTTCCTGGTCCCATAGAGCATACATTCTAGTGGGGAGGACAAAAACACAGACAAATACTTAAATGAACAAGAAAAATATACCAGAGAGTGATGAGTTTTGCTGAGAATTAAAACCAGACAAGGGGCTAGAGTTGTGGCTCTCAGAAAGAGTTCTCCAGGTCATTCAGTACCCGGGGAACCTTTAGAAATGCTAATTCTGGTGCCCCATGCAGACCTGAATCAGAAACTCTGCCATGGGCCCAGCAGTCTTCACCTAGCCCTCCAGGTGACTGTGACCTGCCTCGGGTTTGAGACCTTTGAGATGGAGAGCTCCAGTGTCACTCCTTAGAGATACCAGTGAAGATCTCTCTAGGAGGTAATATTTGAGGTGAGAGCTGATTAAAAAAAAAAAAAAAAAGCGGGATGGGGGGCAGCCAGAAACACTTCAGGAGGAAGAACGTGCCAGGCAGAGGAGCCAAATAGTGAAAATCCTGACAGGAAAAGTTGGATGACTTCAAGGTAAAGAAAAAGGCCACTGTGGCTGAAGCAGGTCACTGGATTTGAAAGATAAAGAAGAAAACCTCTTTTAAGGCCTTTTAGGCTGTTGTGCAGACTTTGGATTCTCAAAGGCATAAGATGCTGTGACAAGTTCTGACTAGAAGAACAGCATGAGCTGAAATTCCAAGCTGAAGAACCTAATGCATATAAAGCACATCAAATGCATACACTGAGTGGCAAGGTTATTATGATATCTGAATGCATAATAATCTTGCCACTCTTAAGTACCTCTCTTAAGTACCCTGTTTATTTGATATCAAAGATACTATAAATCGTGCACCTGATCAGTTTTCCCCTTTGCACTGGTTGATAGAAAGCTCAGGGCAAATAGGAAGTTGATCTCCAGCAAAGTCTAGAATACTTTTGGTACCCATTTGAGATACAAATACACTGAGTGGCCAGATTATTATGCGTTCAGAGATCATAATCATTTGGCCACTCAGGGTATATAATGTATAGATAATATATATGTGTGTGCATTTCCTTTGTCCAAACAAGCGCTGTGTTTTGTTTTGTTTTTTTCAACAATACAAATGGATTTGTTAGTTTGAGAATCAGAATGAAAATTGGTGGTGTGGGAAGGGATGTATAATTTTCCACACCATGAGAGCTGAACCTGCTTTGAAGCGAGAGGCATCCAATGACAATAATTACTCCTGGTCAGGCCCTGGTGTGAGTGCTGCAGGCTCATGAATCCTGCCTGCCAAAGAGTGTCTTCCTAGAGGGACAGCAAAACGTGAAGGTGTCCATAGAGAGGAAAGGGTGGGCCAAACTAAGAAAGAACAAAGCGGGAAATCGCTTGACTCTATCCACGTGGCTTACTTGGTTACCACAAAGAACCCTGGATCTTGTGTTTTGAGGGAAGGAGGGCAAGTGGTGTTCCATTTATGCGACAAGAAAAATTCCCGAATTTATACGTATCAAAATCACCAGCTTATCACTATGCACTAAGGAAGCTTTTCAAAATCACAGATCATCAATGGCCTAGCTCTTTACTAAGGCCAAAATAACTAAATGTAATTGCATGCTAAGAGCAAATTTATAATTACACTCAATGCCTGCATTTTCCTATGCCATCTGTAATTATATATCACTAAAGTAGTTGCTATTCTTCCAAAATATAGCATCTCTCACACTATGGGAGACAGAACCATGGACAAGATCCTAGAAATTCTCATTTTACTCTGATAGTTGTGCTACTGAATAATTTACATACTAATGTTAATTGGATGAATTAATAATTTTTCTCATGTGGCAAGATTGTTATTAAAATAGTTCATCCTTAAGGACACTGGCTCGTTTCTCTGCAGTTCTAACCAGAAGTGTGTTTGAAAGGCCATCAATTTGTTCCTCTTGTCTCTTCTCCAGATCTGCTCTCCATTAAAATAAATTCCGGCACACATTTTTTCCTCCACACATTTGCATGTAAATTAGAGCCCTCTTTTAGGAGCAGAAAATGTCTTTCTTTTTATTCTCATTTACTGCCCCGTTAATAGGTTTCCGCATATTTGTTTTCCAATTCACAGCTTCTCTCATTAAAAAGAAAATCCTTTGAACATTACTTGGCTAGAGATAACTTGAGAGAAATTTGTAGAAACAGTTTTAAGTTTTTTTAAAAAAAAGATCATTTACTTTGATTAAAAGAAACACGTGGAAGCATTTCAGAACATTCTTTTTTAAAATAAAAATTCAGGGATGAAAACACAAACCTTCCTATTGACATGCAAATTATTTCAATTATTGCTGTTACCTACTTTTTCCTGAGGACTCCATTAATTCCATTAGCATTTTACACTGTCTCCCAGAGTCCTTCTAATCTGGGAGAAGGACAGGAGAACTACATCGATTCACTAAAGTCAAACCAACTTAAGTAGCGGGTCAACTGCCTGCTGCCTGACAAGGTGCTGTGTCAGCCGGACAGGCAGGTGGACAAATTCCTGCAAGATTGATGAACATCTACTCACCGTACATGGGGTGGCTTTCCCTGCGTGTCCTCTGCTCAATAAAACCTGCTTTTCCATGTTAACCTCTTGTGAGGCTTGTATACTGAATTCTTTCCTGCCGGAAGCCAAGAACTTTCTTCGCTCAGGGACTTGTCCCTCCAAAAGAGTTCAGTGCATGAAGACCCACCCATCTTTCAATCCTTATAGTGGCTAAATGATTTCTTGGTGACCTACTATGGTGAAACAACAGCAATAACATTTACACGCTGTTTAGAAAAGAGAGGTGATTTCTGAAAAGACAGGGCGCCACACAGGGGCACATGCTAGCTATCTGATAAACAGGATCTCTCAGGTGCTGATTTCTGAGCCTGACTATTTCATTGGAATCAGCTGTAGAGCCTCCAGGAAGGAGCCCCAAGCACTGCCCAGCGCCGCCCCTTACCTAGATGTACTGAGTCACACCCTAGGAGGGAAGACCAGGAAACCTTATTTTTAAGGAGCTACCAGATCATCGTGAGACATCTTGACCTGCCCCAGCCCAAGACCCACTCTAGAACTTCAGAGGAGCAGCATCTCATTAACACCGGAAGGGGGCGGGGAGGAAGGGGGCTCTGATGGGTGGAGGTGGGTCTGAGATATAAGGCAAAGCAGAGGGGCGTGGGGAAGGCAGTCCAGGTGCTGCTCCTGTCTGAGCAAGGACACTGCTGCCTGTGGGCACGCAGGAGCAGGCAGGCCCCACAAGCTGGCACGCTCTGCCTTCAAAGGCAGAGACTGTATGAGGGCTAGGGGATATTTGGGAAATACTAACTCCTGTCGCCTCTGCCCCACAAGGGTTTCTATTTTTCACCTTGACTCTTCTCCAGATTTAATTACAATGTCACAGGTCATCTAACCCAGTCCTTTAAAAAAGTCCATGCACGCCTCTCAGTTAAAACAATTTGAACCCAGGTATCAGTAGACGTATAACCATTTACTATGTATTTCATACATGTGACACTCTCCTATAGTACACAGGGTGTCCCAAAAAGTGTATACACACTTTTACAGCTGAGAATTGAATTGCTATTATTTTTTCTTTTCAGATTTAGTCCATAGGACTTAATAATTATTCAAAGTGTATAACTTACTGGGGGGACACGCTGTATTTGAATGTTGTATGAGCTGGATTGGAAATAGGACTTTCTAAAACTGATGAAAGACCAAAACAATACCTTAATAGTTGTAAGGTCACTTTTATGTATTTATGGTAAAACACCGTTTTTGTTCCTACTAAAAATCAGCCCTAACTCTGTTTCATTTTGCTCGACAGCAGTACTTAACACAGTACTCATACTCACTAAACACTAGTTATTACCATTATTCTGAATTTATTTCCTCTGACTATCTTGCAGGGGTGTTTTACCATCTAATGAAAAAAAAATTGCATAATTCAATGAGCACCTCCTATTTTTAGTGGAATCTGGGTTAATTAGGATCCTAGTCATTTCTCAGCCATTTGAGTTTTTGAAAAGAACCATAAAAGACATTGGGAAGCGGGACACTTGCCCGGGGCGTTCTCCTGGGACTGCTGCTCTCTGCCCTGACCCCAGCCCCGCCTGGCAGATGCACTGCAGGAAGAGTAATAGGTTTGGGGCTCCCTAAAATGTTTTGGTTGCTCAGTGCTCACAGCCAGACTAAGCCCATGTGACTTAACCCTTGTTGAAATTCTGAAAATAATTTTATGAATCACTTATCTTGGGGAATTGTTGACTCTGACAGTCTTTAAAAAGTTAGTTTAAAACCAAACTCCAGAGCCAGTTTTCTCAATGTGGGCACCATGACCATTCAGTGTGGGCACTGTGGGGTTTTTAGTAGCATCCCGGCCTCTGCCTCTAAAAGCCGGTAGCATACACCCCGCCCCCCCTTGCCCAGTGTTGGCACCAAACAACTCCAGGATTGCTGATTGGCCGGGGGGCTTGGAAATGAGGGGCACTGTCCCTGGCTGAGAGCCACACTCTGAAATAATGATCTATAACGCATTCCATGTGATACACTATCAACTCCTGCCCTGAGGATGGGTGGGGTGGGGTGGGGAGAGGGAGAGTGCTTTATTGATGACATATAAAGCAGTGCCACATTTTCATTTTGGACCTAACTCCTGTACTCCTAAGACTTTATTCAACATCTGAATGATACAGCATCCTATTATATACTGCTCTACCGGGGATGCACCCAATTTAAACCAATTCAAGACACAGTTTATAGTCATATTCCTAAGTGCTGAATGCTGGGCATTGCCAGTTCCTATGCAAAGGTATTACACATATGTCACCTTGCTCAACCACTGCGTTGAGTCGAACTTAGTTATCGTTGTCTTCAGTGCAGGGGCATGGAGACTCAGTAACTTTCACAAAGCCACACAGATAGACAGGCTGACTGGCCTAACTCTCAAGACTCTTTGATCCCAAGGCCGGTGCTAACTATAATGCTATGGTACCAATCACAGCATCCCTTAGCCATGGCATGCGGCTCCATGGATCAGCAGAGGGGCATGTGTCCAGGCTGAAGTAGCCTCTTTGAAGGTATCTATGTGTGCTTTAAACAAGCAGTTACCGGGCACTTGCTGTGTGCCAGCCACTGTCCCAGGCCCTGTACGTGCACAGGTGGGCAGCACAGGGGCAAGCTGGCACCATGCAGGGATCTGCTCTACCAGGGATGCATCCAATTTAAACCAATTCAATACACAGTTTAGAGTCATATTCCTAAGTACTGAATGCTCACCATTGCCAGAGCCTATGCAAAGGTGTTATACATACGTTGCCAAGTTCAACCACTGCAGTCTATGCCCAGCTTCCCTGCACCAGCTCTGCCTCAGTCCTGCAAAGCTCAGCTTGTTCCCATCAATTTGAAGACATGACTGCATCTTGCTTAATGGCTGCCAGCATTAGGATCCTGACAATGTACATATTATTAAGCATAATGAGTGCACGAGAAGCTGAAGAAAAAGTTGCCCAAGTAGCATCCTGCACACCTTGACAGGCGGTCCTCCTTGACCTTGGTGTAAGCTCTGAGCAGCAGGCCTGTCTGTGCTCCCTAAGCATTTTTCCCTGTTCAGCTTCGGATGGAAGCATCACAGGGCTTCTAAATGGTGATGGCCACATGGGCAGTTCTCTCCTGGGATGCTCTCAGACTGGAGAGACAGGGCCATTTCCTGCCTAAAAACAGGGCCTCGCTCCTCTGCAGGCAAATCCTCTGATGTCACTGGTAGGCTAGGGAAAAAGGGTTAAACTGTGGATAACAAATTTCAAGTCATTGCTCAGCCAATGGCACAGAATGGGATTGACAAGGTTCTGGTGTGTGCGAAGCAGGTAACTATGTGAGTTTCAATTTGCCCAGCCAGTCGCAAAACTGCCAGGGAATGAGAAATGGGGGAAAGGAAAGAGAAAGAGGGAGCCAGGGGCAGGGAAAGAGAGAGGAGGGAGGAAGAGCTTGTGTGTGGAGATAGAGTTGGCCATCCGCGCCCGCCTATACATGCTCACAGGCCAGAGAAGTCAGCTAGACAGGCTCTGTCAACAGGTTCAAGCCTGGTTAGGTGGCTCTGAGGAGGTGAACTGGGGGAAATGGTACCCCAGCCACATTTGGAGAAATGTGTATTTGCATATTTATTACTGCAGGAATTCACATTTCTTTTTACAGTGTTTCCTAACATTTGCAGACCGAGCAGGCGTGTGAACAGTGGGGAGCCGATTTGTTTCTCCTTCACGGGGTGCAATTCGATTTGGGGGGGAAGTCCGGCTTTCAAGAGCAAGGTGATGGTATTCCTAATGGCTGCCCTGCGCAAGCAGAGTCGTCTGCTGTGAGCACACCTTCGGTCACTTGGTAAACCAGCTATGCCACCCTTTGCCACATATTTTCTGAATAATCCTCACCCATGACACTGTGTTTATTGGCCAAATAAGTTAGAAAGTTCTGCCTCCACTATCTGCCTCTGGAAAATCACAGTGCATGCTTGTATGTTAAAGGCTGTGAAAAGTCTTGCAATAAACAAACACAGGAACTTGACTTTTGTTCATCAAGATTTTCCCAATCCATTCACCAAAACTAGTTTGGCTCAGTGGGTAGAGTGTCGGCCTGTGGACTGAAAGGTCCCAGGTTCAATTACGGTCAAGGGCATGTACATTGGTTGTGGGTACATCCCCAGTGGGGGATGTGCAAGAGGCAGCTGGTCGATGTTTCTCTCTCATCGATGTTTCTAGCTCTCTATCCCTCTCCCTTCCTCTCTGTAAAAAATCATTAAAATATATTAAAAAAAAAAAAAAGAAGATATTCCCAATCCAGTCTGGACACAAAACATTTTCCTGGCGCCCCACTTTGTTACATCTTATGGTGGGCGTATGCCCTCGAGGCATTTTAGAAATCTGTGGGTTATCACATAACCGTTATGTGAACCAAATAGTTAGATGTAGACAGATGAAACAAACAGAATTCTTAAGTTGTTTTAAACATGTTACTGGGTATTTGCTCTCATGAACAGAAATGAGTCAGAGTCATGTAAGCATGTTAGTTGCCCAATCACAACAGTTAACAATTTATTGTGGACTTATCATGTGACAGAAATAGACACATCAAGTATCTCATCTGATCCTTATGATAGCGATAAGAAATAGATATGTCTGGCCCTGTTTTATGATGGAGAAACCAAGGCTCCGGGAACTTAAGCAAGTAGCCTGTCGTCACCTAGCTAGGATGTGGCAGATTTCAGATTCGGATTCAGGTCTCAGTTTAATTTGTAAGCTCGCAAGTATCTTGCTTTCCACCTGTGCCTAGCAGAACCTCCTAAAAGAGAGGGAACTTGCAAGTGTGTAATGACTACCCTGTGTTCTCTGCCAGGCTTGTCCACATCAGTTCTCATTTGATACATACTTCCCGCCTGAGAGGACTCCTGGTGCTGAATATGACGCGCACCTGCCGGGCTCCAGGAGCTTAGTCTCAAGCCTCCACCAAAGTTGCTTTAGGAATGTGACCTAAATCTTGGCCCAGGCCTCCCGTTTTTGTCTTCTATTTTAATTTGGTAAAAATTAAATAGCAACTTCATAACCATTGGAATTAATAAAAGCAATTAACACTCCATTGGAATTAATAAAACCAAGTACTTAGGCCATAACTATGTGTACCTTTGGATAACTGGGTTTTAAACTTTAAGAAATGTGAATCTAACATTTGCGTTATAAAGTGGGCTTGTAAATACATAAATGAAAGGGGGAGGAGGTTCTAATAATCTCCATTTTTTCCCGCTGATGAGGGTGATAGGTTTTTTAATTGCCTGAGGAATAAAGTGAAATCTGGTCCATACAGAGACTGCCACCTTGGAAAGGAAGACCAGATTTACATCAAGAAGCAAAACCTCGAGAAAGAGTCCATCTAAGTACAAAGAAAGCTTTCTAGGCAAAATGTAATTATATTTATTTTGCTTTATAGCTCCAGGCATCTATTAATCTCTTACGTTCTTAGAGTCATACAAGAGAACTCTAAGTCCAGTGCTGCCCTCTGGGAGTTCCTATATAGGAAAGGTCTTTCTAGAAAACACTGCCCCTGGTCAAATAACATTTCCATTGTGGAATAAACAAATCAGTTATCAATTCAGAGAAATCTCACGTTGATTTCCCTATGTATCATAGGATCCCCTTCTGGAGAAAGTACACTGAGTAACAGGTTTCTTTGAGTTCAGGTAACTGGAAATCACTCCAGCAAGCTAGGCAAAGGAAACTGGATTTGCAGCTCTTGGAATCTTACAGGCTCAGTCCGCCCTGGAGACCGGCCTTGGAAAGGACTTTGCAAGAACTGAGGAAGCTGGGATGGGCCAGGAAGCAGGAACTCCCTGTTTACTTGTTTACATTTTAGCAAAACAGTCATTGACATAGACAGTCTTCATAACATTGCTGACTGAACTGAAAGAAAATAAGGCTCTGTGATCACCAAAAATGTACCATTATTTAAAACATCTGTATGTGTGGCATTGTAAAATAAAGGTCTGCAGGATACATGTGAAAACAATAGGTTTCTTTACTCAGGGACCCTACTCCTCCCCTCAGTACTCTTGATTAAATTTAACCTCCTTTCCTTTTCTTTGTCCTACTGCACTTTTTACTTTTGAATATATAATTTACTTGCAATAACATGCTAATTTACTTACCTTTTTTTCTGACTTATTCTATTTCAATGTAAACTCCATAAGGAAAGGGACTGGATTTTTTGTTTTGTTTTTGTTTTGTTTTTTCCTATTTTGTTCATTAATATATGTTAAATTCTAGATAAATGCCTGGCATATAGTAGTTATTGACTAAGTATTTGTTAAATGAGTGAGTAAATGATTCTAAAACGAAAGACCAAGAATCTGCCCTCAGGAAATTTTCAGACTAAACTTTGCCATCTGATTTATTTCACTTAGCATGATATTCTCAAGATCCATTCATGTTGTCACAAGTGACAGAAATTCATCTTTTCTTATGGCTGAGTAGTATTCCATGATATGGGTATACCAAGAACCATATGACTTCACCCCTATGTGGGGTATAAAACTGAAAGCAACAAATGAACAGACAACAAAAAAAATTCATAGATATAGACATAGTGTGGTCGTTATCAGAGGGATGGGGTTCGGAGGAACACAGAAAAAGGTAAAGGGGACCAACTATATGGTGACAGAATATTTGACTTTGGATAGTAAATACATACTATGTATGGTAAATACAGATGATGTATTATAAACTGGTACACTTGAAACCTATACTTTTATTAACCAATATCACCTCAATAAATTTAATAAAAATATATTGAGGAGAATTTTTACTATCTAGAACTCAATTGTCTTTTAAAAATTACTCTTTGCTAATAATGAATTTCCATCCTTTTCTTGGGTAAACCATGCCTGACCCATTGCAAGAATGGAACTGGTCAAGGTCAGGTGAAGGAGAAAATGAGAATTACATTTTTATTTTCCAAAAGGAGACTCGTTGGCTCTTCTCCTCCCTTTTTCTGAGAACAGGATCCTCAGCCCCTTCGGGTAGATTGTCTTGTTAAAGTGTCTGATCTTCTTAGAAATTTGATGGTGACCTATAACATTAATGTGACTACATTCTGCATCTCTAACGCAGAGAAAAACGTGTTTGCATTTTACGATGCAAATGCTCTCCCACCTCATGACCTTCCCATCTGTTTCCATCTGTGGAATATCTCAGAGGACCAAAGAACATTAAAATCATCTAAAAGAGTTTCTTTATTAGTTATAAACTTTTACAGTTCAATTTAGAGAGTTTACGGTCCCTGACGCTGCGAGAACTGCCATTTTGCAGCTCTTTGTCTGGGGATCTGACAGCGGCTCTGACCTTTCCCAATACCGGTACTGAAAGGAGATTTGAGAAACAGATAATAAAGGAACAAGGCTTCATTGATATTACAATGTGTAATGGTTAAAACAGGTTATGTTTATTAGACAGTGGGAAGTAATGCCTCATTGCAGAATCACCTGTTTCCTGTGTGTCGGCTTCTTTTCCTAACAAAATATCTTTATGAGTTTATTGTAGAAACTGCAGAGCCCATAAACCCGCAGGAGCAAGGCTCGGTTGCGTTCTTTGTCACACATCCCATCAGGACTGCAGCCCGATTCGTAGGCTGGACCTGCTGGGCAGCTGCAGGCTGGGGCTGGGCCTGCACCAGAGACAGAGCACAGCGGGCCTTAGAGCCTGGCATGCCTCTGGGGGCGGGGCTCCCTCCTAGGGGAAAATAAAACATCTCTGATGCCAAATAAGGCTCATTTGCTATTGATAACGATCTAGGGAGGACTAGTCTTAGCATTTGCACAAGGACATCCCTACCTTTTCACAACCGTGAATCATAACTGATGGAGGCAACGAAGCGTCTTTTGCCTACCCCTCCGCCCCTTGACAAATCTGATTGGATCAGCACCACCTGGGCCCTGACAAGCTTAGGCTACATCCCAAGTTAATGCCAAGGACAAAAGAAGAGGTAACACATGCCTCCTGCCCACTGCTTCCAAATATTTCCTGATCTCTGATCCTCAGTTCCTCGTCTCTCCTGTTCTGTTCCTTCAGCATCTAAGCAAACTCAGATGCAGGAACCCTTTAGGGAAGTTTAACTATTAAGCTATTAGGTTAAACTATTCAATGACTATACATTGAAATAAGTATTGAGCCGAAACCGGTTTGGCTCAGTGGTAGAGCGTCGGTCTGCGGACTGAGGGGTCCCAGGTTCGATTCCGGTCAAGGGCATGTATGTTGGTTGAGGGCACATCCCCGGTAGCGGGTGTGCAGGAGGCAGCTGGTCGATGTTTCTCTCTCATCGATGTTTCTAGCTCTCTATCTCTCTCCCTTCCTCTCTGTAAAAAAATCAATAAAATATATTTTAAAAAAAAGAAATAAGTATTGATATCTTGTTTTTGTTAAATAGTTTTAGACCTTTTCTTATTCTTCCCAATGAATTTTATAATACATGTTTTAGGTTCACTGAGAAATCCTGTTTAGTGTTGCTCCAGCTAAAATGTCCATTTATAGATTAACTAGAGGCCCTGTGCATGAAATTCATGCCTGGGGGTAGGATGATGGGGGGGGGGGAGGGGTAGGATCAAGTCCCTCAGCCTGGCCTGAACCTTCTCCAATCTGGGACCCCTCAGGGGATGTCCAACTGCCAGTTTAGGCCCGATCCCACTAAACCAGCAGTTGGACATCCCTCTCATAATCTGGGACTGCTAGCTCTTAACTGCTCACCTGCCTGCCTGCCTGTCTGATTGCCCTAACTACTCTGCCTGCCTACCTAACCATTGTGCCTGCTGGCCTGATGCCCCTAACTACTTCTGTCTTCCTGCCTGCCTAATCAACTCTAACTGCTCCCCTGCTGACCTGATCTTGCTCCTAACTATTTTCTCCCCCATGCTGGCCTGATCTCACCCCTAACTGCTCTCCCTTGCTTGCCTGATCATCCCTAAACTCCTCTGTCTTGGCCCCTGCCACCATGGCTTTGTCCAGAAGGACGTTGGATGTCCGGAAGATGTCTGGTTGATCAGGTCTACTTAGCATATTACCCTTTTATTAGTATAGATTTGGGGGAATGAGCATACTTAGAATAATGAGTTTTCTCACTTATACTAGTAAACATGGTCCCTCTTCATGAAATTCAGGTGAATAGAGCTCTTAACTGTTTCACTACATCATTACAAATACCGTGTTTCCCCAAAAATAAGACATCCCCTAAAAATAAGACCTAGTGCAATTTTGGGAGAAAAAATTAATATAAGCCACTGTCTTATTTTAGGGGAAACAGGGTAGTGGCAAATATTCAGAAACATGTACTATATAATTTAATAATAAAGTTAATATAGGAGTTGTCAAAGAAATTTTTGCTACACATAGATTTTACCATGCTGATAAGTTTTAGAGTGAGATGATTTGAGTTATAATGATTTAATTTCCTTAAAAAAAAAGGTTATTAAACAAGGTATTAAGGCTTTTTCAGCAGTAAACATATCCTACCTGATAAAAGAGTAATATGCAAATTAACCATCATTCTACTATACCCACAAGCCACACCCACCAGCCAATCAGAGCAAGTATGCAAATAAATTCAACCAAGATGGCTACAGCCACAGAAAGCAGGAGGGAGGCTTGGGTTTCCCAGACAATGGAAGAAGCCAAGCTTTCTGCTTGGCCTAGCCTGCCTAAGCCTCCACTCAAGACTACAAAATTTCAATTATAGAAGGTAAACAAATCCAAACAGAAATGGCTGCAGCCACAGAGTAAGCAGGAGGCTTGGCTCCGCTCCAGGCTACAAAGTTTCAATTTAGAAGATAAATAAATCCCAGATACCAGGGCCTTCGCCTTGGGTCACCAGGGGGCATGGCTGGCCTACAAACCACCACAGGCACCTCTCCCAGGCCACCATGCCCCAAGGGAATCCCCACCCTGATCCAGGACACCCTTCAGGGAAAACCAGCTGGCCCCCACCTGTGCACCAGGCCTCTATCCTATCTAATAAAAGAGTAATATGCGAATTGACCATCACTCCAACACACAATAGCTGCCCCTATGTGATCAAAGATCATGCCCCTATGTGGACACAAGATGGCCACCACAAGATGGCCAGCAGGGGAGGGCAGTTGGGAGGCACCAGGCCTGCAAGGAAGGGCAGTTGGAGGCAATCAACCCTGCAGGGGAGGGAAGTTAGGGATGACCAGGCTGGCAGAGGAGAGAAGTTGGGGCAAACAGGCTGGCAGGGGAGCAGTTAGACATCAATCAGGCTGGCATGGGAGTAGTTAGGGGGAGATAAAGCTGGCAGGCAGAAGCAGTTAGGGGCAATCAGGAAGGAAAGCAGATCAGCAGCAGGGAGCCAGCAGTCCTGGATTGTGAGAGGGATGTCTGACTGCCAGTTTAGACCAGATCATGTCTAAATGGGCAGTCAGACATCCATGAAGGGGTCCCAGATTGGAGAAGGTGCAGGCTGGGCTAAGGGACAACCCCCCTTCCCGACCCCGTGTACGAATTTCGTGCACCGGGCCTCTAGCATATAAATATTGTACTGGACAACTGCTACTTTATTTTTTAAAATATATTTTTATTTATTTGAGAGAAAGGGAGAGAGAGAGAGAAAGAAATGGAAAATCCATGAAGAGAGAAAACCATTGATTGGCTGCCTCCTGCACACCCCACACTAAGGGTTGAGCCCACAACCTGGGCATGTGCCCTGAAGGGAATCGAACCATGACATCCTGGTTCAAAGGTCATACACAAACACAACCACACCAGCTGGGTGCAATTGCTACTTTAAAACAAGAGAAAATGTGGGGTTAACAAATAATGCTAAATTATATTTACTTGAAAATGATTCTAAATTCTATAAATTGTACTAATGCCAAGTCATTCTGGTTAATTTTCTGAGGAGGTAGCTAAATTCTTTTCTTAATTTTATTAACTACTAGGGTCATATCTTATTTATTTATTTATTTATTTATTTTTAAAAACCTATTTCTTTCTTGGAACAGTAAATGGTTTGAAACAGTGGTGAGGAGAAATGTGTAGATAGCAACTCCAGAAAGAGGCTCTGGGAGCAAAAATATCTCTGAAATTGATCTTCAATTCCAGGGTCTTACAGGAGTGGAGTCTTCTATCTGCAGTCCAATAAGCAATGCATTTTCATTGTTTGCTTCACCAACAAAAAGAAAATACAAAATTTAATCTTGAGATGATCGAAAGCTTTCAATAAATAAAAAAAACCCTAAAAGCCAACAGATCACCAAATATAAAAAATGCAAGATAAATCAATGTATGACTAAATGTACAGATATATTAATGCTTTTGTATTTTTAAATACATTATGTAAGTTTATAAAAATCATCAACGCAGACAACTCATTTTAAAAATAACCTTTCTTATGCTTTTCTGGATTTCACAAAAACAATGCTGGCTATTATCTTATCAACAGTGGGTGACAAATTCTAAATAGGAAGATGAGAGAGAGAGAGAATTTACAGGATTTGGGAACTTTCTTACTAAAAACTGGTTGGAGTAGAAATGGCTCCTATTAGTTCTATTTCTTAGGAGACTGATACAGGTATTGAACACAGCAGGTCCTGCTGGGAACTTTACGAGAAAAAAGAGTCACATGCATATGTGAGCATGGAACATAAAAGCTCCCCCCCACTTTCGCCCCCTCTCCCCCCACACACACACATACACGTTTGCAGGACCCTGGATGCTGTGGAGCACACAAAGATCACGCAGGGTGCAGTGCCCATCTTAGCTGTATCTTGAGAAGCCGAGTGAGTTGCACTGACTCCTGGGTTATACATATTTGCATTTCTATTTTTGGAATATATTCATCTTTTGTTTCCTTCCACCTACTCCTTAGCAGACAGCATTTTAAAAGAATTTCCTCTATCCAGTTTTTAACCCCACATCCTTGAGGAACTCATCAGCATCATCCCAGGAAATAATCTAAAAGTGACCTTTTCGACCCATGAAACCAACATTTGTCTCTGAAACCCTGACATTAATAGGTACCTTATTTCACTCTCCCCGAGTACTCCTGTTTTTCTTCACTGCAATTATTTACATACGTTTGTCTCCTCAATTACACTGCCAACTCCTTGAATGGACTATGCCGGGTCATTTCCATAACTCCCCCCTCAGTATGGTCTGGTGTGCATTGTAAAGGTCACAGGCCCCTTTCACCCCTTCCCCCTGGCTGCACATGGTTGGCAAATCGCATTTCGCCAGCTACATGCAACTCTTTGGCCCCTTGAGTGTGGCTCTTCCACAAAATACCACAGCCTGGTCGAGTTTGTTTCGAAGAAGTGGAGTTAGAAGAAGTTTAAAAAATTTGGCTCTCCAAAGAAATTTCAATCATTGTACTGTTGATATTTGGCTCCGTTGACTAATGATTTTGCTGACCACTGCCTTAGGATGAGGCCATGAAAAAAATAAACAAGCAGATAAATATATAATACTAGTAGCCCTAGTGCATGAATTTGTGTCCTTGTAGCTCTCTGTAGGGCCTCGCCACTCCATGCCCGCTTCCCAGAGGCCCATCCTACTCATACTGCCCACTCTCAGAGGCCATCCACCCCGGGACTGGGGAACTCCGGCAGGGCTGAGAGGACTGGGTTCCTCCATCTTTGTGACAGAGTGATGATTAATTTGCATATTAATTTTTTATTAGATAGGATAATGTTGTATTAAATGTTATGAATAGGATCACCAAATAAAATTCAAAATATCCAGTAAAATTTGAATATCAGATGAACAAAAAATAATCTTCTAGTCAAAGTATTTGTTATTTATCTGACATTCAAATTTAACTGGGCATTTTGTATTTTATTTGCTGCCATAAATCTTATCGACCCTAGATATGAAGTAAGGGCAGGGGCCACGTTCTGTGGAGGCCGGAGGGGGACATTCTTTCAATCAGGGTGCTTTGGGGAAGCCTCGCTGATGAGGACTATTGAACACGATCCGAAGGAAAGGAGAGGGTGAGCCATAACCCCATGAAGGAGTCGTGTCCGGGTCCAGGATCACCCAGGGCACAGGCAGGAGCTGGGACTGCGCTGGCTGAATTTGGCTTCATTCAGTAATCCTGACAGCACAACAGCACATCTCATCCTCTCCTCAAACCCAAACTGTTCATAAACTCAAACCAAGAAATCTATGTGAGAGCGTTCACCAAGCTATTGATCTCAGTTTTTGATGAGCTGGACTTCGATTATTTAGATGTCAAGCAGGACTGGTATCTGAGGTTTATGATCCTCTCAAATAACCACAGGCAACCCAGCGAATAATAAAACAACACAAGTAGCGGGGGGTTGCCATAATATTAAATGTGGGCATATCATTAAAGCAAAGCCCAATATTGCTAGTATGTGCTTTTTTCTACAACAGATTCATTAACAACATCTTAGGCTCCTTTACTGACTTTTACATTTCTGGTGCTATTGGTATCCATACAGAAAAGGAAGGTGTGTTTTTTAATTGTTAGGGCTTTCTCCAAATTACTAAAATGCATACAAACACTCATGTGTGAATGCTCACAGCAGAGTTATCCATGATAGGCAAAAAGTGAAAATGCTGAATGTAAAGTTACTAAATGTAATAAATAAAAACACAACTATTGGGTTACAATTGAATTTCAGATAAACCGTGAATCTTTTCCAGCATTAGTGGCCAGGTAAAGAATTATTTGGGACAAATTAAGTGGGGCATTCTTTACTTAATATGTCACCCCTACCCAAGTGTCCATTAACTGGTGAATGAATAAACAAATTGTGGTCTATAAATACAGTGGAATACTACTGAGCCACGAAAAAAATGACATTCTGATCCAGCTGCTGCAATATACAATAGATGAACCTCAAACACATGATGCTCAGCGATAGAAGGCAGATACAAAAGGCCACATCGTTGTATGATACCATTTATATAAAGTGTCCAGAAAAGGCAAATGTATAGAGACAGAAAATAGATTAGCTAGGGGCTGAGGGTGGGAATGGGGATTAATTGTAATTGAACATGAGACATTTTATTGGTTGATAAACTAGATTATAGTGATGATTGTTCAATTTGGTAAATTTACTAAAATTTGCTTGTTAAATTATACCCTTCAGTGGATGAACTTTATGGTAAATATCTCAATAGTGTTTTTTGTGTTCAGCCCTGGCTGGTATTGCTCAGTAGTTAGTGTCACCCTACGTACTGAAGGGTCACAGGTCTGATTCCAGGTCAAGGGCATGTATCTAGGTGGCAGGTTCAATCCCAGGTCCTAGTCTAGTGTATATGGGAGGCAACCAATCAATGTGTCTCTCTCACATCCAAGTTTTTATCTCCCCTCTCTCTTCCTTCCACTCTCTCTAAAACTCAATAGAAAAAATATCCTCTGGTGAGGATTAACAAAAAAATAAATAAAAAACACATATCTGTGTTTATTGCAACAAGTCAAATAGTATAAAAACATTAAATGTCTTTGTTTCCTTCTCCTTGGGGTCACCAATGTTATTATATGATGTAGTGTCCCTCCATCCATACAGTATTTTTATCTCATACAAATAAGAACAAATATATATGCACATCCTATGTATACCTCTCTGCAATGGTCATTTATAATTTACTACATCATGGATATACCTTCAGGCAAATCTATAGCGATCTACACCATTCTTTTGAATGCTTGCATAATATTCCAAATATAAACATCTTATAATTTAGTCAAATATCTTTTCACTTACTAATGAAGATTTAATTTTTTTTCCTTCTTTCCTTCCTTCCCCCTTCTTCCTTTCTTTTTTCCTTCCTTTCTTCCTTCCTTTTATTTTTTTTCCTTCTTTTTGTCCTTTCAAAGATTGCTTCAATAAACACTCAAACATATATTATCAAAGAGAGTAACTTAAAATTAGCAAAGGTTTCAGAATATGGATAAAGAATGTCAAGATACCAAAGCATCATTAAAGGTCAAAACTTTTACCTCATGTTAATATAGTGTTCTTAGGTTAATTTCGACTTCATATGAAATGATGAAAGGCTAAATTATGAATTACTCTCATAATCATTTGTTTTTCATTTTAAACACACAAATATGTATTTGTGGCCTAGAAACCAAGTAAAGCATACTTCTCAAATATCGCAGACATGTACTGAGCTGAAATTCAAGTTCTAAAATGCAATGTCAGTGGGCTGTGGGATTCTAATTCTCTCACCAAGAGCCAGATGCAGAGATAAACAGAAGATTTTTTTAAAAGTATAGAATCGTTATCATATCTTTGGGTACACACCTAAACACCTGGGAAAAGCTAGTGAATTAGGATGAAGACATAATTTATTATGAACTAGGCCTTTAGATCATCATTAGATCATTTACAGAGGTAAGAGATAAATATGATTATTTTTTGTGTAAATATGATTAAAATATGTACTCATTTTCCAGATGAGAAACTGAGACTTACAGTGCCTCATGTAACATCATTCAAACAACAGAATCAGGATTGGAACTCAGGCTCCCAATACCAAGCTCTTAGTGCCTAGACACTACTGGTCTTTGGAACATGTATTTTGGTTAAATATTCCTAATAACTGGCTCTGTCAATGGTATCATGGGAATCTTGGGACATCATTCCACAAGGTGCAGAGCCCAGTGAGAATAATAGGTTCCCAAACAGAAAGCCACAGCCATATGGTGAAACAGTTAGGAGGACTGTGTGCAAAATAGGGTCCCCTCACCTGCACCCTGAAAGGCTCCTCAGGTGACTTCTGAGTTGAGTTTGTAGAGAACCTAGCCATGTGCAATGGGAAGAAGGCAGCATTCCAGGCAGAGAAAGCCACATGAGAAAAGGCCCAGAAGCTAGAACATGGTGAGGAGCTAGGAAAATAGCAGGTACATAGATGCTCTCTTGGAAGGGAGGTCATGAAGCAAAAAGAGATGGGAAATTAGGGAATCATTTGGGATACATTCAGCTGTAAGTAAGAGAAAATCTCACTAAATAAAGGGCAAAAACAGCAAGGAAGTTATTTCATTGGACAAGAAGTCTGGATGCAGGACAGTTCCATGAATGGTTAATTTGGAGTTCCAAAACTGCCCTTAAACACTATTTTACCATAGAAACGGAAAATGCCAATTACTTCCATTGCTAGATTCTGTTGCAGCTAAGACATGCCATCAGGCGCACCCACTCCAGATTTTTAACAGAAATAGAAATGAAAGGAAGGAATTTTTAATAGAAATGAACTGTAAGAAATGACACATGCAAGACAAGTGAGCTGCAAATAGTGGTTTTAGCAGCAGCATCCCAGGGCCACTGCTGGTGGCATTGGTGGTACAAATGGTAGTGTCCCTCCCCAAGCAACTATGGCAGCTGTGTCTCCAAAGGACTAGTTTGGGGAGCAGCTTCTGGCAGCATAAGCTATTCCTCCCAGGGAAGCTGTGAGCTACCCAGTATCTCCTAGTGACTCCCTTTCTGTTAAAACAAGTAAGTGATCATTTCTGTTACTTGCAACTGGAAATCCTGAGTAAGAAAAGCTCTTAATACTTGTTCTAGATCTCTTAAGGGGCAACGCTATTAACTCTTTTCTAACATCCAGTTCAGGTAGATTTTTATAGAAAGAGGAAAAGAAATGATTAATATTTAGGTAAATATAAATCACCATTCCTTTCCTCTAAGACTCTTTAAAATATGTTTGAATGATGAGAATAAAATTATAATACTGTCTGATGGTGTTTCCAATGTGTATAAATGGCATATATAAGGGAGCTGATACATAAAATGGAGAGGGTATAGGGACTTATATGGTTGTCAAAATTCTACATTCAAGTGGTAAAAATTGATTGCAAGTAGATTGTTAAAAGATATATGTGTATGTTGCAATTTCTAGAACAATCACTGGAAAAATTATACCAAGAATTTTGTCCAGACTGAGGCTTGTGCTAAGACTTTCTTGTCGTACACATTACAGGGTGAACTTAATTTTATGTCTCTATCACTCAAATATATTTCTTTTATCAGCAGTTGGTTGAAAGAATGAAGCCATCTGCTATTTGGGTGGAGGAGGAATGAAAATAGTTTTCAGTAGTGAGAGAGAATGCATCCTTCTAACTACACATTTGCTTTCCTCTTTTACTAATGCTTCTGATAACATACAGGACTATTCATTGAATCATAAATCTTATTACTTTTAAAATGTAAGTATGACTCAAATCAAAACAAGTGCCAAGCTGTTGAGTAATATCTCATTTCTGTGCCCAGACTAGAAATCTAATTGAATGTATGAGGTACGATTTGTACCAGAGAGGATACAACATCAATAATTGGTGACGTCATGGGTAGCCTAAAATAACTGAGTCAGGAGGCTTGCATATCAAACTATTTCCAGACTGATAAAGTAATTATTGAATAGGAGAGGACTTAGGGCCAAGAAAATATGTAGTTGGTAGAGTTGAATTGCATGAGTTCACACAAGAAAAAAATTATTCCCTTAGTTTGACACTTGAAAAATTATCTGATATACAGTTTGACACTATGTTCCCAGAGCTATAAAAATGTACATAGCCTTTCGGTTTTTCTTTTTACTTTACCCAGCAGGCTGAAGCAAATGAACAATTTTCCTATTTTGGGCCCAACACTATTTGATAGCTACAGCAGGAAACAAGATAGGCAAGGTCTCTGCATAGTTGGCTCTTATGGAAATCTAACATCTAAGACTTTACCGTAAGGAAGACTTTGCTAATATTCAGGTCAAATATTTAGCTATTAGAGCATCCACCAAGGCAATATATTTATAATAAAAAACTAGGGAAAACCTAAAAGTTCAAAACCATAAAAAAAATAGTGATAAAAAAATATTAATTTCTACCCATAAAACAAAGTACTGTGAAATTAAAAATTACAGAAGAATATTAAGTGATTATTTCTCAAGCCTTTTCCCTCCTTCCTTCCCCAGAGATAATTACTGTACGATTTTAGACTGAGAGATATACCAGTATATACATACATACATACATACATACATATATACAGACATACAGATATATAGATACATTGATACATGTGTATGTATACCCTTATGCAATGTATAATATGGTTGTCTGTTCTTTGAAAGTGCAGGTAAATGGTAACCATTCTTTTGCTCAGCATTACGCTGTTGACATGCATCTGTTACAAATGTGGAGCCCACGCAGATCTGCTGAAGCATAATCCACCGCATGAATGAGCTGCAGTTTATTTACCAGTTCCCCACTGATGGAAAATTAGGTTGTGTCACTGTTCAGCTATGATAAATGGCCACAATGAACATCTCTCCGTTTGTCTCCAGGTGCACAAGCAACTTGCTCCTTCTCAGTCCCCAGCTCAGCTCAGAAGCTTCCCTCTGGCTTTAACTGAAAGAACCTCAGCCTTCCCCAGTGACAGTGTGGACTCCGGGGTGGATTTGCTGATGTGGGCTTACTAGAAATAATTAAATCCACTTTTACTCCTACCTGCAGCTTAGATTCAAATCCAAGTCTCCAGATGTTGGGCCGCATGCCTCATTTGGCCAGAAATTATACTAAAAGGTTCGTACTGAGTCCTTGGGTAAGTTGGTTGAAAATCTGAGAAGGCAGTTAAACATTCCATTAATCATTACATTGCCTGAGGGTAAAAAATATCAACTTTGCCTCCTTACCTAGTCTTAAAAGGAGTCACGAATCCTGACTCCAGCAAAGAAGGAAAACTTGTTCTAAGAGTCTGGATTGTGAAGAACTGTGACATTCCCCAGCAAACTCACTTCAGCAGTAACTACCTTCTGGTTAAAAAGTTATTTTATGGAGATACTAAGAGTACATGCTTCTAAACTATAGTGTTAGCACAATATTTCAAGTATTGTGGGTTTTTTTTTAATCTTTGTGTTAAAATTCAATCGTAATGCCCTCCTACCCCCTAGCCCCCTGGAAGTGGCGTCAAGACTCTTGAATGGTTAATTCAATCTGGTGTTTATTCAAACATATATTGATCATTTATTATAATAATAGCTGCCTGCTATTTTATTGAGTGCTTATGGTATGACAGCTACAATGGCACTCGCTTTAGATACACTTACTTATTTAATATTCAAAACCATCCAACAAGACAGGAATTACTATCCCCATTTTGGAGATGAAGGCATTGAAGGACAGAAAAGTTCAGAAATTCCCCAAAGTCCAGACAGCACAACTGGACTGGAACCCAGTCTGCCTGCCCCATGATCCCATGCTCTCACCTTTTCTTTGGGGCTACATTGCATGTTCTAGAGATACAAAGATAGGCTGGGCATAACCAAGGTCATGAGTGAAGGTGGGGTTCATGAGGAAAGGGCTTGTCCTGGCCAATTTCCTCAACACTTCACAGTACCTGGAATATAATAGTGCTCATGAGTGAGTTAGTGAAGGGGTGAATCAATGAATAAGTGTAAGCATGGTGTCAGCTTCACAAAAGATCTGAAATGCCAGGCCATGTTTGTGGAAAGAAGATGGTGTGTCTGGGAAAAGCACTCCTGGCAGGGGAGTCATCTGAGTAAAAATGGGGCTGCAAAAAGGCACAGGAAGGGACAAGAGGGGGGTCACACTGACAGCGCCAGTGAAGAGGAGGCAAGAAGGCTGAGGGCAGGACTGGGCTCAGATTGAGAAGAATCCTTTCAGACCAGCTAAGAAATGTAAAACATAAAAGTAAGACTTTTAAAAAAATATATATTTTATTGATTTTGTACAGAGAGGAAGGGAGAGAGATTGAGAGTTAGGAACATCGATCAGAGAGAGTCATCGATCAGCTGCCTCTTGCACACCCCCTACTGGGGATGTGCCAGTAACCAAGGTACATGCCCCTGACCAGAATCAAACCCGGGACCTTTCAGTCCCCGACCTCTATCCATTGAACCAAATTGGTTTCAGCAAAAGTAAGACATTTTTAATCTTCAGTGGCAAAAACTATAGGGGACATCTGTTTTCCTTGCCTGCTCAACACTGTTTTCTCTACTGGTCTTGCCACTCTGATTTTTCTTGAGGAACCAGCTCATCCTAAGGGATTTAGAAGGTGTCAGGGCACTGCTGCTCCCCTCAGAGGTAGAGCAGGGACCAATGCCAGATCCACCAGATCATCAATTCTGACCATGAGAATTAATTAAGGGATGAGTTAGTGGCTCAAGCAAGCATCTCAGAGTCAATCCAGGACTTCTGTTTCAACTATCCAGAAAGGGAAGCTCTCTTTTCTCTCTTCCCTCTGAGTTATTAAGCTCAGACAGCATAAACCTGACATGGTCCCTTAAAGAGGACCTTTCTGAGATGAAGCTCAAGCAGACAGAAAAAGAGATAAAATTCTAATCATAGCTTCTGAGCCCTGGATCCACCAAACTTGAAGCTGGAGCACTCTTTGACTATCCAAATACATGTCAACAAGTTTTCTTTGAAATACTTGCAATCAATAAAGGATAGAAGTTCAAAGTCCAGCCTTTGCCATTTTTAGCTTGGAGACAGTGAAATGACACATATAAGGTATCAGAACAATGCCAGCCATATAGCTAACCCTCAGTGCTCATTAACCACTATTATGAAGCCAGTTTTATTCATTATCTTGCTACAACCAAAGATCCTGGGATGATTCATTTTATGTGTCAACTTGGTATGCTACAGCTTCCAGCATATCAATGAAACATTCACCTAAGGGTTGCAATAAAAATATTTTGTAGATGAGCTCAACATTTCCAATCAGTTGACTGCCAGGAAGGAGGTTATCTTTGCTCATCTGGGTTGACTTCATCCAATCTGTTAGTTGAAAGGTCTTATGAGCAACACTGATATTTCCCTGAAGGAGAAATTTTGCCTCAAACCTCAAGATATCAGCCCCAGGATTTTCAGCCTGCTGGCCTGATCTACAGATTTCAGACTTTCCAGCCTTCATAAGCATGTAAGTTCATATCCTATAAAAAAAGATGTGATATGCTAATTGACCCTCACTCCATCACACCATCACAAGATGGCTGTGCCCACAGCGAAAAGAGCCATAATGAGCAATTAACAGGGACATGAGGCTGCGCCCCCCACCTGGCAGGGCTTGATGGGGGACCTCAGGCCAAGGGACCTAAGGTCATGCCCCCAGCCTAGTGGGGCTTAACAGGGGGGCCACAGGCAGTGCTCCCCACCCCTGCACCAGGTCAGGGGACTTCAGACATTGGGTCTGGGCACCTGAGGTCACACCCCCCACCTGGCAGGGCTTGATGGGGGACCTGAAGCTGTGCCCCCCACCTAATGGGGCTTGACAGGGCTGGGGCTGGGGGACTGGATCTTGCCCAATAGGGGTCTGGATCTCTCATGATTTTGAGGTGCAGGCGTGTGGGCAGGAACTTGACTCTGGGTCCTGTGGCATGTCCCAGACTCTGATAGGAGGAAGATTTTCAAATACATTTTACTAATTTTTTTTCATCTCTGATACTTCTATTATAGAGAAAGGGCAAATAGCAATATTAAAATATTTCCTCTAATTCCCTTTTAATGTGCGTGAATTTTGTGCACTGTCTTGAAATAAATCTCTATCTATCTATCTATCTATCTATCTATCATTTATCTATAATCGGCACCTATTAGTCCTGGCAAACACTGACTGATACCAATTCTTACTAATACTATTTCTAAAAGTTAGCAAAAGAAAAAAACAACTAATTCAGTTTAAGTCCAAATGATCTACACCAATAAGATAGGATACTCCAAATAAAGACTTAGTGAACTATCTTAACTCCCAGCCCCCTCCCCCACCACATTTAGCAGGAAATGATGGAGAAGGTGAGAAGCAGGGCAGGCAAATGTGCTCTGAAATAAAATTACTGTTGGAATTTAAGTTGACAGTGTATGTTAGCAAGAGTTGGAAGGCACGTCTTGTTTTTCTGGGCCCTTGATGATTTTCTCAGTGCCAGAATACTGTTCGTGTTTTTTCAACACTGCAAAGTCTCTCTTTTCCCTCCGGCACATGGGGAATGTCATCAGGTAAATGACCTAACTACATATAACTAAACCTGGGAGACTGGGATTTATGTTCATGAGAAACACATAGACACATAATTCATGTGCGGTGCTGACATAAGTGAGTAATCAAAGGACCGCAGTGGACTACAGATGGCACTAAATCTTCCACACATTTAGTGCATCGTTGAGTTACACAGCTCTTCATCTTGAAAATTGTCATCGAGTAGATTGCATTCAGGGCTTGTAAAGGCTGAACTATGGGGCTTCCTTTCATGGACATGCATGTGGCCTGTGTTTCATTATATTCAATCTCCATGTTTTCCAATAATTCTGTTGTGACCTCAGTACTTAGGACCTTGTGTTGATTTACAGGCCTCCCAGATTCCAGGAGGAAACTGCCTAACTCCAGAAGGATTTTCCTGAATGGACATTATTTTGCTTCTTACATGAGTAGGCATAAATCTCTACCTTCCCGCATGGAGTTTATTAGGGTGTCTTTAAGCGAGTGACTGCCCCAAACTCTCCATGTTGCCAAGAATCTGAAAGAAGATAAAGAGGTGAGTAATTTATGTTGAAAACACTGAGAAGAGAGGGCCTTCTGTCGCATACTTATGCACAGTGCCTTTGAATTAGCTAAGGGTGAAAGCCACATCTAGGCAAAATTATTTATTAACTAGAGGCCTGGTGCATAAAAATTCATGCACTGGAGTTTGGATCCCTCAGCTGGCCTGCCCCCTCTCACAGTCCAGGAGCCCTAAGGGGCAAGAGGTGACACCCCATCACACCTCTGCTGTTGCCACTGCCAGCAGAACAAGCCTTGGCTGGCCCTGGTTACCTGAGCCTCAGGCAGCCCTAGGTGGCTGGGCAGCCACCATCGGAGGCTTGCTTGCATCCCGGGGTGGCCCTGTGCCTCTGGAAGCTGCCATTTGAGGCTTGCCTGCACCTTGGGCCAGCCCTGGGTGGCTGGGGGGCTGGAAGAGACTGAGGACTCCTGAGGCAGGCATACAGAGCAGCCGAACCTGCCTGAGGGCAGGTCTAGCCTTGCCATGTGCCTGCTGCCCGACAGGGCTAAGGGGACTGGGGGCTGCCATCTTGTGCCTGTGGACGCCACCATCTTTGAGGGTTGGGCAGTTAATTAGCATATTCCCTCCTTATTGGCTGTGGCACTGCCATCTTTGTGATGATGTGAAGGTCAATTAGCATATTTCCTCTTTATTAGATAGGATAAATTCTTTTTTAAGTTACAAAAGGGATTTATCAGTCTATGGAACTATTATATATGTGGCTTCAGCCACAAGTAGATGCAGTTGCCCTCTCCCTGTGACAAAGTCTCTTCTCATTTCTTGGCATTCTTAAATGGATCCTTCCAAACTTAAAACTTAAATGGGGACTTGGAAAGAATATCACTAAGTCACACACCACTCCAATCTGTTCTTTGCCCCTGGGGTTCTAATAAGGTACCCATAATAATAATTTAATATAGACCTTTCACATTTTTGTTGATTAAAAATCAATCAGTGAAAAAGATTATAAACTTCAACAAGCTCACACAGGAAGAGAATACTGCTACTTGTCTCTAATTATTTAATCATTAGGCAATAAATGGGAATAGCTTTTTTATTATTCAGTATAATTAGTAAGAGGTTTTGTTGTTGTTGTTGTTGTTGTTGTTGTCGTTTTTGCTATTGGAAGAGGTAAATGGCTAAACAGTCCCCAAATTAGTTTTTGAAGAGAAGATTGGTTAAACAGCTCTAAATTCATTTTTTAAAACAAGATTGACATTTAATATGAGTGCTAATTAATGTCAGACATTTCATAGGCACTTACCATTATTTTTTGTAATACAATGTCCAAATAAGACTGTAAGGCCCTTTCTAAAGGGTAAGTGGCTGGAGCTAAGGGGATTAGAGGGCTCTATTTTTAAATCACCTTTTGGCACACGTTCACCCTTCCTCTCTGAGAAGAGCCGTCTAAGCACTGGAGGGAGTCACCATGACAATGTTTACAGTAAAAGGCCCTGACCTCCTGGCAGGAGTCCGTTGGTCCAGGAGTGCACCCTCACCAACGCCGCTGACCATACTCTCTATGCCGGGGACACTCTGGAAATGATTTCACTCCAAGGCAAGGGAGGCCATTGTTTTTGTGCAAAGAGAACAGAGGAAACTGGAGGCAGGGGAGAAATAAAGCAAAATTGAACTGTCTTGGACATTCAATAAGAATAATAATAAGAGACAAGATAATAACAAGCCTCCTCTTTGCTTCCTGATAATTTTCTGAGTCGTGCCGCTCAGGAGACATGGCTTTACCTTTTACCTTGAAGTCTGAGACAACTGGCTGTACTTATAACAAATTCACCCCTACCCTCTCCCCAAGCAAATTTGCAAGGATTTCTGTTATTTTCAAACAATCAAACTGAGAAAGACAGGAAGACTTCTATGTCAATCAAAAAGCAGCCAATGAATACACAAAGGAAAAAACTTGGGCTTTTATGAACGACATCAAAGAGATGTGGTTACCAAGAAAACCAGAAGGAAAAGATCCCGAGGATTAGCTCCTTGTGAGAGGACAAGCATGTTTCTACACCGGGCCAGGTGCCGAGGGCGTGTGCAGGCCAGGGAGAAGAGTGATCATGCCAGAGGTGGGCATGTGTTGCTTGAACAGACAAAAGGCAGCAAAACTTTCGATGAACTTGAGAGCAGGGGCTTTAGATTTGAATCTTCAGGAAGCACAAATGCAAATGATTCTTTTATCCAAGTAATTCTCTTGGGAATTTTGCAGAGTAAACAGACGTCAAGAGGGGGCTGGACTCAAAATAAACTTCATGCTTTTGCCCTGGGGTCTCTTACACCTCAAAATAGGAATATCTCTAGTGTCATGAGCTTGCAGCCTTGTGGTCTCACGGATTGCAAACTCTCACAACCTCACAGTGTAGCAGACTCATGGGTCCACTGTCCTACCATGTACAGTCTCATCAAAATGTCTAGTGGTTTTGACATCTGCCAGGATCGAGGTGTAGAATTCCTGCACTGTTTGGTCTGTGCTCTCCTGGAGAGAGGTGCCTAACATCAGTTGAAATGTTTGAACCCTGATGTAAACTGAGTCTTACTCAACTTCTGATGAGATCAAATATATCAGCAACCAGGAAGTTGAGTATTAGGCTCAAAAGCAAAGGAGACACTTCACACCTGATTGGATGGTTAATATAAAAACAAACAAACAAACAAACAAAACACCAGAAAATGACAAATGTCAGTTTGAAATTGGAACTCTTATGCACTGTTGGTGGAAATGTAAAATGGTACAGCCACAGTGGAAAGCAGTATGGTGTTTTCGCAAACTATTCACAATGAAATGACTATGTAATCCAGCAATTCCTCTTCTGGATATATCTCCAAAAGAACTGAAAGCAGGGACTTGGAAAGATATTTGCACATCCCCATAGAAACATAATTCATAACAGCCTACAGATGAATTAATGTAAGCATCCATCAACTTACTAATTGATAAAATTTGGTGTAATATATACAATGGAATATTATTCATCCTTAAAAAGAAGGAAATCTTGCCAATTTTTAACAATGTGAGTAAACTGGAGAATGCTATGCTCAGTGAAATAATCCAATCACAAGAAGACAAATACTGCATGATTGCATTTAACCTAGAGCAGTCACATCCATAGAGGCAGAAGGTACCGTGATGGTTACCAGGGCCTGGGGAGTCATTGCTTAATGGGGACAGAGCTTCAGTTTTGCAAGAGGAAGAGTTGTGGAGATACACTGCACAACAAGGTGAATGTTTTTAATACTACTGACCTGCACACTTAAAAATGGTTACCATGGCTCTGGCCAGGTTAGCTCAGTGGTTACAGCATTGGCCTTCAGAATGAAGGGCCAGGGGTTTGATTCCTCATCAAGAACACATACCTCTGGTGTAGGTTCAATCCCTGGCCCTGGTCGGAGTGCATGCAGGAGGCAACCAATCGATGTTTCTCTCATATCTCTCCATCTCTCTCTCTCTCTCTCTCTCTCTCTCTCTCTCTCTCTCTCTCTCTCTCTCTCTCTCTCTTCTCTCTCTTTCTCTCTCCCTCTCAGTTTCCTCCCTACCTTTCACTCTCCAAAAATCAATGGAAAAAATATCCTCTAGTGAGGATTTTTTTTTTAAAAGGGTTAAGATGATAAATTGTATGATATGTATATTTTACCACAATTTTAAAAAATGTACTTTGATTTCAGGTATTGGAAATCTCAGGAGCTGCTCGATGCTTAAAGCCAGAAACCTTCCCAACCCCTGATCAGCTCAAATGGATAAGCACCTCACATTATGTGGCTGAAAGAGGAGAGGGCGCTCCCTTTACCCTCCACTCTTCCTCCAGGTCCAATAACCTAAACATAATTTTACAAATTATAAGACATGCAAAGAAGTGAGAAGTGACCCATAGTCAAGATAAAATTCAATCAATGGGAAGAGACCCACAACTCAGCCAGAAGCAGACACCTGGAGGCTACATGACTCTCTCCTCAGGACCAACAGGAGCAACATCTTCTGTATCTATTCATAAAGGTGTGTGCACCCGACTGCTCATTGCAGCATATTTACAATATGGAAACAATGTTCTTCAACTAAGTGTCTATATATATTATTTTTATTTTTAGACAGAGAGGAAGGAAGAGGGATAGAGAGTTAGAAACATCAATGAGAGAGAGTCATTGATCAGCTGCCTCTTGCACACTTCCTTCTGGGGAAGTGCCAGAAACCAAGGTACGAACCTGGGACCCTTCAGTCCGCATGCTGACACTCTATCTACTGAGCCAAACCGGTTTCGGCGACTAATTGCCTTCAACACATGACTGAATAAAGATGTGGTACATACAGACAATGAAATACTACTCGGCCATTAAAAAATGAAATACTGCCATTTTCGACAGCATGGATGGATGCCAAGGGTATCATGCTAAGTGCAGTAAGTCAGATGAAAAATGACAAGAGCCATATGATTTCACTCACATGTGGGATATAAAACAGAAAGCAACAAGCAAAAGCCACAAACTCATAGATACATACAGACAACAGAATGGTGGTTACCAGAGAGGAAGGGAGGTGGGGAGAGGATATAGAGGGTAAAAGGGGTCAAATCTATGGGGACAGAAGGAGACTAGACTGGGTGGTGACCACAAAATAGAGTAAAGAGTTCATATGATAAAGTTGTACACCTGAAATTTGTATCCTGCTAATAACCAATGTTATCTCAATAAACTTAATTTAAATAAAAAGAAACTCTGATCTGACAGTTGCATTTTGTGTGTTTGTGTGTGTGTGTGTGTGTGTGTGTGCAATCAGAATTATTCAGATTTGCAAACCACATAGGAGATTATGAGTGTGGAGAAGAGACAGGGACAGTCAATGGTAGACTGCTCTCCAGTTGAATTAATAGTATGACAAGTTATTTCTCATCCTCATCAATCCAACTTGTTCTTTTGGACACTTATTATGCACCAGCGTGCCTAAAGCTGGAGTGGGCAGGGACTCCTCCTGGGAAGCTTGCATGAGTTTCTCATGGATTTTACATCACTTCTTCCACTTATTCTGCCAATCAATGATGAGAGATACCAACTTTCAGTACTTAATTATACTATATATCAATTTACTGTATCACATTCCATCCCCACCTCACCTTAATGACGGTGTGCTGGAGGCTAATTCCAGCAGGTCATAAATGCAAGAAGTTCATCAGAAGGTTGATGAACCTTGGAGCTTCAGCAGGGCTGAACCATATTACCATTGCTGGAATAGCTGAAAGCATTTCCTCAAACCTAAAGATCTGCAAATATTATTGTCTGCTGCCAGACAGCTGAGGGAAGTTCCCCAACCTGATAATCTCACTGTTTACCAAACCTTACCTTTGATATGTGTATCTGCTTTGCTATAGGGAAAAATGTGTTAATAAAACTAGGGATCCAGAAACTCAGGGAACTTAGTTACTAAAGCTAAGCTCCCCTGAAAAATGCTTTCCAAGTTTATATTTCATGTCTAGTCTTTTTATTAATTTACTCGCAGCTCCTTCTCCAGATTCCTGAACTCTTCTAGATGTGGATAACACCATGGCAATGGTGGGTATTGTTATTCCCTTTTTACAGATAAAAAAACTGAGGTTTAAAGAAATCATTTATAGATAAACAACTTGGCAAAGTTGGCATTTAAGTAGAAAAGGAAAGAACTCGACTCAAATCCTGGTTGGCAGGTATACTAAATCATGGTCTGCAATTGCTTTTTGTTCCCTAATCCTCTAAAAAAAAATTTTTTTTAAATCTCTATATACCTTGACACATTAAGTTGACAACTATATCTTTTCATCATAAGTTAAAAAGAATGTCATTTCTGTAATATTGAAAGTACCATATTGACTTTTTTAGAAAATTACAGCAATCCTTTATATTTGTTGGAAGGAATATAACTATCATCCCAATTTGACATCCACCATCACCCATTTCAAAGACCACTCAAGAATAAGAATGCTCTCAGCAGTCAGATATTTCCCACAGTTTGGCTCTTCCCCTGATATTGTTCGGCAATTCTACATCTACCACAGAATCTTACTTCAAAAGAAGACATTTTTGTGCTTTAAAACATTGGTCACTAACCAATAGTCCGCAGAACACGGTTGGTCCATGAAGTTGGTGACAGCTGCTTTAAAGTGTCCTATTGATTAACCTCCTTCTTTGCAACAAAAATTTGTAGGGAAACTAAAATATTAAACTTTTGTTTAGATTTCCTATGACCATAAGCCCTCAGCATTAAAATGTTGCACTCGCACCAAAACCGGTTTGGCTCAGTGGATAGAGCTGACTGAAAGGTCCCAGGTTCGATTCCGGTCAACGGCATGTACCTTGGTTGCACACACATCCCCAGTGGGGGTATGCAAGAGGCAACTGATCAATGTTTCTCTCTCATCGATGTTTCTAACTCTCTATCCCTCTCTCTTCCTCTCTGTAAAAAAATCAATAAAATATATTAAAAAAATAAAAAATAAAATAAAATGTTGCACTCTATTGATTTGTAATTGCACTTACTGTCAGCGCATGACTGAGCAAAACAACATGCATGTCTGGCAAAGGTTAGCAGGAAATTCATTACCAGGCATCTCTTAATGAGTTGGGTGGCTGAGCGCAGGACGAGGATGGTTTGCTGTGACTCAGGCTGCTTCTCTTCAATTTCTTCTTTGTTCCTTTTTGTTTGCTTTTTTTTAAAAAAAAAATCTGGAAATGTTATTCTTCCGGGCAATACACAAGAGTACAATGCTAGATGAGGTAGGCCTTTCTCTGGTAACTGGGAAGAGAGCAATTTATAAAAGAGAAGCATGATCTCTAAGCAAGGCACATGGTCAGCTGCTGAAAGAACAGATGAAAGTTGAGGATCTTGACAAAGATTCTCTTAAAAGGAGCCATGCACACAGACTGCTTGTGGAGCCCCTACTTGGGCCTTTTCCTTTAAGTGACCTCATTCTTTTGGAAGGTTTCTCAGCACTGTCTGCCTGCATCAAACTCCAGTAGAAATCAAAGCATTGCTGGCTGGCCCTCACTAGCACCCAAAGATCAGGAGCAAGGCCCACACTTTATATAAAACATTTCCCAGAGACCTGGCCAGTGTGGCTCAGTTGTTTGGAGCATCATCCCATACACCAAAGGGTTATGGGTTCGATTCCTGGTCCAGGCACATGGCCAGGTTGTGGGTTTGATTTCCAATCAGGGTGAGTACAGGAGACACCTGATAATTCTCTCTCTCTCTCTCTCTCTCTCTCTCTCTCTCTCTCTCTCTCTCTCTCTCTCATTAATAAACAACAAAAACATATCCTCAGGTGAGGATTAAAAATAATTCCCAGATGAGCCTCACATGAATGTGGAGAACCTTTGCCTAAAACCTTCCTTTCTCATAAACTAAGGTTACAGCTAAAGTCTTCCAATGCACTGTCCAATGTGTGCCTGGTCTAACTTGGGGTCCACCATGTACCTAGTCTAACCTGAGATCCATGATGTGCCTAGTCTAACCTGAGAAGCAAGTGCTGTTACTGTAAAATACATACAAGCTAAACCATACATGCTTCATATGCATAAAAGGAATGTACACTACCACATTAATAATATTTATACTGGTTACATATTGAAATTGTAATCTGAATATATTGGGTTAAACAAAATAGATCATTAAAATTATCATCATTTGTTTCTTTTTACTATTTTATTTTTGTTTTGTTTTTTAGTAAAAAAAAAGACTACTTTTTAATTAGACGTATTAATGTGGCATTAGTTAATAAGATGAAAAAAAAAATAAGAACCTTATGATTTCACTCATATGTGGGATATAAAACTAAAAGCAACAAATGAGCAAACAAGAAAATCAAGTAAGCCAAAATTCATGGACACAGACAGTAGCGTAGTGGTTAACAGAGGAGAATGGGTTGGAGGGGTGGTAAAGAAAAAAGGGGGTCAAATATAGGGTGATGAAAGATTAGACTCTTTAATTTCTTAATATGTTTAATAACATTGAAGAGGTCTTGCATTATAGTTATTTTGAAAGTGCTGATCTAAAGCACAGAAAATAGCCCTAAGTTGTCCCTTAAATCACCTGTAAGATGCAGCACTCTTCCTCATCTTGTTCTTGCTCTAAGAACAAGAGGGCCTGATGCCGCTGTCTGGGTACTTTCACCTGTAAGGTAACCAGAAGGTCCCTGGGCAAATAAGAAAGAGGTGAGAATTATAGTGTTTGCTTGTCAACCAGGTGTGCACACGCAGGTTAAAATTCAATTGAATACATATTAATAGTTCATACACTAGTTCTGTAAAGAGTAAATGAGCATGGTGTGGGTTGAGGTAGCAGTCAAGTAAGTAAGACAGGAGATGGCTCTGCTTGGCAGCACATTGCACGGGTTGAGCTTACACACCTGACCTTGCTCCATGGTCTGGGTGGGTCTGGAAGACAAGCAGGCGCATCTTCAAAGGTTTCCAGTTGGAAACCTTCCTCCCCACCAGCCACCCACCATCATCCTTCTCCTGGGCTAATGAACGCAAGACTATTGATCCATATACTGGTGGGCTGAATCCATCCCTGCTTGAGTCCCTACTACCCATTTTTCACCCAGCATCCTCAGGGATTCTTCTAAGTCCTATGTCAGATTAAGTCACTTCTCTGCTCAAAATCCGCCAGTGGCTTCTCACATCACTCATAATCAAACACAAAAGCCTTATGGTGAGATACAAAAGGCCTTCATGATCTCACCCCAGCTCCCTTTCCATCTCCCCTCCCATTGCTCACTCAATTCAAGGCACACCTGCCTTCCCTCAGATCTCTGCTTGCAACAGGGTGGCCCTCCCTAACTTCTGATCTAAATGGAACTCCTGTGACCCTGCCGATCTGTCAGCTCAGAGCGTTCTCACATCTGCTTGGTAGTGTGTCTGTCTTTATCACATATGCCTCCCCCCAGCACATAAAGCCATGTCTCTCATAATCCTCCCTGTGTCCCTGCGTTCCAGAAGCATAGGAGGCACATAGTTACAGATAAATGATTGTGAAATGCCTGGTGAGTGAGTGAACATCACCTATGGGAAAATAGACCTGGAAAGGTTTAAATGATTTGTCCAAGATCACATAATTTGAGACAGTCTTACAATTCTAGGTTTAATTAATCTAAGGTAAATGGAAAAAGTAATGATCTATAAATAACTGCACCTTTTGCGAATATCCACACCTATTGGTTCCACGTACAGATTGCACAAATTATCTGCAGGTAATTCAACAAATTGCATAGTAAATGCTTCAGAAAATATATTTTCAAACATTAAAACATTAAATGTAGGAACATTTTGCGACAGTCCAGTCATGTATAGCAGTGTTGAGAATTGGTCTCCAACAGTAATCTACCATCTTTCTAGAAAATGGAATAGTTTATTAGATGCTTACCAGCTGAGAATAGGGAGAGTACACATTTGTCAAATGCATTCCGGAGAAGACTGAGGTACTGTTTTCTGTTTTACTTTCCCTGCCCGAATAGATACTTGCTTTTCTGAGCCAGCACATTATTTAGAACAGATAACTGTTTCTATTAGGTCTAAGGTTGGTGCATCTCAGGTCAATTAAAAACTTAGCTGGTAGTAATAACCAGTTTACTCTTAAGTACCTCAACGCTATATTTCTTCTGGGTTGCATTTATTTGTTTGTTTGTTTTTTATGACCAATGTAAAATTTCTCAAAATTGTGATATGCCTTATCCTCTACTTCCCAGGAAACTTGTGGTGGCTAGCCTCCAATAAGGTCCTTAGTAGTCCCCACCTTCTAGTATGTCACACCCTCTGACCTTAAATAGGGCTACATAGGATCTTCAGAGAAGACAGTAATGGACATCCAGTTGGGGCTGTTGACTTGCCATTGGTTCCCACATCTCTCTGGTTGTCCTCCTGTTTGGCTTTGCAATGCTGGTGGACCTCAACCACTGGTCGTGGCCCTTGGTCAAATTCTCCAGGACAGAAGTCAACGAGCTGGGCAAGAAGAAACCAAGATGGCGGCATAGGGTAGACACCCGAATGCAGCCTACCACAACAAATTTGAATTTAGAACTGAAAAACAGGGGAGGCATTGCCCTGAAGCGCCAGACGGCTAGCTGAGAGGAGGCTCTGCCATCTGGGAAGGAGAAAGAAGGCACGCTGAACCTCAGGAACTGTGAAGGTACAGAGAACTGTGTGCGTGAAAAGGCGCTGGCTTACTCCCGGCGCAGAGAAGAAGGGCCGGACCAAGATTGCTGCTGGCTTACTCCCTGCACGCAGAGAGGGCGGGCCGGGCTGAGCTCACTACTGGCTTACTCCTGGCGAGGAGAGGGCGAACAGCTAACGCGGCTGGCTTTCTTGTCTGAGAGGAAAACAGAATCACCCTATTGCTCTGATAAATGGCCCCAGACAGAGAGAGGCCAGACTGTCAGGCAGTGGGCAGAGATCTCTTGGAGGTGTGTGAAGCCAGAGGCCATTACTGTGGGACTTGGGGAGCAGCTGAAGGGAAAACAAAGTTTGTCTGCACCAACCCGAGACTCCGCCCTACCTGTGGCTGAGCACAGAAGCTCTCCCAGAGGCTGGCTTTCTCTAAGGAGGGACTTGCAGGAATCCAAAGCTTGTCTGCGCCTTTACCAAAGAGGTGCGTGCGCCTGCAACCAATCTTATGAAACTCTCCATGAACAGGACTTTTCTAAGGCGAGACTGACAGGGAACCAAAGATTGTCTGCGCCACCCCGAGACCCCGCCCTATTCAAGCAGAGTACAGAAACCCTCCTAGCTGAGACACTGCTGATCCTCACAGCCAATTGGCTTGGAGATCAACGCTTCCCAGTGATACCAACAATAAGCAAGGCTTAACAACAAGACTGCACACACAGCCCACAAAGGGCTACACCAAGACTGTCCACCGCAGATAACTGGGAAGGCTGTGCTACTGGGCTCTACCAGAACACCTAGCACACAAAGCTATTCCATCAAATCAGGGAAACAACTAAAATGCAGACAAGAAGAAGGACACAAAGGAAGGAGATGGAGGAAAAGAAAAGATTGGACATTGAGTCCAAAACTACAGTTATAAGGTTATTCAATAATATCCTAAAAAAGGCCGATAAAATAAATGAGACCTATGAGGATATGAAAAGGGAGCAACTAGAAATAATAAGGGATCAACAAGAAATGAAGAAAACATTGTCTGAAATAAAAAATATTATACAAAGTCCTAAAAACAGACTAGAAGATTGTAAGAATCAAGACAAAGATTTAGAACAAAAAGAGCCAGAGGACACTCCTCTGCAGAAGGGAGAAGATAAGAGAATCCAGAAAGTTGAAGATAGTGTAAGAAACCTCTGGGACAATTTCAAGCGAACCAACATCAGAATTATGGGGATTCCAGAAGAGAGAGAGCAAGATACCGAAAGAATACTAGAAGAAATAGTGACAGAAAACTCCCCCCACCTGGGGAAAGAAATAAACTTACAAGTCCAGGAAGTCCGCAGAACCCCAAACAAAAGGAATCCAAGGAGGACCACACCAAGACATATCATAATTAAAATTCCAAGAGCAAAAGACAAAGAGAGAATATTAAAAGCAGCAAGAGAAAAGCAGGTAGTGACCTATAAAGAAGCATCCATAAGATTGTCAGCTGATTTCTCAACAGAAACCATGCAGGCCAGACGGGAATGGCAAGAAATATTCAAGGTGATGAATAGCAAGAACCTACAGCCAAAAATAATCTACCCAGCAAAGCTATCACTCAGAATCAAAGGACAGATAAAGAGCTTCACAAATTAAAAAAAAGCTAAAAGAGTTCATCACCACCAAACCAGAATTATATGAATTGCTGAAGGGGGTTATTTAGGAAGAGGAAGAAGATAAAGATAAAAATTATGATCAACAAATACGTAGCTATCAACAAGTGAATCTAAAAACCAAGGGAATTAAAAAATCTGATGAACAATATTAACTGGTGAATATAATAGAATCAGAGGTATGGAAGGGGAGTGGACTGATGATTCTCGGAAAAGGGGACTGGGGGTGCGGGAAGAGACTGAACAAAAACTGTGCATCTATGGATGAGGACAATGGGGGATGGGGAAAGGACAGAGGGTGGGGTGGGAACCTGGTGAAGGGGAGCAATTGAGGGGGGGGGAAGAGGATCACATTTGTAATAATCTGAAAAATAAAGATTTATTTAAAAAAAAAAAAAAAAAAAAAACCGAGCTGGGCAAAGTGCTGACATCCACCCAGATTAAGAACTGGCCCAATGGTATTTCATGGGATGACCTTGATTCAAGTAAACTCTACTCCCTGGTCTTGACAGACCCAGGTGCTCCAAGAGAAAAGACCCCAAATTTAGGGAATGGCACCATTTCCTGGTGGTCAACATGAAGGGCAATGACATCAGCAGTAGCATTGTCCTCTCTGATTGAGACACAAAAGGCCTTCGTGATCTCACCCCAGCTCCCTTTCCATCTCCCTTTCCACTGCTCACTCAATACAAGGTACACCTTGAATTGAGTGAGTAATGGCTGGTTTATGGGCAGGCCAAGCCACCAAATATGACAAGCCCATTCTCAGCAATACATCTGGAGACCAACTGGCAAATTCAAGGTGGCATCTTTTCACAAAAACATATGACCTCGGGTCTCCAGTGGCTGGCACATGTTACCAGGTGGAATGGAATGACTCTATGAGCAGCTGTCTGGGAAGTAGGAAAAAGCCACATGGCCCCGGGGGCCCAAGCATTGTTCTCAAGGTCAGTGATGCATGTTGAGTTCTCTCTTCCCTGTTCCCACTCTCCCACGCAAGACCTGAGCAGATAGAGGTGTAGGGGTGTAGGCTGACTTTTCCTTCTGCCTGTCCTATATAATTGTACAGGGTCACATACTCTGGATTTGTGTTGATCAAATTTAAACTCCATTTTGGGGGTTTATTTTGGTACTATGATGTGGTCATCAGATTATTAAAATAAGAATAACAACCCAGAATTTAACGTCATATCCTTTGAAGAGCAGTACTGGAAAAAGCAGTCTGGAGAGTCCCTTTGCTGTTGAGCTGCAGGACTGGGTGAGAGGTTCTCTGAAATCCACAAGTCTGTGCCTGCTAAATTTATCACTCTTCATTGGTGTAATAAAAGACAGTCCGGAGTTTCTAAATGTTGTGTTAATTCTTTTGTTTGATTATAGTTTAATAAAAATAAAAATGTTGTGTTCACAAATAAATAAATAAAAAGACAGTGATGTCCCAAGCTAGGTCATGAAAAATGTCATGACTACTATTTTACTTTCTTGGATCATGTGCTCTGGGGAAGCCAGATGTAATATCACAAGAAAAGGTAAGTAGCCTGTAGCGAGTTCCTCTTTTTGAGGAACTGGGGCCTCCTACCAACAACCAGAAATATGTGAATGAGCCTTCTAGGAAGTGGATCTCTCAGCCCCATTCAATCCTTCTGATGATACAGCCCTAGCTGACATCTTGAGTGCAACTTCAACAAAGACCCTGAGCCAGCTCCCGCAGCTCAGCTGCTCCTGAATTCCTAAGTTGAAAAACCATGTGAGATAAGAAATGTTAGTTGCTGTTTTCAGCTACTGTTTTGAAGAAATTTTTAGGTTAGCAGTAGATAACCAATACCCAGTAAGCATCTTAGAAAAGAGGCACATGACATCACTCCCTATTTGACAGGAGCCAATTTCTTGTTGTTAACTACAAAGTAGCTACAATCCCAATTTTTATGAATATTTTTTTCAGCATTTCAAAACAGCCAAACTAAAAGCTATAGGCTTGACTGACAGTTAAAAGGTGAGCTTGGCTTTGCTGCTGTGTTGCTTCCCAAGCATAGTTTGAATAAAATAAATCATTATCTGGGCTGATTTATTTAATAATCTATAAAAACCTAGAAGCCAAGAGTCAATGCTTTACTAAGACTAAATGTTAACCCATACCCCACATTTCATTTATACACATGAATTAGCTCTCTCTTTCTTAGATAACTTTGACCTTCATGGCAGTTCTATTACTGGATTCTGAAAAGAATAATTTTCTTTGGTGTGATTCCTTTTTTAAGTCTTCAAATTGTAAGACATTAAAACTACACTCTATTGAAAGAACAAGCATGGTTCATACCTGATTACATTTTCTTAATGTTAGCTGTGAACAAAGGATCAAAGCTAATTTGTCAGTGTGGATCTGTGTTTGAATGGATATATGCATTTTCTCTTGGGGGAAAAATGTGCTGCAGAACTAGAAATTAATTGGGTTAATATGTTCCTTTTGACAAATTCTTTATTTATGTCTGTATAAACAGATACTAAGATAAAAAATCAAAAGAAGGAATTCAGCTGTCATTCTCAGAAAGATCTAATAAAATTTGTCTCTATAAAATCAACTTTATATAAGTTATGTGCATTTGCATCCCATCGCATTTAATATATTACAAAATCAAGAGTCTACAAACAGGGAAAATTATATAATTCAGATATTTTAAAATTTTACTATTCCCAAAACATTTTTTTAAAACATTATATTTAATTTCAGCTTTTAGAGCCAAGGTTTGCTTTAATGCAATAAACTTCTGCTTTCAAATTCTCTCTTTTATGCTCTCTTTTCAAATCCTTTGTTTAGGCCTGGCCTGGATATATTTTCCCCCAATATTAAATTGCTATTTCCGTCCTATATTCCCTTTGAGTTTTCAACAAAGTGTAACCCCTTTTAGGAACCCTCTGATAATTATTATTGTCCAAAACAATGTATCCTAATACTCAAAATCTATAATTCTGAAAAAGATGTATTTGTTCACAACTGTGTCCCTGTATAATGCCTGACACAATTAGGCAAAAAAAAGAAAAGAAAAAAAAAAAAGGCATCCAATTTGTAAATAAGTAAATAAAATTGTCTGTTTGCAGATTACATCATCTTATATACAGAATATTTGAAACTTTCCACCAAAAACTGATAAAAGTTAATTGACAAATTTAGTAAAGTTGCAAGTCACAAAATCAAGATATAGAAATCAGATGTTTCTATACAAACAGCAAAATGTCTAAAAAATATTTTTAAAAATTCTATTTCCAATACCATAAATAATAAAATATTTATTCCAATAAGAATAAATGTAACCAAGGAAGTAAAAGATCTATACAATAAAAGTTATGAGTTTAATTAAAAAATTGAAGAAGTCACAAATGGAAAAATATCCTGTGTTCATAGATTAGAAGAATTAATATTGTTTAAAGCCACCTATAGATTCATTGAAATTCTTATCAATATTCCAAAAGCATTTAAACAGAAATAGAAAAAAAAATCCTAAAATTCTTATGGAACCACAAAAAAACCCAAATACTAAAAGCTATCCTAAGAAAAAAGAACAAAGCTGGGGCATCACAAATTCTGATTTCAGACTATATTACAAAGCTATACTAATCAATACAGTATGGTGGTGACATAAAAATTGACACACAAGCCAATAGAATTGAATCAAGAGCTCAAGCTCATAAATAAACTCACACATATGCAATCAACCAATATTTGACAAAGGAGCCAAGAACATTCAATAGGGCAAGGGTATCTCTTTAATAAATGATGGTGTTGGGAAAACTGTATAATTACATGTAGAAAAATGAAATTGGACCTATATCTTACACCACTCATAAAAATATACAATACTCAAAATGAACTAAAGATTAAACAAACATAGACCCGAAGTATAAAACTCCTAGAATAAAACATAGGAAAAAATAAACTCCTTGACATTTGTATTAGCAACATTTTTTTATTATGAGACCAAAAGCACAAGCAAAAAACAAAAAACAAAAATAAACAAGTGGGACAACACCAAACTAAAATGCTTCACACAGCACAAGAAAAAATCAACAAAATAAAAAAGCAACTGTGGAATGGGAAAAAAAAATATGTGCAAGCTGTTATGAGATAAGGGGTTAATATCTTAAATACATAAGGAGCTTATCCAACTAAATAGGGAGGGGGGGAAAGCAAGCAATGCAATTTTAAAATGGGCAGAGGACTTGGAAAGCCATTTAAAAAAAAATATGCACAAACAGCCAACAAGTACATGAAAAGATGCTCAACATTTCTACTCATCAGGGAAATGCAAATTAAAACCACAATGAGATATCACCTCAAACCTGTTAAAGTTGCTATTATCAAAAAGACAAGGGATAACAAGTGTTGACAAGGATGTGGAGAAAAGGGAACCCTTGGGCACTGTTGGTGGGAATGTCAAATTTTACAGCCGCTATGAAAACCAGCATATATCTGGGTATGTATCCAAAGAAAATGTAATAAATCAGGATTCTGAAGGGATAGCTGCACTCTCCTATTCATTGCAGCATTATTCACAGTGGCCAAGATATGGAAACAATCTAACTGCCCACCAACAGATAAATGGATAAAGATGTGGGGATATGTATATGTATACATGTAAATAATGAAATATTATTTAGCCACAAGGAGGATAAAGGGGAAATCCTGCCATTTGCAACAATAGGGATGAACTTTGAGGGTATTATGCTAAGTTAAATAGTTAGACAGAGAAAGACTAATACCGTATAATAGCACTTATAGAAATCTAAAAAAGCCAAACCTATAGAAACAGAGTAAAATGATGGTTGTCAGGGCTTGGGGTAGAGGAAATGAATAGATGTTGGTCAAAGAGTACAAACTTCCACTCATAAAATGACTGAGTTCTGGGGATATAATGTATAGCATGGTGATTATATTTAGCAATGCTGTAATATATGTTGAAAGCTGCTAAGAGAGCAGATCTTAACTGTTCTCAGCACACACACAATCATTATGTGAAGTGATGGAGATGTTAACTATTTCTATTGTGGTAATTAGTTAGCAATACATACATGTGTCAAATCATCATGTTGTGTACCTTATATTTACACAAGTTTATCTGTCAATTATACCTCAACTAGAGGCCTGGTGCATGAAATTCATGCACGGGCAGGATCCCTAGGCCTGGCAGGTGATCAGGGCTGATCTGTGGGGTGACCAGCAGGGTGATCAGAGGGTGAATGGAGTAATTGGGGGTCACACCAGTCCACTCACTGGCCAGCCCCAGCCCCTGATCACCCCACCACTGGTCACCTCCCTTTGTGAGAGGTGACCAGTGGGGCAATTGGGAGGACCCCTGCTGGCTGGAGGCAGCTCCTGCATTGAGTATCTTCCCCCTGGTGGTCAGTGTACATTATAGCTACTGGTTGTTCCACTGTTCTACCTTTTGGTCGATTTGCATATTAGGCTTTTATTATATAGGATGATGCTGGGAACACAAATGCTCTACATTGGAAGTTTTATGAAAATTTTAAGAAAAAGAAAAGAAGTGAGTGGTGGGCTGGGGAAGAGTAAAAAGAGTGAAGGTAGTAGAAATAAGATAAGGGAGATAGGAAGGATGCACATCATAAGGATTCTGTGGCCAGGGTAAGGCATTAGCATTTATTCTGAGTCTGACAGCAAGCCAGAATTTCCCATAAACCTTGCACATTATGCTGAGGCATTGTCAAGAAAAGTTGTGCAAGATTTTAAAGTAGGAACCAAAACAGTCTATGTGGGTTATCGCCATCTTTTATTATCTTTGAGCTAAACACTGAAACTAGCATAAATGATTCTCATCCACAGAAATGTCCATGGTGTCTGGTGGCATGCAATCATAACTGCCCTGTGGATACTGACCACTTCTGTATCTACAAGCTATTTCATTTCAGCATTTCTAATGGGGTATATAGTAATCCGTTCTTTGGAATCTCCTTTGAATGAGTGGTAATGCCTTTGTTTCATCATTAATTAATACGTGTAATAAAACATTTGCTCCATCTTCATTTTTTACTTGTATGAAAATGAAGATTTTATCTTTTCAAAACATTATTCTTTAACATCATAAACACCCTCCATGGTAGAATCATATGCTACCAAACAAACATTCAGCCTGTCACCCAATTGCAACCTCCATGTTTTTGAGTTAATTCCATCAATAACCACAGCCACTTGGCTAATCCTATAACCCAAACACCGACAACCCAGACAACAATTGCTAATCCTATATTTGCTAAGGATAAACTGCCTTACGAAGCCACCACAGTTGCACAGAGTTCTGTGCAGAAAATGTTTATGCCTACATATCACACTTTGCCATGACTCACAACCCACATCAGAGACCACAGGGCACCCACCCTCCCTCCTCTCTCTCCTAAGGGATGAGCATACCTACATCCACCAGAAGCCTGCTTGGTGGGAGAGAGTCAGGTAGAAGTTGTTTACAAACACTCGTTTCCTTTTCTCACTTTTCAGAGGGGGAAAAAATGAATACAATATGCTTAGTATGTATTGATAATTAGATTCCACCCCTCAGTTTTGTCATTACCTGACCTTGTATCTGCTTGGCAGCCTCCCATGAACAGCATCTGCAAAATGTAAATTACTCTTCTGAGCAAGGATTTTGTTTTCAAGATGACTTCAGAGGCATCTAGACATGCAGCAGATGTTGGCTTAGCCCCCATAGACATTAAGATTCCCATGGTAACTTCTTTTAAAATATATATATTTTTTATTTCAGATAGAGAGGGAGAGAGAGATAGAAACACCAGTGATGAGAGAGAATCATGGGTTGGCTATCTCCTGAATGCCCCTAAGGGGGATTGAGCCCACAACCTGGGCATATGCCCTGACCAGGAATCTAACCATGACCTCCTAGTTCATAGGTCAATGCTCAACCACTGAGCCACTATGGCTAGGCTTCCATGTAACTTTTTAATGTGTTTTGCAAGTATAGTATCTTTGCTAGAATTTCTGAAGATAATGTAGAATATGAGTTCTAAAGAAATGTGGATTATAGACTATTAAAAACCTCTTTATTAAAATAGATTATAGGTTAGCTCTAACCAGTTTGGATAGAGCATTAGCCCATGGAGTGAAGGGTCCCAAGTTTGATTCTGGTCAAGAGCACAGTACCTTGGTTGCAGGTTCCTTGGCCTGGCCAGGTACATGCAGGCGGCAATGGATTGATGTGTCTCTCTCACATTGATATTTTTCTGTCTCTACCTCTTCCTTCCACTCTCTCTAAAAATCAATGGAAAAATACCCTTGGGTGAGGATTAACAGCAAAAAATAAAATAGCTTATAGTTTATTTACAAACCAATTTGTTAAAAAATAAACCGATTTATTGAAAATATTCAGCCAAGCCAAAACCAGTTTGGCTCAGTGGAAAAAGCATCCGCCTTTGAACTGGAAGATCCCAGGTTCAATTCTGGTCAAGAGCATACGTTGGTTATGGGCACATCCCCAGTGGGGTGTGTGCAGGAGGCAGCTGATCGATGTCTCTCTCTCTCATCAGTGTTTCTAACTTTCTATCCCTCTCCCTTCCTCTCTGTAAAAAATTAATAAAATATATTTTTAAAAAATAAATAAGAAATAAAATAAAAATATTCAGCCAAGATAAGCACGAATCAGAGTTGGTCGATCTGCTCTTCTGGATCCTTCCTCAGGAAAATCTTCAAGACTTTCTCCTGAATAGAGTCACCATAGGTTCCTGTAGTGTGATGTCATCTCCTCAATGGTTTCCTCCCTTGTCCCAACCCCAAATTGTTATACTGAAATGGATTTATAATGTCATAGTCTCGTTTTATAAGAAACACTACCCTGTTTTCCCGAAAATAAGACAGTGTCTTATATTAATTTTTTCTCCCAAAGTTGCACTAGAGGATTTTCAGGGGATGTCTTATCTTTCTATGCGCTAGGTCTTATTTTTGGAGGATGTCTTATTTTCGGGGAAACACGCTAATAGTTACATGAAATCTGTATTCTCTTCCTATAAAAGAGAAGTAAAAATTCCTGACCATTGGGGAATTTTTTTTTTAAGGTAAGTAATTTGTTTCCATTTTTTCATCACCATGGAAATGCCAAGACAAATGTGTACCTCAGCTACAAGTTTGAATTAATATACAGATCAATAATAATTGAATAAGTATATAGATCAGTATGTTCTAAAATCCTTTGCTTCCTTTTTTCTTGGCTTAAACTTCACTACAGACTTTTAGGTTTTGGTATCTTTTGTTTTTGTTCACCCTTATACCTTGACACTTTTCTGTAATATGACTGTGTCTAAAGTAAACAGGGACGGAGGGAGTTAAAATATTTTTAAAATGACAAATTCACAAGGTTAAATAATAACCTTGATTCTGCTTGCATTACATAATCCTGCAAAGCATATATATTACAGTATTTTAAATATTAATGAAAGATTTTTCTATTATTTAAATTAAAATTTCAAGTGGATTTTTAAATATATATTTCTTATTTATTTCAGAGAGAGGAAGGAAGAAGGAGAAATAGAAACATCAATGATGAGAATGATTGATGAGCTGCCTCCTGGACGCCACCTACTGGGGATGGAGCCTGCAACCCAGGTATATGCCCTGACAGGGAATGGAACTGTGACCTCCTAGTTCATAGGTCAGCGCTCAACCACTGAGCACACCAGCTGAGCTCAGGTGGTTTTTTTGTTTGTTTGTTTGTTTGTTTGTTTGTTTAATGATGAAAATATACATTCCAGCAGCACATATATAATACTTTTTCTTCCTGGAAATTTGACTTTTCAAACTGAATTAGATAACTTATGTGTTTAAAATTACTACAGCAGGTTAGATGCTGGGGAAATGTACCAATAAGAACACAGGAGGGCAAGAAACAGAAATCTGGCTCAAAATGGCCCAAGCAAAAACTGGACTATACAAAAACTGGACAATAAGCAGAAGTAAGCTCCAGGCGTGGCTGTATCCAGAGGCTTAAGCTAAATCATCTAGTCTCACCTATCGCAAGGTTCTGCTTTGCTATATTAGCTTCATTCTCAAGAGGGCTTTGTCTGTCTAGAAATAACAATTTTGTCAGAAATTCCAGGTTTATAGCTTACCCGCTCTTTTAATAAACCCACTCCCAAACACCAAATACTAATATTAGAACACATTTATAGAATCCTCATAAATCAAAGTAACTCTGACAGAGAAAGCAATGGTCTTAATGCCATCAAACACTGTCTTATGATAGCTAAATGAATTAATTTAGCAGGTTATCAGACCAAAAAAAATCATCTATAACATATTTTCCAAAATAGAAATGTTGATGGAGAAGAGGCATCTTTTGGGAAATCAAATATCAAAGTTCCTCACAGATTAGCTAAAAGTTCTTTTTTCTCTAATTCAGTTTCACTCAACCTCCAGGCATTTAGCTACACAGCCAATGCTTTTATTGTTCTTATACTTCCAACTCACTGAGCCAAATCCCATGATGAATGACTGTTCCATGACTTCCTGACTTCAATTTTCTGCAGATTAACAATACTCAATTTATGGTTAATATACCTAAAATATCATAGGAAAGCACAATAGTGGAAGGAGGCCCAGTGACTTCTGACAATAAAAGAGGCAAAACAATTTGGCAAGTTTATGGGGTCTTGGCTAGGAGATATTTGGCTCCGAGTAGGAATCATACCTGCCAGGCTAATCAGGGTGATCATAGTGATGCATTTATGGCAGCAAGATTGATTTAAACTCACAGAACAAAATCTGGGAAAGGTACATTGCCCCTGACAACCATTTATAATGTTCACTCTTACTGGCTACCTATAGAAGGAATAAAGATTGGTTTGATTGGATACATACATACTCACTCACATATTACATCTATATCTATACTGACTTCATTTTTTTTCTTGGTATTGAGGTAAAAATGGTAGATTTAAAGGAGGCCAGGAAAGTATCAATACCAATGTATTCTCTGAATTTTTATTCCACTTTCCAAATATGATCAAGCCTGCTTCTTGCAAAAACCCAGCAAAAAATTTTTTTCTTATTTTGGGGAATATGAAGTGTGAGGAAGAGAAAGGAGAAAGAATGCACACACCAACCATGGCTCATAGGAGTCAAGTGTGTTTAGATCATTGATCTCCCAAGATTAGAACAAGAACAACAACAAATGTTCAGGAGGCTCTCAACCTACCCAGACATTGCTCAGAAGTGTTTCCTGTTAAGTATCCCATCATTGGACACAGTCATTAGGTTTTGTAATTAGTATTTTAAAATGCCTAACTAAGTGACAAATTACCCAGCTCAAGCACATTTATAACCATATTAACTATTTAAACACAAACAGAAGCAGATGGGGACAGCTAAATACTGTCCTCATACAAGATTTTAGATTAGATCTGCATGATCCAACTGTAATGAATTAACCTCAATATTTACATTGAAAATAAGAAATGTTTGCCAACATAAATACCAATTTATACTGACCTGGAATTTACAAACTCTAACAATTTAGTCATTAAAACGTATGATTAAAATTGGTCACTTTAAGAGGTAGATGCTAAGGGGAAAATATTTCAAAATTCTAGTTTGGGCTAAGGAAAAAGAATCACAGACCAAAAGAGAAATTCTAGTCCAGTCATTAAGTTGATGCATAAATTCCTCTACAGTTTTCCAGATCAGCACTTTAGAAGGTTGGATGTGGGAAGTGAGTAAAAGTGTTATGTATGGGGGGTGGGATTGGGAAGAGTGAAGGAGAAGATCCTATACTTAAGTTGGGAAAGCTTAATGTGCTTTGTGATGCACAGTTATATGGATTGTTCTACTGCTCAGCTCCCCATGGACTTTCAATGATAATAATGTGCAAATCTCAAAAAAGGACGAAAGCCTCAAGTATTTCCAGATTAAGTTGGACATGAGAACCTTTTGTTGGAGCTGCTCATTCACTTTCTTCTACTGGAATGAGTGTTGTTGGATACCAAACAGGTAGGAACTAAAGATAAAATAGCACCTACATGTGATATTTTGATCATAATTTGGTGCAGTTACATTTGTCCAAAAGCCAAATTAGAGTCCTCCCACTTAGACATCACTGCCATGGCACCAGGAATCAATTCTGTTGTTGGATAACAAACAGGTAGAAACTAAAGATAAAATAGCATCTACATGTGTTTGGAACACATTTTGGGAAATGATCCTTCTCCGTGCCCAATAAGAGGAAACAGGAAAGGACTATTAAAATATGATAAATGGCTAGCCGTCATAGAAACAAACAAGATGCCCTCAAAATGGGGTGTCAATTATACATACCCCCCACCACGGTATGTATAAGACCACCTGCTTTGCAATCCCTCATTGACATGACAATTGTGTAACCTCAATGGGAGTAAATTGAGTTCTAGCGAATTCAAGCCACCATTTTCACCTCACCTCCATTTTTCTCAGCTAAACAGACAAATCTATTTTTCACTGGAATAAACATACAATTGAAAATTAACCTTGCCACCTGGTGATCGGCTGCTCATGTGTCTTTCTGATAAAAACAGACTAGCGGAACTCATCTGGGAAGAATGAAAGTGTAGTTTATTAGAAAGGATAAGTTGTGGTTAGCTGGCTATGAAGAGACCAGAGAATTGATTCCCGGTGCCATGGCAGTGATGTCTTAAGTGGGAGAACTCTAATTTGGCTTTTGGACAAATGTAACTGCACCAAATTATGATCAAAATATCATCACATGTAGGTGCTATTTTATATTTAGTGCCTACCTGTTCAGTATCCAACAACAGAATAACAAAATGTGACAGATTAAAAGAGGCCACCCATTCTTTGCAAGTCCTCTCATCAAGACATGGAGTCTCTTCCCTTCTTGAATCTGGCTGGCTAGCTTCATGACTTACTTTAACCAGCAAATACAACCGATATGTAATGAATGACTTGCCTCTTCTCTAATTTTCCTGGGACACGGTTGCTATTGAACAAGCCCAAGATAACCTGTTTTAGAGGGAACATGGATGAGATTGAGGAACCCCAGCCAGAATGTGAATGAGGCCATTCGGGAGCAAGCTGCCCGCAACTGACCTGCCAACTCAATGCAGATGCCTGAATGAGCCAAGCCAACACCATGTGGGACAGAGAAGAACCGTGCCAGCTGAGCCCAACAGTAATCACTAGCCCACAGAATAGGGAGGGGAAAAATTGCTGTTTGAAGCCACTAAGTTGATAATTGATAAAAAGTATATTTTAAATAAATTTCAATATTACTCCACCACAAATTCTTCACATCTCACTGGAAGTTACAAATACTCATCTATTACTACAAAGGTGTTACAAAATATCTAATTGATCACTCAACTAATAGTTATGAAGTTTGATTTTTGCAACTGATTCTTCTCAGTTATTTAAAAAAGAACGCTCATTTCAATAAAAATATAAAGTATTTAGTCATGTCCAGGTTGGTGACAAGCATCCATTTCCCCCACTAATTTTCAGCTAGGGCAATCCACATAGAATTTTCATTTAACTCCTATGTCACTAGAGTGCAATTTGCTTTAGGATAAGGATCTTATCTATTCTGTTTCCTGGTAGAACCCCAGCACCTAAAACAGTGCCTGGTACAAAGCATTCAAAAAGTACTGAATAATGTGACAAAGGCTCTAATATTTGAATAAATTATGTAAATGTATCATTTTCAGATCCAATCTTTTTTTTTCTCTGAAGTGAAAAATTATATTCAATCTGTAAAAGCAAATTTATTAGTTTTATGATAGTGATGATAGATTCTTCACAGGTAGTTATGCAGCTAATAACCTGAAGAGTTAAGTATAATTAAGGCAAATCACTCTGAGGAGAAAGCTCCTATCTTTTTCTATCTCTGCATTTATGTTCTGCTCATTAAAACTGTGCAGCCCATTATCTCATCAATAATCACAGAGTACAAACCCAGTGAGGTATAGGTGAATCAGTATTTTATCTCACTTTCTTGGTGAAAGCATTTTGCTTTCACAGTGACAAAAAAAATTCCACAAATACAGCAGCAGAATAATTATTTAAAAAGAAAGTTTAAAAGCAGACTCAAGTTAGTAACTATTTGTGTGTTATTGCACTCAGGAAAATATTAACACATAATTAAAAGATGTGGTCGAGAACTAAAAGAGTCATATTCAATATCCTTAATTTTTTGTCATTGTTACAGGCAACACAAAGCTACGATGAATATCCCAGGCTACAGACATTTTTGCATTTTTGGGGCATATTTTATAGGATAATTCCTGAAGATATTAATTTTGAGCATTTTCGTTTTAACAGCTCATGCCAAACGCTAGCCAAGAAAGTTGTATGTACTACAGAATATCACATAGCCATTAAAAAGAATGAATGAGACCCACAGTTTGTACAAAGATATACAATTAAGTGGAAAAGGAAGTCATAAAACATTATGAATGGTTTGTTACAAGTATTGGAAGAAATTTAAAAGTTGATAGTAATAATAATGGGGAGGAAAGAAAGCATATGTATTAAACTATTAATAATTTCTTTCAGAAATGATTCACAGAGCCGAAACCGGTTTGGCTCAATGGATAGAGCGTCGGCTTGGGGACCAAAAGGTCCTGGGTTCGATTCCGGTCAAGGGCATGTACCTTGGTTGCGGGCATATCCCCAGTAGGGGGTGTGCAAGAGGCAGCTGATCGATGACTCTCTCTCATCAATGTTTCTAACTCTCTCTCTCCCTTCCTCTCTGTACAAAATCAATAAAATATATTTTAAAAAAAGAAATGATTCACAGAGAACTAACACATTTTGCATTATTCATCTTAGCAGTATTTGAATTTCATATGACACTTATGTATTTTTTGTTTCAATAGTTGTATTTTCAATAATTAATCTTTAAAATATCAGCCTTTTATTATTTAACTAGAGGTTTGATGCATGAAATTTGTGCACTTGGGGGTGTCTGTCAGCCTGGCCTGCACCCTCTTGAAGTCTGGGAGCTCTCGGGGTATGCCTGGCTACTGGCTAGCTGGCAGTTGGACATCCTTAGCTGCTGCTGTGGAGGTGGGAGTGGCTCTGGCCACCACCACTGCACTCGCCAGCTGTGAGCCCAGTTTCTGGCTAAGTAGCACTTACCTTGCTCAGCTTTGAGCACTCCTGCATTGAGCGTCTGTCCCCTGGCAGTCAGTGTGTGTCATAACAATGGTTGTTCTGCTATTTGGTTGATTTGCATATTAGCCTTTTATTATATAGGACTAGAGGCCCAGTGCATGAAATTCATGCATGGGGGAAGAGTATCCCTCATCCCAGCCTGAACCCTCTCCAATCCTAAGTATTCCCCTGCTGGCCTGATTGCCCCTAACTTCTCTCTCCTGCTGGCCCAATCTCCCCTAACTGCCCTCTCCTGCAGGCCTGGTCCCCCATAGCTGCCCTCCCCTATGGGCCTGGTCCCCCCCAACTGCCCTCCCCTGCAGGCCTGGTTCCCCCCAACTGTCCTCCCCTGCAGGGCTGGTCCCTCCCAACTGCCCTCCCCTGCAGGCCTGGTTCCCCCGAACTGCCCTCCCCTGCAGGGCTGGTCCTCCCCAACTGCCCTCCCTTGCTGGCCATCTTGTGGCAGCCATCTTGTGTCCACATGGAGGCAGCCATCTTATATGTTGGAGTGGTGGTCAATTTGCCTATTGCCCTTTTATTAAATAGGATAGTCCACTTGTTTTAGTTATGATGCTTTCACCAAATAACAAATACTCACCAATGATTTCTTTCTTTTTTAAGGCAGCAATTTTTTATCATTCCTTTTCTAGTTTCTTTTTTAAATTAAATGTATTGGGGTAACACTGGCTAATAACTTTATAAGAATTTCAGGTGCCCTAACTGGTTTAACTAGGTGGATAGAGAGTCGGTCTGCAGTCTGAAAGGTTCCAGGGCATGTACCATGGTTGCAGTCACATCTCCAGTAGGAGGTGTGCAAGAGGTAGCTGATCAATGTTTCTCTCTCATCGATATTTCTAACTCTTTCCCTCTCCCTTCCTCTCTGTTAAAAATCAATAAAATATATTTAAAATATTTTAAAAAGAATTTCAGGTATACAGCTTTATAAAAAATCTGTATACTCTATTGTGTGCTTACTAGTCTCCTTCCATCAGGTTTTTGACCCTCTTTACCCTCTGTGTACTCTCCCTTCCCCATCCCATCTGGTACCCACCCTTCTGTTGTCTGTGTCTAACAGCAGAAATAAGAAAAGACATTCACCTTCCATTCCTCCTCCATCTATCATCTATCTAAATGATGAGACATTTGCAACTAGCTGGTTCTAGGGTTTGTGGGGGTAAAGGATGGACTAAAGCTACCTTCACACACCCAGCCTCTCTCCCTCTTTTCTGTCCTCAGCATTGGGGATTTTCACCTTGGGTTTTTGTTCATCCATACAAGTGGCTGTGACAACTCCAAGCTTCAAACACCCAAATGACCAAGTTCAAAGTAGTGTGTAAGAGTGGACAAGGATTGGACTTGCCTCACATTTCTTTGTTCTTGTTCCAGGAAGGAGAGTGCTTTTCAGAAGTCTTTGTACCTTTCATGCCAAGCCTAGTGTTCTGTGACATCTCAACTTACCACAGACAGACGAGAACCAGTTTCCAAGGCTTGGTTTATTTCCCTGTGCTAAACACAGAATAAAAGGGGGTTTCATTGGCAATGAAAAAGGGAAAGTGCCTGACACTTCTCTCTCACTTTAAATAGGTGGTTTCCTCCTTGATTTCTTGGATGGTTTTCAAACACATTTATATTAGTAAGTCCTATGGAATCAAGCCATTGTGTCTATTTCCTCACATGTCAGTTCTACTATTACATGGAATCACTGACTGTCATTTTTGGTTGTGTTTTCCTCATGCTCCTAATTTTCACTGGAGAGTTTATTAAAGATGGCAAGAATGAAAAAAAACAAATGCAATTGTCAGCACTTCGCATTCATCATCATACTTGGGTGTGAGTAACTGCAATCCTACATACCCTGAACTGGGCGGCCAGCACAAACCAAAGCTACATTTCAGTATTTAAATCCTAGCACCTGAAAATTCTTTTATTTTAATGACTTTTTTTTTTTTACATTAAAAATATATGGAATCTCCTCACAACATGGGACACATGGAAGATGCTAATCTGAGTGTGGCACATGGGTAAACCGGAGGGGACTTTGAATCCTCCTGAGGATACTGTGGCTGAAGCTGACCAACCCAGAGCTCTGACTATCCCAGACCTTTCCAAGGCCACACAAAAGCATCCCTATTCCACAGGACACTGGCTGGGAAGTTCTGATAGAGATTTGAGTTATGAATCCTGAATGGGAATCATAATGAAACTTACTCTATTAGACTGTGGAAGAAATTAAATAAAATAATCAGCACTCCACTCACATTTCTTTTATATATCCAGAAAATTTATGATCAAGATGGCTCTGTATTGCATGAAATAAGCTAAAGAATGCGTCTGGGCATCTAAAGCTTCAGTCCTGACACTCATGCCTCCAGAGCACAGTAGCATTTCATTTCTCTTGACAGAGAAAACAACAGCCCTCTCCTGCCAGAGGCAAATATTTTGGAATGACTCTAGGCCCTAAGGCAATACAAATTAGGTCTTTCTGGTGCATTTTTTTGTAAACACTTAACTATTTAATGGGCCTGATTTCACACTTCAGCTCTGGCTGACCCTCTTCCCCTTTCTGAAGCCATTTCTCCTTCCAACCATCTGTATGATGGTGACAGGCACAGCAGTGCCACAGTAGTCCATCCTCCGGTCCATTGGTCAGGGGAGGGCTCCAGATCCAGACTGCACCTGCGAGGCACCTCCTAGAGAAAGAGACTAGGAATGAGAAACAGAAGCGGGCTCTTGTTCTAGATCAGACACTGCCCAGCCCAGGGAGCTCCCCGAGGATAGCTGGGAAAGGGAAGATGAGACTAAAGTAAATGAAGCAGAATTACAGAGAGAAGCAGGACAGAAGAGCAAGATAATCATGCCCATGATGTGTAGGTCTCTGGGTCCAGTTATCCCGGAGGATGGCTGCATCCCTATCCTGACCTTGTGCAAGACACCTCAGAATCCTTACGATAAATTCCTTTTATTTTATTAAATTCATGCAAGGGCCTTGGCCCTGGCCCCCATCTGCTCCCACAGCGGCCAGGGGCTTCTGCCACCTCTGCCGTGGCCCCGCCTGCTGTGGCTTTGTCCTGAAAGAAGGATATCCAGATGGACGTCTGGTCTAATTAGCATATTAGGTTTTTATTATTATAGGTCTTGCTCAAGCTGACTTATAATAGCTTTCTGTTCTTTACAAACAAACAAAAAAGATGCCCAAGCTGTTAAATACATCTGCATATCAGCGGCATTCCATTTCTCTTTATAGGGAAAGAGCAGCCACCATCTGCTAGAGGCTGTATATTTTAGGCAGGATTTCAGAACTTCATAGCAACCCAAATTAATTTTTCTTGGGAGATACAGTCAGTGGGAGAGAGAATTAAAACTATCCACGTGCCTTCATAAAAATCCACTGCCCCACAGGCCTGTCACTTCCCGAATCACATGCTGGTATTTGGATGCTTGAGTTGAGCAAATGGAGGATTTGGGGACAGATAACATGTTACTGTGTGTGTGTGTGTGTGTGTGTGTGTGTGTGTGTGTGTGTGTGTGTTTTAAATTCAATGCAAGGTCTAGTTCATTGATAACACAGACAATGATACCGAGGTAAGAGATGAAACAACCGTAAAGAAGAACAGTGTAAAGAGAGGAGGTGGAGAGGATAATTTCCCTCCCTCACTTGGGAATAATTTATTGAGGGCCTTTCCCATCGCAGGCACTGGATTGTGTCTTAGGTACATTCAGATCTTCTTTTTTAACGAGTACTGCTGACCTCATTTCAGGAGGAAGATGACCATGTAAGTTGCTTTGGAAAAGAAAGGCTTTGGAAGATAGAACCTCAAGGGTAGGATAAGGATGGGGAAGAGGAGGGAAAGGATTCATAATAGACATAACTAGAGTTACTGTGTGCTGAGTACATAGCATAATAGCTCCTCCACCTTCATGAAAAGCTGCAGCAAGTAAACAAATCTCTTGGCAAGCTTCCCTGTTGCCCTAGAAAGCAGGCCAACACAGGAAGCTGAGAACATGGGTTGTTAGTTATTGTTATGCACAGTTGACAGTTATTTATTGTTATTGACTGTCTATGTGCCATTGGGCCAGTTGCTTGACTTCTCTGTGCCTCAGTTTCCTTCTCAGCAAAATGGAGACAGATAGCAATAGAGTTGGCCTCGTAGGGTCATGGAGAAAACTAAATGTTTCTTCCATATAAAGCAATTAACATGCTGCCTAGAATACTGCTGGCCCGCACATAATGTGTTCTAATTATTTAGTGTTGGTGTTGTTGTTACTATGACAAATACTCAGTGACAATTACTTCACATACACCATTTCATTTCATCTTAATGGGGGGTGGGGAGAAGGAAGGAGGGGTATTAGCCCTACTCAGAGACACTGACTTGCCTGCTATCACACAGAGCAGAGGTAGAAAACACCAAGAGATATAAACACCAAGAAGCACATCTCCCAGGCAGACATCAATCAGAGTGACAACCAGTGCTGCAGATAGCAAGAAGCATGACATCATGTACTCTGGGATACTTCATCAATGAATTCCTAATCCCCACCCAAATCCCTGACTGGGTGGGTGATGAGTGAGCTGCAGACATGGACAATTGGAGCGAGCACCCCAGGGCTTTGGTTGAAAAGGGTTTGCAATTTGATTGTTGATCCAGATTCAAATCTGAGGCAAGAGGTTGGCATGGTCGCTTGGGGTTTGATGGGGGAAGCAGTGCCCAACTCCAACTGGAAAACTGGGAATGACCTAGGTCACAAACTGCAGCTTGTGAGCCACATGCGGCTCTATGGCCCCTGGAGTGTGGCTCTTCCACGAAATACCACGGCCTGGGCGAGTCTGTTTTGAAGAAATGGTGTTAGAAAGAGTTTAAGTTTAAAAAATTTGGCTCTCAAAAGAAATTTTAATCTCTGTACTGTTGATATTTAGCTCTGTGGACTAATAAGTTTGCCGACCACTGGCCTAGGTGATGGATAAGTGGATTATTTCAGGAAGCACCAATAACCTGAGTGAAGGTGAAGAATAAAAATGCACGTGGTGGCCAAACCAGTTTAGCTCAGTGGATAGAGCATCGGCCTGTGAACTCAGCTGGCTGCGGCACAAGGCAGAGGACTGAGGCCCGTGGAAGACCCAGAACAGGTGGGGGACCAAGATGTGCTAGGTGGCAGTGGCATGAGAGCTGTGCAGGGCGACAAGTGGGTGAGGTGGCCCTAACTAGTTTGGTTCAGTGGATAGAGCTTCGGCCTTCGGACTGAAGGGTCCCAGGTCCAATTTCAGTCAAGGGCATGTACCTTGGTTGTGGGCACATCCCCAGTAGAGGGTGTATAGAAGGCAGCTGATCAATGTTTCTCTCTGATCGATGTTTCTAATTCTCTATCTCTCTCCCTTCCTCTCTGTAAAAAAAATCAATAAAAATAATATTTTTAAAATGCATGTAGTGGCCCAGGGAGTGCTGCGTGGCCTTCACTAATGATAAGAAGTAGCAGAAAATCAGTTTGGACAAGGAGGTGGGGCTCCTACCATAAGGGGCCTCAGGCCATAATGAGGTGAATCTGCTATGATAACCACACTCAGCCATTCCCATATTTGGGGGGGGGAGGGCGCTGAATCCTTTATTATTGTGATAATGCATTAGCTTCCTAGATGGTCCTCCCACTTTGCCTCTTGATCCTCTACATCCATCTCCCAAATACTAGCACCAAAGTCAACTTAAATAACAGAAAACAAGTCTTGTTGTTCCCCTGTAAGGGCTTCCCACTTCCCACAAAATCCAGATTCTTCACTGTCATCTACCTGCCCAGACTCCTGCTAACCAGCCCCCTTCATCTTTCCACACCCACCCCTGTCAACAGGCTCCAGTCTCCAGCCTGACCTTTCTCTTCCTCAATCCTGGGTCCTGTCCCCAGCCCAGGCCCTTTCTCACTCCATCTCTGCCACGCTCTTCATTCAGCTCATCCTTTGGTTCTCAGCTTAAATGTTACCTCCTCAGAGAGTGGTTATTCAAAGACCCAATCTAAAGTTTATTCGCATACCTCCTACATTCTCTTTATCTCATCTCCTGCTTCTTTTCCTTCACAGAATTTATCACCACCTGTAATCATGTTGTTTGTTGTTTTATAGTCTGTCCTCACACCAGGATGTAAGGATGTAAGTGCCCTGTGAAGAGGGACCTGTAATGTGTTCCTCGTTGCTCAGTCCCCAGGACCTAGAAGGTGCTCTGACATCTGCTGCATGACCAAGTGATGGTAATGACGGCAAGTGCCTGGAGAAGGGAGACATGGGACTCTCATGTCTCCTGGTGGCTCTGTAACTACTGCAGTCTCTCTGTGAAACTGAAGGCTCAACCCTGTGTTTGTTATATTGATAGAATTCCATTAACCCAAGACGTCTGCCCTCTCACTCTCTCAGGCCAGTCTACTAACCTTTTCCTGGCAGTGCAAATTGCTCTAAAATATGAAGCCCCTTTTACAGTGATCCTGGCAAGAAGAGTTCATTAATGACATCCTTAATCACACTTTTGGAGCGTGACTAGATCAGCGTTGGATGGCATTTTCATGAGTAATCTCCAATAATTATATTCCTTTAGACTGAAAGAATGTTGCTAATGGGGTAGAGAGGAAGAGACCTTTTTCTTGCTGACCAATGTCCATATGATTAAGTACACAGAGCGGGATGAAAACAACAACAGCACAGCCATCTTGGATCCTCTGCAGAGGCAGAGATGAAGGAGTGTGTGTTCACATGATGCTGCTGCACTCCAGGCACCTGGGGGAGTTCAGAGAGTTCGCCTTGGACATCGGATTTACCAACAATGGGCCCAGCAACGAGAGAAGCGAAAATAATACCATCTGCACTGCGTCACGTGTACCCTAGCGGTCTACAGATTATTCCCCAGTGACCCTGGGTGAACCCATGATAACCGGAAAGGAAGTGCCCTCAGGACACCGAGTTCCGGTTTCCACTGATGCTGGTTAGTGCCTTGTCACAGAAGGTTTGCCAGACTCCAGCTGAAAGAGGAAAATCTCACTTCTGATCCTGATTGGAGGGGTTGATATTTAAATCTGACACCAAGGTTGCAGCTTCATCTTAATTGCAAAATGTCTTGTGCTTTTCTCTTAACTGCATATTTAATCACAGGGATTGCACATTTCTCCTGGCAAGGCAGACAGGACAACTGGAGCACACTCCGTGTCCAATTCAGGGGGGATGACAACCTGAAACCAATAAAGACAAAAGCTAAAGGCAGGCCAGGGTTTTTGGGCCCCCTCCAAGCCCCATTGTGATCGCTGCCCTTCTTTCCGCATTGCTTCTTATCAAGGGGATACTAAAGCAACTTCACACCGCAGCTTCGTATGAATGCAATTAAATTCAGGTAAAAGTCATCTGAGCAGAAGGCCATTTATTTCTCCCGTCTTCTCCCAGCAGGCAAATATACTAAAGTTTATAATCAGCTAGAAAAAGAATCAGATTTTTAATGATGTTAGAAAAAATTTCCTCACACAGCAGGAATCTTACCTTTCAGCTCTCTGAACCCAATCTTCTGAAACGTCCCAAGTTTACAGTGGACCTGAGCTCATACCCAGACAAAACAAAACAAAAAAGCTGAACAAGAACGTTCCTTTTAAACCATAATAGAGCAATGCAATTGCACTCTCTTAAGTTCATTTATTGATTCTTTCAACAGATGGTTACTGAGTTCCTCTTTACCAGACTCTAAGGATACGGCCAGTAACACAGATTGAAACCTTTACTTTTGTGAAACTCACATTTTAGAAGGAAAGAGGTAGACAATAAACACTATTAATGAATAAATAAATGTTAGAAGGTGTCAAGTGCTACAAAATGAGAGGCAGGGAAAGCAGTGAAGGAACATTGAGGGCAAAGGCAGGGGTGCTTGTAATGGGTAGCAAGCTATCTAGTGCTAGGTAACAAATTGCCCCCAAACTCAGCTACTTACAGAATAAGCACACAGTACTCCCCAGAGTTCTTGAGAATTGGGAACCCACAAGCAGCCAAGCTGGTGGTTCTGGTTTAGGGTCTCCCACAAGGTGGTTGTCAAATTATCACAGGGACTATAGTTACTTCAAGACTCAAATAGGACCAGAAAAACTGTTTCCAAGTCCACTCACAGCTTGGGTGGTCAGTCCCAGTTATTTGCAGGCTGGTGGCCAGAGAATTTGTGCTACAGGATTATTTTTCAGCCTCTTCCGTACCATCCTTTCAGTAACTGATTCCTAGAATGAAGGGGACGTCCCTGATGAACTAGAGCCCATGTCCCCAAGGTCTTGCCTAGGCTCACAGTCTAAACCAAGACCGGCAGTGCTGTCATCGGATGAAGGCTCACTATTGGCCAAACCCTGTGCCATGCCATGTGCTAGCCTAGTGAATTTGGGCATAGAAACCCTCTATGAGGAGCAATTATTTCATTTAATTGTTGAGCAAACTGAGACTTAGGGATGTGAAGTTTTGTCACATGGCTAATAAATGTGCACACTGAAACTCCAAAACTATTCTAAAACACCTCCTTAAAAGAAATGTATCCAATTTCCAAGGGGGGACAAGACTTCTTTCCCTTAAATAATTCACCCAAATAAGCCTTTAATCAACCAATAACTGTAATAAAAACAAGCAGCAAAATAAAATTCTCATAATTAATACAAACATAACATATATATATATGAATTCATGCATGGGTGGGGTCCAGCCAGCCTGGCCAGGGGGACAATTTGCATATTATCTTTTTATTACATAGGGTATACACTGAGTGGCCAGATTATTATGCATTCAGAGATTATAATAATCTGGCCACTCAGTGTATATTATCAGCAAAGACTCAAGGGGGTGAATCAAGATATTAGAATTCCCTAGAGATGTTAAAACTCCAATAGGGATTTCCAATTAAAAAGGGTAAGCATAAAAGGAATCTATCTCGTAATTCATTGTGAAAGAAGAGATATGGAACCTCATGCCTTTTCAAAGAACACTTTTTGGGCAACAAGTAAAATTTAGAGGATCTTCTCAATGGTCAATTTTTCTTGTTGAGGATTAAACCTGCCTTTCTAAGCAGTGGGCTGGGGCATGGTGCCCACATCAGGTAATTGATTTGATGGTGAAATTGATCTTGACTCCATGTGGCAAGAGGGCACATAAAATGGGTCCAAGCATGGAGAAATTGTATTTCTTGTCTTCACTGACACCACTCCATAAGTCACTCTCAGCTCTGCCCAGTCCCACCATCTCTGACTTACGAGAGAATCAATCACTGTGGAGACGAATCATTTCCTTCGCGCAACTCCCATGCACAGTCGATGTTGGTGCAACATTGGCTGCAGATAAATGAGCAGTTTCAAGCTGGTGAAGCAACTTTTTCTTTGAATCATTTTTTAGAAGTTACCAATTAAAGATGCAATTCCTGTCTGTGCAAAGACTGCAAGAGAGCCCTGTATTCGCCAGGAAAGCAGTGCCAGGAGTCGCATGTCCTGGACATCGCTGATGTCACAGCCCTTTCCCTGACCCTGCGAGACACTGAGAAGTGGGTGGGTATAAGTCTGCTACCCGAGAGATCTGACTTCAATTCCAGTCCCACCATTGACGAGCTGTGAGCAGCTTTAGTAAGTGACTATAGTTTTCTTTGACTTGGTGTCTTTATATTTAAAGCAGTATTAATATAAACTACCTTACGGGCTATTTGTGAGGATTAGAAAAAGAGAAAAAGACAGACAGACCATAGAATATGCTCTGTAAAGGCAGTCATGTTATTCTCCTTTTTTTCATTTTATCTAGTTCTGCTTCCAGTTCCCAACTTCAGGACCATTAGCATCGCACATTTGGATTCTCATCATGTATTGCTTGTGTACCAAGCCTGGGACAGGCCACAAGCTAGATGGTGGAGGCAGTGAACAAGGCAGATAACAGCTTATGTTCCAGGTGGAAGGAAGCTAATAGATGAGTAAGAGAGCCTTTCAGTCCTCAAACAGATTTATCAAATGGAGTCCCTGTCCTCAGCCACCTAAAGTAGTAAAACTGCTTTCTTTAGAAAAAAAATCAAGATAATAACAAGCCCCCAAAGATCAGGATGGCAATTAAAGTAGGCAAAGGAAGAGAGAACAAAGAGAACCATACAAGGAATCTCATGATACAAGCTGCACTATACTTCTTCAGTGGGATGGCAAGGTCAAGATTGTCCATCTTATTATTAAGCTTTGTAATTCAAGTATACTTTGCATACATGTTATCTTGTGTATTGCCGCGACTGACTGGCAGTCAGATGACGGATGAATAGTTTACTCTGACACACATAATTCTCCTTGAGAAAGCACCTGAATCTGTAGTGTCTTTCAAACAAGGACATTTTGAAGTCTAAACTTAAAGATTTTAGTAAAACATCCCAGGGGTCAGACTTGTTTGGAACAGTCAAGGCAGGGGCTGCCGCCTTCAGCAAGGTCCCCAAGAGGTCCCCGACCTTTCAGAGAGTCCTCCTTACAGACTTTCCAGCCAAGTCCCGTGCTTTCCTCACGTGTATTGTATCAAAGAGACACTCGGCAGACTGCCTGGCATATATTGAAAGCCAATAAATGATACCCCACGGTTGAGAGGTAAACAGTCTTTACATATACTGGTATATAGCATTTTATGATTTATGGTGGAATCAAATCCTTAAAAGAGCTATAAACAGGAAACTATTTCCTCCCATGATTGCTCTTTCCCTCTGAATCATTGAAACCATGCTTCTGAGTCTCTTAACCCTTTTTCAATGATTCAAAAATTCTTGGTCACTTTGGCTACCAAAATATAGTCCATTACAATTTAAAACCTCAGTCTCATATTCAATTCCAAGTTCACTTTTCTGAGTACGTGCTAAACTTATGAATACTAGTGCAATATCATTTACTACATATTAGTATTCACTTGGAACTTGGGAACTGGAAGCAGAACTTGATAAAATGAAAAAGGATACTAACAATAAAAAAGGAGGTAAATGAAAGCTGAAGTAAAATACTAAAAAGAAAGAGAAAGGGATTGGAGGTGATCTTGCCATTTGTTGGGTTCAGCATGCCCAAAGGAGTTCAACCACATAATACTAGGAAATGCGTTTCAATGGATCGAAAACAAGGAGAGAAAACACTCTGTGAGCCTCTACCTTAAGGTGCCACGTGCAGGGATCTTTCAGCAACCGGTTACATAAATTAAATGAGGTGAAATAAAAACCCATGTGTCACTTTTTATCCTAAAAGCAATCTTTCCCTTTTAGCAAAGCAGCATATTCAATTACCTCACTCAATAGACAAAAATGATTTCCACCTTGAAAATAAATATTTGCTTCTTAAGATCATATTACTAAAAATCAAATTACACGCCTGTTTTTATTATTAACAAAAAGAAGTTCTAGAGCCCTTTATGCATTGCACCTGTCACTCTCCATATCCGACAATCAAATTTCCCCTTAAAGCTCATCCCATAATTCCCAAAGTCATTGAAGAGGCAATAAACGAGGTTATGACACAGTGTTCACAGAAAGCTGAACGCCTTTCATGTATCTTTAAGTGGTTATTAATCTCAAAATTCATTAATAGAATACATTAACCTTCAAGGTAAATTAGATCAATCAGGAAAATGACTCACAGGGACAGGACTGCCTTTTTGGATATTGTTTTCCCATCCAGCTTGTGCGCCATGAAGCTGAGGCCATGGTCCCATCAGCCACCATGAACTACGGAGGCTTCAGTCCTGGTGGGGAGGGCTGCTTCTCCCTGGAAGGACGCCTTCTCCTAGACAAGCAGACAGAATGAGCAGACGTGAGCATAACTCTTCACCTTAGTCTAGGCAAGATGGCCTGACCACTGCTGTGGGGGACAGCTTGTCTAATCCCCGGGACCTTTGCTAGTGCCATTTTGGAATCCTCTGCCCAATAACTGGAGCGGGGGGGGGGGGGGGGGGGGGGACCAAGAAGTTATACCTTTACCAAACATCAAAGTAATTGTCTTTAAAGTTCTGAAGCAAGTGAACCTGCAATCTTCCTTCCTCTCGGAGAGGGGGGGAGGGGGGAAAGAGACCATCTCCAGAAAGTAATCAGGTTGGTGGAAAATAGTGGAAATATGTTACAATTACTTTCTCTACAATAGGAGTCTAATGAAGGTGATAATCATGTTAATAATTAATAATCAGTCTTGAGTTGATAGGGTTGGTGCTTTGGCTCACCCAGAATTCTCAATTACATTGTTCAGTGACTAAAAACTATATAGAGAGCAGAAGTGGGGAAGGTTTGTAGCTGCCTGAATGATACATTTTGGAGCCCAGCAGATCTTGCTGGTGGTGGACCCCTCCGGGAGTCCTGGAGCCACATCGTATTTTGATTCAGAGTAGATTTAGCCTGAACAAATACTGTCAGGTGGATTTAGCTATTGTGTCAGCACCCAACATCTTTTCAAATATTTATTGAAAAGAAAATCACAATGTACTTTTCCAAAGACCTTTTTTCTCTGAAATCCCCATAGAGAGAAATAAAATATCAAGGAGGAAAAAAAAAAAAAAAAAAAAAAAGAATAAAAAAAAAAAAAAAAAAAAAAAAAAAAAAAAAAAAAAAAAAAAAAAAAAAAAAAAAAAAAAAAAAACTGCTGGAAAACTTTTTGTGGATGATTTTCAGGACAGAAAAAAAAAACTCTTTTTGGTCCATGTTTCAAAGGATCCTATGGAGCAATCCCTTAATCCTTCTAAAAGATACAGAATGCTGGCAAAATAAGCTTGAGGCTTGTTAAGTTGCATTTTTGGACATTTAAATTTTTGCAAAAGTGACTGTGACGAAACATGTGATGGACCGCAAATAAGCACTGTTACTGAAATTAATTTACAGCCATGCAAAGAAAGACATTTTTAAAAGGAAACAAGAGAATCACAGTTCAATCAATGAAGTTCTACAGATATTTGGGAGAACTGGTGCTGCCTGCACGCTACGCTGATCAGTCTGAAAGCCCATATAATTATGGTATCCAATACAGAAAGAGGAGTGAGATAAATCTTAAGTGGGGAAATTGTGAAGTGGGGCCTTTTTGTAATCTTTTCAGGAAATGCTTCTTTTTCTTTTATAAAAATAAACAGTAGTTCACAAAAATGAGAGAGCAATTCAAGTCGCCCTATTTTAGGTAAACCTCCACTTTTTAGAAGATTAAAATAGACTGTATGCATTTTTTTCTTCTACTTGCTCTAAAATTAGAAGGATTGTGAGTTGGGGACCTAGCCTCATTTAACAATGTATGAGACAAATAATCTTTTTATGGACTTGTTTCCAATAGAAATACAGTGACTAACAGAGCATACTGTAATTAAAAACAAATAGGACATTTACTTGAAATAAATCGTATTTTATTGGCATTTTAATGGAAGCAATGCTAAAGATGACAGGATATTAAGCAACATTTCATGCTACTCTTTGTGTTTGTTTTAATATTTGAGCCAACTGAAAATGTTTTTACATTTGTTTTTATTCAAAAACTAGAGCCCTGGTGCACGAAATTTGTGCACGGGGGTGGGGGCGTTCCTCAGCCTTGCCTGTACCCTCTCACAGTCCAGGACCCCTCAGGGGATGTCTGCCTGCTGGCTTAGGCCCATTCCCCATGAACCAGCCTAAGCCAACAGTTGGAAATCCCTCTCCTAGTCTGGGACCCCTCACTCCTTACCGCCCACCTGCTCGCTGCTTCTTAGCACTGCCACGAAGGCAGGAGAGACTCCTGCCACCACCACTGTGCTCACCAGCTGTGAGCCCTATGTTTCTGTGTAGTTGTCTGTGGGCCAACTGCTCTCTTCTTTCTCATTTAGGGTGAGCAGCAATTGAGGGCAGAGCATGCTGTTGTGGAACGCAGAACGCTGCCTGGAGCTGAGGGGAGTGGCAGGGCCCAAGGGGTGAGAGGCAGACACAGAGGACACTATCTCACCCAATTGTGGGGTCGGCTGACTGGCCTTCATCTGCCTGACCCCACCCAGGGAGGTACTGAACAGGGTGTCTGCCTCTCTATCCTCCATCCTTCCATCTGTGACACCTGTCACCCTGGCCAGGCCTCTCCCAAAGTGAGTTCAGCTCAATCCCTGAATGTAAACGGGCATGGGAGTGTGGGGATAGTGGCTCCACTCCAGTGCCCCCTAATTCCCAGTGATAGGACCTGGTCTACAGGACCTGATCTCAGGACGGTGGCCACAGCTGCAGAACAGATCTGTTTCAAGAAAAGTTGGGAATGCAGACTTTCATACGAGCCCTTATTCCAAAAGGTGGCAGTTTATTCACATTGTGGCAAAAGACACCTTGAAGAGTAAAATAAGTGGGTAAAGTCAGGGCCAAGCCAGGCCATTTCCTCATCCAGGCGTGTGGACAGAACCAAGACTCAGCTTTTTGCAGGACACTTCTGTTTTTTTGTTTTGTTTTTTTTTTAAGTCTAAAGGACAGTAGTCTGTCTCCATTCTTATTCTTTGAAATTTTTTTCACCATCAGATAAAAGGATACGTACATTGGGGCAATCCTCTCGAGATACAATATTTCAGTTGCACCCATGTGAGGACAACAGCGCCCCTCAAAGGGAGGGAGCCGACAAATGGGGAGCAGGGAATTCTGAAAACAAAAGTGATGACAGAGACGCTAAGCCTTTCCTTCATGCATCTGACACCCCTCCTCAGGCGGCCTGTAGGCCCTGCATCTGCTGGACCTTTACCACTTGATGTCCCACACCATGTGTCCTGCCCCAGCCCTGGAGTGCAGGAAGCCTCTGGGCGCACCCCCTCTCCACCCTTGCAGCTGGAAGGGACCCAACTGCGCTCCCACCTCCTTGCAAAACTTTGCTTGTCCAGCTCTGTCTCCGCAGGAGAGCCATGGGGGTGGCCTGATCCCTTTCCTTCCTTCAAAAGTGCCCTGAAAAGCGTGAAGACAGCTATGCCGGAAGGGGTCGCTCAAGCTCAGCAAGAGTTTGTGATTTGCTGAAGGTGCATTGAACGGTTTTTTCTTACCCGGTTTGTGGGAGTGCAATCTGATTTAAAACCAATGGACTAAACAAACAAAGCACTTTCTGCAAGGAGCTCTGGGCCCCAGGTTTGAAGGCCAGCCACGACCCCATTGCAGTTCCGCCACGTCCAGGCCAGGACCCAGAGTTCCCTTCGGCTGCCACGCCCTGGCCCCCAGATTTGAAAACTGGCCACGCCCCAATCACAGGAGTCCCAGAGTTCTGCCACATCGTGGCCAGGGCCCAGACCTCACTTCAGCCGCTGGGCCTCAGCTGGGAGTGGTGGACAGGGAGCTCTGGGCCCTGGGTATGAAGGCTGGCCACACCCCCATCGCAGTTCCACTAAGTCCTGGATAGAACCCAGACTTCCCTTCTGCCACTGCACCCAGCCAGGGCCCAGGGCCCAATCATTTGGTCATCCCTCACTGCCCCCACTGCTGGTCTGGTCTCCCCAGGCAGCCTCCTGTTCTGGTCATCTATTTGGTCGTTTAAGATGTGGCAATCCTTGGGTTTTTATATATTAAGAAAACTGTCAGCATTTCTCATTCAAAATGGAGCTATTTAATATGTTCTCAGTAATATGAGTAAGCCAGAATCACCAAATTATTTCCTGCATTGGCTGAGTTTTACAAGTTTCTGCCCAGCTCTTGTTCCAGATTACCTTCCCAAGGATGCTTGTATAGCAAGAAGTCATTGAAGACAGATAGTAGCTCCTAGGGGCAGAGGGCTGATTTGTTTCCTGCCCAGTATACTCAACATAATTTCTCCCAGGCAAAGGTTGGGTATGTTTGCTAATAGCCCCTTTTAAAAGATTGGGGTTTCCCAAGCACAGCATTAGTTCCTCAGCTGAAATGCAAATCCCCAATTGTGCAGCATCCATCTGGCTTCCTTCCCATCATGCCCATGGAACTTGGGACAAGAAGACCAATGTGAACATGTGTCTCATGTTAGGAATAAAGTCCTTTGTCTCTGACCCAGGAGTCTCGTGTTTTCTGCCAGCATTCAAGAACCTTGGTAGGCTAAGTTGTTAGCTTGTGAACAGAATAAAGTCTTGCAAACTGAATAAAACAGACTTTTTAGAGTTCTTGACACAAAATGGTAGACTTCTGCAGAAAATAAAAGGAGGGTGCGGGAAATGGTGTTGGTTAACCTGAAATGCTACTATATCAGAATTCAATCTTGGGAGTGAAGAGCTGGGTTCCTTCAAGGCAGGCAAAAGTTATAGGAGTGAATATAATTGTGTTTCTTTCCTGTTTCTTTTTCTGATATCTGCAGAGCATTCATCCTAATTCAGAACTTTCACACCATACACGATGGTGAAAAGGGCTGCTCTTGAGAGATGAAGCCCTTGACATTCCAAATGAATGGACACTATATTCCTATTTACAAACACACTGGCCAAGAGCAAGATGCTCATCCGTTACAGAGCAATTCTTCTGCCCACACTCTGGAAATTAGCTTGGAGGACATCAGTAGCTGAGGTTTGCAAGGTTGAGTGAGGAAGCTGCAAAAAGAAGTGGGGACTGATGTGCAAATGAACTGATGGCTTTTTTCCTGCCACCTGGAGAACATAGGGGAGAGGCATGGCCTGGTCTCTCACTCAGGGAAGGAGGTTCCATGGGCTACATGTCTCAGCTCACAATGTTGTATCTATTTATCAGGGCCCTGGATGCCCGCTGAGACCATTTTCCAGATTGATGTGCCTCAAGGTCAGGGGCTGCTCAGCTCTGAGAGTGATTCCACTAATGAGTTTCCTCTCTCTGCAAGTCTCCATCCTTCCTCCCAAACACATAAATCCCATAGATGGTCAGTGGAAATGCATGCAGGGAGAGACGGGGAGTTTTTCTTTGCAAACATCGACCAAGTTACAGAAACACGCTTCACGCTTGGGACTGGATCTTGATTCGGAAGAAACAAACTATTTCAAGGATTCCTTTAGAGTCCTATAAAAGTCAGGAAGTCATAACAATAGCTCCCTGGTACCCCAAGCCAGCAAACGAGCCCAGGACTTCAAGGACCCTTGCCCTCGGACAGTGTGAGCAGGTGAGCAAGGCAGCATCTGGGGCTTTGCCTTTCTGCCTGAGCCCACTTGGAAGCATGGCTTAAGACAAGCACATCTCTGCCAAGGGAGCCACGTCACAGTGGCTTCACCAGGATGAGTATTTCCTTGAAGCTCTCATGGCAGGTGAGGAGGAGGACTGCTCTCACCCAGCACTTGTTGGAAATTTGATCGAATTTACCTGTTACCCTGACTCCCAAGGTCCCTACAATCCCACTGCCATTTCATCACCACTTCTCCTCCTTGCAATAATCTCTAAAAATGGCCCACTCTTGTCCTTAAACGTTAGCTCTGTTCTTCAGCTTGTATATAGATCACCAGCACAAATGGAGCCTGGTACAAAACTACACAGACAGGGACAACTCAGAGTCACCACTAAGCACGTGAGCGCTAGAGCCACCATGTGGCTTTGCTCCAATGCTGTCACTAAAGTAACAAAGTCCCTCAGAATCTCAGCTTCCTCCCCTAGCGGGGGCAGCCGAGAACAGGCCTGCCTCAAGGCTAAGAGGCATGGTGCATGAAGGGCTCAGCATGAACTAGGACCCTGAAAACACTTGATAAGTGGTCTCATATCTAGAAGATGGGAGGAAGGGTTGGGGGAAGAATGCCTTCACTTCTTCCCGCCCCCCCCCCCCAAAAAAAAGAAGCAAAACCTTACTTTGCCCTCACACCTGATTTTTTACACCAGGTTAAACCATCATGCACAGGAGTATATGAAGCCCTTTCGTTTGTTTCTAAGTAAGAAGTAATAGGGCACCTTCCATTGAGGCTCCTCTTTGTGGAAAAGTGTCTGTGAGGCATTAGAAGTGAACTTTCAGTTCAAATAAATTGAATGCTCACCTACCGTCTGCAGCTGTGGCTGCATGTTGGCCTCTGCCTCTCCCCAGCACACGGCACTTCATGCCTCTGTGATTAAAGAACCCACTAATTACAGCGTGTGTCTGAGATGAAAGTTGCTACGTTGCATGAAGGGAATTCAGCTCCATTGGCATGTGGAACAGTGTAGAGCCTGCAGGTGCTGGCAGGCAGCCTGGCTGGTGCTCCTGGATTCCCAGCCCCGTCATGCGAGCTAGATCGCCCCAGCTCTCTGCAGAGGCAGCGAATGGGTTACCAATGTAAAATGCAAAGAGATTAAAAACTTCTCTCTTTTAGAAAATACACACTTGGGAAAGTGGCATTTTACTGATATAGCACCAGTGATTGAAATTAGCATTTTTGATTGCGTATACTGTCAATAAGAAAAATCAGAGCATGCACCCCCAATACAAAGCTCTCTTTGTGCTTATAATGTATATACATGTTTTATAATACTAACACATTATGTAATTTATAAAACACACACATTATAAAAATGTGAGATGAAAGGTGAAAGCCACATGTAAATGAATCAGCTTTCATCTTTTGGAAACTCTTGGTTTTATACTTCATAGAACAATTCCCCCAAGGTCTCATTCTAGGTTTGACTTTTTTCACTACTTGGTTGTCGTGTGTGAAACAATTCCAAAGATAAGAAGGGCATTATGGGCTCTACTTAATAAATCATGAAACTTAATTTTCAGTCCAATCTACCAATTATGCATACAGTTTTATTGAAATATTACTGTGCTTGCATGGCTAGTCTCCTTGATCCATGGTTCTTGGAAGGAATGTTTTTAAGCCACTTGTTCACTTTTTCAAGAATTACAATAGGAATTTAACTAGATATTTTAATTCATAAACTCACTTCAATCGGCTGTGGCAAAGGCTTTGTTTGGCTTACTTCCCTGATAGATATCTAGGCTCTAAATCAGCCAGGCAAATAGTAATAATCAGTACACATTTGTTAAATAAAAGTTTCATAATGATTACTTTGACTTCTGTATGGAGAATGGGTTTCAACAGAGAAGAAATATAATTCAGGAAAAGAGAAAATAGGCCACCAGTTGTTCTGCCAAGAAATGACAGGATTTGGACTTGGTAGTTAGGATGGATAAAAACTGAAGAACTCAAACTATGTTTTGGAAGCGCCAACAGAAGTTAGGGAAGGATTGGACAACGGGAATAAGGAAGAGGGTGATGTCCAAGGTGCTGCCAGATCCTGGCCTCAGGAACTTGGCCGCATTTGCTGAGAACTGGAAGTGGGGGGAATGAGAGGAGAATTTATATGCCATTTATCACAAATCACAATGGATCTATTTTTGAAAATCTACCCAACACCCAGCTATTTCACCAAAATCTCTGCTGCCAACCTAGGTCAAACTACCATTGTATTTCACCTGGTTTATATCTAGTTAGCCAGTGGATGCCTTTTAATTTATAAATAGATTTTCTATTTTCACTCTGGCCCCTCAATAAACTACATAGCACATACAGAGAGCATTTTTGAAGTTAGGCTTACTGAGCTATAATTTACATACAGTAAAATTTACTCCTTTCAGTGTACATTTCTATGAGTTTTGACAAGCATACAGTGATGTAATAAATGCCATGGCAATCACAGGGTAGGATATTACCAGCACTTCACCATGTGTCAGAACCAGTATTTTAAACCATCAATCGGATTGAGCCACTAAAAACCCAAAATCTTTTATTGGCTTCCCATCCACCCAGGAATAAAGCTCATTGCCTGTAAGGCCCTGAGAGTAAGGTCTCTATTCTTCACACCTAGAGCTTTTCTTCATGAAAACTCTGCTTCAGGAAAATTGGCCTCCCTGTTATTCCTGGACATTTCAAACCTCTTCCTACCTCAGGACCTTTGCACCACCTCCAATGATCTTTCCCCAGGTAACCTCAGCTTTTCTTCCGACTTCATTCTGATTTCTGTTGAAATAATGAGCGCGCGCACACACACACACACACACACACACAAGTCTCCATCAGGCTACCCCTTTAGCAGACTTTATTTTTCTCATCATTTATTCCTACCTGATACATACTTATTTATCTGTTTGTTCATTCTCTCTTCATACCAACTTCCACTAATATGTATGCATCATTTTATTCCTGAATCTCTAGCACCTAGAATAGCACCAGCAACATAGCAGACATTCAATAAAAATTTGAATGAAAACATCGACAGGTGGATAGATGAGAGGATGAAAAATAGACAGATGATGAACTTTCTGGAAGCAACAGAGCAATCATCTACTTTGTTCATTAACATGATAAATAAGCCCATATTCTTTGATCCAGTGATAAGGTCATACACCCACTTTCAAACACTCAGGCTGCTGAATAGCAAGTCTTCAGTACTATTATAAGACATTGAGGTTATAGATGGGTAACTAGCACAGTATCTTCACTGGGAAAAAACAACTTCACATGTGTTTGCAGTACCAGATATTGTATAATAGCTGAAGGGGAAATTACCTTTAACATTAAATGTGCTTACATTTCATTTATCAGCTCTGATTTCACTGTAACCTCTTTGCTTTTGAATCTATCTTTGTTTAATATGGTACTACCTGGAATCTGCACCTTCAAAATGAGAGTCTCCCTTTCCCAAAACTGCCATACTGTGGCTCATTTTATTGAACAATTTGGAATAGCCCTCAGAGTAGTCCGAGTAATATTTGAGAGTCGGGGAGAGTCATCTACTAAGTATCTAAGTTGTCCAAGGGGAAAACAAAAAGAGAAGAGAACAAAGCTGGGATTCTGAGAGCGGAAGCCTGAGCCAAGACTTATGCCATTTCAAATTTCTAACCGGAGGCCAGAGCTCTGAGCTCAGTTCCCCTTGGGTTGTATTTCAGATGCTATAGAAATTGTAAGCTGTCTCTTCCCTAGCACTCTAAATACATCTCTACTCCAGAGAAAATTGGAAATGTTCTTATTTCCCCCATTACTGTTGAACATTTCTAGAGAAACCAACAGCCTGAATTGTCTTCCCAGTTGATAACAATACTATCTCCAAGACAATTCAAGCAATGTCTCTAAAAAAGACAATTTAGTGATTTATCTGGCATTTTTCTATTGGAATAGGTGTTGGATTTTTTTTTTTCAGACTGAAATAGAAAAGAGAAGAAAGTGGAGAAAAGAAGAAAAAACAGTGACCTGTCATTTTGAAATAACATGTGAATCATCTCCAGAGCATCCTTTAAAAATCACCCTCCCCTTTTCACATTGTTGTTGAAAGTTTAAATTTATAAATAGGTTTCATTTCTATAGGGGAAGGTGGAGGTGAGCTCTTGTCAAAATGTACAGTCACACACTCTTGAGTGAATGTATCCTACTGCTAAAATTTATTCTTCAAATACATGCAACAAATTCCCAAAGATAGCCTAGCATACATATATTCCAAGGTGTCCGTTGCAAAATCCTTGTGATGGCAGACCATGATGGAAATGACTATCAAAAGAAGACTAGAGAACTAAATTTTGGAACATTTAAACAAGGCTGAAACTCATAATGAGGTCATCTGTAAGTGCTAATATGAAAAGATATCCAGAATATATTATTAAATAAAATCAAGCAAGTTGAAGTTCAGCCTGTAAAGTGTGTTACCAGCTTTATATTCTGAAGCCAGACTGGCTTCAAACCCACATCCTCACTTACCAGCTGTGTGACCTTGGGCAAGTGGTTTAATCTGTTTCTAACTCAGCTTCCTCTCCAGAAAATGGAGATAATAATAATATTTAGCTCAAAAAGAATTGGTTGGGATGAAATGAGTTAATATATATAAAACACTTGAACATAGATTTAATAAATACTAAAGACTCTGAAAATAGCTTTTAAAAATAAAGATGAAATAAAGACATTTTCATACATACAAAAGCAGAAAAAATTTATCACCAGCAGATATGTTAAAGGCATATCAAAGGAAGTCCCTTCAGACAGAAGAAAAATGATGACCAGTGGAAATTTCTGTCTACAAAATAGAAATAATTCTCATACTACATGTAAAATGGCACTATGACACTTGAAAGTAAACTGTTTTAAGTAAAATATCTATGCTATAAACACTACAGCAACCACTAAAATAACAAAGCGAAGTACTGTATTTTTCTGTGTAGAAGATGCTATTTTTTCCTAACATCATTAGACTGAAAATTGAGGGGTGTCTTATACATGGAAGTCAGCCTGGGAGGGAGCCACAAGGGAGTGTAGCTGTCCATACCTTGTCAAACAGTCTTCCTCCAATCACAAGCCTTATCATTACTGACATCAGCTGATACCATAATTGGAAATAAAGGTGTGGAGTGCACAGATGCAACAGGGACTCAAGCCTTCTGAGCCCATTAAGATGAGGAAAAATAAAAAGGTAAATACCAGTAAGCAATTGTCTTACTCTGAAAAATTCAAACTGAATGTGATCAGCTGTGCAAAAGAGCCTGGAAATAGAGCTGCAGAGAGACAATTTGGACCTCCTCCCACTGAGTGTATGATCAGACAGTGGAGAAAACAGGAAGAACAACTTCTTAAGATGCCAAAAAAAGGAAGGAGGCCTTAAGAGGAAAACCAGCAAAACGTTTAAAATATTGATTTCTTAATTTGGGGTTGGAAAAGTGGCAGAGGAGGGGGGACATCTTATACACAGAAAAGTATGGTATATGTCTAATAGCAAAGAAGATAAAAAGGGGTTACACAAATATTCAATTAATTCAAAAGAATATAAAGAGGTAAAATGAACAAAAAATGAGACAAATAGAAAAATATATTAAGATGATAGATTTAAAACTAACTATATCAGTAATCAGATTAAATGTAACTGGTCTAGCCCAGCAGGTGTGGCTAAGTGGTTGAGCGTTGACCTATGAGCCACAGTTTGATTCCCAGGCAGGGCACATGCCCAGGTTGCAGGCACCATTCCCAGTGTGAGACATGCAAGAGGCAGCGGGTCAATGATTCTCTCTATCATCATTGTTTCTATCTCTTCCTCTCCCTTCCTCTTTGAAATCAATTAAAAAATATATTTTAATTAATTAATTAATTTAAAAATGTCAATGGTCTAAATACTCCCTTTAAAAGGCAGAGATTGTCAGATTGGACATAAAAACAACTCCCAAGTATATGCTGCTTACAAGAAATGAACTTTAAATATAATGACACAAAGTGATTAAATGTCAATGTGTACTATATCATTAGCCAAAAGAATGCTTAAGTAGCTAAGTTAATATAAGAGAACATGAATTTCATAGTAAAGAATATTACCAGGTATAAAGAAGGCATTTCAAAATAATAAAGGGGTCAATTCATCAATAGGACATAACAGTGAAGATATTGCTTCCTAATATGTCTGAGATTTTGCTGCTTGTGGATTCCTCTAAGATTTTTATGGTTTCCTGTCAAGTGTAAGTCCTTTATCCATTTTGAGTTTGTTTTTGTGTATGATGTAAGTTGATGGTCTAGTTTAATTTTTTTGCATGTATCAGTCCAATTTTCCCAACACCATTTATTAAAGAGACTGTCTTGACTCCATTGTATGCTCTTCCCTCCTTTGCCAAATATTAATAGAGCATAAGGGTTTGGGTCAATATCTGGATTCTCTATTCTATTCCATTGGTCTATATGTCTCTTCTTGTACCAGTACTAGGAAGTTTGTAGAACAGTGGCTTTGTAATACAGCTTGATATTTGTTATTGAAATCCCTCCTACTTTGTTCTTCTTTCTCAGGATTGCTGCAGCTATTTTGGGGTTCTTTTTTTATTCCAGATGAATTTTTGAAGAGTTTGTTTTAAGTCTGTAAAATGCCATTGGAGTGGATTGAATCTATAGATTGCTTTGGGTAGTAGGGACATTTTAATGATGTTGATTTTACCAATTTGTGAACATGGTATGTTCTTCCATCTGTTTGTCTCCCTCTATCTGTTTTTTTCAGTGTCCTGTAGTTTTCCACATATAGGTCTTTTTACCTCCTTAGTTAAGTTTATTCCTAGGTATCTTAATTTTTTTTGGTGCAATGGTAAATGGGATTTTTTTTAAAATCTCTCTTTCTGTAAGTTCACTATTAGTGTATAAAAATGCCATAGATTTCTTGGTGTTGATTTTGTATCCTGCTACATTGCAGAATTCATTTATTAAGCCTAATAATTTTTTATGGAGTCTTTAGGGTTTTCTATGTTCAGCATTATGTCATTTTTGAATAATGACAGATTCATGTCTTCTTTTCCAATTTGGATATCTTTTATTTCTTCCTCTTATCTAATTTCTATGGCTAGCACTTCCAGTACTATGTTGAACAGGACTGATGAAAGTGGGCATCCCTGTCTCATTCCTGTCCTTAGATGAAATGGTTTTCATATTTGCCCATTGAGTATGAGGTTTGTTGTATAAGGCTTTTATTATGTTGAGGTATGATCCTTCTATTCCATTCCCACTTTGCTGAGGGTTTTTATTAAGAAATGGTGTTGTATTTTGTCAAATGCTTTTTCTGCATCAATTGATATGACTATGTGACCCAGTGATTCCAATTCTAGGAATATAAAGAAACTAGAAACACCAATCAGAAAGGATATATGTACCCCTATGTTCATAGAAGCACAATTTACAATAGCTAAGATTTGGAAATAGCCTAACTATCCATCAGCAGATGAGTGGATTAAAAAACTGTGGTACATCTATACAGTTTTGGAATACTACACTGCTATGAAAAAGAAGGAACTCTTACCATTTGCAACAGCATGAATGGGCTTGGAGAACATTATGCTAAGTGAAATAATCAGTCCGAGAAAGATAAATATCACATGATCTCACTCATTTGTGGAATATAATGAACAACATAAAATGATGAACAAAAACAGATCCAAAGAAGCATTGATTGACTGTCAAACCTCAGAGGGAAGGTAAGGGAGGGTGGGGTAAGGAGAAGAGATCAATCAAAGGACTTTTATGCATGCATATAAGCATAACCAATGGACACAGACATCAGGGGGGTAAAAGCAGGAGTGGGGAGAGTGGGGAGTGAGGAGACAGTGGGAGTGATAAGGACACATATGTAATACTTTAATCAATAAATAAAAATTTAAAAAATAGGACATAACAATCCTAAATACTTACATAACTCATAATAGGGTTCCTAAGGGTATAAATCAATGACTGATAGAATTGCAAGAAGAAATGAAAATCCACAATTACAGTCTAGATATCAATACACCTCTCTTAATAATTGATAGAACAAGTAGACAGAAAATCAGAAATGATATAGAAGTTTTGAACACTATCAGTCAACTTGACCTTATTGCTGTTTATGAAATACTCTATCCAACAGAGTACACACTGAACATTTACTATGATAGACCATATTCAAGCTACAAAACAAGCCTCAACAAATTTAAAAGAATTTAATTCACACAAAATATTTTTTTTGATCGCATATAATTAAATTAGAAATCTCTACTAGAAAGATTTCTGGAAAATTCACAAACATTTTGAAATGTAATAACATACCCCCAACATATCCCAAGGGTCAAAGAAAAAAATCAAAATGGAAATTCAAAAGCATTTTGAACTGAATAAAAATAATACAAAAAGTAACATTCATACAAAAAAAAATACTTGTGAGATGTGGTTAGAAGAAAATTTATAGCACTGAATGCCCATATTTGAAAAGAAGAAAGGTCTCAAAAAGATGACCACAACATGGATGGATCTCAAAGTAATTATGCTAAGTAAAAGAAGCCAAACAAAAAAGAATCTACACTGTATAGTTCAACTTACAGAAAATTCTAGGAAATACAAACTACAGCAACAGAAAGCAGATCAGTGTGGAGAGCAAGAGTGGCTACAAAGTTTGGATAGGATCAAGCCTTGGACTGATGAGAGGGCACGATCCTTTAGTGACAGAGCCAACAAGTCCCAGCTTGGAGAGAAAATTCCTCCCAGCACAATTATAGCCAAAGGCTCTAGTTGTATGTAAGCTTAGCCTTGTAGTCTGATCTTGTAGTCCTAGGTAGCTGAGGGATGTGGGCTGAGGGAGGTACAGCAAATGCTGCCAAAACAAAGCTCGATAGAGTTCAGAGAACTGCAATAACAAGAAAGAAGCCGATTTGAAACTCGCAAGAACATTGTAAATATCTTGACTACTCTCTTATTTTGCTTTGTGCGATCTGACTATAAAATAAAGATTTGGCTTACTGGTGGGGTCCCTGTGTCCTCATCTAGGCACAGTGATCCACCTGGCCCCGATTATATTCTCTTGTCTTTTTTCTTTAATCCTTCACCACCCCTCCTCAGGTTCACCACTAGCCGTGCTGGATGTGGTTCAGATCAGTAATTGCTGGGGGCCTGCTGAGGGCTGTGGAAGTGGCAGTAAAGATCAATCACAAAGGAGATGAGGAAACTTTTAGGAGCAATGGATAAATTTCTTATCTTAATTGTGGTGGTAGAGTCACAGGTGTATATATGCTACAATTTACCAAATTTCACACGTTATATGTGTGCAAGTTTTGTATGTGAATTATACTTTAATACAGCTGGTTTTTCAAGAAACATACAAGTTAATTATTACCCTGGGTTGCCTCGGAGTCGGGATGCTGCTGATATGTGAGGATGGAGGACTCCACAATGAAGGGAAAGAAAAGACTAAACATGCCTTTTTATATGTATGAAATTCTCACATGCATAACTTTATGCAAAACTGTAAATACATAGCCATCAGTGAAGAAAAAACGTTTTAAATCCATTTTATTGTAAAAGTGTTGGACCACATCCCTGGAATCCCTCCTGCATGACTGGCAGCACAATAATGAAAGCAGCCAACCGACAGGGCCTTTTATGAAGCAGACCCTGTGCTGTATCTTTGCACACACATTTCCTCATTGTATCTTCACAATATGTGAGGTAGGTATTGATATTACCCCCTTTTCCCCCAGATGAACGCAGCTGCTAACCAGCCCAGATTTTTCTCAGTCACTGACTTCCTGCTTCCTTCTGCCATCTGTTCAATAGTTACAGAGCATGGTCAATGTTTACCGATGCTAATCCTCAACAAAGACACACTGTGGGCCAGGATATTACAGGACCATCTCCCCTCCATGCATCCCCCCCCTTCCACCCTGAGGAAAGCAGGACTCCATTCTTAGTGAAAAGGGTTAGAAGGTAATACAAAAACATTTGGGCCTAAATATAAGCTTAAGTATACAGTTGAATCATCTAATGTCTGTTCATTCACTATGTTAGCTACATAGCTATTTTTAACCCTGTATGCCAAATAATCAATTTGAAAGATTTCTCCACTCTCTTAGTGCATAAAACAATTCTGTTCACATCGGAGCTATATTGGGAGTGATCTGACATGTGCTTCTCATGTGTGGTCCTAGAGCCAATTTGGGAATCGTCCCCAGGACCTTGTTAGAAATGCAGGCCCTCAGGCCCCAAGTCCGAACCACTGAGTCAGAACCTGCATTTTTTTTAGATCCCAAGGTGCTTCCTAGGCCCATTCAGGTGTGAGAAGCACTGATCACACCCTGTGACCCAGAACAGATGACTGCCATTTTTATCTAAATGAATGCTCTCTCCCTCAAGTAAGCAAGCGCACACGCTTAGTGAAGTGACTCTTCTCCTCCATCCACATGGAGACCTTTCTGACCACCACACAGGTATTGCTTGTGGCTCTTTGATATTTAAATGGTGTTTTTGCAGCACCCAATAATTACAATTGTGAGCTCCACCCAGAAGGATGACTAAGCCAGGTCCAATGTCAGGCCTCCTTTCATACAAACTATGTTAGGTGCCCTCCACATGCATGCCCCCTAGCTGATTCCCAAGGTCCGGACAGCAGGGAGGCTCCAATCAGCCACACCTGGGAAGTGTAAAAAAACACTATCACTTGTATGCATGTGTATGAGAAAGACCAATGGACACAGATGGGAGAAGAGAGAGGGGAAAGGGCATGGGGGTGGGGGCAGCCGGGGAGAGGTCAATGGGGGGTAAAGGAGACTTGTGTAATACTTTAAACGATAAGAAATTTAAATTAAAAAATAAAAAACACTATCACTTCTTTGACCCCACCCCCAAATGACCAATCAATCTCTCTAAGGGTGGAAGTGGTGCTGCTACAACCAGGCTAGAAAGCCAGTAGTCTAGGCCACACCCCAGACTGAATCCAGCAGGTTCGCTAGGGGTAGGGCCTGTGCATCCATCATTTAATTACAGAATCAAACTCTCCAAACAATTCTAATCTATAGCTAAAGTGAAAAACAGAAGCTACTTGTTATTCAAAGTAAAACAAAGGTAAAATCATATGGTTCTCAATTTTTTCTGTCTGACATATGATGCCTCTAATATGTGGGATTTAGAACTGAAAGCAACAAATGAATAAATGAGAAAAATAAACAAACAAAAACTCATAACACAGACAATAGTATGGTGGTTACTCAGAGGGAAGGGGGGTGGAGGGGAGTAGAGGTAAAGGGGTTCAACTATAATATATGGATCTGAAATATCATTTGATTTTGGGTAGCAGTCACACAATGCAGTATATAGATGACGCATCATAGAACTATACACTTGAAACCTATATAATCTTATTAACCAACCAGAGACCTGATGCATAAAAATTGGTGCAAGAATGGGCCTTCCTTCCCCTGGCTGCTGGCACAGCCTTTGCTCTGCCCGGAGCCACCTTTCTGCCTTCCCATGCTGCCCAGAGGTGTGGCTGGGGTGGTACAGAATACCTGCATCATCGCCAAGGTGATGACACAAGCATCATACCCCACCCCGGGCCATTTGGCGCCTGTGTATGCAAATTAACCTGCCATCTTTGGTTGGTTAATTTGAATACTCATTACTGATTGACTGGTGGGCATTGCAAAGGTACTATCAATTAGCATGTTACTCTTTTATTAGGTAGATGTCACTCCACTAAGTTTAATAAAATAAATAAATGTAATGTAAGGGAATGAGCTCTCTGAAATATGGGAGACTTTGGAAGGACTTGAACGTACCAGTAAGAGGACTCTCTGAGGCGAGGGGTACAGAAAAAAAAATTGCCTGGTCTTTGGACATAAATGATAGATAGTTGTATGTGCCCAGAAAAATCTCTGGAATGGACAAAGATCTTATTAATTCTCCTTGGGGCATTGAGGAAGTTTGGGTGACTTTTACTTTTTAATTTCTACCCTGCTTTTCTGTTGACAGCTTTAACTACACCCATGTACTAGTGCACTTTAATCATAAAAAGAAAAAATGTCACCTTGAGGCAATTGGATTTTCTGTGTTTCCCACCACACCCCCTGTCTCTCAGACTTAACCTTACATGCCAACTCCTGAGCTATAGTTCTGTCTCAAAACAAAACCAACATGATTCTCACAATTTTGCCACTTCCTCCTGTTCCTGCCTTGACATCTTTGAACTCTTGGCAATGAACCTCATGCCTCCATCCCTTAATTTCCATAGGAGATACTGGCAATTGTCACCTCTCTGGCCAAGTCCTCCGTATATTGTCTGAGGTTAAGACATTGTATGAACAGCTTCATACCAGCATGTAAAAGAGAGTCTTTTGAAATCTGGACCACATGTGTCAGCAATAAATATTTTAGGCACAATGTTTTGTCCTTTGCTGCTGTTGTTGTTGTTAATCCTCTGAGGATATTTTTTTCCATTGGTTTATTTTAGAGAGACTGGAACAGAGGGAGAGAGGGGTAACGAGTGAGTGAGAGAACTATCCATGTGAGAGAGTCATGTTGGTTGGTTGCCTCTCACAGAGCCCACACCAGGCCAGGGATAAAGCCTGCAACCGAGGTACCTGCCCTTAACGGGAATCCAACCAAGTGCTCGGGCTGATGCTCTAACCACTAAGATTTAGGAAAAAATCTTTATGATCCTGTTGTAGGTAATCACAAAAAGAGGACACAAAAAATACAAATTGTAAAAGGAAAACTGATAAACTGGACTTCAGAAGTAAAAACATCTGCCCTTGAAAGACTATTAAGACAAAGGGGCAAAGTTTGGGGGCACTGGGTGAAAAAGGTAAAGAAGCACACTTGGTGTGGCTCAGTGGTTGAGTATCAACCCATGAATCAAGAGCTCACTGGTTTGATTCCTGGTCTGAGCACATGGCCAGATTGCTGGCTTGATCCCCAGTAGGAGGTGTGCAGGAGGCAACTGATCAATGTCCCTCATTGATGTTTCTATCTTTCTATCCTCTCCCTTTCTCTCTAAAATCAATAAAAATATATTAGAAAGGAAAAAAGGAAGGAAAGAACGAAGGAAAGGAAGGAAGGAAGGAAGGAAGGAAGGAAGGAAAGAAGGAAGGAAGGAAGGAAGGAAGGAAAGAAGGAAGGAAGGAAGGAAGGAAGGAAGGAAGGAAGGAAGGAAGGAAGGAAGGAAGGAAGGAAGAAAGTTTGGGCTTGGTCAGTGTGCTCAGTGGTTAGAGTGTCGGCCTGTGCAACAGAAGGTCAGGGATTCAATTCCCAGTGAAGGGCATGTATCTGGGTTGCAGGTTTGATCCCCACTCCCCACCCCCTAGATCTCTCACATCAGTGTTTTTCTCTCTCTCCCTCTCCCCAGTCCCTTCCACTCTCTCTAAAATGCAGTGGAAAAAATTATCCTCACTTCTCTGGTGAGGATAAAAAAATAGAAAGTTTGGAAGTTTCTTATTAAGTTAAACACACACTTACCATATGCCCTGCAATCTGACTCCTGGTATTTACTCAGGGAAAAAGTGTGTCCACATGAAACCCTGCGTGCAAGTGTCTATAGCAACTTTACTGATAATTTCCAAACACTCTGTTTAACCATCAACCGGTGAATGGATAAGGAAGCTGTGTCCCTTCCATACAATAGAAAAAAGCAAAACAACAACAAATCATGGATAGACCCAAAACCATGGATAAATCCCAAAGGCGTTATGTTAAATGAACAAAACCCGGCACAAAATGCCACATTCCACTTTCTATGTGATTGCACGTGTATGATCTTCTGGAAAAGGCAAAAGCTCAGGACAGAAACCACATCAGGAGGTGTCCATGCTGGTGACGAGGGGGGGGGAGAGCGTTGACTGCAAATGGCTGGCAAAACAGTATTTTTAGAGGCAAGAGAAATATTCTTTATTGTGGTTATGATGGTGACTACATGATCACATACTTCTGTCAAAACTTAGAACTGCAAAGGGTAAATTTTCCTGCAGGCAAATATACCTCAATCGACCAGATAGAAAATACTTGTAAGGGTAATAATATCTGTTTCTTGTCAAAAATGAAAACACATTATAAAGTAAAAGGCTCACTATTAACAATTTATAGGTGTGTTTACCTGGTTTTGCAATGGTTATACCACTGCATACATTTGTCAAAATAAATAGACCCTTGTTTAAAAGGGTGAATTTTGCTATGGGTATACTATAGCTCAATAAGCCTGACTTTAAACCATAAAAGAATGCCCCATCAAGGACTAAAAAAAAAAAAAGGAAAAAAAAGAAAAAAGAAACAAAAAAATAGAAGTCACATCAAGAGATTTAGTAATTGGATGGAAGGTTTGCATTGCATTAAAATCTGGATAACTGTTTATAGATGGAAATGTACAATTTAAATCCCATCCTGCTACCTACAGAGCCATGAAACCTACAGGTCAATTTTTTTTCCTTTGAATGCATCATACAGCTTTTTAAGAAACACAGTTTGGCCTAATTGTGTCATCCTTCTGCTAACCTCAGCATTCTCTGTACAGGGCTGAATAGCCAAGTGGTGGAAGAGAAAGTTAGGAAAACCAGCCCATCTGTTACTAGGGTTATAAAAGAGAAACGTGGTCTCAGGGTGTCAGAGGTGCGTCCAGGAGAGGTGACACTTGAGCTGGGTATTGAAAGGTAAATGTGGATTTAAGTATTTTTAGTTGGTGGAAATTCTTGGCATCTGGTCTGAAATTCACAAACAAAAATATATATTAACTACCCACTCTGTGTTCATACTAAAGCAGGGTTTTTAAGCCTCACCATGACTGACATTTGGGGCTGGGAAGTTCTCTTTTCGGGTGGGGACCTGTCCTGTGCATTGTAGGGTGCTTAGCAGCATCCCCACCTTTACCTGCTAGACACAAATAGCAACCCACCCTCCACTGTGACAACCAAAAATGTCTCCAGACACTGTCCCATGTTCCCTGAGGAACAAAATCAATGCTCTCAGTAGGGTGCCTGGCACTAAAAAGGGAGTGAGACTCCCCAGCTAACCACCACAATCTCATTGCAGGGAGGAAAAAAAGTAAAGAGAAATTATTCTGAATGGGTGCATGTTACAGTTTAGTGTGTGTGTGTGTGTGTGTGTGTGTGTACATTTTTTAAAAAGGACTACATGACCTGGTGACTAGGTTTACAATACAAACTTCCAGGATTTAAATCTGTGGTCTACCACTTAGAAAATATTTGAGTTGCGGGCATGTATTCTCCAGTTTCCCTACTTGTAGACTATGGGGCAGAATACAGAGCCTATGTCTGAGGTTTGTCAAAACCATTACATAACTGGAAATTGAAAAGCACAGTCTGAAACCTGGGCAGAACCCAACAAATGCACTCAGTAAATGTTCATCGTTAATTTCTCCCCAGTTAAGACTACAAGCTTCTTAAAATTCTGTAAAAAGTTGTACATACTTTTGTCTGAGCTACAGTAGACACTTCATAAATATCTGAGGGTCACAAGGATGGACTGCATAAGTAAAATATTAGCTGGATTTAAGTTACTCTTATCTCTAAACTAAGCTTATATGTCCACCATCAGAATGGTGGTGAGGATGAAAACCACTCAGCACAGTGCCTAATACTAACAAGTGTACAATAGAATTTAGTGGTTGTCAATACCATTGCTGGGATGTTACCCTCAGCCACCAGATCTCAACTGGGAGGCTCTTTTGAAACAGATTTGTAGATTCTGAAACTTTCTTCAGAGACCTTACATTTCAAAAATGAACTAAAGGTTCCCTGTGGTTGGCAGCCAGGGAGCTGGCTATCTGTGACGTCACTAATTTAAGCTGAGAGGGAGGGAAAAGAGGTGGGACAGCGGGCAACTGTCTGGGCATCAAGCGGAAACACTCACCCCTCAGCCCAGGTGTCTGCCTGTGCTCCAGTTTACTAAACACCATGGAGGTGAAGAACAATGTAGATGGAAAACAAGTCCCAGCCACAGGCCCGTGGAACTGTACTTGTATGGAGTGCTGTCATCAACCCAAGCATACCCTTGACATTAGCAAAGACCCTGAGGGCAGGGGGGAGGCAGGTGCCCAGGGGGTGGAGAAGGCAGAAGTATCCACAGTGGTGGGGCACAGGGAGGGCAGCTGGCGACTTTTTGTGTTGCAATTTCTGGCTCTGAGTTGCGCATTTGAAGGTCATTGGTCTCAGGGAAAGACCTGCTCCTTGGAAAACTTCCCCTGCAGTCCTCCCCTTGTTTCATGAACACTTCCTGTTGTACAGGATGTCTGTGTCTTCCCAAAACTCACACGCCTAACCCCCAATGTCATGGCATGTGAAGATGGGACCTGTGGGGAGTCGCAGGGGTGGGATGAGGTCCTTAGTGCCCTTAGAAGAAGATTAACAGCAAGACAGGAGCCTCGTGAAAGCCAGGAAGAGAGCTCTCACCCAAACCAGCCATGCTGGCACACAGACCTGGGACAGCCATCCTGGAAGTGTGAGGAAGTACATTTCTGTTCTTTAATCCACCCTGGCTACAGCATTTGATTATGGCAGCCTTCACTGAGAAACCTCTTCTCTAGGGCTGGGCAATGAGCTCATTCTTAAGGATTCTTTTGTTAACCCAACATATCAGAGTAGGGTGTTTACTCTATCCTCTTACTGAACCCTGAACTTTCTTTCACATTCTATATGATCTGTGGGAATGTTCCATGGACATCTACTCCCCCTCCTCCCAACTTCACTAACCTGAAACCTCCATGAGGACAGGACCACATGTGTTTGGGATCAAGCTTATGATACCAGCATCACAGATGAATATGACATATTTGGTGGGCACCCATGGAAGGGCAAAACACTAAATGTATTGCACCCCCAAATGTATTACACCATGGAGATCTCCAGGCTGGCCTTCCCCTCTCCACTGCTGTATCAGACAATATTTCTACATTAAATATCACATTCTGGGTCGTATGTGCAGTCTTCAGTCTTACTAGTACTTCTACAGCCCTTGCCCCAACCCATCCATCCTGCTTTGCACATTCCACATCACCGATGACATTAGAATGCAAACCCTGCTCCTTTGCTCATGCCATTCCTTGTATCTGACTCATGCGACTGTCTTCCTGGCTGCCATCTGGAATCAGGCTCTGTGAGGTGAACCGTGATTCAGCCAAGCAGCTAAAGGTTATGCTCCTAGTAACAGAGCTTCTAGATATAAGAAGTACCACTGAGAGGGTGGAAAGGAGAAAAAGATGAGTTCATAATTATAGTTAGAGGTTTCAGCATCCCTCTCTCAAAATTTGATGGAGTAAATAGATAGAAAAGCAGGAAGGATATTGATGACTGGAGTCAATTACCAACCAACTGGACCTCTGTTGCATCATAGAACAGCAGGAAACACATTCTTTGCATAGGCACATGGGAGTTCTCGCTGGAAAGGGGAATATCACCAGGTCCCTACTAGAGCATCACCTACATTTGTGAGTTGTTGTTGTTTTTTTACAGAGAGGAAGGGAGAGGGATAGAGAGTTAGAAACATCAGTGAGAGAGAAACATTGATCAGCTGCCTCCTGCACATCTCCTACTGGGAATGTGCCCACAACCAAGGTACATGCCCTTGACCGGAATCGAACCCGGGACCCCAGGCTGGTGCTCTAATCAATGAGCCAAACCAGTTAGGGCCCATTTTTGGTTTTTACAGTCCATATAAGCCAACTTCAAATCTCTCCGAGGTGAGGCCAGCAGTGATTAATAAAGCAGTGATTTCTTTCAGTAAAATAAACAACAGATAAGGATGAAGCTTTTAAAGAGAGATAAAGTCGCAAGCAATGGGGAACCAAGCCGGTAAGCTCATTATCAATTCCAAAAGGAGGCAGAGAAACACACTCGCCATAATTACAAACAACTTTTAGTTTTCCCTGAATGCATACATTCTTCAAGCAGTAATGACGTTCCTAGATACCCAGTTAGACAAATGACGCTGTGAAGCATCTTAGAACCCTTTCAATGTTTGGAGTGCTGCAGAAAACTCCATGTAAACATCCAAAGAGAAGAGGGTGCATTAGTGCCCATAATTCTTGGCTCATCTTACTTGTTAATAGCTATTTGTTTCTTATTTATTTTACAGATGGGCTCAGTCCAATGCCACAGAAACAGAGTCTTTGCATCTGAATTCCGTTCCTGGAATGATGATAGCCATTGGAGGGAAATAAAACTTAAAGATCATAAATAAATTAAATCTCAGAAATAGATGTTTATGTGCAGATCACTTTTCATATATTTTTCCTCTCTCTGCTTTTCAATTTCCTCTCTCATCAGCTCACCTTTGCCCTCTAAAGATACGATCAATTACTGCCTTTTGTCTTAAATCAATGTCACACACACACACACACACACACACACACACACACACACGAAATTGGTTTTTCTTATGGATGCTAAATCAATCACATTAAGCTGTGTAATACAAAGCATTCTGTTTAAATGTGGTGCTTAAAAGATTCTGTTATAGTTGAATCTTGAATAACTAGAAAATATAATAAAATACGATGCCATTTTATGAGCTTGAGCCAATGATTTATTGGTGTACAATAAAATCATTCTGTCTTTTTTCTTTCTCCTGATCATCTCTCCTTAGATAATTCTCTTCCTACCATCAGAGACATTGTAAGAAAATGGACATTTTAAATGCTTTTAGAGGATAACAGATCATTGTGCCTCTGGTCTTTCTGTCCATTCTGTGACTGTTTTGAATGCACATTGTGAACAGTGATGATATGGAAACCATAAGTGCTCAACTATGGCTTCCTTGTTCCTTTCTGCATCTCGCTATCCTATCCTGCTTCTAAGCATGGTCTGCCTTCTCCTTCTTCCTCTTCTTCCTCTTCTTCCATTTCTTCTTTTTTCCTTCTCCTTCTTCCTCTTCTTCCTCTCCTTCTTCCTTTTCCTTTTCTTTCCCTCCTCCTCCTCCTTCTTCTTCTCCTTCTTCCTCTTCTAAATTCACATTTAGCTGTCAGTGATTTTTCATTTCCTAAGCTCTTTTTTGACATTTTAAGCTCTGTTAAGGGTTTTCCTAAAATTTTAACGCATTTCATTAGAAGGATAAAATAAAAGCAATCTCACCATCCTTTATGAATGATTAGTGACTTAGAAATAAGCCTTGAGGCCAGTAAAACAGTCACTGTAAGGTATAAATAATATAAAATACACCAATGCATACACATTGATGCACTTTAAAGAAATCATCATAGACTAATAATGTGGTATCTCAAAGGAACACATCAAACTGACAGGAAAATTACTTTTCAGGAAACAAAGTAGTTATGACATTTATAGCAACCTTTATAAAGGTTTGTAGCATAAGAGATGGAGGATATTTAATTCCTGTATTTCCATGTGCCTTATCAATCAAAAGGAAAATGCAGTAGTGCTTGCACACACGTGCACACGCACACACACACTCCTTTAAAAAGAGCTACACATTTTCTTACTCTTAAGCCAAAAGACAAATGAATGACTTTTTTTTTTAGCTGCTATTACTCCTTTTCCAAGAAAAATCAGACTTTTAATAGAATCCAAGCTGTGTTAACCTGTCACAATGAAAAATAGAGTTTCCATGTATTGGTTCATTTATATAGTATTTTTAATCTATATAACACTACTTTCTATAAAACCAAACACAACAGTGCTTTCTTAAGTTGCATAGCCTTTGTTAATTCAGACATTGCCAAGTTGCTTCCTTTCTATTTTCTTCAGATGCTGTATTTGTACAAAGCTATCAAGTAGGTCTTCTGAAACTGACAGTAGGGATAGTGTAACTTGGATTTATTCCTGATGCCATCACCTGTGCTGGCTTGACTCTAAGACCACAGGCCACAGGGCCCAGTTTCTCAGCCACGCTCTCTGTCATTATGGAGAGATTGCTTTAATTTTAGGTAACATTAAAATTAAAAATGGAACTGCCTTATGACCCAGATATTCCACTTCTGGGTATATATCCAAAGAAACCGGAATCAGTAATTTGAAAGAATATATGCACTGTTGTGTTCATTGCAGTGTTATTTGCAATAGCAAAGGTGTGGAAGCAGCCCACGTGCTCATCAATAGACAAGTGGATAAAAGACCTTTATGTGGTACATAAATGCACTGCAATATTACTCAGTCATTAAAAAAAAAAAAAGAATGAAATCTTATCATTTGTGACAATATGGATGGACCTAGAGTGTATTAAACTAAGTGAAATAAGTCAGTCAGGAAAAAAGACAAATACCATATGATTTCACTTATATGTGGAATCTAAAGAATGAAATAAATAAAATAGAAGCAGATTCATAGATACAGGGAACAGACTGATGGTTGTCAGAGGGAGGTGGCTTGGGGGACTGAATGAAAAGGTGAAGGGGTTAAGAAGTACAAATTAATATATAGTTACAAAATAGTCGTGGAGTGTAAAGCACAGCATAGCTAATACAGTCAACAATATTGTAATAATTATGTGTGGTGCCAGGTGGTTACTGAAAATATTGGGGAAAACACTTTGTAAAGTATATGATTATCTAACCACTAGGCTGTTCACCTGAAAATAATATAAAATAATGATTGTAAACTGTAATTGAAAAACAAAATTGGGATGGAAAAGTAGATGAACTCACAGTACTGTGTTTCTTTTTTCTATTCCCAAAGTATAAGCAGAAGTCACTAAATATTTAAAAAGTAGTCAACTCTTATTTTGCAGGTATATCAAAAAGGAACTTGCTACAATAACTTATTGTAAATGTAGAGTTATGTAAGATGCTGGCTATCTATATATATAAAAAGCCAGTGACCATAATGGCCATAATGACTATAATGACCGGTCGCTATAATGCAAGGTTCATATATTTGCCCACTGTGGCCAGTGCAGTGGCCCTATCAGGGGGTGGGACCGGCCCCGGCCCCCTGTCAGCCTGTCCCTGATTGGACTCTCTAGTCCAATAAAGAGTAGGCTGCCAGCCAAACACTCCCTCCCTTCCCCCCAGCCAGCCCCACCCCTGATCAGCTTGTTCCACCATGATAGGCCCGCCCCTGATCATACCCCTCACCACAATAGGGGCAGCCAACCTCCTGCAGCCCTTCCTCCCTGCCAGCCCCAGCCCTGCTCACCACCCCCCCCCCCCCCCCACACACACACACACACCTCATCAGGAACAGGGCTGACCAATCACCCATGGCTCCTCCCCCAGGCTGCTGGCCCATGATTGGCACCCCCACCCCATTCAGGAGTGGGGCCAACCGGCCCACCACCCACAGCCCCTCCCCGAGGACGGCCCCACCCCCAATCAGCCCCCTAACCCCCAATCAGGGGTGGGGCCCACCAGGCAATCGTCGCAGCCCCCCAACTGGTCCAACCAGACCCTAATTGGGTCTCAATCGGGGTGGACCAGCCAACCTCCCTCCATCTCCTCCTCCTGACAGGCCCAGCCCCGATCTTCCCCAATTGGAGCTGGGCCAGCCAGAACCCACTCATGCACAAATTTGTGTACTGAGCTTCTGGTTGAAAATAATGATTAAAAGATGTATTCAGGACAAAAGCAAAAACCAAAATGATACTAGGTTCATATATTTGCCCTCTATCTAAAATGGATTGACTGTTGAATATGTAGTTACCTCAAGGCATCATCAGTTTGCTCCCTGACACCAATTCCACTTCTTTGGATGGTATTCCCCTCCCTGCTCTCAGTTCCTGGGTCTGGGAGTGGCTCTTCCTATAGCTTGAGGATAGAGACACGACCCAGTTCTAGCCAATCAAACTACCATACTTGTGTAATATGGGTCAGAGATGGGCATGTGACCTGAGCCCATCTAATCATAATGGATCTCTGTTTTTTGTAAGTACTATCAAGAAGACTTTCACTCTTGTGTGGCTTAAACCTGAACGATATTATGATCCAGCCACCAAAGTCATCTCTCCATAATGACAAAGTGTGGCTTGGAGAAGCTGGGCCCTGTAGCCTGTGGTCTTAGAGTCGAGCCAGCACAGGTGGTAACATCAGGAATAGATCTCAGTGACACTGTGTGAGCCCTGAATCCTGTCTGGCAGAAGCCAATTCTGCTGCTGAGTGTTCAATTATTACACAGCAATAAGTTTCCTTTATAGCTAAAATCAGTTAGAAGAAAATAATTTTGCTGTTTTTTTTGTTTGGATTTTTTTTTTAAGATCACATTGAATTAAAAATATCTCAATACCTTCAGGTCCAAATATTTTTTTAAATATATTTTATTGATTTTTTTACAGAGAGGAAGGGAGAGGGATAGAGAGTCAGAAACATCAATGAGAGAGAAACATCGATTAGCTGACTCCTGCACACCTTCTACTGGGGATGTGCCTCCATCCAAGGTACATGACCTTGACTGGGACCAAACCTGGGACCCTTCAGTCCACAGGCCAATACTCTATCCACTGAACCAAATGGGTTATGGCCCAAATATATTTTTTTTAAATTATCAGCCTTTTTCACTTGATGGATAGCCTAAAGGGTTTTAGTGCTTTGGGTCCACTTTCATCAAAACCTCTTTCTATCTTAAAATCTTATACGTACAGGATCTGCTGTCTCCAGCCAGTGCAACAGTAAAGTACTCTGTTAATAAAAGCCCATGTGGTCGTCATGCCCTCACACTGTGACGCCCTCACGCTGCAACGAGTGATCACTAAGAGGCTTCGTGTGCAGTGGACGTGTGCACAGTGTGGGGGGGGGTGGGGGGGGGCGCTTGGCGCTGTGTGCATAGCACGGAGGCGGGTGCCGTGGCTCTGGCCTACCTCTTTGGGGCAATCCATCAAGGAGCCCCAGATGGGTGGGCAGGGCCTTCTTCTTTGGAGCGATCTACCTTGGGGCTCCTACACTGTGAGAGTGCACAGGCCAGGCTGGGGAACTCCCCTGAGTGCACAAAGTTTGTGCACTGGATCTTTAGTATCTTTTATAATGAATGATTATCATCATCATAGCGGCCACAGGTTGAGCACTTACTAAGTATTGGATATTGTGCTGAACACTTTATATATATGATCCTATTATTCTTCATTTTTCTAGAAACAGTTGTTAAAGTACAGACTCTATAACCCAAACACCCCCTCTTTCTAGCTGCCAATTTTTGCCAGTGTGACCTTGTTTAAATAGCTGTGCCTCAGTTTCCTTGACTATAAGAATGGTAGCCATGCCACTGCCCTGATAAAGTTGTGGAGATTAAATGCGTTGATCTCCACAAAGTGCTTAGCTCAGTGCTTGGCATATACAAGGCACTGCTTCTGTGAACCCTCCTTTTTCCCACAATAGAGTCTTAAAACGAAGGGCTGTTACAATCGTTTTCCCAACAAAGAAGTGGTCTTGACAGAAAGCTTTGTGTACCCCACCAAGATGGCCATTATAAAAATTAGTGCTATCACCAGAGCAAAATTCTGTGAGAACAAGGCCTCTGCCACGCTCATCTTTGTATCCTGGACATTACCAAGCTCAGGGTTCTGCCTGTGGTTATTACTAGAATGTGGACAAAGTCATTGAAAAAAATACAGGAAGAATGTAAGGCAGCCAACTGGACAAAGAGCAGTGGCTTGATACAGGAGCCCAGGGACATTGTGTTTCATTATCTAGTGCTTTGTAACAAATTTCCCCAAACTTAGCAGCTGACAATAGTGCATGAAGATCACCTCCCAGATTCTACGAGTCAGAGATTCAGCACAACGTGGGTGCGTCTGGCTCAGGGTCTCTCAGGATGCTGCAAAGTGTTGGCCAGGGATGTGTCTTATCTGAAGGATCGAATTCTAGGCCCAACGGGTCAGCAGATTGCGTCCCTCCAGTGCCTCTGTTCCTAACTGGCTATTGGTGGGTGGCCTCCTTCCTTGCTTTGTTACAGGGGCCTCTCCACCTGTCTTTATCAGAGCAAACATGTGAGAAGAGCCAGACGTAGAGAGAGAGAGAGATGGAGACAGCGAAAGAGGGGGGGGGGGGGGGGGGTTTAAGAGAAAAAGAGATGTTCAGTGAGAAAGAGGGCAAACAAGATGACAGCCAGTCTTTTGTAACCCACACGGAAGTGACATCCCATCACTCTTGCCATATTCTAGTCATTACCAACAGGCAACTGGGACCAGCCCACATTTAAAAGGAAAGGAATACAAAGGGCATGACTACCAGGAGGTGGGGTCACTGGAGTCAATTACAAGGCTGCCCACCACCAACATAAAATTGAAGTTGATTTTGTATTGCTCTTTGACCCTGACTGAGTCAGCCATTCTGCGCATCACTTCTCCTCTCCATAAAATCTGCATTATAGTTCTCCAAGATCCCTTCCAGCTCCAACCTATGGTTCTAGCAGGTCCTGAGTGGAACAGGAAGCACAGCTGAAAGCCACATTTCATTTCCAAGCTCTACAAGCCCACCAGCAGAAATGAAACTCTAGCCTTCCCACTTCTGTTGACACCAGCTCGTAGCCTCCTGTATTAAGGACTATAGTGATAAAAACACTAGAATGTGCCATTGGCTCCGCGTCCTCAGCCGAGAAATTTTGAGAGGGAAAATGGGGTTGCTGCGGCTATATGCCCATTTGCAATATTCGAGGAAGAGGGAACATGAATTTCCAAAATGCAATTGAAATGGAGCGTTTCATTAGTTTACCCTGAAGTGTCAATAAAAAATGGTGCATGGCAGATATTTGTCTTGTGATTCCCAGTAGCAGCTCTGTCTTGAGGTTAATAACACTTCGGCTTTATTGCCTTACTGGCAAACCCTCTCCGGTGGTATTTAAGTTTGTTTAGTTGTTTTATTTTTTTTTAAATCTCTGTCCACTACTGTTTTTCCATCTACTGAAGAAACTTTATACTCGTTCCTTTTGAGCAATGTATTGAAATATCATTTAACAGACTCATAGATACAGAGAACAGGCTGACAGAAGAGAGGGGAAGCTGGTAAAATAGGTGAAGGTATTAAGCAAAATGAAAAAACAACAACTCATAGACACAGACAACTGTATGGTGATTGCTAGTGGGAAAGGGGTGGGCAGGTGGAAGAAGGTAAACAGGCATACATTATGCCAAAAGGAGATTAGACTGAATGGTAAACACACAACACACTATACAGATGATGTAACATAGAATTGTACACTTCAATACATGATTTTATTAACCAATACCACCCCCAATAAATTCAATTAAAAAATAAATCTCTTCTAACCCATCATAGCAACTAAGACATTGACTAAAACCACATGAAAGAAATTCATTGGTATTGTTAAAACACATACACACACACACACACATTAGTATAGAGTTAACATATGACTGGCAACCCCTCTTCTAGGTGTCTACCTGATCATTTTGGAAACATTTATTTGAAATGATATATGCACACCTATGTTCATTGCAGCATTATTCATGGTGACCAAGACATGGAAACAACTGCAGTATCCTTCAAAAGATGATTGGATAGAAAAGATGTGGAATGCTACTCATCCATAAAGAAAGGTCCGCCATTTGCGACAACATGGATGAACCTTGAGAATATCATGCTAAGCAAAATAAGGTAGACAGAAAAAGAAAAAGAAAAAAACAACATGTGATTTCACTCACATATGAAATATAAAATTGAAAGTAACACATGAAAAAAAAAAAACAAGAAAAAGAAACAAATAAAAGCTCACAGACCTACACAACAGTATGATGGTCACCAGGAGGGAGGAGGAAGCAAAGGTCAAATATGTGGTGATGGAAGAAGATCTGGCTGCAGGTGGTGGTCACACAATGCAATATACAGATGATGTATCATAGAATTGAACACTTGAAAACTATATCATCTTATTAACCAATGCCACCCCAATAAATTTAACTTTAAAGTATCCCTGCTATATATGTATTCATTTATCATTTGGGTTGAAGACAGGGAATCTGTAGTTGCAGAGTGCTATTTGGTTAAAACTTCAAAGCCATTATGAGATTTTCCTTTTTACTATTAATTAGTAAAGGCTCTGATTTCCTGATGTTTATATTCCCCTGTGAACTGGCCAGGGGCTGGTGGCCTGGGCTCTGGGGTTTGCAGGGGTTTGCTGTCCGTGCCTTATTATTCTGTTTTTCTAATATCTTTCACATCTTCGAATGACTTGGGGCATTCAAATACTGGGAGAGTTTACCTTGAGAGAAACTCAGATTTCTGGCTCGCCTTGAACAATGGGAAGCCTGGCCAACACTGGCTCCCCAGTGTTCTTAACTACAATATCAGCCTACAAGGAAAGACACTAGAAATCTCGCTTCCATAACAGTTGTGGCGCCTTTGTCATTAAGGAAACAATAAGGGCAGATACAGAGAATCTAGAGAATCCTGCCACTTCTGACCAGGGCAGCTGCTGCTCACCCAGCCTGTGAGCTCCCTGGCCAGGGAGGGAGGCACCTGGGTTAGATCCAGGCACAGTGCTTCTGGTCTGAGGATAAAGATTATCTCATCCATCATGACGAAGGCCGAAGGCATCAGATAATTGTGTGGTGGCTTCGGCCATTTTCTTTGCATCGACAATGGCTTGGCTGTTGGTTTCACAGTCTCCTGTTCTCACATTACCTGCTCCTTCGAGCAATTACACTGAGCATTCTTGACAGAATAGGGAGGTGCTGTGGTGCTGAAATTAACCCATATTTTACACTTGCCCGCTGTCCTGCGTGGCACACAGCTGCTGTGAAGTGCACAGAACGAAGATGTGGGCCCATGTGCTGTGTCTTGTGAGCAATCCGGGGCTTGCTCAGCCGTTGCTGCAGTTTCCAGCTCCTAGCTGCTTGTTTGCCTCTACAGACCTCCACAAAAGATGGCAAACACCAGCTAGTGCTGAGACCTGCTAGATCCCATGGACAAATACCAGCTAAGCTGCTGGAGGAGTTTCTTTTTCAGTCCTATTTCAAAGGCCGAAAATGGGTCAGCTACAAGGCAAACAGTAATTTTAAACTTCCAGGGAAGCATGGATTCTACGTGATGCGATCAGTTTCTCTGCATGTAGACCAGCTCCATCAGATGGCTGTTTAACTGGAGACCAGATCGGTGTGTTTCGAATGCCTAAAAGCACCATTCATTATTTCTATCAGGGCCCGTATCAACAGGAGTGTGTTGGAGCATTTCATCAATCCCGTCTCCCCACCCCATTCCAAATCAGATAAAATGACACAAAACACCACTTCCATGAATCACAGTTTCCTTTTCTGGGTTGTTTTCTGCTTTTTCATTAAGTCTAAAGGTCTCCAATATCATTTGGGCTCAAATGGCATTTCGTGCTCAGGGCTGAATCATTTCTGGTGACTGTGGCAATTTAAAAATTACAAGAAGTAGAATCCGCTTCCATAAAAAAATAACTCTGTCTTAAGTTGTGCTTTTCAACCACAGGTTTGCCCCCACTTTCCCAAAGAAACCCCCGTCTTCATGGGTGGCAGCTGAGCCCACTTCCCCCTGGGGCTTGGTGGGCACAGTGCCCAGGGCCCATGGTGCCTTCAGGAACCATGAACAGGTTTTCATTTATTTTAATATATTTTATTGATTTTTTTTACAGAGAGGAAGAGAGAGGGATAGAGAGTTAGAAACATCAATGAGAGAGAATCATCACCCAGCTGCCTCTTGCACACCCCTTACCGGGGATGTGCCTGCAACCGAGGTACATGCCCTTGACCGGAATAGAACCCAGGGCCTTTCAGTCCGCAGTCCGACACTCTATCCACTGAGCCAAACCGGTTTCGGCAGGTTTTCATTTCTTTAATCAGCAAAATAACGAATATAGCCGAAACTGGTTTGGCTCAGTGGATAGAGCATCGGCCTGTGGACGGTAAGGTCCCAGGTTAGATTCCAGTCAAGAGCATGTACCTTGGTTGAGGGCACATCCCCAGTAGGAGGTGTGCAGGAGGCAGCTGATCGATTTTTCTAACTCTCTATCCCTCTATCTTCCTCTCTGTTAAAAAATTAATAAAATATATTTTAAAAAAATAATGAATATAAAGTAACCTGGGTTGTAAATATTTCTCTCTTTTCCTCATCCAGTGCAGCTAGGGAGTGGTCCAGTTCCTGAGTAGGGGCTGCTGGTAATTGAGAAATTGAAAGAAAGAGACAGACACAGAAATGGAAGGAAAAAGCTCGGGCCCGGTGGGACCATTGTCCTGGGACAGGTCAGGTACGGGAACAGTGACCCTGAGCCAATACAGCATGTTTATTTTGTACAGCAACAAACAGGAAGTTTTACTAAAAGTCAAGACAAAGGAGATTATGTACATTCTTAGGTGGACCCGAGTCCTATTCAGTCCTGCTTGGCTGGATCTAAATAACAAAACCCACCCCCTGGCACCTGGGCTGAAGGTCAAGCTGACAACATTCCTGCCTTTTGGCAAAGCATGTTTCCAGGACACACCACTGGATTCAGCCGACAATAATTAAAGAAATGCCCATGTGTCTTCCCAGGAGCTCTCTACATTGGGTTACATTTGTCTTTATTCCAGGGCAGTCATAAAATCTACTTGTTGACATTTGACTTATGGAGGAAGGGGGTCAGAAAGGCAGATGTACTCAGTGCCCACGATAAGGATATCATGGCACTACATTCAGGGTAAGATAGAAGTCAACCAATCCACACATTGGTCCACAGTCAAGTTCCCAAACACGACATTACTTACCTGGCTCTGTGGCTTGGAGGCCCCTCTCAGAGCCTACATTGTTTCTCAGGACTAATCCTGATAGACAGTGGGGGGCTTTCGGGGTCCCAAGCCTCATGGGGAATGTTTACTTTGTGTTGCCGTGCCATCTGTGGGCCTAGCAGCCCAGGCAATTGCTCTCATGCAGCTGCATGATGTAATAGTCAGGACACAATGAGATTGGGAGTGAGCCCAGCTCTGAGTTTACCAGCAGTGTAGCCTTGGGCAAGGCATTGCCTCTCTCATTGCCCCTAGCTTCCTATCAGTTATTACTGTTCTTCCCCAACAGGGGACCTTCCCCTGCCTGCCCTCCACTGTTTCTAAACTTCATACAAATGGGATCATGTTCTTTTGTGTCTGGCTTCTTTCACTTAACATTGTGTGTCAGTGATTCATTGCTTTTCTTGCATGTCATAGGAATTTGTTCATTTTTTGGCTGCATAGTATTTCACTGTATGAATAGATCACAATTTATTGATTCTCCAATTGGTGGAAATGGGGTTGTTTCCAGGTTTGGGCTAACAAGAAAAAAGCCCCTACAGGCATTCTTGGCTATATCTTTTGATGGACACAAATCCTCTTTCCTATTGGATACAGACCTATGGGATCATAATAAATATTAAGTATCATGGTGTTCTAGACTTCAGGGTAGGTAAAGGGAGGGGATATAAAATAGAGCAAAACAATAACATGGTTCTTAAGTCTAACGAGGCAGACATGACAATAATCTGCACAAATAAAATGTAATGACTGCACAAGCTGCAAAGAAGAGGTATTTGGGGGCTGTGAAAACATATGGGGTAGGATTTTATCAGAAGGCACAGGTTCTCTGACCACAGGGAGCATGACAAACATCAGATACTCCGGCAAAGTTGGTGTGTCAGCACAGAGAGACAAGGGGACATGGAGAAGCAGGCAGGGTTCAGATCTTGCCCATTACTCTCACAGAAGACATTCTTTTTTTTTTCAGAGAGAGGGAAAGGTTTGGGGAAAGAGTAACCTAATCAGATTTACAGTATGAAAAAAATTTATCTGGCTACTGGGTAAAAATGGATTGAAGAAAGTGTGTGTAGCAAATAGAGACAGGAAGACTCATTCAAATTCATGAGCAATCACGGCTATTAAAAGCCAATTGGATTCAAGGTGGTGGGATGAAGGTGAAGAGATTGGACCAAATGAATGTCATCTTACATACACGTCTCATCCTATTTCTCTGCTACTTTAATTATAGTTCTTGGCCCCCGCCAGCTACTGTCATTTGGACTTCATAAATTTACCTAAATAATCAATAGCTTATGAATTAAATCCAAGTCCTCTTCAGGCCAATTGTTTTCCTTTGCAATCACATACTGAGTTAAGATCTCATTCATTTCCTGGAACCTCTGCTCACCTAACATCTGTGGTATCAGGATTTTATTGATATTGATCAGACAAATTCTATCAATAATTCAACATGACTCCCAGTTGCAGTACAATTGTGAATGTCAGCGTTATTATTACAAACCAGGAATTATGATGAGTATCCAGTGTCCCTTTCCAACAGAAATGACCAGGTCCCCCTCTATCCACTATTACTTGTGCCCTTGAACTTGGTCTCAGGCCAAGTTCAAGATTCCAGATGTTCTGTGGGCATGGCCAGGCACTGTCCTTCAGCTCACAGGATAAACTGAAATGGATTCCCAGTGAGAAGGGTCTTTAACTTGGCTCCTAGACCACTACTCTGCTCTCAAATTTCCACTCCTAAGGGAAATCCTAAATCTAAAGCTACTATGTGCTCTCTTTGCATCTCTGGGGATTGCTATAAGATTCTACATGTGCATATCAGTACTGCCATGGAGCGGTGGGTGCACAGATGTGAAGCCCTGGGCTCGGGTTTGAGTCTAGACTTCACTGCCTAAGGGCTGAGGCACTCTGAACAGGGCCCTAACTCCTCCTGACCTTCATTGCTCATCAGAGAGATGGAAATGGTGATAACAGCAGCCCAAGCCTTACAGACTGCGAGGACTGGACTAGCCACAGGGATCTGCTGGTATCAGCAGCCTGTTGGAATCACTGCCATGGATAGAGGTGAACTGCTAAGTCGCTACACAAATTGGTCATCCTGCGTCTGCCTTTGCCTGTAGCAGTCCTGGAGTTAAGATCAATTACTTAAAGTCAATGCCCAGTGGGAGAAACTGTTTTTCAGGCTTAATCTTCTGAAAAACAACTTTTTCTCTCCTGAGATGCCAGTGTATTCCACACTTTCTAACATGGTAGTACTCGTCGGTTTTCCTTCTCTGTCAGAAGCTCAGAGCATGCTAACCTAACGTGTGGACTCTGGCCAGTTTATTTTCCCTTTTTTACTCATTTCTATTCCTTTTCTTTCCCCCATGCTGTCAGTTTTGTATTCATCTTTTGTGTGTATTTGAGAAGCTATCTGAAGGTCCTTTTGGGTAAGTAAATGGACACAAAGAAAATCACCAACAAAATCAATTTCGCAAGTGCAGCCTGTGCATTCACCAACAGAGCGTTTGCTCAGCAAGCTGCAAGACTGGGGCAACTTATCTCACCTCTCCAGCTTCTCTCCGGTCTGCACAATGAGCACCCACAATGGAATCTCCGCTAAAGGGCCATTGTGAGAAAGGAAGGAATTAACTCATAAAAAAGCGTTCAGGGCGGCGCAGCGTACAATAAGGACTCATGCTAGTCTTGGTGCTGAAATCATTAGAATTATTCCAGGTATCAGACTGGCAGCTTTTCCAGACAACCAGCTACTGGGAACACACACACACACACACACACACACACACAGTCCTAATTGCTCTTCTCCAAATGTTTTATACCAAATCTTGAATCTAACCTTTAAATTCTGCCCAGTACATTAATGCAGTGTGTGTGTGTGTGTGTGTGTGTGGGGGGGGGGGGGGTGGTGGTGGCATAATCTTGGATAAAGAATTGTTGGGTATTGCTGTTTTCCTGCATCTAAAAATGGAGCAATACAATGTCATTTTATGTCAAACTAGAGACCCAACGTGCATGAAATCATGTGCTAGTGTCCCTAGGCCTAGCCTGGCCTCCATGGCAAGGCCTCTGCCTCCCCTGATGCTATGTGGTGCTCCCCGCCCAGGAGGCTCCGTGATGCTCATAGCCCCTCCACTGCTCCACGAGGCTCCCCTCGCCCAACTGCCCCCCGAAGCTTGCTGCCGCCCTGTGAAGCTTGCCACTGGACGCTCCACGCAACTCCCCCCGGATTCATTATGGTTTTAAAAGCTCACTGCTGCCTGGGTGACTGTTCCGCTAAGGTCACTCAGCTAAGCAGCCAGCCACCACTGCTCAACAGTCTCCCGTCCCACCCCACCACCAGCCCCTCCTCATGGTGAGCGGCTTGGGGGCGGTCAGAGGTTGGAGGAGGGGTAGGGGGAGGGAGATGGAAAGGTGCTCCATGCACTTCACGGTGACTGGTCACCATTTTGGTCGTGATGCCACCTAGCTCTTTATATACAGAGTGGCCAGATTATTATGACCACCCCATCAGTACTTCGTTGGGCCGCCTTTTGCCTTCAATACTTTAGCGATTCTTCTTGGCATTGACTCCATGAGATGTTGAAAGCGAGGAATCTTGACAGCATGCCTGATGAATAGCACTGTCCAGTCTGTGAGATTTGATGGTTGTGGAACCAGCTGCCTGATGGCTCTTATAACTTCGTCCCACAAATGCTCAATTGGATTGAGATCTGGTGATTGTGGGCCCACCTAACCAAGGTCAAGTCTCCCTCATGTTCTTGAAACCACTTCTGCACCGTGGCATGGCGCATTGTCTTGTTGGAAGAAGCCATCTCCTTTGGGATACGCCATCAACATGACAGGAAGAACTTGATCAGCAATGATACTTGTGCTATTCAAACGTTGTTTCATATGAATTAAAGGGCCCAAATCATGCCAGGAAAACATGCCCCAAGCCATAATGCCCCCACCAGCTTGAAAGGTTGTACTCATGTATGGGGGTGCATGCTTTCATGCTGTTTTATGAAATTCTCTCTGCCTTCTGCATGATGCAACTGGACATGTGATTCATCAGACCACATTTTTTCCAATGCTCCACTGTCCAATCCTTGTATTCCTGTGCGAATTGGAGATGTTTCATCCTGGTAACTACAGACAGTGAAGGTGTTCCAACAGGCCTTCGGCTTCCATATCCCATACGATGCAGCATACGGCTAATTTGCCTACAAACGTCAGGTGGTCATAATAATCTGGCCACTCAGTGTACATTAGGTTGAAACACAAACATGCTAAAAGTGATGCAGCAAATTGTCAGTAGCACCTCACCACAGATGCAGTCAGGGTTGCATTTGTACTGCATGACAGAGCTGTGTAAACACCTGTTACTGTGAATGGCATCACACTCCAAACGGCCTTTGTTGAGCATCACATATTGGGTGTACGTAGCACACCTGCCTTTGCCTCCTCCATCACATCTTCCTCCCCCCAGAGTTAAGGACAGCTCTGACTTTCTTCGGAAGTTTTGAGCCAGTCTAGGTCTTCAGCTGACCCAAAACCACCTGGAGGGCTTGTTAAACCCAGGTCTCCACTATGCAGAGGGAAATAAGGCAGTCAGAGAAAGACAAATACCCTGTGGTTTCTTATATGTGGAGTCTAATGAACAAAATAAATAACAAAAGAGAAACAGAGAAGAGATTGAGGGGTTATCTTACTGAGTTTGGGGGCTGGGTGAGAAGATTAAGCAACAACAAAACCATAGACACCAACAACAGTATGCTGATTGCCAGAGGGAAAGGAGGAGGCGAGGGAGTAGAACAGAGGAAAGGGGGGGATGTGTGGTTTCCAGCACTTGATCTTGGGCAGTGAATGCATGATGCAATCAATATACAGGTAATGTGTCATAGATCTGTATACCTGAAACATACATTTTTATTATCCAATGTCACCCTAATAAATTCAATAAACATTAAAAAAAAAAAAAACAAAAACCACCAGCTTTCTATGAAATAGTTGAAGGCTATGTCTGTCACACTGTCAACATCACACCAACTGGGGAAACATTTTTCAGGGCTGTCCTGGGGAAACTGCATGTCTAGTAATCCCCCACGGGTCTCTAGCTCCTCTGCTGGCTGCCAAACTGAAATTTTATGTGAGATCACCTGATTCTATTGTAACAACAAATTAAAATATATATTTTTTTAACTGTAAGAACCAAAGAACATGTTTTGCAAAGCTGTGTACCGCCTCTGCTCCTCCCTTCACCTTGTCTCGCCCGCCAAGACCTAACATTCACCTTCTAAGTCCAGCCTCCTTTCCTTTCTCTGCCAGTGGAACAGGGAAAGCAGTGATGTCTGTATCCCTACCTCCACCTCTTTGCAGTAAAACCCACCTACCAACCACCAAATTGCCTTAAAATACTGCTCCAATCATGCGTGTTGCCTTTCAGTCAAAGCCCTTCAGAGACTGCCCTGGCCTCCAGCTGTCAAAACTTTATCCCAAATGGCTGTCCTTCCCTCCCTCCCCTAGTCAGCCGCTGTGGACTAGGGCACTGGAGGCTTGCACAGGCGCAGGGTGGGGACGGGGTGGAAGGAAGTGAGCAGCCTGCACCGCTCACACCTGAGCGCAAACTGCCTGCGACCCGCTCCCTAAGCCTGGGTATCATGCCAAATACTGTGCCCTCCACTTCCCACACCCCAGCCTCCTGGTCAACTCTATTCTATTGTAAAAAGCTTTTGTTTAGCTCCAATTGTTTTAAAAAAGTAACACTCTAAAAATAGTGATTGTACATAAAAATCAGGATTCCCATAAAAAATAAACCTGAGTGCCAATGACTGGCTGGAGCAGGATATGAGTGACCTCTTCAGATTCTGTTTACCAACCCTCGGCCACCCAATAAACTTGCTAACAAAAACAAAGAGGCTTTGGGGCACTTCCAAAATAAATTTAAAATGGGAATCAAATATTTCTGACAATCTAGAACTTCACAGGGACACTCGGAAAAACAAGGTGTGAAGTTAGCAATAATGTGTAATATCTGCCCTCCTCCCCAATATTTGTTTTATCAGGTTTATAATATGCTGATAGAATTTTAAATCCCAGCCAGTTACATGACTGTTACATAAGTCATATGCGCCTTCATTGTAAAACCTCTAAAGCAGTGATCGGCAAACTCATTAGGCAACAGAGCCAAGTTAATCAACAGTACAACAACTGAAATTTCTTTTGAGAACCAAATTTTTTAAACTTACACTTCTTCAACATAGACTCACCCAGGGTATATTTTGTGGAAGAGCCACACTCAAGGGGCCAAAGAGCCGCATGCAGCTTGCGAACCGCAGTTTGCCGACCACGGCTCTAAAGGGTTCAGTCAGATCTCCCACCAGCCCCTGCAGACCCATCAGTTTGCACCATCTGAGGCCCTAAAAAAATGATTCTTATGGACTACATCTGGATTCTGGCTGATGTGGCCCAGGGCGGACACCAGCTGGGTTCTGGAGGGGGAACGGGTGGGGTGCAGTCTCGAGCTGTCTCACTGCAGGGATGTCGCAGGCTGTCCGTGCCCCTCTCTGATGAAGGCAGCCCTTCCCTGGGTGAAGGGCGTGGCTGCTCTCTCCCTGGGCCTCTGAGGGCACAGAACGTTCCACCTTTGTAACCTTGGCCCTAGTTTTCTGAAACTGTTCTAACTTAAGTGATAAACTTCCTGCTATAACCTGACATCTCCCCAGTCTCATGCCTCTAAATGAACACTAACCAATGAATGCAAGAAAAAATATCCTTTCACCTGTCATTTTCCAGAATTTGAATATCACTATTTGGGAACATTTTGCAGCAATTTAAAAGTTGCCTTTATGTCATGAAGGATTTTAGAATTCTATCTTTAAGCCTGAACTGTTGCTAAACATTTAATCAAAAAATACAATATGCAATACTTAGTCTTGAAGAATAAAAAATGACATTTCCTCTTAAAATTATGTACACTTAATCCTAGAAATATCCTCATTTTTTATTATGCTCCTCCGACTGGTATTTTGATATATCAGTGCCATCTGCTGGGAAGTTAATATACCATTAGGTTGCAAATCCCAAAACATATGTCTTTTGGGGGGCTGTCCGGCATAAATGTACTCTTTATTTAAGAAAAAAGCCTTATTTTTAAATACACAGCTGCTTAACTTCTATATCATCATCAATATAAACCCCAATTAATTACAAAGCACTAAAATAAAGTCTGAAACATAATTTTTAAAACATACTAAACATTTCTATTGATACATCTCTTGGTTTCTAGAATATTCTTATGTGGTTCTGCTCTACTTTTGTACGAAGCTCAAGTCTCAGCATGAGCTGGCGCTTTTCCAAAGATCCATGATATCTGTATGTAAGAGGAAAGTGAAATATATGTTTATATATAATATATATTGCATGTATTTAAGTAAAATATATACATATTTTTCAGTACATGACAAAGTTTCAGGAGTGAAGTGAGTAGACAGGTATAGGATTAGATCTTTCTGGAATTCCTTCGCCAACTCTAAAAAGCAACTGTAATAGACACATATAAACAACACGTCACAACTATTAAGTTTTCTGATAAAAATTGCAACAGATGTTCTAAATGATAATATAGAAACATAAAAGATTGCTTAACTGAGTTTAATAACATGACATAAAATCCCTACACTTGATAGAATCATTATGCAAAATACATAGATGAATACTGTATTCTTTCAAAAATATAAAATAAATAAGCAAGACATGTGAAAATAGGCAAGTTTCCATTAAATAAATGAAATCTTTTTTAAAAAAGAAAGTTTTGCTTTCCATATCATCTGAAAAAGGAAAATTATCATTTAAACAATATTCAAGTTTATTAAACAAATTTTAAAGGTAATATAAAATGTTTAGCTTTCATCAGCTTCAAGGTTTATGTTGCTCCCAAATTTTGCATATAACTGAACTTTCAAATCTGCTAACACCCGTTGAATGGATTCCACTCTGGATTCTAAGGCATCAATTTCTTCTTGCAAATTTTTCTGGAAAAAATAAATGTTTAAAAACTTAATTCTATTCAATTGGATGATTTCTAGCACCTTTGGCTTAAAAAAAAAAATATTTAGGAACACTTTTAGGTCAGAACTTTCTAAACTTCAACAGGCAGCTACATATATACAATAATACTGATCATTAGATCTCAACCAAAAGTCTGAAAATATGCATTTTTAATTCAGGATCTATATTTGCTTATAAGATAAATCAGCTTGTTTTTCAGTTTTGGTTGATTTCAAAAACATAAGATTAAAAAAAAAAGTAATTTCTAAATTACCATATCTGAATAAACAAAGAACCCTACATAAACATGGTGGCCACTTCTGCTAAACAAGCATGGCTTCTGCCAGAGCCTCTCCAACCGCCCATAAAGTAACTATGAAACTAGAGGAAATGAGACTCAACAAGATGGCGGCATAGGGCAGACACCCGAATGCAGCCTACCACAAGTTTGAATTTAGAACTGAAAAACAGGGGAAACATCACCCTGAGGCGCCGGATGGCTGGCTGAGGGGAGGCTGTACCATCTGGGAAGGAGAGAGAAGGCGCGCTGAACCTCAGGAACTGTAAAGGTACAGAAAACTGTGCGCGCAAAAAAGCGGCCGCAGAGTTCACTGCTGGTTTGCTTGTGGAGAGGGCGGGCCGAGTTTGCTACAGGCTTACTCCCTGTGCGCAGAGAGGGCGGACAGCTAATGCACGGCTGGTCTTGTTCAGGAGGAAAACAGAACCACCCTATTGCGCTGATCGACGGCCCCAGACAGGGAGAGGCCAGACTGTCGGGCAGTGGGCAGATATCTCTCAGAGGTGTGTGAAGCCAGCGGCCAATACTGTGGGACTCAGAAACCAGACCCTCGTAGGGAGGGGCTGAATAAAGCTTGTCTGCACCACCCGAGACTACGACCCATCCAAGTGGAGCACAGAAGCCCTTCCAGTGGCTAGCTTTCTCATTTGCCGCAGGACTCTCCTAGGGAGGGGCAGACAGGAATCTAAAGCTTGTCTGCACCTATACCAAAGAGGTGTGCGCGCCTGCAACCAATTGTGCTGGATTCAACAAAGCTTGGCTGTGCCACCCCAAGACTCCGCCCATCCAAGCAGAATATAAAACCCTCCTAGCTGAGGCACCTCTGATCCTCATAGCCAATTGGCTTGGAGATCAACGCTTCCCAGTGATACCAACAACAAGCAAGGCTTAACAACAAGACTGCACACACAGCCCACAAAGGGCTACACCAAGACTGTCCACCTCAGGTAACTGGGAGGCTGACTCACTGAACCATGTAGGACACCTTAGCACACAAAGCCACCCTACCAACTCAGGGACGCTGTGAAAATGCCCAGACAAGGAAATAGAGCACAAACAAAAGAAATGGAGGAAAAGAAGAGACTGGATATAGAGTTCAAAACCACGCTTATAAGGTTTTTCAAGTATTTCCTAGAAAAGGTCGACAAGACCTATGAGGAGATGAAAAGGGATCAACAAGAACTAATAAGGGATCAACAAGAACTAATAAGGGGTCAACAAGAAATAAAGAATACATTGTCTGAAATAAAAAATATTATAGAGTCCTAAAAACAGAATGGAAGATCGCAAGAATCAAGTCAAAGATTTGGAACATAAAGAACCAGAAGACACTCCTCCGCAGAAGCAAGAAGGCAAGAGAATCCAGAAAGTTGAAGATAATGTAAGAAACCTCTGGGACAACTTCAAGCAAACCAACATCAGAATTATGGGGGTCCCAGAAGATGAGAGAGAGCAAAATATTAAAAACATACTGAAAGAAATAGTGACAGAAAACTTCCCCCACCTGGTGAAAGAATTACACTTACAAGTCCAGGAAGCACACAGAACTCCAAACAAAAGGAATCCAAAGAAGACCACACCAAGACACATCATAATTAAAATTCCAAGAGCAAAAGACAAAGAGAGAATATTAAAAGCAGCAAGAGAAAAGCAGGTAGTGACCTATAAAGGAGCAGCCATACGATTGTCAGCTGATTTCTCAACAGAAACCATGCAGGCCAGACAGGAATGGCAAGAAATATTCAAGGTGATGAATAGCAAGAACCTACAGCCAAAAATAATCTACCCAGCAAAGCTATCACTCAGAATTGAAGGCCAGATAAAGAGCTTCACTAATAAAAAAAAAAGCTAAAGGAGTTCATCACCACCAAACCAGAATTATATGAATTGCTGAAGGGGGTTCTTTTGGAAGAGAAAGAAAATAAAGATAAAAACTATGAACAACAAATATGTAACTATCAACAAGTGAATCGAAAAACCAAGGGAATTAAAAAAAAATCTGATGAACAATATTAACTGGTGAATATAATAGAATCAGAGGTATGGAAGGGGAGTGGACTGACGATTCTTAGGGGAAAAGGGGATAGGGGGCGTGGGAAGAGACTGAACATAAACTGTGCACCTATGGATGAGGACAATGGGGGTGGGGAAAGGGCAGAGGGTGGGGTAAGAACCTGGTGGAGGAGAGCAATGGGGGGGGGGGGAGGGATGAGGAACATTTGTAATAATATGAACAATAAAGATTCATTTAAAGAAAAAAAAAATCAGTCTTTACCTTAAAAAACAAAACAAAACAAAAAAAAAACAAAAAAACAAAAAAAAAAACAAGAAACTAGAGGAAATGACAAAAATTCATGCTACCACCAATAACTAAGAATAACAATTCATAGTCTAAACGGGGCAGAAATGTTCTGAGCCTTTCCCTCTAGATTATGTACTCCATGCAGGCAGGGACCAGGTGTTCTGCTGTCCCTGTACCCAGGAAGTGACAGAAACCAATACAGAGCTTACACTCCATAAATACTTCTAAAAGGAATGAATGAATTGCAAAACAAAGGTTCAATATATGTGTGTGGCAGGGGTGGGGGTGGGGCTGGGGTGGAGGGAGAATGTTCACAACAGTGACAAAAACTTCTCTTGAAATACTTGCAAGCGCGCTTTAGGACGGCTACACAGAAAACCAGAATTACCGTTTCCCTGTGAAAGGGAAGGTTTCAGCGTAACGGGAATCGCCATGTTTCCACACAGACAGACTCAGGAGTGTTAGTTCTACCTGAGGTGTATTAAATGTGCGTTTAAGTCATGAAAAACTGTGCTTTTATGACATTTAAGGCAGGAAGACAAACATTTTAAATAATATTCAAGCTAATTAGGCAACTCTCAAGAGAATTAGAAAATATTTAACTGCTGTCAGCTTCTCATACACAATGTGACTGCCCTCTCAGGCATATCTGGAGGACCCATGAATCGGAAATGAATCTGCTGAGTCTCAAATGCCTCAAACACGTCGACGAACTTACACTCTGACCTAGTAATTACACTTCCCCTATTATTTCCTTAAAGGATTTCCTAAATGTGAGCAAAGATTAAGGTATAAAAATGCTCACTAGAGCATCACTCCAGGAAAACACTGGAAACATTAGGAGGATAGTGAGCTGAGTCAACGTCCACCAACACGGCTTTAAGGTCATCAAACATGGTGTGCTTAACGTCCGTGTTCCCGGCCAGAGCAGGCTCCCAGAGTATCTGCTGGATGAGAACACTAACGGGAGGAGAAAACACTTCCGGGATGTTAACTGACCAAAATGTGAAGCAAAAGAAAGAACGTAAGGGAAAGGCATGGAGATGCTCATCATAGACCGCCACCTCTGGGTAGTGAGTGAGATTACGGGTGGTTTTTCTGTTGTTTTGTAATATCCTGTGCTTTAATTCACAGCGCAAGCTTAGGAATCGCAAGATCACTTGGGAATCCCTGTGACACTTTGAGTTAAGTGTCTAAAGCTCTCTAAGCCTCTATTCTTCAACCCTAACGGGAATAATGGAACCTGTCTCAGAGTCCTTGTCAGGATGAAATAAACACACTTGCAAAGCATTCGGAGCACATGTGGAGCACTATGAGACCCAGGAGATAATAGCCAGCATTCATTATTTTCCCTCCTCCTACATACTACCTAATAAAGAGGGAATATGTTAATTGACCCTCACACCATCACAAAGAAGGTGGTGCTCACAGACAATAAGGAGAATATGCTAATTGACTGCCCTGCCCTCAAAGATGGCAGCACCCACAGCCTATTAGGAGGGAATATGCTAATTGACTGCCCCACCCTGAAAGATGGCAGCGCCCAAAGTCACAAGATGGTGGCGCCTAGTCTCTTCAGCCTTGCCTGGACAGCAGGTGCATGGCCTGCCTCCAGAGTCCTCCAGGCTCCTCCGACCCCCAGCCACCCAGGGCCAGCTGAGGCTTGCGTTGCCGGCAGTGGCAGCAGCAGAGGTGTGATGGGGGGCGTTGCCTTCCCCTGATTGCTGGGTTGCATCCCACCCCTGAGGGCTCCCAGTCTGTGAGAGGGGGCAGGCTGGGCTGAGGGACCCCCTAGTCCAGTGCATGAATTTTCAGGCACTGGGCCTCTAGTGTTCTTTATAAGGATACAAATCATGCCAAGACCGGTTTGGCTCAATGGATAGAGCGTCGGCTTGGGGACTGAAGGGTCCCAGGTTCGATTCAGGTCAAGGGCATGTACCTTGGTTGCGGGCATATCCCCAGTGGTGGGTGTGCAAGAGGGAGCTGATCGATGACTCTCTCTCTCATCAATGTTTCTAACTCTCTATCTCTCTCCCTTCCTCTCCGTACAAAATCAATAAAAATATATTAAAAAAAAAAAAAAAAGGGATACAAATCATAATTTAAGAGTCAGACTTCATCACCCAGCGAAAGACTTCAATATACCTTTGCTTCTTCTAACATTTCTTGTGTTTCTTCTTGAGAATGGCTAATGAAAACATCACCAATTTGATACGGTATCATTAAGCAGTCGTCATCTGCGAGCATGATGTCCTCGCAAGCATCCTCTAAGTTTTGGAGTTGTTTCTGCAAATGCAAAAGAGAACAGCAATGAACAATGTATTCAAAATTCCCCGAAAGAGGCTGTCAGCCCATTTTAATTTGGGGACACCAACCCTCAGAGGGACCTTCGCAAAGGTATTCCCACACTAAAACGAGACTTCCTTCTATTCTAGAAGGCTTCACAAGGAAGCACTTAAGAGCTCACTAACACACTAATCTCCAGATTCTTCCAGATTGCTACAAGCTACTGTGGTGGACAGCAAGGATCTGTGGCCACTCAAAATATCTACCTAACGGTTTCTCACTGTGAGCTCTGCCTTCCTGCGGGAGAAGTAAAGCAAAGGCAAAAGGGAATCTACACTGCTCAGCCGTGCCTGCTGATAGGAAGGAAGCAAAGAACTTGCTTTCCACCAATCTACTGCACTTGAACTGGACTTCAATGAGGGAGCTGCATGAGCAGCTGCTGGGCCTAGGGCCTCCAATTTACAGGGGCAGCTGGGCGGCAGCAGTGTCCTAGGTCTGAGGAGCAGGCAGCTGGCCGTGGACAGCAGCAGTTCCCTCCTAGCCAAGTGTTCTGAGACATGGTTCTGGGACCTGCTCTTGGAACCTCAGCCTCGAGTCCCACCTCTCAACAATCTGTAAGTTTCCTCACACCCTTAAGCAAGGTTTTTCTTCTTAAACTAGAGTAGATTACGTCATCTGTGACAGAGTCCAGAGAGATATAAGCACAAGTTACTGAACTCAGTTTTTAAGAGCCGGTGCATGAAGAACTTTTTTATTCTTAAGTAAGATACGTATCTCCGGTACCTTTTTTACATCTATTTCTTCCTTCAGCTCTGTGATTCTACTCGTATTCCGTGCAAATTTGTTTATCTTTTGTTGATCTTCAAAAGTAACATTGACGTCTTCTGCAGCCTGAAAAGAATTAAATGCCAGACTCTCCTTAGTTTGCTCACTTGGTTATAAAGGAGGAAAGACAAAGGCGTACCTGGTTTCAGTAAGGACCCCAATGACCTGGCTCAGTGGCCACGCCCTACCCCTCGCCTGGTCTCTTATGACCAAAGGCATAAGGTCCATACACTCTGACTTCTCCGGAGGACTAACCAATATGGAGCTCAGTGGTCAGAACAGGAAGGCAGATCCTGAAAGATGGCCCTCCCATCCCAGGCTCTCATCATCCCGCAAACCGCTTCGCACACACCAGACCCAGAGGACATCTTGAAAATGTCCTTTACATCCCCATACATGTCGTTTCGACTTGCACATATTTTCATGAACACGGACGCTGGTAAACACTGGCCTGCAGCACAGAAACCAAAGGCAAGTCCTTATGAAGATAATCCTGGTGTTCAAGTCAACTCCAATTCCCTAAGCCAGTGGTTGGCAAACTCATTAGTCAACAGAGCCAAACTCATAAGTACAACGATTGAAATTTCTTTTTAAACTTAAACTTCTTCTAACGCACTTCTTCAAAATAGACTCATCCACGCCGTGGAAGAGCCACACTCAAAGGGCCAGAGAGCCGCATGTGGCTCGCGAGCCTCAGTTTGCCGATCTCGGCCCTAAGCGAACCGGGCACAGAGAGTTCAGGGGTCCTGCTCTCCCGCAGAGGTCAAGTACTGAGCCCTGAACCTGACTATGTCCTTTCAGGTGCACAGTCACCGCGAAGCACCAGGACCCGGCTTTCCACACACACACACTGGGGCTCACAGCAGTTCCAAATGTGAACCTGAATCATGCTCATCAGTCACAGGCACACGGTTTCCGAAAAGTTGTAGAGAACTGGGCCCTGCTTCCCATCTGTCCAGGACAAGCGCTTCCTTTGGGAGCCCCTCTCGCCCCCCCTCCCCACCCCCCACAGCAGCCCTGCACACACGTGGCCCAGGAGTGCACTTAGTCACGGTGGTTTTCTCATGGGGTTAGGGCTAAGCTGGCATTGGAGGCACAGGGCATGCCACCCAGCGAGTGCCGTGTGCAGACAAGGAGTAGCCGCCCCTCCCTAGCAGCCGTGGCTTCCGTTCTCGTCTCACTGATCTAGAACACGGCTACACTGCCTGCCCTTCATTGTGGCGGGGAGGGCTAATTCTTAATCGGGGCCCGCGGGCAGTGAGGGATCCATTCATCCCCTGAGACTGCAAAATGGCATGTGTAGGATGTGTATGATCTGGAGGGGTCTTCATAGCTCATCAAGATTCTTAAATGAATCCCCACCCCTACCCACAAGGCAGGAACTCCTGCTTTAACAGGAGCCAGCTGTAGTTACTGCGCTCAGAGCCGTGAGAATTCATGAGGAAGGAGTTGTTTGTAGTATGTGAGGCAGCAGAGTGGTGGGAACAAGAGTGGAACCATGGCAAATGCCCCAATTCCCTGGAGCCAGCTGAGGCTTGCCTTCCTTTAGTGAACAGGGGAGCTATGCCCACCTCGGGGGTGACAGCATGAGCACCCAGCCGAGGGCCTGCAGTGGAGTCACCTTCCACTGGGTGCCAGCTGTGCTTTACTATGGAAAGTCCACCAAAAATCACCACACAGGAAGAACACGGCGGAAGATAAAACCAAAATCCCATGCACCCGGAGGTCCCTTTTCTTGAGAACCAGTTTCCCGTGGGGTCCCGGGAGGAGACAAACCAGCCAGCCAGCCTCGCTGGGTTTGGGAGTTGCCAGCAGGTCTCACTGCTCTGAACCGCTGGGAGGAGGAAATGCTGGCCCGTGTCAGGCTGCTGCTATTTTCGTCTTTTAAAGGTGTCTACCGAGTCTCTGACACACAGCTACGCTTTGTATCTTTATTCACCTCCCGGGCACATTCACTTAACCATTACTGAGTGTCTCCTCCGTGCCAGGCTCAGCGAAAGGGGAGGCACAGCCGTGCCCGGGTGCACACTGAGCTTCCGTCTGGGGGAGGACAGCGAAGGCCAGACACCAGGCTTTCTGCGGGAAGGCACACAAGGGATGGCGCCGGGGGGGGGGGGGGGGGGGGAGTGCTGGGGGATGCAGGGAGTGAGGGGCTTCCTGAGGAGGGAGGTGCACAGGTGTCCGCCTGGAGCCCGCATGGCCACGCGCGGTCTTGGGCCACAGGGCTGGAGAGGAGGAACGGCATCTTCTCTGGGACGTCTTCCGGGTCGGCCAGGGCCCAGAGGCAGCACCTACAACCCAGAGGGGCTGCCGGCTGAAACCAATACGAGGGGCTCCCCCAGGCACCCACCCTCGTCAGCCTAGGGGTGCCCCAGGGGCAGAGGGGAAGGCTGTAGCCTGCCTCCCAGGCCTGTTCCCAGCAACGGGGACCCTAGGAGAGGCGATTGCTCCCACCAGCAGGCTCACTAAGGTGAAGAAGAAATCATCCATGTTTTGGCAACACCAACCTTTTCCTACCCTCACGGTTCAAGCTCTCCACCATTCAGACCCTCCTCCTATTCCGGGCACGGGGTCTGGAGGAGAAACTCTCTCCCTGGGATGCCCGCCCCTTCCCCTCCTCCCCGATCCAGCGGCCTGGCCTACACCTGGGACCACACACTGCCTCGCTCCCCACGGGCCCCTCCAGTTCTCATCCAGGCTGGGCTCTCCTGTGTGCCCCCTCCGTGCACGGAGGGCTGGACACTCCTGTGTGAGCCCTCGATGCACGGAGGGCTGGACACTCCTCTGAGCCCTTAATGCACGGAGGGCTGGACACTCCTGTGTGGCCCCTCCGTGCACGGAGGGCTGGACACTCCTGTGTGAGCCCCCGATGCACGGAGGGCTGGACACTCCTGTGTGCCCCCTCCGTGCACGGAGGGCTGGACACTCCTGTGTGAGCCCTCGATGCACGGAGGGCTGGACACTCCTGTGTGAGCCCTCGATGCACGGAGGGCTGGACACTCCTGTGTGAGCCCTCGATGCACGGAGGGCTGGACACTCCTGTGTGAGCCCCCGATGCACGGAGGGCTGGACACTCCTGTGTGAGCCCTCGATGCACGGAGGGCTGGACACTCCTGTGTGAGCCCTCGATGCACGGAGGGCTGGACACTCCTGTGTGAGCCCTCGATGCACGGAGGGCTGGACACTCCTGTGTGAGCCCCCGATGCATGGAGGGCTGGACACTCCTGTGTGAGCCCCCGATGCATGGAGGGCTGGACACTCCTGTGTGAGCCCTCGATGCACGGAGGGCTGAGCACTCCTGTGTGCCCCCTCCGTGCACAGTGGTCCCTCCCGGAGCTGAAGGCCTACAAGGCCCGGAGGCCAGAGGAAATACAACCGCTGTCATCTCCATCCCATACCACTGGGACTGTGCCATATGTCACGCTCAAAAAGCTTGCTGAATGAAAGGAAAAAATATCAGTGACCAAAAATTTGGCAAAATCCGGGATTCCAATCCTCCTCCTCCCGGTTCCGCCACACTGACTGCTCTCTTCACTTCAGCTTCCACACCTGCCAAGCGGGGTGAACCCCAGCTGGCCTCTCCCATGGTGTCCGGGCCACACCTAACCCCGGCCGTTAAACACAAACCAGAGGTGAAGAGGCCCGCACAGAGCCCTCTGGGTGCTCAGGAAGAAGGTAATGGAGGGGACCCGTCCCGGGTGGCCCGGGGTCCCCACGCTGGCCACCCCCTCCGCACGGGCGGGAGAGCAGGGCAGCCAGGCCTCGGGGCCTCGCGGGGGCAGGAGAGCCAGTCCCCGGGGCAGGACCTGGCCGCGGGCACTCGGGGCTCAACCCCCGGCCTGCGGCCATGAGGCCTGGGTTTCCTCCGGCCCCGCTCTGCCTCTGCCCTAGGGGCCTCAGGTAACACCGGGAGGAAGAGGATCTGCCCGAAGGATGGGCGGGGACGTCACGTGTGCGGCCCCCACCCACCCACCCCCCACCCCGACGGCAGGGAAACCTCCCCCACCTGCAGCTGCTGTTACCTCCTCGGTCCCTCCCCCCATCTTATTTTCTTCTATCTTTAGGCATCTGGGGAGACTTACTGGATTGTGGACCCTAAGAGGAGTTCAGTCTGATTTGGGGGAAATAAAAGATAAGTGAACAAGGAAAAGCTGCGCTGGAAGCCAGCTCCGGGCTCCCAGCTGGGTCACCGGCAGGCCCCTGGGGCTGGGGCTCTGCTCCACCTGTAAGGGGGCCTGGCCTGTTCCCACCTGTGAGGGGGCCTGTCCCCACCTGTGAGGGGGCCTGGCCTGTTCCCACCTGTGAGGGGGCCTGTCCCCACCTGTGAGGGGGGCCTGTCCCCACCTGTGAGGGGGCCTGTCCCCCACCTGTGAGGGGGGCCTGTCCCCACCTGTGAGGGGGCCTGTCCCCCACCTGTGAGGGGGGGGCCTGTCCCCACCTGTGAGGGGGCCTGTCCCCACCTGTGAGGGAGGCCTGCTCCCCACCTGTGAGGGGGGCCTGTCCCCACCTGTGAGGGGGGCCTGCTCCCCACCAGTGAGGGGGGGCTGCTCCCCACCTGTGAGGGGGGCTGCTCCCCACCTGTGAGGGGGGGCTGCTCCCCACCTGTGAGGGGGGCCTGTCCCCACCAGTGAGGGGGGCCTGCTCCCCACCTGTGAGGGGGGCCTGTCCCCACCTGTGAGGGGGGCCTGTCCCCACCTGTGAGGGGGGCCTGCTCCCCACCAGTGAGGGGGGGCTGCTCCCCACCTGTGAGGGGGGGCTGCTCCCCACCTGTGAGGGGGCCTGTCCCCACCTGTGAGGGGGCCTGTCCCCACTGTGAGGGGGCCTGTCCCCCACCTGTGAGGGGGCCTGTCCCCACCTGTGAGGGGGCCTGTCCCCACCTGTGAGGGGGCTGCTCCCCACCTGTGAGGGGGCCTGTCCCCCACCTGTGAGGGGGGCCTGCTCCCCACCTGTGAGGGGGGCCTGCTCCCCACTTGTGAGGGGGCCTGTCCCCACCTGTGAGGGGGGGCTGCTTCCCACCAGTGAGGGGGGCCTGTCCCCACCTGTGAGGGGGCCTGTCCCCACCTGTGAGGGGGGCCTGTCCCCACCTGTGAGGGGGGCTGCTCCCCACCAGTGAGGGGGGCCTGTCCCCACCTGTGAGGGGGCCTGTCCCCACCTGTGAGGGGGGCCTGTCCCCACCTGTGAGGGGGGCTGCTTCCCACCAGTGAGGGGGGCCTGCTCCCCACTTGTGAGGGGGGCCTGCTCCCCACCTGTGAGGGGGGCCTGCTCCCCACCTGTGAGGGGGGCCTGCTCCCCACCTGTGAGGGGGGCCTGCTCCCCACTTGTGAGGGGGGCCTGCTCCCCACTTGTGAGGGGGGGGCTGCCCTGCGCGGGTGCGGGGGCGGGAGGGTGGCCGCCGGGGCCTCGGGGCGGCGGGCCGGGCTCGGGCCGGGCCTCCCCGGACGCGGGGCCGCTCTGCTCCCGCAGCGGCGCCCCCTGGGGCAGGTGGCCGACCCCCGGCCTGGGCCGCGGCCTCCGCACCTGCAAAGGGCGGCGCAGGCCCTGCCGGCCCGCGCGGACGGTGCGGGAGAAGCGCCCGGCGTCGCGGCCGGTGGACGTCCGGCTCCCCACGCTCCGCGGCACGCCAGGGCCGCCGGACCCCGTGCTCGGGGCGCCGGGGCGGGCGGGCCTCGCCGCGGGGCCGCCCTCGGGTCCGGCGCTCGGCCCCGGGCCCCACAACGGCCTCGGGGAGGAGCCCCCCGGAGATGCCCGCCCGGCCCCTCGGGGCCCAGCGCCCGCCGCCCGAGCCCCCGCCCGCGAGCGCCCACTCACCGCCTTCTTCATGGTGGCCGCCATCTTGGGACTGGACCACGGCGCGCGGAGGGGGGGCTGAGCCCGCGCGCTCCTCCCCGGCCCCCGCGCACTCCCTGGGGGCCCACAGGCCCCGCAAAGCACACCGCCGCCTCCGCGTCCCCTCCCGCTGGGTCTTGGACGGAGGATGTGGAACGCCTGGAACCGGGGAGGAAACGGACTCTGGGAGGACTTGGTACGATCCAATTAAAGGGACGGGCGCCGCCCTGTGAGCCGACAGAAACTGGGGGGTGTGGCGAACGGCCGCAGCTCCGGCAGCGGCCAGCAGGGGGCGCCCAGCGCAGAGCGGCGGGCCGCTGCCCGCCAGGGTCTGGAGCCAGTGGCAGGAACATTCTTTTTCATCAATCACACAAACGTACAGAGAAACTGACCTACCTTTCCAAAGTCTAATAACCAGTGGCCTTGGCAATAATATGTGACAACATATTCCCTGACAATTCAGACGGTGTAAAGGAGGAAGCACGCCTATTAACCCCGTGGTCGGCAAACTGTGGCTCGTGAGCCACATGCGGCTCTTTGGCCCCTTGAGTGTGGCTCTTCCACAAAATACCTGTTTTATAAACGTAGACTAAATATATTTTAAGTGGACATTGAAAATATCTGACTTAAAGAGAAAACCAGTTTCACTTGCTACAGGAACAGACGGCCTGGGCGAGTCTATTTTGAAGAAGTGGCATTAGAAGAAGTTTAAGTTTAAAAAATGTGGCTCTCAAAAGAAATGTCAATCGTCGTACTGTTGATATTTGGCTCTGCTGACTAATGAGTTTGCCGACCACTGAACTAACCTATTCAACAGCATTATTGAGTGATTACAGGCCACGCTGACACGGTGCCTTCCAATTCCTTTTTGGCCTCCGAATCCCCGATGAACCAGCGAAAGAAAGAAGCCTGGGGTACAAGTGAAAACAACTGGAGGAAGGAAACTCGCCATGAGGGGTGGGCGTTGCAGTTGCCACATGGAAGCTGGTTTAACACATTCCCTTTCACTGGACAATATTAAAACAATGCTTTGTTTAGCTTGAGCTTGTAAAATTCGAGTCCTGGTGGCCATGAGCCTATGTGTACGTCGTCCCCTCCTCTCCTCCTCCCTTCTCCCCCCCCCCCCCCCCCCCCCCCCAGGACCAGAGACTGGAGCAGAGGGCAGTGGAACTACAGAATGGGGGAAAAATAGACAAAATTCCTTGTCCTCATGCAGCTTGCATTCTAGTGACGGGAGACACACCATGGTCAAAACATCGAAGGGAATTAATTATACAGTACGTAAGATGGTGAGTGATATCAATATGTTATTAGTAGTTATAACAAGAACAGATGCAGGAGCAGTAAAAGATGGTCATTACCAGCATGAGAACCCTGTGAGGAAGATGCAAGGAATCAAGTAGTATGTCGATGGAAAAACTGAGCGGAGCAAAAACTCTATCTGAACTGACATGGAGGCTACAAAATTATCCAGACATGCCCCGGCTTAATTTAGGCTGTAACAAAGCGAAAATGAACTATGTTGTTTCATAGCCCTATCTGCATCGGTCCCCCATTCCCTCAACCCCCAAACCCAGCAACATCTGTGCCAGACGCCAGGTCCCAAGACTGCAGGGGGTGCCCAAGGACAGTGGGAGTGTTCCCAGACAGACCCCAGCCTGAGGCCACCTGGGTAAATAGTCCAAGATATCCCCACAATGATGATTTTCTGAATTATTTTTAAACATCTGTTTTATAAACGTTGACTAAATATATTTTAAGTGGACATTGAAAATCTCTGACTTAAAGGGAAAACCAGTTTCACTTGCTACAGGAACAGATCTCAAGGGGATTAAATAAATCTCTAATCCCTGCCAGACGAATTTGTGTTTCATCTGAGACTTGATCAGAGTGGAAGGTAACAGGTAATGGGGTGAGGGTTGGGGAGGCAAAGCACGCCTATTAACCCCGACCCCCCACCCCCTCCACACACACCCCAGAGTGAGTGTGTCCCAGGCTTTCTGGGCACCTCCCTCCCATTGGCTCTACCCCAGGCCCAGCCTCAGAGGGAGGGAGGGAAGTGTGGGGAGAACCTTTAATATCAAATAAAGATCAATGACCATGTGTGTTTAAAGAAACTGGAGGAAAGGGCAGAAAAGAAAAGAGAAGGGAGAGAAGGGCAAGAGATGATGCTGGAGAGAACATGGCCCTCCTCCTGCCTCCCTCTATGGCTATGGAGGGGGCGGGGAGGGAAGGGGGAGGCTGGGGTGGAAAGAGATTCCCAGGCCTGCAGGCCAAGCCCAGTGGGAGTGCCAGATGGGCTACAGGAGGGATGGAGCTCCATCTCACTCCACATCCAGCTCCTCGCCTCCAGCCAAATGTTGTCAGGAGGACACAGGGACCCAGGACCAATAGAAATCCCCTTTCCTCCTAGAGCCAGGCCTCTGGGGTTTTTTAAGTCTTGTGATTTTGAAATGATTCAAATTTGCTTTCAAATAAATCCTCCCTCAACCTATGCATGACAACTGGATGGAGAGCGCAGGCCACCCACCCATCTGTGGCCTCCCCAGGTGCACATCTTCTGGGATGTTCTTATAACCAGCTGTCTCCTTCCTAAATAAAGCGGGGAGTCCCCTAGGTTTTCTTAAGCAAACCTATGCACGTCAGGGGCTTCCTAACTGCTGCAAATCAGGCACAGTGTGACTGAGAGATGTCCCTCCCAGGCTACTTATCCTGGCCTGTCCTTGCCTCCTTCCTGTTTTGTTCCTGGAGCACCAGAATCCCCTCTGCGTCCCTTCAATATTTAATCCGCCCTTGAAAGCCTCGCCTGGCTTTGGTTAACCGCTTCCACCTTTACGCTCTGCCCTTGTTTCGTAGTTGGCACTTTTCTAAGCCACCACTCTACACGCCTGACCGTCTCTGTCTGCTAGTTCTTTTGAGTCTTATTGTGCCGGGCAATAGGAACTGTGTCCGTGTGTATTTGATTCAACGGTTTTGTAAATCGTTTTTATCGAGGTCCTGTTTGAAATTCTTCGCTGTCTTCCCGGGGCATGTGGGTGTAATTTGAATCCTTTGCTAGAGCCTAGCCTCCCCATCCCTGACTTTGTACCACCTTTCCCCTCACTCCACTCACACCCTGTTCCCTGGGTGCTGCCTGATTCCTTCTGCCCCAGGGCCTTTGCACATCTCGCTCTGCATCGTTTGCTGTCCTTTCTCCTATTATTCACGTGGGTAAATTCTACTCCTCCTCAACGCTCTTCCTCTATGTCTCTCCATCAAGAAAGCTTTCCTTAGCCAAAACCGGATTGGCTCAGTGGATGGAGCGTCGGCCTGCGGACTGAAAGGTCCCAGGTTCGATTTGGTCAAGGGCATGTATCTTGGTTGCGGGCACAGCTCCTCGGTGTTTCTAACTCTCTATCCCTCTCTCTTCCTCTCTGTAAAAAATCATTTAAAAGAAAACAACAGCTTTCCTTAAATATATGCACCCCCACAGACAGCACCCCCCCTTTAACACCCTTGAAGCCCTCCCTAACATTTACTTTTTAACTCTGTCTGCCCTGTCATACTGGAGCCCCCAGGGAAACGTGCCTGTTTCTTCTTCTCTGTAATTGCAGCACCAATAGGAGGGTAGGTAGATGCCTGACAAATATTAGCTAAGGAATGAACAAATACGTGAATGAATGAGACTGTGTTTTCAGGGATTAACACGATAACATATATGCGGAGTGGCCAGATTATGATGTGTTCAGAGATTTATCTCTGAACACATCTGGCCACTCCGTGTATGTAACACAATGTTGCTGCTGGTGAATTCATTCAGTAACAGTGTGCAAGAGTCAAACCCCCCCCCCCCCCCAACACACACACACACTCTACCCCCGAGAACTGGCACTCCATGCCTGGCACTCCACGCCTCACACAAATTGTGAAAACCAGTGGATTCCTTGAGGGAATAGTCCTTTCTCCTTTCACCAGGTGGCGCTGTGACTCCAGCCTAATATTTTCTTTTTCTCTTTGCAACCAGAGGATTCCGTGAGGGACTGGTCCTTTCTCCTTTCACCAGGTGGCGCTGTGACTCCAGCCTAATATTTTCTTTTTCTCTGTCCATGTTCTTATCTACACTCTGTGAAGGGAGATGGCACAAACTCAGGGAAACCTCTCTCCCTTTGGACCAAAACATCACCATCCTTTGCGAGTTTGAATTATTTTCGTAATGTTTAAAGGCAAAACATTTTCCAGAGCCCTCAATGTATGCATTGATTCTAGACCTTTATAAAATAACTCAACTGTTTATCCCAAGGTACATGCTTATAGCAATTTTTGATATTGAGAATGAGTCAGAAGGGTTGTAAGGAGCACTCAAATCATATCTTTGAATCAAAATACACCCTTCGTACTGGGACTAACTCAACAAAGATTTACTCAGAACCTGGAATGCACCAGACTTTGTATGCTTAATTTCAGACTTTGTATGCTTAATTTCAGACTTTCTATGCTTAATTTCTGGCTGGTCCTTTTCCTTTTTTTTTTTTTTTTTTTTGGTATTTTCATTAAGGTATTTGAAGGTCTCACAAAGCTTCTTGGAGGTCTCATCAAGTTTCTCGAAGGTTTTTAGAAGATTCTTGAGTAACCTTATAAATGTGATTCTGAACTGTGTGTCGTCCAATAGTTTACTCTCCTCTGTCCATCTCCCCCATTCGTGTCATGCTTCTGTGTCTCCTCATTTTGGCTGCCTCCCAGTGTTGATGGAGTGGCTTTGTGTGGTCGGTGAGCTATAGGAGCCAGTAGCTCAGCTTCCCCAATCACCTGAGGTGGTCGCTTTTGCTATATCCCTTTGTGGGCTGAGTGCAAAGTCTTAGTGTAATTAAGCCTTGATTGCTGTTGGTACACTGTTGGTACACCTCCCGGCCAATTGTCTGTGAGGATCCGCTGTGTCTATGAAGGAAAAACTGCTGCGCTGGAGACACACCTTGTTTCAGTGAGGCTTTGGTGCTCACTGAGACCGTCTCCCGAATGTGTCACTTATGGGTGTGAGGGATTGAAACTCAGCACTAGAACTCTGGTTTCTGGGTCTCAATGAGGTGCAGATCAGCTACTGTCTGAGGCCAGTACTGTCACAGGAGAAACAGCGTGAACCACAGTCCTGTCCTCCTTGGATCTGTTTGCCCCAGGTTGCAACAGAGGGCCATTCAAATGCAAAAGCCTCTGCTTGGAGCTTAGGTTTTGTGGGGCGGAGTCTCAGGGCATCACTAGGCTTGGGCATGGCTAACAGCGATGTCTGCCTGTCCACTGCCTCTCCGATGGTGTCCTCACATCCCTGTATCTCCCCCGTGTTTCCCCTCGTCTGGCACCACAGCACAGCAAAAATCTCAGCTCTGCAAGCAAGCCAGCCTCACTTTCCAACCTGATGGCAGACAGTCTAGCCTCTCCCCAGACACTGGGGTTCAGAGAGATCAGAAGCTTGTCTCTCTTTGGATTGAAGAAAGCACCGCCCTCTGCCAGTGGAGATCCGCCCTCAGCCTGTATCCTGTCCTCGTCCCCCCACCTCAGTTTCTCAGCGCTTGTGCCCTGGATTCTCCTCTTTCTCTTTCAGTCTAGTTGTAGGGCTTCCTCTCAGTCACCTTTCCCTTGATTTTGGGGAGAAAGATGTTTGTTTTATAGTTGTTGTTTTTTAATTATTGTGCACGGCAGCCATTTAGGAGTGTTTGCCTACACCGCCGTCTTCGTTCTCCTCTGAATACTGCTTTTTAACGGCTGCAAACATCACTACAAAGCATTAGGAAGCTTCTCCATGCAGGTCTCAGTAAAAATATGTCAGTGAGAATGCGCTGCTCATAGGTGGCGAATGAAGCAGCCCAGTGAGTGGGGTGATGCGTCCTCTCTTCACAGTCCTGGTAAGTGAAGGACAAAGGATGCTAGAGCCCTGAGCTGTGCGACGGCCGAGGCCAGGCGTTTCGGGACATGAAACAGTCTCATGCGTGTTCTCCACAGGGCAGCTTTGCCCCCTGGACATGTGTATCAATCCTTGGAGACACTTTTGGTTGTCACACCTGGGGATATAAGACAGGCAGCTGGCTTCTAGAGGCCAGAGGCCAGGGAGACTGCACACCTGCCCTGAGCAGGACAGATGTACAACAACAAGACAAACATCCAGTCCAAACACCAACCCTGCTAAGGCTGAGTCAGCAGCCACCTAATGCCAACAAAAGAGTCAGTGGCCACCTAATGCTAACAGCTAAAGAAAACTCTTTGGTTTGGACACATGTCTCAGTCAGCCGGGCAACTAAAATGAAATACCATGGACTGGGGGGATTCAACAACAGGTTTCAACACTTATTTCTCACAGTTCTGGAAGTTCAGGCCCAAGACCAGGGTTCCTGCATAGTCGGGTTCTGGTGAGCGTCTTCTTCTTGGCTTGCAGATGGCCACCTGGACCCTGTGTCCTCATGTGGCCAATAGTTAGTCCTCTAGTCTCTTATAAGGGCACTAATCCCATCACGAAGGGTCCACCCTCATGACCTCCCCTAACCCTAATTAGCTCTGAAAGCCCCATTTACAAATATCACCATCACCTTGGGGATCAGGGCTTTAACATATGAATGGGGGGCACATTCAGAAAATATCATAAAAATAAGATTAAACACATGGCAGTTACTGGTCTTAGAGCTTTACACATACAGGAGCTTATTTATGCCTCAAATAAGTCTAAAAGGAGGCAATGACGTTATGCCCATTTCACAGATGAGGAGGTTAAGTACTTGTCCAAGGTCCCAGGCTTGAGGTTGCAGAGCCTGGCTTCAAACCCAACTCTGCTTCCAAAGTCAGTGTTGTTAGTCAGCTTGTGGAAGTGGTGCATTCATGGGAACTCTGAAAAGCAGCTGCACCTCTGGCTCAACTGGGGGCTGCAAACATACTTGCTTGGAGCAGGCATGAGAGTGCCACCCTGACAATCATTCATCTTCAAGGGCCACTTCCTTCAATTAAAAAAAAAAAATAGAAGATTCCATGTAATGATTGCATTGGCATAAAGACAAATACAGTCCACGTTGAACTCATCATTGTAGTAGTTATTATTATTATTATTATTATTATTATTATTATTATACTGGAGGACTGGTGCATGAATTTGTGCATGGGTGGAGTCCCTCAGCCTGGCCGGTGATCAGGGCCCATCTGAGGGGTCAGCTGGCCATGGGGGAGGGACTGTAAGAAGTTGGCTGGCTGCAGGAGGTTGGCTGTGCACTGACTACCAGGGGGCAGCTTCTGTGTTGAGCATCTGCCGCTGGGTGGTCAGTGCACATCTTAACAACCAGTCAACCAGTCATTTGGTTGTTCGATTATTCGGTTGCTTAGGCTTTTATATAGATAGATAGATAGATAGATAGATAGATAGATAGATAGATAGATATAGATATATTTCTTCTCCTGATTTTAAAGTAAATTAAAATTAAGATACTTTCATGGACCCCTAAAAGCATTGTGGGCCTGAGCCACTGTGCCTAAAGGAGATGTTGGCTCCGGTGGTGGTGGGTGGGCGGTAACAGGAGGGACTGAGCAAACCAGGTGTAAGAGGGATGCAGCAGGAGCTGTGGCAGCCCAGAGCAGGCATGCCCCTTCCGTAGGAGACAGCCAAGCTCATTGGGAAGTGGGGGGAAGGCAGAGAATGAGTGCTCAATATTGACAAACGGGCAAATTTTCTAAGTTTAGAAAAGAAACCAGGAATCCAAATATTTTTTTTGAATCAATTCACTGTTTCTATGAACACTATTCTAAGAAGAAATGAAGAGAGGGAGAGAGGAAAGGAGGAAGGGAGAAAGGAAGTAAGGAGAGAGCAAGGAAGGAAAGAAGGAAAAGGAAAAATGGGAAAGAACAAAGCATCCCACTTTGATTCAGTAAATGGACTTGGGGGTCATGTGTATCTCAGCCGGCCCACTTGCTAGACACGTTTCTTGGGCAATGGACTTCATTCTCTAAAACGCATCTATCACCTATCACTATAACATGGGGATAACACTAGAGGCACTTTTGCTTCAGGGATGTGGGTCTTTAATAAGAATGCGGATTTGTATCGGGCCCTTAAAGTGCGATGGCATTTCAGGTCCAGGCAGGGGCCTGTGGATCAGGCTCAATGCTTTCTGGAGCCAGGAAGGTGGTGCGGGGGCAGAAGAGGCAGGCTGGGCCTTGGTGGAGCCCAGCCCCCAGCTCAGGGCAGCCTTGCTCAGCCTGGCCCATTCTTGCCAAATGGGGATGCGGGCCCACATGAGACACCCTGACTTCCAGAGGGGCTGGGGAGCCGGATTCTATGTGAAGGGCCTCGTTTATCTGGTTAGGCTGGCAGTGGGTGGCGATGCTTAGAAGCACAAAGTGACCGAATAGCGCACGTCTGCGAGCTGGACGGGGCCTGGTGTGACCGGCTGGGATCCACTCCGATTGGAGAGGAATTCTGTAGTCGGCGCCCACGTGTCTTGAAGGTGCCCTGGGAGCACTCCTGGCAGCATCTGTAGTGCAGGCCTCTGTGCCGGCAGGAGTGAGGCTGGAGGGTGACATTCAAGTCAATTTCATCAAGATCCTTGGGGAATCTACAACAGCGTGTGCCAGATTTTGGGCTAGCACTATGAACTCAACAGTTTACAAAATGCTCCTATGTAATGCCCTTGGAAAGCCTGACAAGGAAGAATGAAATGTCTGGTGGAATTGCTGGGTTGTCATATAGTCTGTGTCTCCCTGCCCTCAGATTCTCTCTCTACCTTTCCTAGTTCTCCAAACCCCTGAAACCTAACCTAGGTGAATGAGGTAATGGTTAATTGTATGTATTAATTTGGGTAAGATAAGGTGGCCAACTGTTTGGTCAAATACCGGTCTAGATGTTTCTATGAAGAACTTTTTTAATGTGATTAACACTTAAATTAGTAGACTCAAGTAAAGCAGATTATCCCCTATAATAGGGGTGTGTCTCATGCAATTAATCAAAGGCTTGAGAGCAGAGACTGAAGTTCCCTGAGAAGGAAGGAATTATATCTTTGACTACCTTTGGATTCAAGATTGCAATAGCATATCTTCCCTGGGTCTCCAGCCGGCGAGACTGCTCTGCAAATTTCAGACTTGCCAGCTCCTACCATTGTGGGAGCCAATTTCTTTAAAATCTCTCTCTCTCTCTCTCTCTCTCTCTCTCTCTCTCCACTATTCATAATTATGTTTCTCTGGAGAATCCTATGGAGGCTCCCCACTCTCTCTTTGGACTTGATTTGGCCAGTAGGAGATGCAGACAGGAGATCAGACTGAGGAATGAGTGAGGTTCCCTAGTTCCCTTTCTTGAAGCCAGAGGTTAGTAATGACTGTGTCCATCCTACTTAAGGCCTTGAAAGCAGCCAAGTGACCCTTTCTTATCCTAATGTTCTAGACCTCTCTCTGTCTGGAGTCCAGTAATCACTCTCACCCTCCAGGCCTAGGGGAAGCTATAGTTACTAGTGTTAATTATTTGGGGTATTCACCACGCCTTGTTGGTGTCCTTCATCCCCATTGTACCTATATGCAAATAACGACTTACTAAGTGCTCCCAAAGGTATCACTTTGAGTGTGCAGCAATGGCTTAGTGGCTCTGATTCACAGACATTCAACAAATATCCTCTTCCCATAGTTAACAACAACAACAACAACAACAACAACAACAACAAAAGTTTTGGAATACATAGTACACAGAGATTCAATATGTGGATTACTATGTGCTGGTGTCTATGAATTGTTTAGGGGTAAATTATCTTCAGTGTGAACCTGTTTACAAACAACTTTAAAAAGAATTTTTAGAGATGGAAGGAAAGGGTTAACTATCTAGTACAACCCTGATTCAACCCAACTTTCACAGTGAAGAAATTAAATGCAGAGAGGTTAAAAAGAAAATCACAGGATAACTATCAGTATGAGAACTGATTCTAAAACATAGATTAAACTTAAAATTGTTAAGCCTGGCAAGCATGGCTCAGTAGTTGAGCAGCAACCTATGAAGCAGGAGCTTTCAATATGATTCCTGGTCAGGGCACATGCCCAGGTTGCAAGCTTGTCCCCAGTAAGGGGTGTGCAGGAGGCAGCCAATCAATAATTCCCTCTCATCTTTGATGTTTCTATCTCTCTCTTTCTCCTTCTTCCTTCCTCTCTGAAATCAATAAAAAACATTTTAAAAATTCATCCTAGACTTTTACATCTTAAAATCCATGATTTCAAATATACCTTTACTTAAAGTCATTCTGTGGATAAAAGAGGTCTCATAGAAAAAGGTCTTACTTATTGGATGAGTCAATGTATTTTACTCTGCTTTCTCTAGTTATAATTATTTAATCCCCAAAGTATTGGCAGCATAGCCTCTTATCAGACACATACATTTATCTGCACAAAGATCTATGACTCTTCCCTAATGTAGAGGTCTTCTCCTAGTGTGATTAGTGCAAACAACAGATAATGATGACCTCTATGTCTTGTTTGGCAGTCAAAACTTGACAAATTAGTAAAACCACACAACTGTCTCAATCTGAACAAAAGTCTGGGCCTTTGCTAATATTTTATTCTTTAAAACATTTTATTACAGTATAACTGGCATACAATATTATATTAGTTTCAGGAGTACAACATGATGATCCACATATACCTTACAACATGATCACCACACTAAGTCTAGTAACCATTTGTCTCCTGGCAACATTATAATATTATTGACTATATTCTTCACCTTTTTCACCCATTCCCCCACTCCCTTCCTTTCAGCAAATATCAGTTCTCTGTTTCTTTAAGTCTTTGTTTTGTTTGTTCATTTGTTTAATCTTGTTTATCTTAACATTTATAATGGTCCCATTTATGATAAACTGGATAAACCTATATGTTATGTATTGAATGTTTGTGTCTGCCAAAATTCACATGTTGGAATCCTAATCCCAGATACAATCCTATGGTATTAGGAGATGGGGCCTTTGAGAAGTGATTAGACCATGAGGGTGAAGGCCTCATGGATGGGATTAGTGCCCTAATAAAGGGCTGAAGAGACCAGAGTCGCCCCCTTCGACCACATGAAGATATACAATAGTAGAGAGCCAGGAACCTGGTTCTCACCACACACCAAATCTGCAGGTGTTTTCATCTTGGACTTTCTGTCCTCCAGAACTGTGAGATATAAATGTTTATTATTTAAGCCACCTAGTATGTGGTATTTTTGTTATAGCAACTTGTATAGATTAAAATACCAATCTAAAATAGCAATTGTTTCTGAATCTGAGTCTTAGTATAGCTGTAATAGATTACATTTGGACAATTCTCCCTTGTTTTCAGGACTTTTCAGTAAACTCGTATGAAACTATATCATATTTGAGAACAGAAGTAGACTTTTTTTTGGAAGCCTATAAAATTTATGTCCAAAAGAATAGAGCAGCTACACACATCAAGTCTCAAGCCCCTAAACAGCTGACAGGTGTCCCTGAGATCCTCTTAATTGTCTTGCCTGGATCAGAACCACTGAAGTTGATCGGAAGCTGCTGTACAACCCTTGCCAATCCCTGAAAACCAGCCTCTCCCTCCCCACCCACCCTTCCAACTATAGAAGAGAATTCTTTTTCTGGCTTCTCACAGGTTCAAGGGGGGAATAGTTTATTATGACTTGGATAAGACTGAGAATCCACCTGAGCCCCAGTGCCTCAGGAGGTTCTTCCAGCTAGGGCTCAGATGCCTGCATTTCAGTACTCACCTGAAAGGAGACCAAAGCTCCTCTCCTACCCTCCCTCCTCTAGTGCCCCACTATCCCTGCCTCATACTTTTCACTATAGATTAAAAACATGTCATTCCACTTTTAGTTGAACTGTATTTTCTCAGTTCCAATGTGTTTCTTCCCAGGCACAGTGAGTTGTGATTTATCAGTCACAAGATAGCAGGAACAAGAGCTTCTGATGCTGACCCTCTTCAGCACAGTACTTCAATGTGCTTTATGGGAAGAAAGACATTATTGTTCAACATAGGTGAAACAACCATTAGCTTTTGCTTTGTTTCAAATGCTCTAGTTTGCTAGGAAAGAAGGAAGGAAGGAAGGAAAGGAAGGAAGGAAGGAAGGAAGGAAGGAAAGAAGGAAGGAACTTGCATTTTCATACAACTTATTTATCTGACCTTTTAAACAATTGACCACTGTGATAGGGCCAAGCCAACTGAATGTTGAAGGGGAAGGGAGCTAATGTGATGAGCACTTGGCTATGTGCTAATGCTTCATATAATCTGTAATAAAAATATTTATATTTGTTAAGCTTTTGTGTCAGGTATTATGGAAGCTTTCTCTTATTCTGCTTATAACCTTCCAGGTACTACTTTTATCCCCATTTAAGAAGGAAAACTGAAGCTTCTCTAGGACTTCACCAAGTGCCTGACCTGAAATTTGAAGACCGAGCACTACAAAATTGATCACTCTTAATTTCTAAAACTCCTCAGTGCCTTAAAAATATTTAGTCCTGGTTTAAAACAGAACTAAACAAGAAAACTGAGATGGGATGTAGTTATGCAACTAATCCAAAATCAGGCTCCCATTGAGTGGTAGAAATAGGATGTAAATTCAGTTCCATAGGATACTCAATGCACAAGTTCTGTCCACCGTTGCACTATCCTATTTCTTGAATCTGGGCTGAAATCTGCATGTTTATAATCATCTAAACAGCGACGGGTGAATGGAGACTTTGAATTACAGTGTTCTCTGCCTGGTCTTGATCAACAGTGGTAACAGGTGATGGGGTGGCAGGGTGGCTGGCAAGGGGGCCAGCACTGTTTCCCAATTGCTCTGCCAGTCTCCTCCCACAGACAGAGGCGACCAGTGGTGGCAGCAGGGGGCAGGGCCAGCAAGTGGGCAGCACCTGGTCGGCCAAGGTAGGTGGCAGCAGGGCCCCCCCCCAGATCGCCCCACCGGTCACCCCACAGATGGGCCCTGATTGCCAGCCAGGCCAAAGACCCAACCCATGCATAAATTTCATGCACTGGGCCTCTAGTTGTTAAATAAAGAAAGATGGTTCATCTCTTATCTATTACTTAAATCTATTACTGGTTGACTTTTTAGAGGTTCAATCTTTAAAGTTCTTCAAGGTCAATGTATTGGGATATTTTAGGCCGGAGGTCCTTAAAACCCCTTCATGGGATCTTTGAGTTTAAAATTATTTTTATAATAATACCAAAGCATTATTTGCCTTTTAACAATTATTTTGTAGTGGGGCTTTCCAGAGGTGACTTAATATGTGATATAGCAAGGTTGAATGCAGAGGCAGTTATAATACTAACTCTAATCCATTGAGTCAGACAAACAATTTACAAAAATGTAAAATAATGCTGCTCTTTTAATTAAATTGCTTCATTTGAAAAACTAATAATTTGCATAATAAATATATTAATATGTAATTGGTGTGTTGTTATTTTCAAATAAGTTTATTTTATTTTTAATTTCTAAAAGGAAAATATCAAAAGATATAGGTCACATAAACTAAAGGTATTTGGGATAGTTGATGATTTAAAATGTATAAAGGGCTGATAAGAACAAAAAATGAGATTTCCTGTACCAGATCATTTTAACTCTATCATCATAGAACTGACTAATGATTAGCTTGAGGATAGATTTCAAGAGATGCTAAATATAACATTTTGGAAATGACATCTTCAATGTTATATCCACTCCCACTCACTCTGTTATCAATAAGTAAAAAAATTGAGGCCCAAATTGGTTAAGACACTGTACATTTAATACAAAACTGGTACTAGAATCCATATTTTTAAAATAAAGTAACCTGAATTTCTTTAAAGCTCTTGTTGAATAATAAACCTGAAGAAAGAATGGAAAATTAGAAAATAAGAACAGATCAAGTGAAGCATAAAGATGGTATTGTAGAGTTTCAAATTGCTCTCACTTTTATATACTTCAGCAAATCTTTCAGTCATAATGTAATTTCTAGCAAGGTAGATATCCCCGTTTTGCCATTGATTTTAAATTAAAATTTTATTTTTATCAAATAAATATGTGTATAAAACTTAGCTTTAAATGTGGAATATCACTATAAGACTTATAACTCTGAACAGTGGTCCATTGTCTCACCATCTCTACCTGTTACCTTATTCTCTAAAAGCAACTATTTTTGTCTTTTTGGGTTATTTCTAGTTAACTTACAACCACATTTCTAAACTATATGCTTATACTTCTATTTCTTGGCTTACTTTATATTCTGTTCTTTGACTTCTATGGAAAATAAGAATTTAACACTTGTTTGGTTGGCCTATTTCTTTACAAACACATTAAAGTTTGAAACGGCCATCAATTAAAATCACTTTATAGTTCTGTGATTTTACGAGGCTCAGGTGGGTTCATCCATCTGTCTTAGGGGCCTCCATGTACCTACAATCATATGGCAACTGAGGCTGGACTCACCTTGATAGAGTCATTGTTTATACTCACATATCTCATTTTTGCTGCACTGGCTCACATGGCTGAAGGCGCCTGGGCTGCCTTCGTGGACTCTGTCTTCCTCCATGTTCTCTCCAGCATTGTAGTCTCAGGCTAAGCAGAGTTCTTACACAGCAGATGAAGGCTCTCAAAGCAGGAGTTCCAAGAGAACCAGACATTTGTTAAATGGGCCTTTCTGACATAGTTTTGGAAGTCACTTGCTATCATTTCTACTATTTTCTGTTGATTAAAAAAAATGGGTCCTAAGGCCAGAGGAGAATTAGACTATTTCTCTGGAGGGGAGACTGGCAAGATCACATAGAAGCAAGGCACATAGATGGGAAGCATTGATGGGGCCCATATTTGGAAAACTCCAACTTGCACATCCACACTTCTCTCCTCTGTCTTCTCAATATTTAGTGTTTACAGTTATTTATTACTAGAGGCCCGGTACATGAAATTTGTGCATGGGGGAGAGGGCTACCCTCAGCCCAGCCTGAATCCTCTCCAATCAGGACATCCCTTTCACAATTTGGGACTGCTGGCTCCTAATTGCTCACCTGCATGCCTGCCTGATTGCCCCTGTTTCCCTTCCCCCTTCCCTCCCCTCCCCTCCCCCGCCAGCCTGGTTGCCCCTAACTGCCCCTCCTGCCATCCTGGTCACCCCAACTGCCCACCCCCTGCTGGCCTGGTCACCCCACACAGCCTTTGTTGTATCGTCCATTTGGTTGTTTCAATCATCACAGCCCTGGCTTTTTATATTAGGATTACAATGTAATTACTTTCCACAGCTGGTCCACATAGCACACAATGTTATGTCACTTTTGTTTTACCTAATTTTATTTTTCTGTAAGTTAACAATTGTAGAGTGTGTGTGTGTGTGTGTGTGTGTGTGTGTGTGTGTGTGTTTAATGACATTATTTTTAAGGAATGAGAAAGATAGTGGTTACAAGGGATTTTCCCAACAAAGACTAGCAGCAATACAGCAGCTGAGCTGTGGCTAGAGAGCCAATTGGCCTTTGGATATATTTAATAATGTCTGATAATATAATTATTTCTTCACTTAGCTGAAAATATCTAGTCAAGAAGTGAGGAAAAAAGAAAAAAGCAATCAACTATTACTCTCCTCTAAATACTGATTTTATTGTTTTAAAAACCCATTTTATTCAGGTATGAACTATAATAAAGCACACTAATTGTACATATACAGCTCAGTGAACCCTTTACATTTGTTTCTTCTGCAACCATCATTGTGTCAAGGTAGAGAACATTCCCAGAATCCCAGAAATTTTCCAGGTGGTCCTTCCCAGTCAGCACTTCACTGAGAGGTAGTCACTATTCTAACCTCTAAATCCATAGCTTAGCTTTGCTTGTTCATGAATTTCATAAAAAAATTCCTACAGTTTGTACTCTTTTGTTTCTAGCTTCTTTTGTTCTTAATTATGTGCATAAAATTTATATGTTATTATGAGTACTTGGAGTTTATTCTTCTTAATTTTTTCTCCCTATTTAGTGTTCTATTATATTAATACTATATTAATAATATTATATTAATGCCCGGTGCATGAAATTCATACATGGGTAGGGTTCCCAGGCCTGACTGGCAATCAAGGCTGATCAGGTTCCCCACCTCCCTGCCTCCCCCTCCTAATTTTCTTGTCCCCCCTGCCAAAAGCTGGTTGCTTGCCATGTTCTGTGCAACATGTCTTAATGAGCTATTGAAATCCAATTCTTCAGGTCAAACTCCCAAGGGGACACTTTGCATATTAGCCTTTTATATATATAGATCCCATCATTTATTTACTCATTTCAACTGATGGTAATTTTGGTTATTGGTTTCAGTTGGGCTACTAAGAATAAAGGTGCTGTAAATATTGTTGCACATGTATTTTTGTGGCTGCATTGATTCATTCTCTTGGGTATGTATCTAGGAGTTAAATTTCTAGTCATATGTTAGGCATATGTTAATTTAGTAGATACTGCCAAATTGTTCTCCAAATGTGATTGCTATGTTCTTCACTCTCTCCAGCAATGTAAGAAAGTGTCAGATACTCCAATTCTTTGCCAATCTATTAATATGTTCCAAAATTATTCCATCAACTATTTTTTCTTCATCAAATTTATTTTATTTTATTTTTTTGAATCTTTTTTTATTTTTTTATTTTTTTAAATAAATTTTTAATGTTCATATTATTACAAATGTTCCTTTCCCCCCCCTTCTCACCCCACCCTCTGCCCTTTCCCCACCCCCCATTGTCCTCATCCATAGGTGCACAGTTTATGTTCAGTCTCTTCCCACATCCCCCTCTCCCCTTTCCCCCAAGAATAAACAGTTCACTCCCCTTCCGTACCTCTGATTCTATTATGTTCAACAGTTAATATTGTTCATCAGATTTTTTTTTTAATTTCCTTGGTTTTTAGATTCACTTGTTGATAGTTACGTATTTGTTGTTCATAATTTTTATCTTTATTTATTGAAGGTACTTTCTCTTCTGAAATAGTGACAGAAAACTTCAGCAATTCATATAATTCTGGTTTGGTGGTGATGAACTCCTTTAGCTTTTTTTTTATTAGTGAAGCTCTTTATCTGACCTTCGAATCTGAGTGATAGCTTTGCTGGATAGATTATCTTTGGCTGTAGGTTCTTGCTATTCATCACCTTGAATATTTCTTGCCATTCCCGTCTGGCCTGCATGGTTTCTGTTGAGAAATCAGCTGACAATCGTATAGGTGCTCCTTTATAGGTAACTACCTTCTTTGCTCTTGCTGCTTTTAATATTCTCTCTTTGTCTTTTGCTCTTGAAATTTTAATTATGATGTGTCTTGGTGTGGTCCTCTTTGGATTCCTTTTGTTTGGAGTTCTGTGCGCTTCCTGGGCTTGTAAGTCTAATTCTTTCATCAGGTGGGGGAAGTTTTCTGTCACTATTTCTTTCAGTATGTTTTCGATATCTTGCTCTCTCTCATTTTCTGGGACCCCCATAATTCTGATGTTGGTTCACTTGAAGTTGTCCCAGAGGTTTCTTACATTATCTTCAACTTTCTGGATTCTCTGGCCTTCTTGTGTCTGCAGAGGAGTGTCTTCTGGCTCTTTATGTTCCAAATCTATGACTTGATTCTTGAGATCTTCCATTCTGTTTTTAGGACTCCATAAAATATTATTTATTTCAGACAATGTATTCTTTATTTCTTGTTGATCCCTTATTATTTCTAGTTGATCCCTTTTCATATCCTCATAGGTCTTGTTTATTTTATCGGCCTTTTCTAGGAGATTCTTGAACAACCTTATAAGTGTGGTTTTGAACTCTATATCCAGTCGCTTTTTGTCCTCCATTTCTTTCGTTTGTGATCTATTTGGTTTAGGCATTTTCGCAGGCAGCTTTACTGATGGGGCGGGGTTTCAGGGTGGAGCCTTGGCTTCCGTCAGCCCCGCCCTATGCGACTCCTGAGACTCAGGGTCCTTCAGTACTTGTTGCAAGCGCCTGAGAGAAAGGTGCCCTCGATTTTCGCCTGCTGCCAAACTGTCTATGCTCTCCCCCAATAAGTCCGGTATTGGGGTTCAGTTCAGTTGGTAGTGGGATTGGAGGTGGCGTTCAGAGCAGTCTGGAGCCCCTGTCTCCTTCCCATCAGGGCAATCCCGCGGCACAGCTGGCCAGCCCTTCTCTGTGTGCAGTGTGCGTCCCTCCGGGACCTCCTTTCGCCGCTTCCCCTGAGTCCCGCCTTACAACCCAGCTCCGTATGGATGAGCCTGGGTCCCCAGGGTCTGGCCTAGAATTGGGGTTAGAGCAGTTGGAGCTGGGCCCAGCACAGTCGGAGCTTTTCTCTCCTTCCCGCTTGGGACCGCCAGCCAGGCACTCGGCCTCCCTCCTCTCTGGCTCCGTCCTCTCCGCGCGCCGCGTGTCTCCGTACCTTGGGCTTTTACAGCTCCTCCTCGCTTCCTTCTGGTTTTCTCCTTGCTTCTTGTTGTAGAATTTCCAGTCAGTCGACTTTCCTGTAGTTCTGGGTAATGTCCATTTTATATTTTAGTTGTATTTTATTGAAATTGTTGTGTGTGGCTGCGGCTAGTTGCCTACCCGGGCAGCCATCTTGGATTCTCTCCTCTCCATCAAATTTAAATGAAGACCAGTTGATTGAAATATCCTGATTTTAATAATTATTATAAGAAAACTTTGCCATAGTGATACCATCCACTCTCTGATAGTTATATAGCTATAGTTATTTTTAATGCTTCCTACCTGACTTTTTGTCCTTTATCCGGGTCTGATATTTTCTACTCCCTCTAAAACCATTTTCCACTTTAATGTTAATTCCCTGAAGTATCCTTGAAAAGTTTCACTTATGTTTTTCATAGAAGAACCTCTTGAAACTAAATCACAGTCATCAAATCTAAATCACTAGTTCTCAACAAACATCTTCTTATTTATTTGGTTACCTTGTTTATTTTTTAATGTTGATTCAATTACTTGAAAAAATATGGAAACAATTGTGATATATTGACCAAATGAGAAACTGTGTAGTTCAGGTACAAAGAGTCCCATAACACAAAATATAAATTTTAAAAATATTAACGGGGAATCATGCCTATAAAAAGAACCCTGAACAGCAAAGATATATTATCTGAGAGAGATTATCTACTCTGGGTCCAAATTGACTTATTACCATTGCTCTTCTTTCCCATTTTACATGTGAAGCTGTAAACCTGATTTTAACTCCAATAAGAGTCTGATTCTTTCATTTTCAGCACCAAGAGAAGGCACCAACAGTGAAATCGGCCCCTTTACTCTCAGGAGTTGGAGAGATGGGTTGCATCCTGGTTGTTAGCTCAGTGCAAAACTGCCTGTTTTACAACCTCTCAATTCTTTTATTTTTTTAAAGTTAAAAAATGGAGCAACCATTTAAAATGTATGCCATATTGTATACTAGGTGTACCTGTTAATAATGGTGGATTTTGTAATAAAAAGAAACATGATAATTTCAATAGAAACATCAAAAGTGCTTTATTCAAAGTAATGTTCATTGCTGCTACTCATTTATCCAACTTTCAGGTAATTTGTGAATACCGTCCCAATAGAACTTTTCTTGTTTTGAGGCAAACCATTCGGAGACACAATTTTCCACTTCTTATATGTTTTGAAGTGCTGCTCAGAAAGTGTGTGTGTCATCGATCTGAACAAGTGGTAATCTGAAGGAGCAAGGTCTGGTGAATACAGCGGGTGGGTTAATACTTCCCAGGCAAGGACTTTTAAGGTGTCTTTAACTGGTTTTGAAGTGCATGATGCTGCATCATCATGAAGCAAAATTACTTTGCCGTGTCTTCTGGCCTTTTCTGGTCATCTCAAGATCAAAGCATAGTTCAAATTGATTATTTGTTGTCGGTAGTGATCAGTATTAATGGTTTCACCTGGTTTTAGAAGCTTATAATACATCACACCTTCCTGATGCCACCAAATGGGATCTTTGCGAAGCAATTTGGCCTTGCAGTCAATGTTGATGATTGACCTGGATCAACCCATAATTTTGTGCATTTGAGATTCTCAAAATCAATCCACTTTTCATTGCCAGTCACAACTTGATGTAAAAACGACTTTCTTTCATGCCATTGAAGCAACATTTTACTGATGACTTTTCGGTTTTCCATTTGTCTTTCGTTCAGTTGATGTGGCACCCATTTTCCTTCCTTAAAATATTTCCCATTGCTTGTAAATTATAGGAAATTGTTTGCTGAGCAATATTTAATCTTTCTGCAAGTTAATTTTGAGTTTGACATGCATCTTCATCCAATAATGAAAAAGCTGAGCCAAGCCTCAAAAAATTGCTGCTAGCAAAGAAATGAAAGGAGGGTAAAAACATGTAGGAGAGACATGCATCATCTCAGACTCACACCTATGGCCAGCCTGCTCCTCAAGTATCTGAAAATACTGAATGATTTTATGCTCGCCCTAGCCCTGGGACAGAGTGAAGGATTCATTAGCTCGGCACCTAGAAGCCAGTTGAAACACTGAGAGTCTATTTGACCTTATCAAGTGGTCCCTCCTGCCTAGCTCTAGAGCTGTCTTCTACAACTCAGGCTTCCCATACAGCCATTTGTGGATCTCTGTGACTTTCTCGGTTTCCTTTTCTTAAGACTGACATGGCTCTTGTTCCTCACCCCGCCTCTTCTGGATTCAAGGTTCCTGGGAAAACCAGCCAGGTGGAAGCATGAAGTCAAAGTGAAAGGAAGTGTGAAGTGCAATGGCAGTATTTTGGCAGGTACATTCCTCTCTACGCCATTTAGATGTTTAAGAAATTTAAAGTAACTTCGATTTCTCTTTTTACTCATGTGGTTTGAATGTCTACCAGGGTCTTTGTAGGTCAATTTGACTCAAATACTCAATATTAAGGCCTGTAGGAACCGAGAGCCTTCACATGAATCTTCCCAATTCTTGATGATTGCTCACACAGGATGCCTTCTGTCTGTACCTTGTGCACAGACCTCAATCACTGCCAAGGTTAAAACTTCACTTCTCTCCCGAGTTCATAATATGCAGTATGTACTCACACCATACATGGATCTATCACCTTTACTGGAGCCATAGGGACTCTTAAGGAAGAGTCTTATCATACAAGTGGCCTTCAGCAAATCTCTCTTATTGACCCCAGGCATTTTTCTTTTGTCTCCTCCCATTTCTTTTCCAGAATAATAGACATACTTCTCTTTTTTGACTTCTACAAAACAGTTGTATTCCTTCTGGGAGACCATGTGATGTCACTGGTTATCCTCAAACTCTGCTGGGGTGTTTTTCCAAACACAGTTTTCTCCTAAAGGGAATTCTGGTGCCAAACATTTATCCAATCACTTTGGCAGAAATGATGCTTGTGTCCACTATGCTAATAAAGGAATTGAACAATAAGGCATCAAAGGGGAGAAAAGAATTAGCTAATCTATTACTTGCTACCCAGCCAGACTTTTCTCAGATCTATGTTTTCTTGTTCTCAGTGTTGAAAAGCAACAAATGGCTTGTCTAAATTGTTGTGTTATTCTGTTGGGGCATATCCTAGGAAGAACTACTGTAGGGTCACTGGTTCTTAGGGGTGACCCTCCCTTCTGGATGTTTTACCACTCTGCTGTCCCCTCAGGCAGTGCTGTCAGCCCTGATTCTGTGACTCCCTTCCAAAAATGCCATCTAGTACAATTATATTACATTAGATGCAAATTGAGAATGTGTTATCATTCCAAGGTGTCAAAAACATCTAAGGGTTGGGAAATATACATTTAAAGGTACATCTAAATCAAGGGCACAGTGCTCTGTTCAGGCTGCCATAGCAAAACACCACAGACAGGCTGGCTTCATCAACAGAAACTAATTTTTCAGTTCTGGAGGCTGAAAGCCCAAGATCAAAGTCCTGTCAGGGTTAGTTTCTGGGAGACCCCTCTTCCTAGCTGTGATTAACTCAGCCCTCCACACTCGTCTAGCAAAGGAAAAAAGTGGCTCCATGCCTGGGACGACTCTAATGTGAGGGAGTTGGAGATAGCCATGGATCACCTGACCTGTCTTATCTATGCCGCCATCTTGTAGTAAGGATGAAGATAAACTTGGAGATTTACTAAAAATGATTGACATCCCCAAACCTTACTTCATGCTGTTCTTGCCTCAAGGGAGTGTTAACCTAATAGATATTGAATTATCTGTAGGACCCTGGCTCTTTTGAAAGGTTGTTTTCTAAAGTTAGGCATACTTTAGACTGAAGCGACCAACCTCTTATCCAAGAATCTAAGGATGACACTCCTTTTGTGAGTTAAAAACTTCCCACTCTGGGTCTCCCGAATTATTGTAAGCTTGTCTATTTCACATGTAATATGAGAGATTTGAAAAAAGGCCTGAGTGTTCTGACAACTTCTGGTGAATCATCAGAGATATTAGCTTACTCAGTTTCTCTCTTGAACCAGTAGCAAAAGCCTATTGATCTTATTAAGGATCTAAGCACAGCAGCTACAAGTAAACTAGTGCGGGTTCTGTTGACTTGGTGTTTAGAATCTCTTTTAAACTTGACAGTCCCTAATGGTGCACATTTTTTTGTTGTCCACTGAGAATAAACACTTTATTGCAAGTAAGATCCTAGGAAATCCTCTTCGCTCCCCACCCCCTTTATTTATTTCTATTCACCAGATGATTCTACTCTTCTTCCACTGTCTTTAAGCAGGGGGCACCTATAACTGTCTGATTGCAAACAATCTAGCATATTTTGGACAGATTTGCTAGAAAACAACTTTAGAACATCAAAAGAGTTTTGTTTGTTGATGGGATATATCTTACAAGAAACAGGAAAATATCAGGTGATCAAAATAGAGTAACTTTAAAAGTAATTCGGATCCCTCAAGGGGAACAGCTGGTACTGTAGGGGAAGGTTGTTGTGATTGCCTCCCTCCAGACCTCACTAATAGCTAAAATGTTGCCAATGAGATTCAAATGCAAAGGAAGAAGTTATGAATTCAGAGACTTTTGCTAATAGCCCCCCATTCAGATGGGTGATGAGAACTTCTCTTGGTTTGGTTCCTGGCTGAGAAGCAGACTGCAAACTCTGATTATAAACCTTCTGTTACTAATGGTCTGGGTTGCAGTGGTCAGCTCTGTGATCTCCAGAGTTTTGCATACTTATTGCAGCTGCTGTCCCCTGTAATGATCCAACCAATGATTGTCCAACAAAAAGAAGAGGAAAACCAGAAAAGGAGTTAAAACAGCAACCTGGGAAGATGATACAAGACTGTGACCCCTTGAGTTGTGGTGGAATTATAGCTTGATTATGCTCCCAGACACTAATGGTCTACCCTTTCAGCTCAGGCTGAAGAGGCTGAGAACCAAGAGCATCTACACCCACTCACCTTTGTCTACATTGTCATGACTTTAAAGTCCATTGTCCTCACTAACAAAGCTTTGGTGTTCCTCTGTTCCTCTGTCTTTATCATCATGACTTTATTATAACCTTTTTATTCCAGAAACTTCCTTAAAAAATTCATTGATATGAACATCAAACAGTTCAATTCTTCAACAGACACCATCAAACACCTGTATTCCTTACGTTCTTCAAAAGCCTTGTCTCAAAACATTCACCTTGCAATGGCTACCAATCCTAAACCATTACATCAGCCCCACCCCTACCCCCCTTGCCCGGTACTGCAATCTTAATCAAGCCCTTTCCCCTCAGAGATGCTACAAAATCTCTACCAAGCACTGATCTCCCTTATGCTTTTACAAATACTCTCAGCCCTGTCTTGTCAACAGATTCTTTGGTGTTTGGGAAACCAGCATGCATATTTAATGGAGATTCCTGAGCATGACCTGTAGAGCTTCATATTCAGATCTTGGAAGGACCTAATCAAACGCCAGGTGATTCTGAGGAAGAGTGTAAGGACAGTTTACTGCTTTAATATCCAGCTGTGCTTAATTTTACAAAAACCAGTTAATATTAAATCAACTAAATAATTAGTTATTGAGTAGACCAGTCACAGTGACATACACTCTGTTCCCTGTTATTCATGGGTTTGGTCCTACACTGTTACAACTCAGGAATTCCGCTTAAACACTTTCTCTTTATATATAAAATTTAAGAGTATTGATATTTGATAACAAATCTCAAGAGGATCCATTCACATTCTCAGTGCACATTTCCAATAACTGCTATCTAGGACTCCTTTTTAAAATATGAGAAATTAATTTAATCATTAGTGCGTGTTTAAAGGAATATATTTAGAAAATAATTTAAATTGGCTGTGACAATCTAGAGTAGCAATTTTCAACCTTTTTCATCTGATGGCACACATAAACTACTTATTAAAACTCTGTGGCACACACACACACCATATATATATATATATATATAAATATTTTTTTTCCTGCTCTGACAAAAAATAGGTAAAATTTTGATTGACTTACAAAGAAAATAATAATAGTAACTACCTACCCTTTTTGCTCCAAAGTAACTTTAAAAAACCAGATGCCTGTACTTGTATATAAGGGTTTCTGATATCAAGAATTAGCCAATCAGATGCATCCTTATTTTATGATGTGACCAATAAGATGCAACTCTATTATATGACCTATATTTATGGTTCAAGATAGTACATTCACACTGGATGACCACTGTATTGGCTGCTGTCATTTTTTCATTTCACAATCTAGGGGAAAAGAGGCCAGTGGCCCTGTCTAAATTTTAGTCAGGTGTTGTATGTTTAAAACATTTTTTGCCACATACCAGTTGAAAATCACTGCTCTAGAGCATTGTTTTGTTTTATGAAATATTTTTATAAACAGACCTGAGGGAGAAGTATGACAGTCTTTGCCTTCGTGCAAAGGAACCTTAAACGTGCTTTTTGGAAGAGAGAAAATAAATGGTATTTATAGCTCTGTTTCTTTCAAGCAGTCACATTCTGATTACATAATGTTTTCATTGGTTGTTGTTTTCTTTAAGTCCTGACCTGAGGATATGTTTATTGATTTTAGAGATAGGAAAGCAGGGGAGGAGGGTTGGGGGAAGAGAGAGGCCAGAGAAATATCAATTGGCTGCTTCTCATATGCACCTCAACAAGGGTCAAACATGCAACCTAGGTATGTGCCCCTACCGGGAATTAAACCTAAAAACTTTTGGTGTACAGGATGAGTCTCCAACCAACTCATCCACATGGTACAGGGCTGTTTTGTCAGTTTTAGCAGAAACCAGGAATTCCCATGATTAATTAAGGAAATAAACAAAAAGACAAACAAACAAAAAAAAGGAAACAAGTTTGGATACCCCAGCCATGCCTAGATCCTGTTGTAATTTTGTAATTCATGCCTGGTTTAGTAATGCCTGCTAGGCATGGCTCATTTAGGAAAACTTGGATTTTAGAAATAGAAATTATTTTTCTTTAGAAATATATATGTTTTCTGAACTGAGGACAAATCCGAGCTGAAGGCAAACTGCCTGGATCCTGATCCAGGTTTTAGCATATCTCTTTAGTGATAGGAATATAGTGGTTGGCGCACAAGACTACTTTGCATATAAAAATCCTGAATTGAGACTGATAACTGTTTTACTATTCACTAGTCATTTTTTTCTAGACTTCATGGGATTACCACCTAGATGTATTTGCAAGATTAAAACCTATGACACTAATTCGACAAAGTGCACACTGCAGGATGTTAACAGGCAAGAGGCAAAGGGTTCTGAGGTTAAATCCCTCACAAATGCAGAGCGATGCACAATTCTGCAGGCTGCTTTACTTCAGGATTTCTCAAAGCTTTTAATATATTCATGTGCATTGTCAATCTCCAAGTGAATTAGACCATGTAGTGTTTCTCCAAACTGTTTAACCAGGGGATTCTTTTACTGGGGAAGTAGTGCTACATCCAGGGCATTTTAAGTGATCACTGCGATATCTTCTTAGGACTCTTAACATCACCAGTAACCACGCTGGAACATCCCAGTGAAGTCTTGGGGATATGGCTCTCTAGGGGATGGTTAATTCCATACATTGTTGTTGTTGTTGTTGTTGTTTTCTTGAACTGTATCCCTATATTTGGGTACATATCCTATGTGAATATAGAGTGCAGTATATGTTCTTAAGGACCTATTAACCCTCTTTCCAGCTTCATTATTATTGCTCATCACTGGACTCATCCATTAGGTGAGCACCCCCCCAACCCCCCCCCCCACACACACAGACACACACCTACACAGGTTTTTCCCCTTACTCTGTTTTCAGCAACAAACAGTGCCATGCATCTCCCAGGCACTTGTATATGTTGTCATTCAGGAAGTTATAGCCAGTAAATTTCAAGTCAAGGCAGGATTTTGATTCATGGTTTACATTCATGGTTTAATCCTAAAACCCCGTTTACCTTTTTTAATTTTATTAATTCCTCCATGACATTTTGGAGATCTGGCTTCCCGCATACATTTTGTTTTGTGCTAAGCAGCATCTTATATTAGGCTTCGTTAACAATATACATCTGCTTGGTGCAGGTGGAAGTGGGAATAGAACAGGGTACAGCAGGATTATGGGGGGCGGGGGTGAGCTTTTGAAACTATCCTTGCAGACATCCCGAGTAGCATGTGTGGTTGTCTAGTTTCCCATGGCTCATGAGGTTCAGAGTATAATGAATGAGACTGCTCTAGATTTTGACAGGCTCGCTCAGGCCAGATTTACACTAGAAGGACTCAGTTCTCGCCAAAAGTTTTATAATGTCATTTTATAAGAAAAAAAAATTGATTTGAGTAAGAATCAATTTTTAATACTTCTGAAAAATGGTCTAAAATCTAATATCAGGAACTAATTGTAATTGCATACCATGGCAGTCTGGGAACTCTTATTTAATTACAAATTCAACATTGGTACTTTCTGGATGAAGACTGAGATAGGCTGAGGGCAAATTATTAATTGACTTTTCTCTTCTTTTGTATTTTCTTTCTTTTATGAAAATATGGAATGTTTCATGAATTTGCACACTAAAAATTCAAAACAGTGCCAGAAATAAGCTGTCTGTGAGAATAAGCTATCTGAACTCAAGCATACACTGTAAGCTGTCTGAAGCATGCTCTAAAATATGAAAATTATGTCAGCAATTGGAATCTTCAAAATGAGAGGTTAGTAGCATTTCTTTCTGAAGGATGAAGGGGGTGGTTTTCCAAACTTACATAAAGTGAGAATAAATTGTATGTTTCTAAATAAATGCTTGGCAAGAATACAATATCACATATGCTTGCTCATTTGGCAAAAGTTAAGAACCTCCTATGTATTGGGTGTTCTTCTGGCTAAAAATTAACAATTCAGTTTGAACAAATTTCATCTGAACTATCTATACCAATAAAAGGGTAATATGCTAATTAGACCAGACAACTTCTGGAAGACCTTCCTGACAAAGCTGGCCCTTGGTGAAGCCGCCCTCCCGTGGGCCCAGGCACCAATGCCTGCCTGTGGCTGCAGCCTGGGAGAGGGAGAAGCTGCCCACCCCTTCGTCCCAGGCGCCTGCAGCCAGCCAGAGGGAGGGAATTCTGCGTCCCAGGTGTGGGCCTAGGCAGAGGCCATTAGGGGCAATCAGGCCAGCAGGGGAGTAATTAGGGATGATCAGGCAGGCAGGTAGAGGTGGTTAGGGCAATCAGGCAGGCAGACAGGTGAGCAGTTAGGAGCCAGTGGTCTGGATTGTGAGAGGCTTCTCCAACTGCCAGTTGTGAAATCAGGCCTAAACCGATAGTGAAACATCCCCCATGGGGTCCTGGATTGGAGAGAGTGCAGGCTGGGCTGAGGGACTGAATTTCATGCACCCGGCCTCTAGTTTATAATATCCTCTTTATTCCATTTCTTATCTAGGATTTGTGTGTGTGTGTGTGTGTGTGTGTGTGTGTGTGTGTGTGTGTTTCCTCTTATTTTACTATCTATCTTGTGAGCATCTCCTTTTCATAAGATTTTTGGCAGACACATGCTAATTTTCCTTACCTGTTTCTGAAATTGGATTTCTGAAGGATGAAGGGTCTGGTCTTCCTGATCTTTGTTTTAAGATAGTCCTGTTAAAAAGACTACTTCCTTCCCATTCCATTGAGACAATGAACATAATGCCGAAGGAAATGGATGCTTTAGTATTCTGACCAAAGTCCTCTCCTTTGCATACCTCAGGTTTATATGGTGAAACCTGAGGGCTCCTCTTTGAAGCTATACCCTGTGTCCTGTTCTATACAGTCTTTCTCACAAAAGAGGTGGAATCTATTCCCTATACGTAGCCTTCAAGTTGCTTTAACCAACAGAATTCAGTAGAAGTGATGGCGTGCCAGTTCTCATCTCTGAACAGTTGGTCAACCCCAGGCATGTGAACAAGTCCAGCTGAGATCAGAATGGTCCTTTCCACATCAGCTGAATCCCATATCCCATGGTCAGAAGAAATGCTTTTTTATTGAGGTTTTATGGCTGTCATGCAGCATCACTATGGCAATAGAAAACTATTACTAGTGGCAGTGGACATAATGTGATTGGGATTGGCTCCTAGCCTCCACCACCAAGCTCACTCTTGTCACTTAATTGACCTCACAGAAACACTAGCTGGTAATGCATGTCAATGAAGTGGTTGGACTCTGCTTATAGGGCTAGGCAGTGTGGTGTCATATAGTATTTTCATTAAGTTCTCAATTAATGAATTAAGAAGTATCTCTCAAAAACTTCATCTATGAGAGTTGAATGGTGGTGGTAGTGGCCGGGGAGATATCCAAAAGCAAACTACATTCTTTAAATTAAAAAAAAAAAGTAATCTCAATGATATCAAAAAGTAACAAGCTGAAGACTTAGCATAAAAACCAAATGTTTCCATTTGTTCTCATTTCCATTTTTAAACATTTACTCAAAAGGTTACTGGAAACCAACAATTATTTCCTTAGGAATACTTGATGTGAATATTACTTTGGGTTAGACAGGGTATTTAAAATGCATGTTCATTAGAGAGTACCAATTTTCTTTATTTTAACAAATTATATGTTTTGGGATTTTTCTGCTTCACAAGTAGCTTTTAACTTTAGAATCAAGTAACAAACACGTTAGTTTCTTGACACCACTTCCCACAGGATGGCTTTAGAAATGGATTAAACTTACTGCCAAAGTGGTTAAAATCCAGAGCACATATAAAAAACACATTATTTAAGAGCATGAGGCTAAAAGTGGATTTGAAAAGGTAATCACTCAAGTTATTAAAAGAAAGAAAGCTCAATAGACAGGTACGTTTTCAATATCCAACATTTTTTCCCCATATGACTAAAGCCTTCTATCTGTAAAGGAAATTGAGAATACTCTCTGATAAAAAGGGAATATGCTAATTGTCATGCTGTCACAAAGATGGCAGCATCTACAGCCAATAAAGAGGGGATATACTAATTGACTGCCATGCTTTCACAAGATGGCGGCACCCACAGCCATAAGATGGCAGTGTGCATTCCTCTCAGCCTTGCTTCGTCCAGCTGGAGTCCCACAGTCCCCTTAGCCCCGCCAGGGGGCGGCAGGAGCTGAGCAGTTCATCCAGCCAGAGTCCCTCAGTCCCCTCTGCCTCGCCTCATCCATCTGGAGTCCCCCAGTCCCCTCAGTCCCACAGGGGAAGGCAGTTGGGGGTGATCAGGCTGGCAGGGAAAGGCAGTTGGAGGTGATTGGGCTGGCAGGGAAGGATAATTGGGGATGATCATGCTGGCAAGGGAGCAGTTAGGCATCAATCAGGCCAGCAAGGAAGCAGTTAGGGGGCTATCAGGCTGGCAGGCAGAGAGGTTAGGGGCAATCAGGCAGGCAGGCAGGTGAGTGGTTAGGAGCCAGCAGTTCCAGATTGTGAGAAGGATGTCTTGACTGCCAGTTTAGGCCCGATCCTACAGGGGTCCCAGAGAGGTCATCCCCCAAGGATATCCGCTGAGGGGTCCTATAATAGATTGGAGAGAGTGCAGGCTGGGCTGAAGGACACCTCCCCACACCCGAATTTTGTGCACTGAGCCTCTAGAGAGAAGAGAGGAACACAGAGCAAGAGAGAATGTAATAATGTGTATAAGAGAAACTGAAGGAAAATATGTGGATTTATCAGGAGATTAATCTTATTTTATTTTATTTTCATAAATGTGCATTCATACTTCAGATTCTCTCAGTAAACGCTTAAGAAGAATATCAAAGTCATCTTGTGTTAAAATTACTTTTATTTGAGATGAAAAATACATGTAACCATATTAGATGACAGTCTATGGTTAGTACTTTATCACATATTTCCAAAGAACTACATACTTATTTCCCCTTGTATTTTACTGCATTATATTTCTTTTTATATAATATTTCTTACAAGGTTACAATGTAGTGTTTTATGTAGTTTTTCCTTAATAGCAGATAACACAATTACAGGCAAGGAAAAACTAATACATAACTTTTTCAAAGAACAAAGAAGACACCAAATATACACTTGTTAGAGCCACATTTTTTTTTGTTGTTGTTTCCAAGTGGTTGCTAAGAAAAATTAAGTGTATCATGTCAAATAAAGTTAAAAAGTATGCACAGAGCTGTAGCCTATCCATGCACCTGTAATATAATTGACTGAACTATATGAATCTGTTAATTGGCCAAATCATGAAAACAAATATAGGAAATATACTTGGTCGTGTGGCTAATGAGTTTATAAATAACCACCAAGGTAAAAGAGTTGAAGAAATACATAAAGTTATTGCACAAGGTTAATGGAAAAGGAATGTAAAACTCTCTCCTAGTTCCTATGCAAGTTTTTGTCACAGTTATTAAAAAGAAGCATCACATTAGAAAGCCCCCACCCACTTCCCAATGCTGTGTACAGTATACAAATCGGTGACAAAATGTATTACCATTCCCCAATACTGCTCTGTTCCTTAATTTACAGTTGCATAGAAAGGGAAGGAGCAAATAATGATATAGGTTTATCATAAGAACAAAATTGTCTTCTCTCTTTGGATAGTCGGTGCTTCACTCCTTCAGTAGAACATAGATTGGTACTCAGCAGCCTTCTCAAGGAGCCATGGAACTTCTGATTAAATGGGGCTTGGGAGTGGCATTTGCTGGAAAGTGCAATACTGAAGGTCAGGAAATGTTTGTTGGCTGAATATTTCACATTGCCTGCGGGAAGGGAAAACCATGCTGTCAGAACAACATTTACAGAAACCACCACAGGTAGCAGAAGCCTGTCAACTCTTCAAGGAAATAGAAGTGCTCCTTTTGGAACACGTATCCTATTTTGCTATGTTCAGAGGGGACCCTTGCCTCCCATGTGACTTCTGTTCCCTGGGTGAGGCCCTTTCCTCTCCTCCTGAAGTCACCTTGTCTGCCCTTTATCCCTGTGGCCAATACAGAGGAGGTCTAGAAGGCTGCTCTTGGCCAGGCTAGAAAGCAAGTTAAAATTGAGAGAACTTGTCTTTTTCTTGTGGGAGGCACCAAAGGTGAGTAAATTAGGCTGGTGCAAGCACCTCAAATCTCCCACACTTCGTTCTTTGAGGTCATTGCCTCCACCTAACTTGTACTCCACTCATCTTGGCCACTCAACTCAAAGTTCCAAATATGGACCATTACCAAATGCGTGCATCTGTTCCAACATTCCAATTTCAGTAACCTCACCTTCTGACAGCCACCTCTATCCTTCCAGCTAAGTTCTGCTAAGGCCAAACTTCATTTATCCTTTGATACTACAATGCATGGATTCTCCCACCTTCTTCCTGTCTGCCACACCTGACACCCTCACTTCTTTTCCTATCAAACTTAGATGCCTGGTTCAATCATTATCATCACTCCTTTAACTCTTTCCTTGAATTGCTCTGCATACTCTTGGCCAAACCACAACTTCCACTTCAATTAACTGTAATCCTGGGCCTACTCTGGTGCCTGTGCTCATGAACTTGAATGTGGCTGGAGGGCAACACGCAGCCCCACCCCGACCTCACATTATATTCACTAACAGGCACCTTATGTGGTGCCCTATAATGCTGCCTGGCAATCAGTCACACCCTGTTCCAGGGTCTATGTGGCTCCTCCTCCAGTCTTACCTCACACCTATGCTACTCCCTCTCATCCTCACTGAGCTGAAGGATCCTGGCTTCTGACTGGCTAAGACACCAGAAGCAATCAGAGAGGAATTCTGCTCCCTGGGGTGAGGTCCTTCTGTCTCAGCATCTCTCTCACACACATCCCCTTATCTGCTTTATGTTCCTTGGTTACTGAAGACAAACTGCCTGTGCTTCTCATTAAGATCCCAACCCCTCTTGTCAGGAAGACAATCAGAAGATGTTTCAATGTTTCAAAAAGATCAATAAAAAAGTTCATGGAGGAAAAATGTCCTCCAAAGATCTGTGGTCTTATGGCACATTATTACTAAGAGTACCTATATGCTATGGAAGATACTGAAAGATATACGCCTGTGGCTGCCAACAGACCTCAGCAATTTTTTAAATGAAAAGTCAACTCCTCCCTCTGCCCTCCCTCCAAAAGTAACAAAGCCACCTCTGTGTACTCTTTGGTCATTGTCTTTAATCAATGTTCTGTGATAGCCCCCTTAAGTGGACATCTGGGAGAACAATGGTCAGCCAAATCCATCCAGGCTAACGTACATAGGACATATGAGGCCGTTAAAAAGCTATCAGAACCCAAAGGATCAAGCACTGCATATTTGGGGCATCTGGGAGAACTGGCTTGGGAGGGGTCCCTCCCCGCCCCCTCCCCCCCAGACTGACAAACCCTTGTACTAAATCAGCTAACATTTAAATGTCAAGCAAGTTTACTTATTTACATGGGGAATAAAGTAGCACTAAAACTGATAGTGGCTAATCTGTCTACTCTAGGTTATAGTCAACTCGGGAGCCAATCAATCTGAAGACTTATAGGAACTTCAATATAATAGTGGCCCAACTTTTGGAGTTTCACAGTTTGAACTCTGAGGCTGCTTACAGTGCTTGACTTTGCTCTGTGGACTTGGAATGAACAACTTCTATCTGCTGTCTGATTCTGGTTGATAAGTCACCTCAAAGCTTTTTTCTACGAGCCTGAACCTGAACTGGAATGCTGACAAATGCCCAATCATGCTAGCCATTGTTCACATTCTCATAGCCCCACTTGCTCACCACTGAACCAGCTGACCAATGAAAGCTCAGTTGCTCCCACCAATCAGAAGATGAATAATGTAAGTTTGTGCTCTTGTTTCCCCTAGCAATCCGTTTCTGTGATCATCACTTCCTTGCAAATTTGCCTTTAAACACTTTGCCCATCTCTATGTCTTTGGTTCATACTGAGGGCTATGTCCCTGATTTGCATATCATATGTGAACAAAGCTCTCTTTTGATTTCCATTGGAATTTATGTTAACAAAACCATGAACTCTTACCTGTTGCCCACTCCCGCTGGGGAGATTTGCTGAAAGAGAAAACAAAATAAATAAGTTGAAGGTGGTACTGTTGTTTGGCTGGTTCCCCCTCTAAGGCATGGGAAAGTGTGCTTTTTTTCAGCATGGTAAATGGATGCTAATAAAATAAAAAACTGTTTGTTTTTTTAAATTTATTTCTTTATTTCTTTATTTCTTAATTTATTTTTTGCTAGATCCTTTAACAAGGGCTAGTTTCCCTAGTTTTTGATATCTCGGTGCTTGAAGATACACAAATTCCACCAAAATATGCAAAGCATATGCTGGCTGTGTAAAAAAGTGCACACTAAAGCATTCAGTGAGTTTTTAGTTTTGAAAGAAAAAAAAGAAGTCTCAAAATTGCCCATTGAAATCTTGCTGTGTATTTGGTTTGTGTCAGAACAGAGCAAAATCTGTATAATTTGCTGAGCAGTAAGAGTGCTGACCAAGAAGTCATTGGGGAAATGAAGGTGCATGAGTTTCATTTCTTCCAAGCCCCCTCACCCTTGCCCTGAAGGCTAGGAAGATGGTAGCAACGGGCTTACATCAAGGGAAAGGCTGGACTAATCCCTGAGAGTCTCCAAGGAACTTGGGCTACCAGTTGTACCTTCCAGCTAAGAGCATTGGAAGTTAGAAGTTGGCATCTAATTCACCTCTGCATCTGATTTGTGGCTCAATTCCTTCCTGGTTACAGAGGGCATCGGATAGTGTAGCTGCTCTGGTGGGCACTGTGAGGGCAGCCACTAGCAATATTGTTTTTAAAGCCTCTGCTTTTTCATCTCTCCTTTTCACTGACATACCTCTTAATGAATCTCTCCTACTCAACCCTACTGGGGAGAGAGAGCCTCCCCCCCCTCCAGTGGGGCAACATCTGTGCTGTGTCAAATAAGAATTGTCCCTTGCTGAAACCGGTTTGTCTCAGTGGATAGAGCCTCAGTCTGAGGACTGAAGGGTCCCAGGTTCGATTCTGGTCAAGGGCATGTACATTGGTTGCGGGCACATCCCCAGTAGGGGGTGTGCAGGAGGCAACTGGTCGATGTTTTTAGCTCTCTATGCCTCTCCCTTCCTCTCTGAAAAAACACACACACACACACACACACACACACACAAACAATAAAATATATTTAAGAAAGAAAAAAGAATCGTCCCTAGTCATCTAGCCTGCTTCATTCCTTCCCTCTTTCATTTTTCTGTTCCGGGGGGAGGTGGAGAAAGATAGCTGTGACTCCACAGCCAGTGCTAGGAGCTCTGTGAGAATAAAAGAGCAAACACGGACAACCTTCTTATGACGCCTGCACAGGAGAGTGCGCCCCAGTAGTAGGAGGGGGCAGAATCAGGCTAAGGACAGCCTAGTCCTAAGGGGCATGTAAGTTAAAACAGGAAGAAAGTGAGTGAAATTCCTCACTCACGTGAGCTACACCCAAGGGAGAGCTTAGCTGCATTAGTATTAAGTACCACATGGGAGAGTTATGCTTCTAAGTAACGAATAACCAAACCCAAACAGAAATCAAATCCATTTTGCTCCAAACCAACATTTAAAACTCCATAGCTTTTTATCAAATAAAAGGCTATGCATACCCCCCTGAACAAGTCATAACAAATATATTTTTAAGAAATCAGAAAATCATTGCATTTTTGTAGGTTTTGTGTTTTTTATAAATGTCACTCAAGCTTAATAAATGTAGGCAATTCGCAATGCAAATATGCCTGTAGGTATAAATAAATTTAAAAGCATTTCTTGCTTTTAAAGCAAAAAATACTCAATTGACTATTAGTATCCCATATATTTAGATAACATAAATGAGAAAACTAACAAAACACTTTACAGTAAAAAACAGTTACATCAGTCAGTGGAAATTTTAGTGTGTATGTTGGTTAATAAACAACACAATTAAATTCCCTTCATTATCTCCTTGCCTCTTTGCTCTGAAACTTAATGTAAATAATTAAAAGAAGACTTTAAAGGGCTCTAAGACAGAGGAATTCTAAGGTGTTACATGCGACAATATATAGATACAGTGAAATTAAAAAAAAAAAGTCCTGTTTAAGTAGGCAACTCATGTAATTAGGGTTTATGCATACAGTTTCATTTTAATTCCAAGATTGCCAGGAATAAAAATTAACTTGTGACCATGCTAATTTTTAATCTACAAAGGATCAAAAGTCAAGATTAACAAGGAGATCAATTCACTGTATGCTAGTGACAAGTAATTTTAAAGTTCTCATTAGTTACAGGGGCTCATGAGATTGGCTTGGCACTGGTAAGGTGCCAAGCTGATTTGCTTAGAAAAATTCTCCAAAGGTTGTCAGTAAGCTTCGGGAATTTGCAGGCTTATTAAAATATTTGCTAGCTTAGCAACTTAAAAGGGACAACAAAGCAAATGAATCCTATGGAACCTTCCGAGTACTAAATAGATGGGGAAACTTTAACAACTTAATCTTCCCAGTGGGAAAATGAAGTTATCCATCATGACATTTAAATAAAAACTTATAATTGGATTTGATTACATAATTTTTAAAAACTAGTTATTAATGTATTTAGATTTAAGCTGACCTAAAAAGTAATTTCATTTGTAAACTTAATTTTGAAATTCTGGCTTAGGAAGACTATATCTAGTCACCAAGTAACATACAACCTCAGAACCCAATTCTCTAGAAAATTCAACCTTGAAGTATAATTAATATAAAAAAATTAAATCTGTTCATCTTTTATGGCTGTTACAAAACCTAGAAGAAAAGCAACGATCTGATAGTCCATGAACTTAATGCCTGTGTAAATATCTACAGTACACACAAGCTTTTTTAGGGGCTGAGTGTGGGGACTGTCAGAGTAAATGCGATACAGCAAACTTCAAGAAGTAGAACTACAAATAATAACCTGGAAAATGACGCAGTCCCCAATATAAAGATGTTTATGTGCTGTAGAAACTGTAATATGCCCCTTAGGCAGATAATCATACATATTCAGAAATGACTGTTTTTCAAATAGCTGTTTGCACTTCCTGCTAATGATCAATTTTGTAAACTGTAGAGTGGCATAAATTGAAGAATACTTTGTAAATGAAGTCAGTATATCTTATTTATCTATACTCCTGAGAATGTTTTTTCCCTCGTTTAGGATAAGCATTTTCCGAAAAGAAGATGGAAAAGGGTAAGATGAGAGGCTGTTTATCTGTATACTACCCATATATAATATATGATAAATGATAGTATATATACATAGTAAAGTCTTTAGAGGCTGCCTAGATTTAAAAATCACAAATAATTTATCAAAAATTATAAGTAATATATTCCTATTTCTTTAAACAATTTTTTAAAATGTAATTGTAGCATTAAAGAGTATGTATATGTACTTAAGGTCAACTGTTTCTGTGTGAAACAGAATAAGTGTTTTTGGTGAGCGCTCAGCAGGAATTGCAAAGCAGCAAGATGCTGAAGACAAAAATGTTTGAAGAAAACCAATAAATAAGAACTATTTACAAGTTCCTCTAGGAATTGAGCTGCTTCTATTTAGTTATTATGTGGCTCTTGGTTGTTCATATGGAAAATTCACAGGGTTATCATCTGTGATACCTTTAATGGCCTGGTCTTACACAGTGACTACTTTATCCCGGAAGAAAAGAAATCAGAAGAAAACAAGAGGAAAACCTGAAAATAATCCTTTTCTGTACCTGTGTCTGATGATGTCAGAGATCAATGTCTGGAAAATAAAGTGCATTAGAAAAGGCTATTTCTTGCCTTGTTTGGCATTGGACTGAAAAATCCCTTTTCAAGTAATACACATTTCTTACTATAGCTTACACTGACGAGAATTTCTTCTTAAAACACACACACACACATACACAACACAAACAGACTTATTTTATTTGCCTTCAGGTTATCACTCACAAGGCTTAGGAAAAATCTCCAAGAGCAAGACGGCACTGTGGCTGTACCCCAGGGGTGGGATGGGATCTATGCTGAGCTTCTTGGGCTTTGCTGACATACAGCATGTTTGCATCATTTTTTTTTCATTTTTTAAAATATATTTTATTGATTTTGTACAGAGAGGAAGGGAGAGAGATAGAGAGTGAGAAACATCGATGAGAGAGAGTCATCAATCTGCTGCCTCTTGCACACCCCCTACTGGGGATATGCCCGCAACCAAGGTACATGCCCTTGACCTGAATTGAACCCGGGACCCTTCAGTCCCCAAGCCTATGCTCTATCCATTGAGCCAAACCGGTCCCGGCTGCTTCATTTTTAATTAACATTCAATCCAGTTCTAATATAGGTTTTTATTTTTCTTCTCTAAGAAGACAGAGGGCCCTCTGCCAGGAAAAACAATGGAAGGAGAAGGTGCAATAGTGATTTTAGTTCATTATACTCACAGCTACAGGATGGAAAGGAGCTGTTGATCTGCTCCATCACTTCGGTGAGGTCGGTGCTAGTGTCATAAGTGGGGGCCAGCAGGTCCTCAGCGGCTGGGACTGCCCACAGAAAGAACAGACATTCTGAAATTAATGTCTGGCCTTTCACCAAAACCCAACTTCAGGAGAAAATACTAGCCGTGGCCTCTAACTATCAATGGGAAAGTAATTCTGTAGAGCAAGCATGCCAAATTCAAAGGATAACACCCGCCAAATAAAATCAGGCTGCGAGTTTGACATGCTTGCTGTAGAGAATGAGTTTTAGGGAGAAAATACCAAAACCACTTTGTTATTAATTTGTCAGTAATAAACTTGCACACATAAATAAAGTGGACTAGATATTTCTGTGGGAAAAAACTATGCTAGTGAAAATTCATGAGTGCAAAATACAGAATGTAGTCACATTATTTCAATGTATTGTTTGGGATTTCATTATTTTGTGTTGCAAATTTTTTTTTTTGTATGAGAAAAATATTCTACCAATTTCTTTTTCACCACAAAACTAGAGATATCTCATAAGAGACTTTATACTTTCATGTATTTATTTGATAATCAATAGCAAAATAATTATTATTTTAAAAAATTAAAACAGTATTGATATTTTAGGTTTTCTCCTGATTAATATAACAAAACATATCTGATAAACAAAATAAATTGGTTCAAGTATGTGGTCCTCAGCAGAATTTGGAAACTTGAATTTTATCAGTAATATAATGTCATTCTGAATTCCTGGTTGACAGAGTCCTAACTAGCAGCACTGACAGGTCCTCTCTGTGATCAGTGACAGGCTGGAGGGACCTCTGCTCAGATGCTGGTGATAGAGGTGGCAATGTCTGCGGTGACTGGGATGCAGAAAGCAGAGCCCTGAGTTCCCAGACCTGGGCAGAGAAAACCATGTTTGGTACACTGTTCTTTGTATTATATTCTGAATATATACAAATATGACATTTTAGAGAAAGTTTACTAAAAAACAGAATCATTCCCAATGCAAAAACAAAACAAAACGAAACAAAACACCTCAAATTGTTGCTCATCCCAAAAGGTAAGAGTACTTTTTTTCATCTTTCACCGAAATCCAACCCACTGCTACACCCGATATCTGTACACGTATTACAGCCATTACAGCTATTATTCTAAAATGCATGCCCTGTTTTATGTTGTTAAAACGGCTTTGTGGAACCGTCCCAGACCAAAGAGAGAAGAAAGCTCCTTTGTGCCCCGAGGCACCATGTGTAAGAATGCTGTTTCCAATGAAACACAAGCTGATGGCAGACCCAGACTGGAGCAGTGGAGTAGAGGAGCCAAGTCTTGGGGACACTGACCTGCTTGGTGGAATTGTGGGCCAGTGTCAGGACTGAGTAAGTAGCCCAGTGCAGATCGCTGAGGCGAAGCACAGGGGGAGACGCCATTGATTCGGGAATCAGTTTCATGCTGGAAGCACAATCAAATGTTAGGCCAGAGGAAGAATTAAAATGCTATTGAGGAAACCATTTCCATGTCTAATGTCTCCCTCCCCGCCATGGACAATTACACCATGTCAAGTTGTTTACCCTCAGACATTTTTAAATACATTAGCATCAGTAGCTGCTAGAACTCAGCTGAGCACTAGGCGGTCCTTCCCTTTCAGTCTGGGCAACTTGAAGCACTCACTCGGTTATATCACAAGATTCATGTATCAGTGTCAGCTTCAGCCCTCAATTATTCTCTTATTTTTATGTCAGCCAAGTGAATTTAGGAACATGTTCAATTCCTCTTGAGAAAATTAGCACTGCTTGTCATACCATAAATGGATCTCATTTCAAAACCAGCTAATTTTTTAAGTTTAAGTCAATGTTTAAAGACAAATATTGAAGTGTTTTTAAGAGCATGATTCTTAATTCAGATTCTTAGATTTGAACTCAGAAGCTGTGTAATTCTGAGCCAATTTTTAACCTTTTGATTCTTTCTAAACTGGCTGTCAGGAGCTGACAGGTGTGAGGCAAACCCTTGGCAAGTGCAACCTCACACAAAGCGCTGAAATGATGACTACTGACATAATAATAAGCATGAGGCCCAATGAGAAAGTGTGATCCACTGTAGAGGAAAGGCAGAAGTTAAAATGTATTTGATGCTGATTTTTTCATTAAATCTAAACTAGTGGAAGCCTAGTCACTTTGCTAGTTTTTACTTTCATAGTAGATTTTTCTATCTCCCTCTGGCATTCCTCTGCCAGTAGGAAGAGATCAGAGTTCTACAGTCTGGGATATATGGAGACATTCAGATATCCGCTATTTCTAAAGCATTACTGTGCGATTCTGGAAACATATGAGCCATTAGGCAGCTCTGTCTAATGGATGGAGAGAGTGAAGGGGGCCGAAGAGGGAAGGGTGGGCAAAGAGTCTTTTGCTCTCCTAAAATCATCAACAGGCTATGGCAAATGGAAGTTTTCAGAGTACGGCTTCCTTCAGTTCATCTACTCACTAGGTTGTTATTACTAACTTCATATTGTAAATATGAGCTCTCAAGAGAAAAGTAATCCCTTACAGGCACCACTCAGAAAATTTAGGTTCCTAATACCAACAAGGTAAATTTTCCCATGAATGTGACTGCCACAGAGGCAAAAAGCAGACATTCCAAGAGCACCAGGCCTTGGTTATTCTTGGGACTGTTACTTTCCAATGATGCCCAAGTTGGAGGCTCCAAAGTAAGCTGTCCACAAAACAGTCTCACACAAATTCTGAAACACTAGCAGACATACAGAGAAACATATGGTTGAAATATAAGGGGTGCCCTGGCCAGAGTGGCTCCGTTGGTTAAGCACCGTCCAATGCACCAAAAAGTTTTAAGTTCTATTCCAGTCAGGGCACATGTTGGGCTGTTGTTTGATCCCTGGTACCGGGTGGGCAGGAGGCAGCTGAATGATGTCTCATTTTTACATTTCTCTCTCTCTCTCTCTCTCTCTCTCTCTCTCTCTCTCTCTCTCTCTCTCTCTCTCCTTCTCTCTTCCTCTCTTCCTAAAAAATCAATAAAAAGAAAATATATATATATATATATATATATATATATATATATATAATATGGGGTGAATTTTGGCCTGCTGTGTTGGTAATGCCAAAATTATACCGTTTTAATGACTCTGGCATGTTAAAAGACTGATAGCAAATGTGAAAGGCGATTTTCTAGAATTTGAGACAGATCACTAGAGAGAATATTGTTTCTGCTTTTGATTCAACTGATCTTCTCCAGAGAAAGTAATTCCTAGTCACTGCCAAGGGATCCCTCACTGCAAAGGCCAAAGAAAAATGCAAAAGGTGACATAAATGTTGATGTCAGGGGCTCAAGTGAGAGAAGCCCCAGGCCCATTTGTGGGGTTCTCCACAGTCTGCAGCTGCTGCACAGGCATCTTCATTACCAGTTCTGTGACCTGACTCCTATTATTTAATGCCTGCTGGATGTAGCCAAGCACTTAATTCTCTATAATATGTTGTATCTTTACATAAGAAACCATCTTGTTATAGATCATATCATTTAACAAGACTGCAGGCACCAAAAAGGCAGAAACTTTTATATCTCAAAGACAGTGTTTTTCAAAACTGAAGGCTATTAACCATTGGTGAGTCATAAACTTTATTTGGTAAGTCAACTTTTTGATCAGCACTAAGCAAAAAAAGAAGAAAAATGGAATGGAGGGAGGGGAGAAGAGAGACAGAAGAAGAGAAAGGAGAGGAAGAAGGAAGACAGGAGAGAGTGATAGGGGAAGAGACAAAGGAAGGAAAGAAAAATTAATAAGAATTTCTTAACTGCAATTATTTTATATTCATCATAAATGAATGTATTCATCAATGTAAATTGTATTTCTTATTGTCAAGAAATTTTGCTCTGGTCAGTTTGGCTCAATGGTTAGAGTGTTGGCCCACAAATCAAAGGGTCAAGGGTTTGATTCCTGGTCAAGGGCATGCACCTGGGTTGCAAGTTTTGACCCACAGCTTCAGTAGGGGGTGCGTGTGGGAGGCAACCAATAGCTATGTCTCTCTCACACCAATTTTTTTTTTCTTTCTCTCTTCCACTCTCTCTAAAAACCAGTAGAAAAAATATCCTTGGTGAGGATGCTTAAAAATTAAAAAAAAAAATTTGTTTTTGTAAGCAAGTTCCATAGAATGTGGCCCAGTGTTAGAAAATAATAGCAAATTAACAAACATCTATTACTTAATTTCTTGAAAATAGCTTATTGAAAGAAAGGCTTTACAATAAAGAGTTCAGGTCATTTCCTTTCCCTTAACCTGCGCAGATGTGTCCCCTTTTAATTTACACAGAACCATGGTATAGGAACTTTTTCCTTAAATGATTCAGAGCTGGATACATTTCAGTATTAGAGAAAAATGG